>NC_140246.1:26823893-27475133 GCF_949987555.1 Borostomias antarcticus | reverse complement strand
TCAGCCCAGGAGGTTAAGAAGCCACTCCACACAGCATGCGGCGCCAGATCGTTGACTAACCAACCTAGTGGGTACACGTCTCTAGCTCCCTGCCTCGTCTGTCTTTTGAACCTTGCCTTACCCTGTTCTCCCTGTCTTCCCAGTTCCTGCCTGACCCACGCCTGTACGATTACCCCGCTCCTGCCTGACCCACGCCTGTACGACAACCCTGCTCCTGCCTGACCCACGCCTGTACGACAACCCTGCTCCTGCCTGACCCACGCCTGTACGACAACCCCGCTCCTGCCTGACCATCGCCTGTACGACTACCACGCTCCTGCCTGACCATCGCCTGTACGACTACCACGTCTCCGCCTGACCCACGCCTGTCTACGGATCACGTTACTGCCTGCCTCTCCCCGGATCGCAATAAACGTGCCTACGGGCTTTCACCCCAATCGTGTCTGCTCTTGGGTCCTCCATCCTGATCCTTAACACCTATAAAGCAACTGGTTATTCACCAGTTCACTGATGAAGAGGAGGTTCACCCAGGAACTCATATTACCCAGAGCCATCACTGCTAGTCCTCTAATCAACCAGTATCAACACATCATTTATATGACAACTTGGTTAAACAAAGCTCAGAGAGCAATATGTACTCTATTCTGTCTTCAATTGGGGGTGTTTTTGTCAAAGAATTAATACAGAATAATTGTAGAAAATTCTTACTCTAAAGTTTATCCCCATTATGGACTTACTTGTTTTCTCTAAGTCAGTGTGTCAGATCCAGAAGTCACTAGCTACTCTGATGAGGTGGAATGGATCACTGACTGTTTAAGTGTCTGCGTCAGCAACGTCTACTATGACATCATAAAAGCAATGGGAGATGTAACGTGGCGAGGCGCCCTCTAGTGGTTTTGATAGGGGTGTGGAAGTGTTGGAGTCGGACTGATGAGTGCATTTTTGAAATAGGATATCTACATTAGGTAAACACGGGTGTAATTAATAAAAAGGCGAGGTTGCTGCGAGTGGTTGCTAAGCAAAGCGTTGACTAAGTGTAGTCACAAGCACCAACCCCCCTCTCCCCCCGCCGGGACGGCTCCCTCTCCCTCTCTCCTCCCCGATAGGTAGATTTGGGTAGCGTTCTTTGAGCGCGAAGGACGACCGAGAGGCGAGATTAGAGTTCGTTCAAGTAATAATAAAAAAAAGGGTCCCATAGCCATTGAATTGGTAGTAGCCTAGGCTATTTTGAGGTTGGTCATTTCTCCGAGTGAGAATTGTGAAGCGTGGCGAGTGAACGTGAGAATAGGCTGCAATGCGTGTGTCTGAGACTTGGCAGCCCCGGGTTTCACTGATCTAGCGGTCAGTAAATTCGACCAAATTTCAAGAGGTGGACATCACTGGATTCATCTCGGCATACAGATAATTCAAGAGCAATTGACTCATGTTTACGAAGCACACCAACATAGTGCTCTGATCAGTACGAGTCCTCACTAAGACTAGACGAAGGGCACACATCACACCAGCCTTAAAATCACTACACTGGTTAACTGTCAACTCTAGAATAGACTTTAAAATACTAATACTAGTCTATAAATCTCTCCACAGTCACGCACCAGAAAACATTTCAGACATGCTTGTCAGGTACATGCCCAACAGACCACTCAGATCCTCAGGTACTGAACTCGTAACAGTCCCAAAAGCCAGGACCAAGAAACATGGAGAGGCAGCTTTTAGTTTCTATGCCCCCAACTTCTGGAACTCCCTGCCGGAGTGCCTAAGAAGGGTCGAAACAACGGAGGTCTTCAAGCAAGATCTCAAGACGTACCTTTTTGGCCTAGCCTACAATCACTAGCCAGGACCTTGAGACACAGAAAGGCAGCCTCAAACCTACCTGTGAATCCTCTGTATACATTGGTGTATATCCTGCTATGTATATCAAGTTGTGTACAGAAGCTGGTTGCCCTGAAACAGGCTTGTTCTGTTCTGATATCTGTGTTGCTTCAAAGGCTCAGCGTGCTTCTAACCGTTTTCTGTCTCCCCTAGTGCCTCTCTCTCTTCCTCCTACCTTCTAACCAGGTCCAGTGGATGCCCCACTGACACCCGCACACCACTCTGAGTCCGATAGATACCCCCGTGTCAGCTGTGGATGTCGTAGTATTTAGTTAACACACACACACACGTACACACATCAGTCCACATCCGGCTTAGGCCTGGACCTGGGCCCAGTCCCCCTTCCCCTCACCCTAACCCGGGTCCGTATCCTTTTCCTACCCCCTCTCTACCCCAACCCCTGCCTCTATCTGGGCCCAGGCACATTCACGCACACACAGACATACACCAGTGTTTGCCATGTCTCTCCTATTATGTTTTTAGCCTCTCTTACTCTGAAAATGTAATTTCATGTAATTTATTGCTTTATAAATGTTCTTAGCCGGTAGACAAACATACTCCAGGAGCTTGCTCGATTTCCTTGTTGAGAGGGATCAGGGAAGAATTTGTACAGCTTACTTTTTGCTTCCCTCTGGAATATGTAGGGATGGGATGTGTCCCCACCTCCCTTGTTCTCTGTAAAGCGCATTGTGTTGCCTCTGGGTATGAAATGCGCTATACAAATACAGCTTTGATTGATTGATTGATACCACTTCATATCACAGCGAGCATACTGTAGCTATACAGCTCTTTACAACACAGGACAGTAGGTCTATACCTAGCTGTACAGCACTTTACAACATACAACAGTAGTCATATACCTACTGTAGCTACTGTATACAAGTACTTTACAATACAGCACAATAGACCTATACCTAGCAGCACATTAGGCCTATATTTAGATATACAGGACTTTCCAACACAGCACAGTAGGCCTAGCTGGATAACACTTTACCAAACAGAAACCAAAAGAATCAAGTATTATTATTATTATTATATTAATCTGCCCCAGTCTGACTGAAGTCCTATAAAGCAAGTGGTTATTCACCAGATCACTGATGAAGAGGAGGTTCACCCAGGAACTCATATTACCCAGAGCCATCACTGCTAGTCCTCTAATCAACCAGTATCAACACATCATTTATATGACAACTTGGTTAAACAAAGCTCAGAGAGCAATATGTACTCTATTCTGTCTTCAATTGGGGGTGTTTTTGTCAAAGAATGAATACAGAATAATTGTAGAAAATTCTTACTATAAAGTTTATCCCCATTATGGACTTACTTGTTTTCTCTAAGTCAGTGTGTCAGATCCAGAAGTCACTAGCTACTCTGATGAGGTGGAATGGATCACTGACTGTTTAAGTGTCTGCGTCAGCAACGTCTACTATGACATCATAAAAGCAATGGGAGATGTAACGTGGCGAGGCGCCCTCTAGTGGTTTTGATAGGGGTGTGGAAGTGTTGGAGTCGGACTGATGAGTGCATTTTTGAAATAGGATATCTACATTAGGTAAACACGGGTGTAATTAATAAAAAGGCGAGGTTGCTGCGAGTGGTTGCTAAGCAAAGCGTTCACTAAGTGTAGTCACAAGCACCAACCCCCCTCTCCCCCCGCCGGGACGGCTCCCTCTCCCTCTCTCCTCCCCGATAGGTAGATTTGGGGAGCGTTCTTTGAGCGCGAAGGACGACCGAGAGGCGAGATTAGAGTTCGTTCAAGTAATAATAAAAAAAAGGATCCCATAGCCATTGAATTGGTAGTAGCCTAGGCTATTTTGAGGTTGGTCATTTCTCCGAGTGAGAATTGTGAAGCGTGGCGAGTGAACGTGAGAATAGGCTGCAATGCGTGTGTCTGAGACTTGGCAGCCCCGGGTTTCACTGATCTAGCGGTCAGTAAATTCGACCAAATTTCAAGAGGTGGACATCACTGGATTCATCTCGGCATACAGATAATTCAAGAGCAATTGACTCATGTTTACGAAGCACACCAACATAGTGCTCTGATCAGTACGAGTCCTCACTAAGACTAGACGAAGGGCACACATCACACCAGCCTTAAAATCACTACACTGGTTAACTGTCAACTCTAGAATAGACTTTAAAAGACTAATACTAGTCTATAAATCTCTCCACAGTCACGCACCAGAAAACATTTCAGACATGCTTGTCAGGTACATGCCCAACAGACCACTCAGATCCTCAGGTACTGAACTCGTAACAGTCCCAAAAGCCAGGACCAAGAAACACGGAGAGGCAGCTTTTAGTTTCTATGCCCTCAACTTCTGGAACTCCCTGCCGGAGTGCCTAAGAAGGGTCGAAACAACGGTCTTCAAGCAAGATCTCAAGACGTACCTTTTTGGCCTAGCCTACAATCACTAGCCAGGACCTTGAGACACAGAAAGGCAGCCTCAAACCTACCTGTGAATCCTCTGTATACATTGGTGTATATCCTGCTATGCACTCTATGTATATCAAGTTGTGTACAGAAGCTGGTTGCCCTGAAACAGGCTTGTTCTGTTCTGATATCTGTGTTGCTTCAAAGGCTCAGCGTGCTTCTAACCGTTTTCTGTCTCCCCTAGTGCCTCTCTCTCTTCCTCCTACCTTCTAACCAGGTCCAGTGGATGCCCCACTGTCACCCGCACACCACTCTGAGTCCGATAGATACCCCCGTGTCAGCTGTGGATGTCGTAGTATTTAGTTAACACACACACACACGTACACACATCAGTCCACATCCGGCTTAGGCCTGGACCTGGGCCCAGTCCCCCTTCCCCTCACCCTAACCCGGGTCCGTATCCTTTTCCTACCCCCTCTCTACCCCAACCCCTGCCTCTATCTGGGCCCAGGCACATTCACGCACACACAGACATACACCAGTGTTTGCCATGTCTCTCCTATTATGTTTTTAGCCTCTCTTACTCTGAAAATGTAATTTAATGTAATTTATTGCTTTATAAATGTTCTTAGCCGGTAGACAAACATACTCCAGGAGCTTGCTCGATTTCCTTGTTGAGAGGGGTCAGGGAAGAATTTGTACAGCTCACTTTTTGCTTCCCTCTGGAATATGTAGGGATGGGATGTATCCCCACCTCCCTTGTTCTCTGTAAAGCGCATTGTGTTGCCTCTGGGTATGAAATGCGCTATACAAATACAGCTTTGATTGATTGATTGATTGATTGATACCACTTCATATCACAGCGAGCATACTGTAGCTATACAGCTCTTTACAACACAGGACAGTAGGTCTATACCTAGCTGTACAGCAATTTACAACATACAACAGTAGTCATATACCTACTGTAGCTACTGTATACAAGTACTTTACAATACAGCACAATAGACCTATACCTAGCAGCACATTAGGCCTATATTTAGATATACAGGACTTTCCAACACAGCACAGTAGGCCTAGCTGGATAACACTTTACCAAACAGAAACCAAAAGAATCAAGTATTATTATTATTATTATATTTATCTGCCCCAGTCTGACTGAAGTCCTATAAAGCAACTGGTTATTCACCAGATCACTGATGAAGAGGAGGTTCACCCAGGAACTCATATTACCCAGAGCCATCACTGCTAGTCCTCTAATCAACCAGTATCAACACATCATTTATATGACAACTTGGTTAAGCAAAGCTCAGAGAGCAATATGTACTCTATTCTGTCTTCAATTGAGGGTGTTTTTGTCAAAGAATGAATACAGAATAATTGTAGAAAATTCTTACTCTAAAGTTTATCCCCATTATGGACTTACTTGTTTTCTCTAAGTCAGTGTGTCAGATCCAGAAGTCACTAGCTACTCTGATGAGGTGGAATGGATCACTGACTGTTTAAGTGTCTGCGTCAGCAACGTCTACTATGACATCATAAAAGCAATGGGAGATGTAACGTGGCGAGGCGCCCTCTAGTGGTTTTGATAGGGGTGTGGAAGTGTTGGAGTCGGACTGATGAGTGCATTTTTGAAATAGGATATCTACATTAGGTAAACACGCGTGTAATTAATAAAAAGGCGAGGTTGCTGCGATTGGTTGCTAAGCAAAGCGTTGACTAAGTGTAGTCACAAGCACCAACCCCCCTCTCCCCCCGCCGGGACGGCTCCCTCTCCCTCTCTCCTCCCCGATAGGTAGATTTGGGGAGCGTTCTTTGAGCGCGAAGGACGACCGAGAGGCGAGATTAGAGTTCGTTCAAGTAATAATAATAAAAAAGAGTCCCATAGCCATTGAATTGGTAGTAGCCTAGGTTATTTTGAGGTTGGTCATTTCTCCGAGTGAGAATTGTGAAGCGTGGCGAGTGAACGTGAGAATAGGCTGCAATGCGTGTGTCTGAGACTTGGCAGCCCCGGGTTTCACTGATCTACCGGTCAGTAAATCCGAACAAATTTCAAGAGGTGGACATCACTGGATTCATCTCGGCATACAGATAATTCAAGATTGACTCATGTTTACGAAGCGCACCAGCATAGTGCTCTGATCAGCTGCACTCTCCAGTGAAGTTCTCAAAACGCGACAGATGCCCGGATCAGTAGCCTAGATCTCATTGTATTACAGTATTTTAGCAGACGCTTTTATCCAAAGCAACTAACAACTAGGGCTGCGAGCAGCAGTGAGCGGGCCCTCGCACCCCACGCGTGTCGGGGTGTGGCGCCGTTAAAGGGTGTGCTATTTCGGTGTGCAGTACTGAGAGAAACTTCCTGTCACTAGTAGGTGGCGCTCTAAGCGTGACTCAATACCGAAGCATAGATGTGTTCAGGACGGTACCTTGATGAAGCGTGAGACATGTTGAGTAAATGGAATAACGTATGTAGGAGTTATGAGGACTTCCTGCTTGACCTGTAGGCGGCGCTGTAAGTGTGACTCAATACCGACGCAAAGATCTGTTCAGAAGGTGACCTTCACGAAGCGTCAGCAATTTGGTGCAAATCGGATGATGTATGCAGGAGTTATGAGGATTTCCTGTTTCACCAATAGGTGGCGCTTTAAGTATGACACAATACGGACACATAGATCTGTTCAGGACCGAACCCTCATGAAGCGTGAGCTATATCGGAAAAATTGGATAATGTATGGAGTAGTTATGAGGACTTCCTGTTTCACCAATAGGTGGCGCTATAAGTATGACGCAATACTGACACATAGATGTGTTCAGGACAGAACCCTCATGAAGCGTGAGATATATCGGACGAATTGGATAATGTATGTAGGAGTTATGAGGACTTCCTGTTTCACCAATAGGTGGTGCTATAAGTATGATGCAATACTGACACATAGATGTGTTCAGGACAGAACCGTCATGAAGCGTGAGATATATCAGACGAATCGGATAATGTATGGAGGAGTTATGAGGACTTCCTGTTTCACCAATAGGTGGCGCTATAAGTATGACGCAATACTGACACATAGTTGTGTTCAGGACAGAACCTTCATGAAGCGTGAGATATATCGGACGAATTGGATAATGTATGTAGGAGTTATGAGGACTTCCTGTTTCACCAATAGGTGGCGCTATAAGTATGATGCAATACTGAAACATAGATGTGTTCAGGACAGAACCGTCATGAAGCGTGAGATATATGGGACAAATTGGATAATGTATGTAGGAGTTATGAGGACTTCCTGTTTCACCAATAGGTGGCGCTATAAGTATGACGCAATACTGACACATAGATGTGTTCAGGACAGAACCTTCATGAAGCGTGAGATATATCGGACGAATTGGATAATGTATGTAGGAGTTATGAGGACTTCCTGTTTCACCAATAGGTGGCGCTATAAGTATGACGCAATACTGACACATAGATGTGTTCAGGACAGAACCTTCATGAAGCGTGAGATATATCGGACGAATTGGATAATGTATGGAGGAGTTATGAGGACTTCCTGTTTCACCAATAGGTGGCGCTATAAGTATGACGCAATACTGACACATAGATGTGTTCAGGACAGAACCTTCATGAAGCGTGAGATATATCGGACGAATTGGATAATGTATGTAGGAGTTATGAGGACTTCCTGTTTCACCAATAGGTGGCGCTATAAGTATGATGCAATACTGAAACATAGATGTGTACAGGACAGAACCCTCATGAAGCGTGAGATATATCGGACGAATTGGATAATGTATGTAGGAGTTATGAGGACTTCCTGTTTCACCAATAGGTGGCGCTATAAGTATGATGCAATACTGACACATAGATGTGTTCAGGACAGAACCGTCATGAAGCGTGAGATATATCGGACGAATCGGATAATGTATGGAGGAGTTATGAGGACTTCCTGTTTCACCAATAGGTGGCGCTATAAGTATGACGCAATACTGACACATAGTTGTGTTCAGGACAGAACCTTCATGAAGCGTGAGATATATCGGACGAATTGGATTATGTATGTAGGAGTTATGAGGACTTCCTGTTTCACCAATAGGTGGCGCTATAAGTATGATGCAATACTGAAACATAGATGTGTTCAGGACAGAACCTTCATGAAGCGTGAGATATATCGGACGAATTGGATAATGTATGTAGGAGTTATGAGGACTTCCTGTTTCACCAATAGGTGGCGCTATAAGTATGACGCAATACTGACACATAGATGTGTTCAGGACAGAACCTTCATGAAGCGTGAGATATATCGGACGAATTGGATAATGTATGTAGGAGTTATGAGGACTTCCTGTTTCACCAATAGGTGGCGCTATAAGTATGATGCAATACTGAAACATAGATGTGTACAGGACAGAACCGTCATGAAGCATGAGATATATCGGACAAATTGGATAATGTATGTAGGAGTTATGAGGACTTCGTGTTTTATGGCGAAATGTCAAACTTTGGCGGGGCGCCACGGCAAGGGTGTGTGGTGAAAACTCAATTTTTTTGATAACTTTTGATCACAAAGGTCTTAAGATGAAGCCGACCCGATATGAAGTTGATCGGATGAAATCTGTAGGAGGAGTTCGTTGAAGTACGAGGCATTGAAATGGTCAAAACAAGGACAAAATGGCACATTAAAAGCAAGATGGCGGACTTCCTGTTGCATGTTGGGTATAGCTCCAAGAGACATTTTAGTGTGTCTCGATGAACTACATATGCCCACCGAATTTCGTTCGACTACATCAAACTGAAAGGTGGGGCTCGCCATTTTAAATTTTCCAGGGGGCGCACTTGAGCCGTTTTGCCACGCCCATTTCCGTCACCCATGAATTATCAAATTTTTTACCGGGACTGACGTATGTGCAAAGTTTCATCCGTTTTCATCGATGTTAAGGCCGCCAAAAAGGCATTTGTTTGGGGAGAAGAAGAAGGAGAAGGAGAAGGAGAAGAATAATAATAACTAGTGCTGCGAGCAGCAGTGAGCGGGCCCTCGCACCCCACGCGGGTCGGGGTGTGGCGCCGTTCAAGGCTGTGCTATTTCGGTGTGCAGTACTGAGAGAAACTTCCTGTCACCAGTAGGTGGCGCTCTAGGCGTGACTCAATACCGAAGCATAGATGTGTTCAGGACGGTACCTTGATGAAGCGTGAGAAATGTTGAGTAAATCGGATAACGTATGTAGGAGTTATGAGGACTTCCTGTTTCACCAGTAGGTGGCGCTGTAAGTGTGACTCAATACCGACACATAGATGGGTTCAGAAGGCCACCTTTATGAAGCATCAGCAATTTGGTGCAAATCGGATGATGTATGCAGGACTTATGAGGACTTCCTGTTTCACCAATAGGTGGCGCTATACGTATGACGCAATACTGACACATAGATGTGTTCAGGACAGAACCGTCATGAAGCGTGAGCTATATCGGACAAATTGGATAATGTATGGAGGAGTTATGAGGACTTCCTGTTTCACCAATAGGTGGCGCTATAAGTATGACGCAATACTGACACATAGATGTGTTCAGGACAGAAACTTCATGAAGCGTGAGATATATCGGACAAATCGGATAATGTATGGAGGAGTTATGAGGACGTACTGGTTCACCAATAGGTGGCGCTATAAGTATGACGCAATACTGACACATGGATGTGTTCAGGACAGAACTGTCGTGAAGCGTGAGACATATCAGACAAATCGGATAATGTATGGAGGAGTTATGAGGACGTACTGTTTCACCAATAGGTGGCGCTATAAGTATGACGCAATACTGACACATAGATGTGTTCAGGACAGAACTGTCATGAAGCGTGAGACATATCGGACAAATCGGATAATGTATGGAGGAGTTATGAGGACGTACTGTTTCACCAATAGGTGGCGCTATAAGTATGACGCAATACTGACACATAGATGTGTTCAGGACAGAACTGTCATGAAGCGTGAGACATATCGGACAAATCGGATAATGTATGGAGGAGTTATGAGGACGTACTGTTTCACCAATAGGTGGCGCTATAAGTATGACGCAATACTGACACATAGATGTGTTCAGGACAGAACCGTCATGAAGCGTGAGATATATCGGACAAATCCGATAATGTATGGAGGAGTTATGGGGACTTCCTGTTTCACCAATAGGTGGCGCTATAAGTATGACTCAATACCGACACATAGATGGGTTCAGAAGGCCACCTTCATGAAGCGTCAGCAATTTGGTGCAAATCGGATGATGTATGCAGGAGTTATGAGGACTTCCTGTTTCACCAATAGGTGGCGCTATTAGTATGACGCAATACTGACACATAGATGTGTTCAGGACAGAACTGTCATGAAGCGTGAGACATATCGGACAAATGGGATAATGTATGGAGGAGTTATGAGGACGTACTGTTTCACCAATAGGTGGCGCTATAAGTATGACGCAATACTGACACATAGATGTGTTCAGGACAGAACCGTCATGAAGCGTGAGATATATCGGACAAATTGGATAATGTATGGAGGAGTTATGAGGACTTCCTGTTTCACCAATAGGTGGCGCTATAAGTATGACGCAATACTGACACATAGATGTGTTCAGGACAGAACCGTCATGAAGCGTGAGATATATCGGACAAATTGGATAATGTATGGAGGAGTTATGAGTACTTCCTGTTTCACCAGTAGGTGGCGCTGTAAGTGTGACTCAATATCGACGCATAGATGTGTTCAGAAGGTGACCTTCACGAAGCGTCAGTAATTTGGTGCAAATCGGATGATGTATGCAGGAGTTATGAGGACTTCCTGTTTCACCAATAGGTGGCGCTATAAGTATGACGCAATACTGACACATAGATGTGTTCAGGACAGAACCGTCATGAAGCGTGAGATATATCGGACAAATTGGATAATGTATGGAGGAGTTATGAGGACTTCCTGTTTCACCAGTAGGTGGCGCTGTAAGTGTGACTCAATACCGACACATAGATGGGTTCAGAAGGCCACCTTCATGAAGCATCAGCAATTTGGTGCAAATCGGATGATGTATGCAGGAGTTATGAGGACTTCCTGTTTCACCAATAGGTGGCGCTATACGTATGACGCAATACTGACACATAGATGTGTTCAGGACAGAACCGTCATGAAGCGTGAGCTATATCGGACAAATGGGATAATGTATGGAGGAGTTATGAGGACTTCCTGTTTCACCAATAGGTGGCGCTATAAGTATGACGCAATACTGACACATAGATGTGTTCAGGACAGAACCGTCATGAAGCGTGAGATATATCGGACAAATTGGATAATGTATGGAGGAGTTATGAGGACTTCGTGTTTTATGGCGAAATGTCAAACTTTGGCGGGGCGCCACGGCAAGGGTGTTTGGTGAAAACTAAATTTTTTTGATAACTTTTGATCACAAAGGTCTTAAGATGAAGCTGACCCGATATGAAGTTGATCGGATGAAATCTGTAGGAGGAGTTTGTCGAAGTACGAGGCATGGAAATGGTCAAAACAAGGACAAAATGGCACATTAAGAGCAAAATGGCGGACTTCCTGTTGCATGTTGGGTATAGCTCCAAGAGACATTTAAGTGTGGCTCGATGAAATACATATGCCCACCGAATTTCGTTCGCCTACATCAAACTGAAAGGTGGGGCTCGCCATTTTAAACTTTCCAGGGGGCGCTCTTGAGCCGTTTTGCCACACCCATTTCCGTCACCCATGAATTATCAAATTTTTCACCGGGACTGACGTATCTGCAAAGTTTCATCCGTTTTCATCGATGTTCAGGCCGCCTAAAAGGCATTTGTTTGGAGTAAAGAAGGAGAAGGAGAATAATAATAATAACTAGTGCTGCGAGCAGCAGTGAGCGGGCCCTCGCACCCCATGCGGGTCGGGGTGTGGCGCCGTCAAAGGGTGTGCTATTTCGGTGTCCAGTACTGAGAGAAACTTCCTGTCACCAGTAGGTGGCGCTCTAAGCGTGACTCAATAGCATAGATGTGTTCAGGACAGTACCTTGATGAAGCGTGAGAAATGTTGTGTAAATCAGACAATGTATGTAGGAGTTATGATGACTTCCTGTAAGCAGTAGGTGGCGCTATTAGTATGACCCAATGCTCACACACAGATGTGTTCAGGATGCGACCTTCAACAACCCTGAGCAATTTGGAGTAAATGGGATAACGTATGTAGAAGTTATGAGGACTTCCTGCTTGACCTGTAGGCGGCGCTATAAGTATGACTCAATACTGACCTACAGATGTGTTCAGGATGTGACCTTCATCAACCCTGAGCAATTAGGAGTAAATGGGATAACATATGTAGGAGTTATCAGTACTTCCTGTTTCACCAGTAGGTGGCGCTGTAAGTGTGACTCAATACCGACGCATAGATGTGTTCAGAATGTCACCTTCATGAAGCATCAGGAATTTGGTGCAAATCGGATGATGTATGCAGGAGTTATGAGGACTTCCTGTTTCACCAATAGGTGGCGCTATAAGTATGACGCAATACTGACACATAGATGTGTTCAGGACAAAACCGTCATGAAGCGTGAGATATATCGGACAAATTGGATAATGTATGGAGGAGTTATGAGGACTTCCTGTTTCACCAATAGGTGGCGCTATAAGTATGACGCAATACTGACACATAGATGTGTTCAGGACAGAACCGTCATGAAGCGTGAGATATATCGGACAAATTGGATAATGTATGGAGGAGTTATGAGGACTTCCTGTTTCACCAATAGGTGGCGCTATAAGTATGACGCAATACTGACACATAGATGTGTTCAGGACAGAACCGTCATGAAGCGTGAGATATATCGGACAAATTGGATAATGTATGGAGGAGTTATGAGGACTTCCTGTTTCACCAATAGGTGGCGCTATAAGTATGACGCAATACTGACACATAGATGTGTTCAGGACAGAACCGTCATGAAGCGTGAGATATATCGGACAAATTGGATAATGTATGGAGGAGTTATGAGGACTTCCTGTTTCACCAATAGGTGGCGCTATAAGTATGACGCAATACTGACACATAGATGTGTTCAGGACAGAACCGTCATGAAGCGTGAGATATATCGGACAAATTGAATAATGTATGGAGGAGTTATGAGGACTTCGTGTTTTATGGCGAAATGTCAAACTTTGGCGGGGCGCCACGGCAAGGGTGTTTGGTGAAAACTCAATTTTTTTGATAACTTTTGATCACAAAGGTCTTAAGATGAAGATGACCCGATATGAAGTTGATCGGATGAAATCTGTAGGAGGAGTTCGTCGAAGTACGAGGCATGGAAATGGTCAAAACAAGGACAAAATGGCACATTAAGAGCAAAATGGCGGACTTCCTGTTGCATGTTGGGTATAGCTCCAAGAGACATTTAAGTGTGGCTCGATGAAATACATATGCCCTCCGAATTTCGTTCGCCTACATCAAACTGAAAGGTGGGGCTCGCCATTTGAAATTTTCCAGGGGGCGCTCTTGAGCCGTTTTCCCACGCCCATTTCCGTCACCCATGAATTATCAAATTTTTCACCGGGACTGACGTATCTGCAAAGTTTCATCCGTTTTCATCGATGTTCAGGCCGCCTAAAAGGCATTTGTTTGGAGTAAAGAAGAAGAAGAAGAAGAAGAACAAGAAGGTAGAATAATAATCCTTCGAAATACAATAGGGCCTCGCACCGCCAGTGCTCGGGCCCTAACTAGTGCTGCGAGCAGCAGTGAGCGGGCCCTCGCACCCCATGCGGGTCGGGGTGTGGCGCCGTCAAAGGGTGTGCTATTTCGGTGTCCAGTACTGAGAGAAACTTCCTGTCACCAGTAGGTGGCGCTCTAAGCGTGACTCAATACCGATGCATAGATGTGTTCAGGACAGTACCTTGATGAAGCGTGAGAAATGTTGTGTAAATCAGACAATGTATGTAGGAGTTATGATGACTTCCTGTAAGCAGTAGGTGGCGCTATTAGTATGACCCAATGCTCACGCACAGATGTGTTCAGGATGCGACCTTCAACAACCCTGAGCAATTTGGAGTAAATGGGATAACGTATGTAGAAGTTATGAGGACTTCCTGCTTGACCTGTAGGCGGCGCTATAAGTATGACTCAATACTGACCTACAGATGTGTTCAGGATGTGACCTTCATCAACCCTGAGCAATTAGGAGTAAATGGGATAACATATGTAGGAGTTATCAGTACTTCCTGTTTCACCAGTAGGTGGCGCTGTAAGTGTGACTCAATACCGACGCATAGATGTGTTCAGAATGTCACCTTCATGAAGCATCAGGAATTTGGTGCAAATCGGATGATGTATGCAGGAGTTATGAGGACTTCCTGTTTCACCAATAGGTGGCGCTATAAGTATGACGCAATACTGACACATAGATGTGTTCAGGACAGAACCGTCATGAAGCGTGAGATATATCGGACAAATTGGATAATGTATGGAGGAGTTATGAGGACGTACTGTTTCACCAATAGGTGGCGCTATAAGTATGACGCAATACTGACACATAGATGTGTTCAGGACAGAACCGTCATGAAGCGTGAGATATATCGGACAAATTGGATAATGTATGGAGGAGTTATGAGGACTTCCTGTTTCACCAATAGGTGGCGCTATAAGTATGACGCAATACTGACAATAGATGTGTTCAGGACAGAACCGTCATGAAGCGTGAGATATATCGGACAAATTGGATAATGTATGGAGGAGTTATGAGGACTTCGTGTTTTATGGCGAAATGTCAAACTTTGGCAGGGCGCCACGGCAAGGGTGTTTGGTGAAAACTCAATTTTTTTGATAACTTTTGATCACAAAGGTCTTAAGATGAAGCTGACCCGATATGAAGTTGATCGGATGAAATCTGTAGGAGGAGTTCGTTGAAGTACGAGGCATGGAAATGGTCAAAACAAGGACAAAATGGCACATTAAGAGCAAAATGGCGGACTTCCTGTTGCATGTTGGGTATAGCTCCAAGAGACATTTAAGTGTGGCTCGATGAAATACATATGCCCACCGAATTTCGTTAGCCTACATCAAACTGAAAGGTGGGGCTCGCCATTTTAAACTTTCCAGGGGGCGCTCTTGAGCCGTTTTGCCACGCCCATTTCCGTCACCCATGAATTATCAAATTTTTCACCGGGACTGACGTATCTGCAAAGTTTCATCCGTTTTCATCGATGTTCAGGCCGCCTAAAAGGCATTTGTTTGGAGTAAAGGAGAAGAAGAAGGAGAAGAAGGAGAAGAATAATAACTAGTGCTGCGAGCAGCAGTGAGCGGGCCCTCGCACCCCACGCGGGTCGGGGTGTGGCGCCGTTAAAGGGTGTGCTATTTCGGTGTCCAGTACTGACAGAAACTTCCTGTCACCAGTAGGTAGCGCTCTAAGCGTGACTCAATACCGACGCATAGATGTGTTCAGGACAGTACCTTGATGAAGCGTGAGAAATGTTGTGTAAATCGGACAAAGTATGTAGGAGTTATGAGGACTTCCTGTTTCACCAGTAGGTGGCGCTGTAAGTGTGACTCAATACCGACACATAGATGGGTTCAGAAGGCCACCTTCATGAAGCATCAGCAATTTGGTGCAAATCGGATGATGTATGCAGAAGTTATGAGGACTTCCTGTTTCACCAATAGGTGGCGCTATAAGTATGACGCAATACTGACACATAGATGTGTTCAGGACAGAACCGTCATGAAGCGTGAGATATATCGGACAAATTGGATAATGTATGGAGGAGTTATGAGGACTTCCTGTTTCACCAATAGGTGGCGCTATAAGTATGACGCAATACTGACACATAGATGTGTTCAGGACAGAACCGTCATGAAGCGTGAGATATATCGGACAAATTGGATAATGTATGGAGGAGTTATGAGTACTTCCTGTTTCACCAATAGGTGGCGCTATAAGTATGACGCAATACTGACACATAGATGTGTTCAGGACAGAACCGTCATGAAGCGTGAGATATATCGGACAAATTGGATAATGTATGGAGGAGTTATGAGGACTTCCTGTTTCACCAATAGGTGGCGCTATAAGTATGACGCAATACTGACACATAGATGTGTTCAGGACAGAACCGTCATGAAGCGTGAGATATATCGGACAAATTGGATAATGTATGGAGGAGTTATGAGGACTTCCTGTTTCACCAATAGGTGGCGCTATAAGTATGACGCAATACTGACACATAGATGTGTTCAGGACAGAACCGTCATGAAGCGTGAGATATATCGGACAAATTGGATAATGTATGGAGGAGTTATGAGGACTTCCTGTTTCACCAATAGGTGGCGCTATAAGTATGACGCAATACTGACACATAGATGTGTTCAGGACAGAACCGTCATGAAGCGTGAGATATATCGGACAAATTGGATAATGTATGGAGGAGTTATGAGGACTTCCTGTTTCACCAATAGGTGGCGCTATAAGTATGACGCAATACTGACACATAGATGTGTTCAGGACAGAACCGTCATGAAGCGTGAGATATATCGGACAAATTGGATAATGTATGGAGGAGTTATGAGGACTTCGTGTTTTATGGCGAAATGTCAAACTTTGGCAGGGCGCCACGGCAAGGGTGTTTGGTGAAAACTCAATTTTTTTGATAACTTTTGATCACAAAGGTCTTAAGATGAAGCTGACCCGATATGAAGTTGATCGGATGAAATCTGTAGGAGGAGTTCGTCGAAGTACGAGGCATGGAAATGGTCAAAACAAGGACAAAATGGCACATTAAGAGCAAAATGGCGGACTTCCTGTTGCATGTTGGGTATAGCTCCAAGAGACATTTAAGTGTGGCTCGATGAAATACATATGCCCACCGAATTTCGTTAGCCTACATCAAACTGAAAGGTGGGGCTCGCCATTTTAAACTTTCCAGGGGGCGCTCTTGAGCCGTTTTGCCACGCCCATTTCCGTCACCCATGAATTATCAAATTTTTCACCGGGACTGACGTATCTGCAAAGTTTCATCCGTTTTCATCGATGTTTAGGCCGCCAAAAAGGCATTTGTTTGGGGAGAAGAACAAGAAGAACACGAACAAGGAGAATAATAATAATCCTTCGAAATACAATAGGGCCTCGCACCGCCAGTGCTCGGGCCCTAACTAGTGCTGCGAGCAGCAGTGAGCGGGCCCTCGCACCCCACGCGTGTCGGGGTGCCGTGCCGTTAAAGGGTGTGCTATTTCGGTGTGCAGTACTGCGAGAAACTTCCTGTCACCAGTAGGTGGCGCTCTAAGCGTGACTCAATACCGATGCATAGATGTGTTCAGGACGGTACCTTGATGAAGCCTGAGAAATGTTGAGTAAATCTGATAATGTATGTAGGAGTTATGATGACTTCCTGCTTGACCTGTAGGCGGCGCTATAAGTATGACTCACTGCTGACGCACAGATGTGTTCAGGATGCGACCTTCATCAAGCTTGAGCAATTTGGAGTAAATCGGATAACGTATGTAGGAGTTATGAGTACTTCCTGTTTCACCAGTAGGTGGCGCTGTAAGTGTGACTCAATACCGAAGCATAGATGTGTTCAGAATGCGACCTTCATGAAGCATCAGCAATTTGGTGGAAATCGGATAATGTATGTAGGAGTTATGAGGACGTACTGTTTCACCAATAGGTGGCGCTATAAGTATGACGCAATACTGACACATAGATGTGTTCAGGACAGAACTGTCATGAAGCGTGAGACATATCGGACAAATCGGATAATGTATGGAGAAGTTATGAGGACGTACTGTTTCACCAATAGGTGGCGCTATAAGTATGACGCAATACTGACACATAGATGTGTTCAGGACAGAACTGTCGTGAAGCGAGAGACATATCGGACAAATCGGATAATGTATGGAGGAGTTATGAGGACGTACTGTTTCACCAATAGGTGGCGCTATAAGTATGACGCAATACTGACACATAGATGTGTTCACGACAGAACCGTCATGAAGCGTGAGATATATCGGACAAATTGGATAATGTATGGAGGAGTTATGAGGACTTCCTGTTTCACCAATAGGTGGCGCTATAAGTATGACGCAATACTGACACATAGATGTGTTCAGGACAGAACCGTCATGAAGCGTGAGATATATCGGACAAATTGGATGATGTATGGAGGAGTTATGAGGACTTCCTGTTTCACCAATAGGTGGCGCTATAAGTATGACGCAATACTGACACATAGATGTGTTCAGGACAGAACCGTCATGAAGCGTGAGATATATCGGACAAATTGGATAATGTATGGAGGAGTTATGAGGACTTCGTGTTTTTTGGCGAAATGTCAAACTTTGGCGGGGCGCCACGGCAAGGGTGTGTGGTGAAAACTCAATTTTTTTGATAACTTTTGATCACAAAGGTCTTAAGATGAAGCTGACCCGATATGAAGTTGATCGGATGAAATCTGTAGGAGGAGTTCGTCGAAGTACGAGGCATGGAAATGGTCAAAACAAGGACAAAATGGCACATTAAGAGCAAAATGGCGGACTTCCTGTTGCATGTTGGGTATAGCTCCAAGAGACATTTAAGTGTGGCTCGATGAAATACATATGCCCACCGAATTTCGTTCGCCTACATCAAACTGAAAGGTGGGGCTCGCCATTTTAAACTTTCCAGGGGGCGCTCTTGAGCCGTTTTGCCACGCCCATTTCCGTCACCCATGAATTATCAAATTTTTCACCGGGACTGACGTATCTGCAAAGTTTCATCCGTTTTCATCGATGTTTAGGCCGCCAAAAAGGCATTTGTTTTGGAAGAAGAAGGAGAACGGAGAATAATAATAATCCTTCGAAATACAATAGGGCCTCGCACCGCCAGTGCTCGGGCCCTAACTAGTGCTGCGAGCAGCAGTGAGCGGGCCCTCGCACCCCACGCGGGTCGGGGTGTGGCGCCGTTAAAGGGTGTGCTATTTCGGTGTCCAGTACTGACAGAAACTTCCTGTCACCAGTAGGTGGCGCTCTAAGCGTGACTCAATACCGACGCATAGATGTGTTCAGGACAGTACCTTGATGAAGTGTGAGAAATGTTGTGTAAATCGGACAAAGTATGTAGGAGTTATGAGGACTTCCTGTAAGCAGTAGGTGGCGCTGTAAGTATGACGCAATACTGACCTACAGATGTGTTCAAGATGCGACCTTCATCAAGCATGAGCAATTTGGAGTAAATCGGATAATGTATGTAGGAGTTATGAGTACTTCCTGTTTCACCAGTAGGTGGCGCTGTAAGTGTTACTCAATACCGACGCATAGATGTGTTCAGAAGGTGACCTTCATGAAGCGTCAGCAATTTGGTGCAAATCGGATGATGTATGCAGGAGTTATGAGGACTTCCTGTTTCACCAATAGGTGGCGCTATAAGTATGACGCAATACTGACACATAGATGTGTTCAGGACAGAACCGTCATGAAGCGTGAGATAAATCGGACAAATCGGATAATGTATGGAGGAGTTATGAGGACTTCCTGTTTCACCAATAGGTGGCGCTATAAGTATGATGCAATACTGACACATAGATGTGTTCAGGACAGAACCGTCATGAAGCGTGAGATATATCGGACAAATCCGATAATGTATGGAGGAGTTATGGGGACTTCCTGTTTCACCAATAGGTGGCGCTATACGTATGACGCAATACTGACACATAGATGTGTTCAGGACAGAACCGTCATGAAGCGTGAGCTATATCGGACAAATTGGATAATGTATGGAGGAGTTATGAGGACTTCCTGTTTCACCAATAGGTGGCGCTATAAGTATGACGCAATACTGACACATAGATGTGTTCAGGACAGAACCGTCATGAAGCGTGAGCTATATCGGACAAATCGGATAATGTATGGAGAAGTTATGAGGACATCGTGTTTTATGGCGAAATGTCAAACTTTGGCGGGGCGCCACGGCAAGGGTGTTTGGTGAAAACTCAATTTTCTTGATAACTTTTGATCACAAAGGGCTTAAGATGAAGCTGACCGAGTATGAAGTTGATCGGATGAAATCTGTAGGAGGAGTTCGTTGAAATACGAGGCATGGAAATGGTCAAAACAAGGACAAAATGGCACATTAAAAGCAAAATGGCGGCCTTCCTGTTGCATGTTGGGTACAGCTCTAAGAGACATTTTAGTGTGGCTCGATGAAATACATATGCCCTCCGAATTTCGTTCGCCTACATCAAACTGAAAGGTGGGGCTCGCCATTTGAAACTTTCCAGGGGGCGCTCTTGAGCCGTTTTGCCACGCCCATTTCCGTCAGCCATGAATTATCAAATTTTTCACCGGGACTGACGTATCTGCAAAGTTTCATCCGTTTTCATCGATGTTTAGGCCGCCAAAAAGGCATTTGTTTTGGAAGAAGGAGAAGGAGGAGAATAATCCTTCGAAATACAATAGGGCCTCGCACCGCCAGTGTGCTCGGGCCCTAACTAGGGCTGCGAGCAGCATTGAGCGGGCCCTCGCACCCCACGCGTGTCGGGGTGTGGCGCCGTTAGAGGCTGTGCTATTTCGGTGTCCAGTACTGAGAGAAACTTCCTGTAACCAGTAGGTGGCGCTCTAAGCGTGACTCAATACCGATGCATAGATGTGTTCTGGACGGTACCTTGATGAAGCGTGAGAAATGTTGAGTAAATTGGACAATGTATGTAGGAGTTATGATGACTTCCTGCTTGACCTGTAGGCGGCGCTATAAGTAGGACTCAATACTAACCACAGATGTGTTCAGGACGCGACCTTCATCAAGCGTGAGCAATGTGGTGTAAATCGGATAACATATGTAGGAGTTATGAGGACTTCCTGTTTCACAAGCAGGCGGCGCTGTAGGAATGACGCAATACTGACTTACAGAAGTGTTGAAGATGAGACCTTCATCAAGCATGAGCAATTTTGAGTAAATCGGATAACATATGTAGGAGTTATGAGTACTTCCTGTTTCACCAGTAGGTGGCGCTGTAAGTGTGACTCAATACCGATGCATAGATGTGTTCAGAAGGTGACCTTCATGAAGCGTCAGTAATTTGGTGCAAATCGGATGATGTATGCAGGAGTTATGAGGAATTCCTGTTTCACCAATAGGTGGCGCTATAAGTATGACGCAATACTGACACATAGATGTGTTCAGGACAGAACCGTCATGAAGCGTGAGATATATCGGACAAATTGGATAATGTATGGAGGAGTTATGAGGACTTCCTGTTTCACCAATAGGTGGCGCTATAAGTATGACGCAATACTGACACATAGATGTGTTCAGGACAGAACCGTCATGAAGCGTGAGATATATCGGACAAATTGGATAATGTCTGGAGGAGTTATGAGGACTTCCTGTTTCACCAATAGGTGGCGCTATAAGTATGATGCAATACTGACACATAGATGTGTTCAGGACAGAACCGTCATGAAGCGTGAGATATATCGGACAAATTGGATAATGTATGGAGGAGTTATGAGGACTTCCTGTTTCACCAATAGGTGGCGCTATAAGTATGACGCAATACTGACACATAGATGTGTTCAGGACAGAACCGTCATGAAGCGTGAGATATATCGGACAAATTGGATAATGTATGGAGGAGTTATGAGGACTTCGTGTTTTATGGCGAAATGTCAAACTTTGGCGGGGCGCCACGGCAAGGGTGTTTGGTGAAAACTCAATTTTTTTGATAACTTTTGATCACAAAGGTCTTAAGATGAAGCTGACCCGATATGAAGTTGATCGGATGAAATCTGTAGGAGGAGTTCGTCGAAGTACGAGGCATGGAAATGGTCAAAACAAGGACAAAATGGCACATTAAAAGCAAGATGGCGGACTTCCTGTTGCATGTTGGGTATAGCTCCAAGAGACATTTTAGTGTGTCTCGATGAACTACATATGCCCACCGAATTTCGTTCGACTACATCAAACTGAAAGGTGGGGCTCGCCATTTTAAATTTTCCAGGGGGCGCACTTGAGCCGTTTTGCCACGCCCATTTCCGTCACCCATGAATTATCAAATTTTTTACCGGGACTGACGTATGTGCAAAGTTTCATCCGTTTTCATCGATGTTAAGGCCGCCAAAAAGGCATTTGTTTGGGGAGAAGAAGAAGGAGAAGAAGGAGAAGAATAATAATAACTAGTGCTGCGAGCAGCAGTGAGCGGGCCCTCGCACCCCACGCGGGTCGGGGTGTGGCGCCGATAAAGGGTGTGCTATTTCGGTGTCCAGTACTGACAGAAACTTCCTGTCACCAGTAGGTGGCGCTCTAAGCGTGACTCAATACCAAAGCATAGATGTGTTCAGGACAGTACCTTGATGAAGCGTGAGAAATGTTGTGTAAATCGGACAAAGTATGTAGGAGTTATGAGGACTTCCTGTAAGCAGTAGGTGGCGCTGTAGGTATGACGCAATACTGACCTACAGATGTGTTCAAGATGCGACCTTCATCAAGCATGAGCAATTTGGAGTAAATCGGATAATGTATGTAGGAGTTATGAGTACTTCCTGTTTCACCAGTAGGTGGCGCTGTAAGTGTAACTCAATACCGACGCATAGATGTGTTCAGAAGGTGACCTTCATGAAGCGTCAGCAATTTGGTGCAAATCGGATGATGTATGCAGGAGTTATGAGGACTTCCTGTTTCACCAATAGGTGGCGCTATAAGTATGACGCAATACTGACACATAGATGTGTTCAGGACAGAACCGTCATGAAGCGTGAGATATATGGGACAAATTGGATAATGTATGGAGGAGTTATGAGGACTTCCTGTTTCACCAATAGGTGGCGCAATAAGTATGACGCAATACTGACACATAGATGTGTTCAGGACAGAACCGTCATGAAGCGTGAGATATATCGGACAAATCCGATAATGTATGGAGGAGTTATGAGGACATCGTGTTTTATGGCGAAATGTCAAACTTTGGCGGGGCGCCACGGCAAGGGTGTTTGGTGAAAACTCAATTTTTTTGATAACTTTTGATCACAAAGGTCTTAAGATGAAGCTGACCCGATATGAAGTTGATCGGATGAAATCTGTAGGAGGAGTTCGTCGAAGTACGAGGCATGGAAATGGTCAAAACAAGGACAAAATGGCACATTAAGAGCAAAATGGCGGACTTCCTGTTGCATGTTGGGTATAGCTCCAAGAGACATTTAAGTGTGGCTCGATGAAATACATATGCCCTCCGAATTTCGTTCGCCTACATCAAACTGAAAGGTGGGGCTCGCCATTTTAAATTTTCCAGGGGGCGCTCTTGAGCCGTTTTGCCACGCCTATTTCCGGCACCCATGAATTATCAAATTTTTCACCGGGACTGACGTATCTGCAAAGTTTCATCCGTTTTCATCGATGTTTAGGCCGCCAAAAAGGCATTTGTTTTGGAAGAAGAAGGAGAAGGTAGGAGAATAATAATAATCCTTCGAAATACAATAGGGCCTCGCACCGCCAGTGCTCGGGCCCTAACTAGGGCTGCGAGCAGCAGTGAGCGGGCCCTCGCACCCCACGCGTGTCGGGGTGTGGCGCCGTTAAAGGGTGTGCTATTTCGGTGTGCAGTACTGAGAGACACTTCCTGTCACCAGTAGGTGGCGCTCTAGGCGTGACTCAATACCGAAGCATAGATGTGTTCAGGACGGTACCTTGATGAAGCGTGAGAAATGTTGAGTAAATCGGTTAACGTATGTAGGAGTTATGAGGACTTCCTGTTTCACCAGTAGGTGGCGCTGTAAGTGTGACTCAATACCGACGCATAGATGTGTTCAGGATGTCACCTTCATGAAGCGTCAGCAATTTGGTGCAAATCGGATGATGTATGCAGGAGTTATGAGGACTTCCTGTTTCACCAATAGGTGGCGCTATAAGTATGACGCAATACTGACACATAGATGTGTTCAGAACAGAACCGTCATGAAGCGTGAGATATATCGGACAAATTGGATAATGTATGTAGGAGTTATGAGGACTTCCTGTTTCACCAATAGGTGGCGCTATAAGTATGACGCAATACTGACACATAGATGTGTTCAGGAGAGAACCGTCATGAAGCGTGAGATATATCAGACAAATTGGATAATGTATGTAGTAGTTATGAGGACTTCCTGTTTCACCAATAGGTGGCGCTATAAGTATGACGCAATACTGACACATAGATGTGTTCAGGACAGAACCCTCATGAAGCGTGAGATATATCGGACAAATCGGATAATGTATAGAGGAGTTATGAGGACTTCCTGTTTTACCAATAGGTGGCGCTATAAGTATGACGCAATACTGACACATAGATGTGTTCAGGACAGAACCGTCATGAAGCGTGAGATATATCGGACAAATTGGATAATGTATGGAGGAGTTATTAGGACTTCCTGTTTCACCAATAGGTGGCGCTATAAGTATGACGCAATACTGACACATAGATGTGTTCAGGACAGAACCGTCATGAAGCGTGAGATATATCGGACAAATTGGATAATGTATAGAGGAGTTATGAGGACTTCCTGTTTCACCAATAGGTGGCGCTATACGTATGACGCAATACTGACACATAGATGTGTTCAGGACAGAATCGTCATGAAGCGTGAGATATATCGGACAAATTGGATAATGTATGGAGGAGTTATGAGGACTTCCTGTTTCACCAATAGGTGGCGCTATACGTATGACGCAATACTGACACATAGATGTGTTCAGGACAGAATCGTCATGAAGCGTGAGATATATCGGACAAATTGGATAATGTATGGAGGAGTTATGAGGACTTCCTGTTTCACCAATAGGTGGCGCTATACGTATGACGCAATACTGACACATAGATGTGTTCAGGACAGAATCGTCATGAAGCGTGAGATATATCGGACAAATTGGATAATGTATGGAGGAGTTATGAGGACTTCGTGTTTTATGGCGAAATGTCAAACTTTGGCGGGGCGCCACGGCAAGGGTGTTTGGTGAAAACTCAATTTTTTTGATAACTTTTGATCAGAAAGGTCTTAAGATGAAGCTGACCGAATAGGAAGTTGATCGGATGAAATCTGTAGGAGGAGTTCGTTAAAGTACGAGGCATGGAAATGGTAAAAACAAGGGGAAAATGGCACATTAAGAGCAAAATGGCGGACTTCCTGTTGCATGTTGGGTACAGCTCCAAGAGACATTTTAGTGTGTCTCGATGAAATACATAAGCCCTCCGAATTTCGTTCGCATACATCAAACTGAAAGGTGGGGCTTGCCATTTTAAATTTTCCAGGGGGCGCTCTTGAGCCGTTTTGCCACGCCCATTTCCGTCACCCATGAATTATCAAATTTTTCACCGGGACTGACGTATCTGCAAAGTTTCATCCGTTTTCATCGATGTTTAGGCCGCCAAAAAGGCATTTGTTTTGGAAGAAGAAGGAGAAGGAGAATAATAATAATCCTTCGAAATACAATAGGGCCTCGCACCGCCAGTGCTCGGGCCCTAATAATCCTTCGAGTTTCAATAGGGCCTCGCACCGCCAGTGCTCGGGCCCTAACTAGGGCTGCGAGCAGCAGTGAGCGGGCCCTCGCACCCCACGCGGGTCGGGGTGTGGCGCCGTTAAAGGGTGTGCTATTTCGGTGTCCAGTACTGACAGAAACTTCCTGTCACCAGTAGGTGGCGCTCTAAGCGTGACTCAATACCGTCGCATAGATGTGTTCAGGACAGTACCTTGATGAAGCGTGAGAAATGTTGTGTAAATCGGACAAAGTATGTAGGAGTTATGAGGACTTCCTGTAAGCAGTAGGTAGCGCTGTAGGTATGACGCAATACTGACCTACAGATGTGTTCAAGATGCGACCTTCATCAAGCATGAGCAATTTGGAGTAAATCGGATAATGTATGTAGGAGTTATGAGTACTTCCTGTTTCACCAGTAGGTGGCGCTGTAAGTGTAACTCTATACCGACGCATAGATGTGTTCAGAAGGTTACCTTAATGAAGCGTCAGCAATTTGGTGCAAATCGTATGATGTATGCAGGAGTTATGAGGACTTCCTGTTTCACCAATAGGTGGCGCTATAAGTATGACGCAATACTGACACATAGATGTGTTCAGGACAGAACCATCATGAAGCGTGAGATAAATCGGACAAATCGGATAATGTATGGAGGAGTTATGAGGACTTCCTGTTTCACCAATAGGTGGCGCTATAAGTATGACGCAATACTGACACATAGATGTGTTCAGGACAGAACCTTCATGAAGCGTGAGATATATCGGACGAATTGGATAATGTATGTAGGAGTTATGAGGACTTCCTGTTTCACCAATAGGTGGCGCTATAAGTATGATGCAATACTGAAACATAGATGTGTACAGGACAGAACCCTCATGAAGCGTGAGATATATCGGACGAATTGGATAATGTATGTAGGAGTTATGAGGACTTCCTGTTTCACCAATAGGTGGCGCTATAAGTATGATGCAATACTGACACATAGATGTGTTCAGGACAGAACCGTCATGAAGCGTGAGATATATCGGACGAATCGGATAATGTATGGAGGAGTTATGAGGACTTCCTGTTTCACCAATAGGTGGCGCTATAAGTATGACGCAATACTGACACATAGTTGTGTTCAGGACAGAACCTTCATGAAGCGTGAAATATATCGGACGAATTGGATTATGTATGTAGGAGTTATGAGGACTTCCTGTTTCACCAATAGGTGGCGCTATAAGTATGATGCAATACTGAAACATAGATGTGTACAGGACAGAACCGTCATGAAGCATGAGATATATCGGACAAATTGGATAATGTATGTAGGAGTTATGAGGACTTCGTGTTTTATGGCGAAATGTCAAACTTTGGCAGGGCGCCACGGCAAGGGTGTGTGGTGAAAACTCAATTTTTTTGATAACTTTTGATCACAAAGGTCTTAAGATGAAGCCGACCCGATATGAAGTTGATCGGATGAAATCTGTAGGAGGAGTTCGTTGAAGTACGAGGCATGGAAATGGTCAAAACAAGGACAAAATGGCACATTAAAAGCAAGATGGCGGACTTCCTGTTGCATGTTGGGTATAGCTCCAAGAGACATTTTAGTGTGTCTCGATGAACTACATATGCCCACCGAATTTCGTTCGACTACATCAAACTGAAAGGTGGGGCTCGCCATTTTAAATTTTCCAGGGGGCGCACTTGAGCCGTTTTGCCACGCCCATTTCCGTCACCCATGAATTATCAAATTTTTTACCGGGACTGACGTATGTGCAAAGTTTCATCCGTTTTCATCGATGTTAAGGCCGCCAAAAAGGCATTTGTTTGGGGAGAAGAAGAAGGAGAAGAAGGAGAAGGAGAAGAATAATAACTAGGGCTGCGAGCAGCAGTGAGCGGGCCCTCGCACCCCACGCGTGTCGGGGTGTGGCGCCGTTAAAGGGTGTGCTATTTCGGTGTGCAGTACTGAGAGAAACTTCCTGTCACCAGTAGGTGGCGCTCTAAGTGTGACTCAATACCGATGCATAGATGTGTTCAGGACGGTACCTTGATGAAGTGTGAGAAATGTTGAGTAAATCGGATAATGTATGTAGGAGTTATGATGACTAACTGCTTGACCTGTAGGCGGCGCTATAAGTATGACTCAGTACTGATCTACAGATGTGTTCAGGATGCGACCTTCATCAAGCGTGAGCAATTTCGAGTAAATCGGATAACGTTAGTAGGAGTTATGAGGACTTCCTGTTTCACCAGTAGGTGGCGCTGTAGGTATGACGCAATACTGAATTATAGATGTGTTCAAGATATGACCTTCATCAAGCATGAGCAATTTAGTGTAAATCGGATAACGCATGTAGGAGTTATGAGTACTTCCTGTTTCACCAGTAGGTGGCGCTATGAGTGTGATTCAATACGGACGCATAGATGTGTTCAGAATGCGACCTTCATGAATCGACAGCAATTTGGTGCAAATCGGATAATGTATGTAGGAGTTATGAGCACTTCCGGTTTCACCAATAGGTGGCGCTATAAGTATGACGCAATACTGACACATAGATGTGTTCAGGACAGAACTGTCATGAAGCGTGAGCCATATCGGACAAATCGGATAATGTATGCAGGAGTTATGAGGACTTCCTGTTTCACCAATAGGTGGCGCTATAAGTATGACGCAATACTGACACATAGATGTGTTCAGGACAGAACCGTCATGAAGCGTGAGATAAATCGGACAAATCGGATAATGTATGGAGGAGTTATGAGGACTTCCTGTTTCACCAATAGGTGGCGCTATAAGTATGACGCAATACTGACACATAGATGTGTTCAGGACAGAACCCTCATGAAGCGTGAGATATATCGGACGAATTGGATAATGTATGTAGGAGTTATGAGGACTTCCTGTTTCACCAATAGGTGGCGCTATAAGTATGATGCAATACTGACACATAGATGTGTTCAGGAAAGAACCGTCATGAAGCGTGAGATATATCGGACGAATCGGATAATGTATGGAGGAGTTATGAGGACTTCCTGTTTCACCAATAGGTGGCGCTATAAGTATGATGCAATACTGACACATAGATGTGTTCAGGACAGAACCGTCATGAAGCATGAGATATATCGGACAAATCGGATAATGTATGGAGGAGTTATGAGGACTTCCTGTTTCACCAATAGGTGGCGCTATAAGTATGATGCAATATACTGACACATAGATGTGTTCAGGACAGAACCGTCATGAAGCGTGAGATATATCGGACGAATCGGATAATGTATGGAGGAGTTATGAGGACTTCCTGTTTCACCAATAGGTGGCGCTATAAGTATGATGCAATACTGACACATAGATGTGTTCAGGACAGAACCGTCATGAAGCGTGAGATATATCGGACAAATTGGATAATGTATGGAGGAGTTATGAGGACTTCCTGTTTCACCAATAGGTGGCGCTATAAGTATGACGCAATACTGACACATAGATGTGTTCAGGACAGAACCGTCATGAAGCGTGAGATATATCGGACAAATTGGATAATGTATGGAGGAGTTATGAGGACTTCGTGTTTTATGGCGAAATGTCAAACTTTGGCAGGGCGCCACGGCAAGGGTGTTTGGTGAAAACTCAATTTTTTTGATAACTTTTGATCACAAAGGTCTTAAGATGAAGCTGACCCGATATGAAGTTGACCGGATGAAATCTGTAGGAGGAGTTCGTCGAAGTACGAGGCATGGAAATGGTCAAAACAAGGACAAAATGGCACATTAAGAGCAAAATGGCGGACTTCCTGTTGCATGTTGGGTATAGCTCCAAGAGACATTTAAGTGTGGCTCGATGAAATACATATGCCCACCGAATTTCGTTAGCCTACATCAAACTGAAAGGTGGGGCTCGCCATTTTAAACTTTCCAGGGGGCGCTCTTGAGCCGTTTTGCCACGCCCATTTCCGTCACCCATGAATTATCAAATTTTTCACCGGGACTGACGTATCTGCAAAGTTTCATCCGTTTTCATCGATGTTCAGGCCGCCTAAAAGGCATTTGTTTGGAGTAAAGGAGAAGAAGGAGAATAATAATCCTTCGAGTTTCAATAGGGCCTCGCACCGCCAGTGCTCGGGCCCTAAATATAGCTGCAAGCAGCGATGTGGGGGCCAAGCGGGACGCACGACCAGCGCATCAAAGACAACAAGCAAAACATGTCAAAAGCCAGACATGGTTGAACAGGATTCGATCTCTGTACCTGCTGCTTGCAAGGCCGACACGCTAACCACTGTGCTACGCAGGATGTTGCGAAAGTGAACCACCCTAGTCCACAAGGCATGTGAGCCTTCCCTAACCCCGTGAGTCTGAGTCCTGAGCACTTAATTAATATCACCTGGCAGGGTTGCTTCCTCTCGGTAGAGTGAGAGGGGGGGGTGTCGTTGTTTAAATTGGCACACAGCGAAAAGTATACATAGCATAGCTCAACTATTTACTTCTTCAGAATCCAGACAATCACGCGAACATTTCCATGTATAAAATGTCCTTCGGTCTTCAGAAGTGTAGGAGAGGTGAAGAGTTAGAAACAGTTAGAGATTCTAGAGCGAAGAGAGATTTTCTAGAGCGTGGCTCCATTGATTTCAATGGAGGGGGGGGAGTCATTATTCGAACTGTCCCAGAGTGAAAAATATACATCGAAGAGCTTAGCTTTTTTGATTTTATGAATCCCAAGAGTCGTGTGAACGTTTTGATATATAAAATGTGTATGAGCTGTGAGAATTAGAAGAGGGATGGCAGTTTAGAAAATGTGTGACTTTTTCCAAAAACCTCTGAAACTGGTGAAATTGTGCAGAGGACAAAAAGTGTTTCTTTCATTCTGCAATCAAACAAATGAAGTAATAATGAAACCATGGGGTGTTTTGAACTCGGCATGAGCCAGGGAATCCATTGCTACCATCATTTTGAAGATTGGACATACAGTTCAAAAGTTACTGGCATAAACGCAACTCCAACTTTGACACGCTGGTGGCGCTAGAGTGCACGAGATGTCAACGTAAGGCTTGGGGACAGATGTCATGGGTGTGTCCCGGATGAGTGTGCCAAATGTGGTTTTGATAGATTAAAACATTACTGAGATATGACCCCAGTTCCTGTTTTGCAGCTTTTCGGCCAATTTTGATTGGCTGTCACGAGGGAACGCAATGGACAATCAAAAATCCCTGTAAGACTTTTGTGGACATCGGTCTATAGATTGTGCATACTGCGTGTGCTGCAGATTGGTGAAAAAACCTAGGAGGAGATACATTTTGAGTGTTTTACACTAAATCCAATATGGCGGGAAATGCAACATGGTGGAAAATGATGTCATAGGGTGCGTTGAACTTGGCTTGAGCGAAGGAATCCAACGCTGCCTCGTTTTTGAAAATCAGGCTTACAGGTCAAAAGTTGCATGCACAAATGCACCTCCAACTTTGACACGTTGGTGGCGCTAGAGCGTTCAAGCTGTGGACATGGGTCTTGGTGAGAACACTTTGGGGACTGTCATGAATGAGTGTGCCAATTTTCCCAACTTTTTACCATACGGTTCTATGGGCTGCCATAGACTCCAATGGCAGAAGAATAATAAATAATAATAATAAATAATAAGAAAAGGTACAAGAACAATGGGTGCCAGCGCTGCGCTGCTTGGCCCCCAAATATAGCTGCAAGCAGCGATGTGGGGGCCAAGCGGGACGCACGACCAGCGCATCAAAGACAACAAGCAAAACATGTCAAAAGCCAGACATGGTTGAACAGGATTCGATCTCTGTACCTGCTGCTTGCAAGGCCGACACGCTAACCACTGTGCTACGCAGGATATTGCGAAAGTGAACCACCCTAGTCCACAAGGCATGTGAGCCTTCCCTAACCCCGTGAGTCTGAGTCCTGAGCACTTAATTAATATCACCTGGCAGGGTTGCTTCCTCTCGGTAGAGTGAGAGGGGGGGGTGTCGTTGTTTAAATTGGCACACAGCGAAAAGTATACATAGCATAGCTCAACTATTTACTTCTTCAGAATCCAGACAATCACGCGAACATTTCCATGTATAAAATGTCCTTCGGTCTTCAGAAGTGTAGGAGAGGTGAAGAGTTAGAAACAGTTAGAGATTCTAGAGCGAAGAGAGATTTTCTAGAGCGTGGCTCCATTGATTTCAATGGAGGGGGGGAGTCATTATTCGAATTGTCCCAGAGTGAAAAATATACATCGAAGAGCTTAGCTTTTTTGATTTTATGAATCCCAAGAGTCGTGTGAACGTTTTGATATATAAAATGTGTATGAGCTGTGAGAATTAGAAGAGGGATGGCAGTTTAGAAAATGTGTGACTTTTTCCAAAAACCTCTGAAACTGGTGAAATTGTGCAGAGGACAAAAAGTGTTTATTTCATTCTGCAATCAAACAAATGAAGTAATAATGAAACCATGGGGTGTTTTAAACTCGGCATGAGCCAGGGAATCCATTGCTACCATCATTTTGAAGATTGGACATACAGTTCAAAAGTTACTGGCATAAACGCAACTCCAACTTTGACATGCTGGTGGCGCTAGAGTGCACGAGATGTCAACATAAGGCTTGCTGACAGATGTCATGGGTGTGTCCCGGATGAGTGTGCCAAATGTGGTTTTGATAGATTAAAACATTACTGAGATATGACCCCAGTTCCTGTTTTGCAGCTTTTCGGCCAATTTTGATTGGCTGTCACGAGGGAACGCAATAGACAATCAAAAATATCTGTAAGACTTTTGTGGACATCGGTCTATAGATTGTGCATACTGCGTGTGGTGCAGATTGGTGAAAAAACCTAGGAGGAGATACATTTTGAGTGTTTTACACTAAATCCAATATGGCGGGAAATCCAATATGGTGGAAAATGATGTCATAGGGTGCGTTGAACTTGGCTTTAGCGAAGGAATCCAACGCTGCCTCGTTTTTGAAAATCAGGCTTACAGGTCAAAAGTTGCATGCACAAATGCACCTCCAACTTTGACACGTTGGTGGCGCTAGAGCGTTCAAGCTGTGGACATGGGTCTTGGTGAGAAGACTTTGGGGACTGTCATGAATGAGTGTGCCAATTTTCCCAACTTTTTACCATACGGTTCTATGGGCTGCCATAGACTCCAATGGCAGAAGAATAATAATAATAAATAATAATAAGAAAAGGTACAAGAACAATGGGTGCCAGCGCTTAGCGCTTCGCTGCTTGGCCCCCAAATATAGCTGCAAGCAGCGATGTGGGGGCCAAGCGGGACGCACGACCAGCGCATCAAAGACAACAAGCAAAACATGTCAAAAGCAAGACATGGTTGAACAGGATTCGATCTCTGTACCTGCTGCTTGCAAGGCCGACACGCTAACCACTGTGCTACGCAGGATATTGCGAAACCACCCTAGTCCACAAAGCATGTGAGCCTTCCCTAACCCCGTGAGTCTGAGTCCTGAGCACTTAATTAATATCACCTGGCAGGGTTGCTTCCTCTCGGTAGAGTGAGAGGGGGGGGTGTCGTTGTTTAAATTGGCACACAGCGAAAAGTATACATAGCATAGCTCAACTATTTACTTCTTCAGAATCCAGACAATCACGCGAACATTTCCATGTATAAAATGTCCTTCGGTCTTCAGAAGTGTAGGAGAGGTGAAGAGTTAGAAACAGTTAGAGATTCTAGAGCGAAGAGAGATTTTCTAGAGCGTGGCTCCATTGATTTCAATGGAGGGGGGGGAGTCATTATTCGAACTGTCCCAGAGTGAAAAATATACATCGAAGAGCTTAGCTTTTTTGATTTTATGAATCCCAAGAGTCGTGTGAACGTTTTGATATATAAAATGTGTATGAGCTGTGAGAATTAGAAGAGGGATGGCAGTTTAGAAAATGTGTGACTTTTTCCAAAAACCTCTGAAACTGGTGAAATTGTGCAGAGGACAAAAAGTGTTTCTTTCATTCTGCAATCAAACAAATGAAGTAATAATGAAACCATGGGGTGTTTTGAACTCGGCATGAGCCAGGGAATCCATTGCTACCATCATTTTGAAGATTGGACATACAGTTCAAAAGTTACTGGCATAAACGCAACTCCAACTTTGACACGCTGGTGGCGCTAGAGTGCACGAGATGTCAACGTAAGGCTTGGTGACAGATGTCATGGGTGTGTCCCGGATGAGTGTGCCAAATGTGGTTTTGATAGATTAAAACATTACTGAGATATGACCCCAGTTCCTGTTTTGCAGCTTTTCGGCCAATTTTGATTGGCTGTCACGAGGGAACGCAATGGACAATCAAAAATCCCTGTAAGACTTTTGTGGACATCGGTCTATAGATTGTGGATACTGCGTGTGGTGCAGATTGGTGAAAAATCCTAGGAGGAGATACATTTTGAGTGTTTTACACTAAATCCAATATGGCGGGAAATCCAATATGGTGGAAAATGATGTCATAGGGTGCGTTGAACTTGGCTTGAGCGAAGGAATCCAACGCTGCCTCGTTTTTGAAAATCAGGCTTACAGGTCAAAAGTTGCATGCACAAATGCACCTCCAACTTTGACAGGTTGGTGGCGCTAGAGCGTTCAAGCTGTGGACATGGGTCTTGGTGAGAAGACTTTGGGGACTGTCATGAATGAGTGTGCCAATTTTCCCAACTTTTTACCATAAGCTTCTATGGGCTGCCATAGACTACAATGGCAGAGGAATAAAGAAGAAAGAGAAACGGTACAAACTTAATGGGTGCCTGCGCAGCTGCGCTGCTTGGCCCCCAATAACTAGAAAGTACATTTCCTGGAGAAAATGTGAGGTGGGCTAGCTGCTGCAGCTGTATGCAACAGCTATGTGCTATGTAGTGGACAAGGCAATCTCCATGCACCCACCTGCGAAGACCGTGCGTCTCTAGCCCACTCAGGGGCTGAGTTGTGGGGTCTGTTGCGTGGACAGTGGCCTGGTGGTGAGACTCCGCCCCCTCAGGTCAGAGCTGGTCGAGGACAGTGTACCCCTCTCCGGGCCACCTACCCGCCCGCACCGGTTTAGACCATGTGTCTCTAGCCCACTCAGGGACTGAGTTGTGGGGCCGTGGCGTGGATAGTGGCGTGGGGGTGAGACTCCACCCCCTCAGGTCAGAGCCAGTCAGGGACAGTGTAGCCCTCTCCGGGCCACCTACCTGACTCAACCGGTGAAGACCGTGTGTCTCTAGCCCACTCAGGGGCTGAGTTGTGGGGCCCGTGGCGTGGATAGTGGCGTGCTGGTTAGGCCCCGCCCCCTTGGGTCACAGCTAGTCTGGGACAGTACAGTGACCTCTGGGCAATTTCAATGCATCCACCAATGAAGACTGTGTCTCTAGCCCACTCAGGGGTTGAGTTGTGGGGCCCGTGGCGTGGATAGTGGCGTGGTGATGAGACTCCACCCACTCAGGTCAGAGCCAGTCGGGGACAGTGTACCCCTCTCCGGGCCACCTACCCGACTCCACCATGAAGACCTCTGGGCAGTCTCCTTGCACCCACTGGTGAAGACTGTGTGTCTCTAGCTCAAATCAGGGGCTGAGTTGTGGGGTCTGTGGCGTGGTGGCGAGACCACCACGCCACCACGATGAGAAAGAAAGAAAGAAAGAAAGAAAGAAAGAAAGAAAGAAAGAAAGAAAGAAAGAAAGAAAGAAAGAAAGAAAGAAAGAAAGAAGGAAGGATGGAAGGAAGGATGGAAGGAAGGAAGGATGGAAGAAAGGAAGGAAGGATGCAAGGAAGGAAGGAAGGAGGGAAGGAAGGATGGATGAAAGAAAGAAAGTAAGAAAGATGGATGGATGGATGAAAGAAAGATAGAAGGATGGATGAAAGAAAGATGGAAGGATGGATGAAAGAAAGAAAGAAAGAAAGAAAGAAAGAAAGAAAGATGGATGGATGGATGGATGGATGGATGGATGAAAGAAAGAAAGAAAGAAAGAAAGAAAGAAAGGAAGGAAGGATGGAAGGAAGGATGGAAGGAAGGAAGGAAGGAAAGAAGGGAAGGAAGGAAGGAAGGAAGGAAGGAAGGAAGGAAGGATGGATGGATGGATAGAAGGAAGGAAGGATGGAAGGAAGGATGGATGCAAGGAAGGAAGGAGGGAAGGAAGGATGGATGAAAGAAAGAAAGTAAGAAAGATGGATGGATGGATGAAAGAAAGATAGAAGGATGGATGAAAGAAAGATAGAAGGATGGATGAAAGAAAGAAAGAAAGAAAGAAAGAAAGAAAGATGGATGGATGGATGGATGAAAGAAAGAAAGAAAGAAAGAAAGAGAAAGAAGGATGGAAGGAAGGAAGGAAGGAAGGATGGAAGGAAGGAAGGAAGGAAGGAAGGAAGGAAGGAAGGAAGGAAGGAAGGAAGGAAAGATGGAAGGATGGAAGGATGGATGGAAGGAAGGAAAGGAAAGGAAGGAAGGAAGGAAGGAAGGAAGGAAGGAAGGAAGGAAGGAAGGAAGGAAGGATAGAAGGAAGGAAAGAAAGGAAGGATGGATGGAAGGAAGGAAGGAAGGAAAGAAGGATGGAAGGAAGGAAGGAAGGAAGGAAGGAAGGAAAGGAAGGAAGGAAGGAAGGAAGGAAGGAAGGAAGGAAGGAAGGATGGAAGGAAGGAAGGAAGGAATATGAATGTTACCACAATAGTCATAAAAGGGTGCCTGTACAGAGAGCCTGCACGTGTCCCCAAATTCAAATCCCAACTGACACTGTGAGCATCCTCTCATTCACTTCAATGGAAAGGCATGTCCGATTCAGACAGCTCTCTCTCAAAAAGTATAAATGTCACAGCCTAGATATTGACACCGTAGGAATCCTGAGAAAATGCTGAACATTTAAGGATATGATATGTCCGTGTAGCTTAAAAACTGTAGGCATGGCGACGAGTTAGAAAAAGGGTAAAAATGCAAAATTAGCAGCTCAAAAGCTAGAGTGTGGGCCCATACGTTTCAATGGGGAGCACAGTTGCCGAACAAATTGTCATACCGTGAAAACTATAAGTCACACAGCTTAGATACCTATATTGTACGAATCAGCACAGTTGTGTGAAAGTTTTGATGTATAATACGTGTGTGAGCTTTCAAAACTGTAGGAGTGCCAGCAGTTTACAAAATGTGTAAATATTTTCAAAGCAACAGCTGCCACCACTCTAAAAACATAATGATACTGAACATTCCACCAGCAGTTTCAATGGCACAAAAATGACTATTAAAAGTTAAATTACTAAAAAACTATAAAAAATATCAAAAATCTGAATACATCCGTTAAAGAGCTAAACATCGTGAACATTTTAAAATTTGAATGAAGTTTCTAGCACAAAGTATGAAGAAGTTATAAAGGTGACAAAAAACGGGGAGAATAAGAATAATAATAACTAGAAAGTACATTTCCTGGAGAAAATGTGAGGTGGGCTAGCTGCTGCAGTTGTATGTAACAGCTACTGCTAGAACTACTACGGACCAGGCAATCTCCATGCACCCACCGGCGAAGACCGTGCGTCTCTAGCCCAATCAGGGGCTGAGTTGTGGGGTATGTGGTGTGGACAGTGGCATGGTGGTGAGACTCCGCCCCCTCAGGTCAGAGCTGGTCGAGGACAGTGTACCCCTCTCCGGGCCACATACCCGCCCGCACCGGTGAAGACCATGTGTCTCTAGCCAAATCAGGGGCTGAGTTGTGGGGCCCGTGGCGTGGTGGTGAGACTCCGCCCCCTCAGGTCAGAGCTGGTCGAGGACAGTGTACCCCTCTCCGGGCCACCTATCCGCCCGCACCGGTGAAGACCATGTGTCTCTAGCCCACTCAGGGGCTGAGTTGTGGGGCCGTGGCGTGGATAGTGGCGTGGGAAAGTACATTTCCTGGAGAAAATGTGAGGTGGGCTAGTTGCTGAAGCTGGTTGTAACAACTACTGCCAGTACTATAAACTACTAACTATTGTAAATATAACTACAATAACTGTTAGCACTACCAATACTACTAAATATAACTATAAATATATATATTTTTAACTACTATAAACTACTACAAATGGCCTACTAGTCTACTCATGACGTGTACAGTTTTAATAAGCTCAATAGCTCAAATAGGTATAAAAGGTATCGATATTAGTTTACAGCCTGAATCCCATTATGAATAAGTATTTGAATATAAGGAAGGACAGTAGTTGTGGTGTTGGTATGGAAGTTGAGGTGAGTGCTACAATACTACTGTTATATAAAGGATGCCTGTTGAGAGGATTAGCCTACATTAACAGATCATCACTGCAGTGGTGTAAGGGTTAACAGTAGTATTAGGGTTAACAGTAATCTTATTGTTAGAGTTAGGGTTTGTAACATCTACTGCCAGTTCTATTATACCTACTAACTATTGTAAATATAACTACTATAAACTCTATTGCTATTACTATTATAACTACAAATATAACTGTTAGCACTACCAATAATAATAAATATAACTAAATATTAAAAAACTATTATAAACTACTATAAATAGCCTACCACAGTTAGTACTACTGGTAAGTAGAAGGATTATAAATTTCAACTAGTGTTACAGTACAAGTAGGGTAAGAATTCATAGGCTAATGAAGGTGCTGATAAGCCCAAGTTAATTTAAGAACTATGATGTCTAAAACAGGATATTGAATAGATTTTTGAAGCCACCAACATCTTTTTAGCAGTCACAGCTAGCTCAAGAATATGTAGCCTACATTTAAGTTCTGATTTCTTAATGTCACTCCTTTTGTTACCATCGATAAATAGCAGCAGACATCAGTTATTGCAATCCCCAGCACACACTACACAAGGTCAGGTTCACAGTTCAATGCCACAGGCTTTATAATTCAGGCTTTATTTAACACATTTTACTGATTGGTTGTGGATTGGAAGCTTGTGATATCAGGATAGTCTCACCAGTCTAGAGTAATTGTGATGCTGCTTTAGGTTATCCTGAGGCTGAGTAATCGTGACTGTGCCTGCCTTAGGTTGTCCCAAAAGTTTGAATGTGGGATCTTACCCGTCATTGGCTAACCAGCCTTCCATACTCGCCTTATACAGGAACTGATTAGGCATCAGAGACTGATTATACTGTTGGTTTTAAATGTTTTGTCAAGTTCATATAAGGAGGTGCAGCAGGGGTGTGGTAACCTTTTGCTTCCAATCTCGTTGTTTTGTCAATGTTCATATATCAAGAATCAAGTCACAAGAGTCCATGATTGAGGAGGGGCAGCATGGGGTCCTGGTGTGGTAATCTCTGCAGCAGGAGAGCAGTAGAAGAGGCTGGCTGGTAAGCAGAAGCACAGTGGTGTTGTGGATCCTTTTACAGGGGGCTCTTGCAGGGGCCTTCTCTGCGGGGGGCTCTGGGGAAGGCTTGGGGATGCAGGCTGCCCTGATGGAGGTAGGGCGCCTCTTAGACACCAACACTCTCTCTGTGTTCCACCTGGGCATCGACCTCTGGTCCGCTCTCATCAATGAACTCCACCTGCAGCAAGACACATTATTTCAGAGTGCATCCCAAGGACAACAACTAAGAACATACAAAAATGTGATGTTATAAAACACCATTTTTTCTATTTTGACACCATACCTTGAAACAACTTCTTGATCGCCTGAGGGCTGCAGGTACAGACTGGGACTTGTCCTGGGCTGGGGACAGTTCCACCTTGCATGGCAGTTGGGGACAGGCTTGGCAGCCCCCCTCTGTGCTGAGGTGGGTGCCTGGACCCCCTCTTTCAAAGTCACCCTCTCTGCTGTGAGGTGGGATCCTCCGTCCGTCCCTCCCACCCTCCCAGCCTCTAACTCCTTCACTCTCTGCCAGGCTGGGGCAGCAGGCCAGGTGGTGAGGCCTGCTGCAACGGAGGACCCACCTACTTTGGTTACATTGAGAGTATTGTACATTTATGGTAAATTAAACTTTTGCTCTGTCAAACTATGCTCTTTCAATCTATACTTTCTTACACTACTTATCTAAACTTTAATCTACAGGTAAAATCTTTAATATAATACTTAAATTATTTAATCTAAACTATGCTGTAATACAAAAAGGTTCCACAAATGTTTGCTTGAATAATTTAGCTTCAAAAAGGTCTTGCTTCATAAGTTGGGTTTTGTTAAGTTAAGTGATATGTGGAGTATTCTCTTTTAGCCGCTAGGGGGAGACGTACACCTTTGAGTTAGATATCGTTTGTGGTTTCGTCTAGTTCAAGCTGGTCTCAGTATGTTTGCCGACAGCTGACGATGGACCTTCGTTGTTTCACAAGTTGTGCGTAAATGCAATATGTGAGTATATCATTCACCATGTTAATGTCTGTACACTGTGATTCTTTGTATTGGTAGCAGCACTGTATCTGTGGAATTTAGTTACTGCTAGTTACCTGAATTAGCTACTTACTTAGCTTCTGTTTTCTGAGCTACATTGCTGAGCTAGGTTACATTCTTACTTTGTACCATATCTTACAGTTTCTGATATTAATTTAGTAATATTTCTTGTGTTGTTATTATAGTAATTCTAATCATGTAAATGCATATCCAGATATATTTGTAATACAATCTTTATTTTTGATTGTAGGGATCCCCGCGACCGGTACTGCACTAATTACATCGTATCTTCACCTACTCAACCAGTTCAATTCAAGAGAGGAAACTAGCCTTTCATACAGTAATACTTACGAGATGTGGGAGGTTAATATGCAGTACACAGGGTTGTGATAGCTGTAGTAGGTCTGAAGTACACCAGATTGGAGACAGTGCTGTGGTCGAGAGATGAATATGTGATCGAGGAGGGTGTTTTTCTCAGTGGTGGCGGTTCTGATCAGTTGTGTGTATCCTCGTGACTGAAGGAGCGCAAAGATGGGCTTGCTCTTGTTGTTGGGCATCAGATCCTCGTTGAAGTCTCCACAGATGATGCTGGGATGGTGATCTAGTATCTCCAATGAGTCCAGGAGGTTGCGCAGGTTTGGTAGAAATTGTGCAAGACTGTAGAGCGGAGGTCTGTAAATGGCAGCAATCAATGCATTCACTGGGGCTTCGACCTTGACAACGAAAAACTCTAGGTCTGTCACGTTCTGAAAGTACTGCATGGGTCGTACCTGAAGGTTGTTTCTCACATATATGGCCACTCCACCACCGCTTCTTTGTGCTAGATGAGGGTTGTTTGTGTATGACACATGCCTGTTGCGTTTAAACATGCTGTAGCCTTCCAACTGGAGATTATCTGCAACCAGGGAGCCTGACAGGTGGGTCTCTGTGAAACACAAAATATCTGCAAGGCGCAACTCGTGATGAGTCTTGATATCATCAATATGTGACAACAGTCCCTCCGTGTTGTGATGAATAACTGTAAGTGTGGGAGTCATGCTTACGGTCTGAGCATTTCTGAAGAGCGGCATTGCATTGTCTAATGTGACTTTCCTCATGTCTCTCAGGGACGTGGTGATTTCAGGATTAGCATATATTTTCTTTTCATCAAAGTCGGTGATGTGCAATCCATGAAGTGAGGTAGTTCTACTCAGTGCCACATACGCCATCCCCGGCTCAAAAACTCTCTTCAATGAAACCACTGCGGACACTGTTGTCATGCCTTGGACCTTGTGAGTAGTGCATGCGAAGGCCAGTTTCATGGGGAATTGGCGCCTAACAACTCCTTTTCTGCTCAAGGACTCCTCTACTCTCTCAATGTACACAACATTGTCAGGCCCGTTGGGTATCTTGTTTCGGTGTCTCTGTCCTGCACTCACATTGTCAAGCTGAAGTCCCAGCATGTGTACAACCGTCCTGCCATCCTGAACGTGGGTAACTATTCTGGCGACATTGCCAAAGGAGCCATTTACCAGTCCGTCCTCCACATCAATGTTTTTGGTGAGCATCACACGAGCACCCTCTGCCGCTTGCAATCTGTCTGCTAGATCTCCTTTGCGCCCTACAAACGGTACACTAACTCTCTCCATCCGTCCTGTGCAAGGATCCTTCTTGTAATCATCTGCATCAACATTGACAAAATCCGAATGGAGGACAGACATTGTGTTTGTGTTGTGCTTGTCCACCTCTTTGTTGGTAGCGAATATATGCAGCACTTCAATAGGCAAACTCACTGGGTCACTCACAGCCTGGACAAGCAAAGATCTGTCTGCTTCAGATAAGGCCTCTCCTTTCTGTTTCACTCTGATCCTGTTTAGCAGCTCAGCAAAGGCAATGTCCTCTCTCTGTCGCATGATCTCTGTGAGCGTGATCATTTGGAAATGGTCTTGCCAAAAATCAAGCATGTGCTCCTCAAACACACACAGAGGTTTAGCGTTCCCAAGCGGTGGCAGTTGATAGAAGTCTCCGACAGCTAGAACTGACATACCACCAAAAGGTTTCTTGCTTCCTTTTATCTGTTGCAGCCTCCAGTTCACATAGGCAAAGAGAGGTTTGGAGACCATTGATACTTCATCGATGACGAGTATCTCAGCATTTGACAGCGTTGCCCTCACTTCATCTAAAGTGTTTCCGAGTCCTTGATATGGAGGCTTAAGGCTTCTGGGAAGTTTGAGGATAGAATGAAGCGTTTTGCCTGATATGTTGAAGGCAGCAGTGCCGGTGAATGCAGACAATAGAACAGTGGGCATTGACATGTCACTTTCCTCACAGACACGGGGGAGTTTGCACAGTATCTTTGTGGCCTCTGTATAGATGCACTTAATAAGATGTGATTTGCCAGTACCAGCGCCACCGGTGACAAAGTAGAAGAACTGTCCGGGAGTCTCACCATACACGCGTTTCATGCACCAGTCTCTGACCGTGTAGAAGATGGATGCTTGGGTCTGATTTAGGCTTTGGTACATCTTGCGCACAACTGCAGGGCTTATCTGTGGTCCCTCAATTAAGGGTGCAGTACCTCCTCTTTCCACTCTGGAAGCCGTGTATTCAGGGACATCATCTTGTTCGTTGTGTTCGTCAGGGTTTACTTCTTCACGTTCTGAAATGCACTCCAGTCTGACCAACTCTGTTTCAGGTGCCAGCGTTGTCCATGCATCCTCAATGGGTCCTTGTTGTTGAAAGTCCTCAATGGCTTTCTCAATGGCAGTGTTGTGTTTATCATACACAGACCTGTTTCTGTTGACAATTACACACACCCGCTCAGTATACTGTGTTCCCGGGAGTTGCACAGAAGCACCGGCATAAAATGATTCATACGACTGGAATCCATGACACTTCAGCTGTGCATCTGAGCGGTAGGGCAGGTAGAGTTTCAGCAACGTGCCATAAAACTTCTCTGAGTTTTTTTGCTGTGAAAAACGGGCATATCTGATGATGGCAGGTTTCCCCTTTGAGCGCTTTTGAATGAATCCTTTGTCATTATTAAGTCGAATTACATTTTTACTGTTCCTGTGTCTCCCATAGACTACTCTGTAGGTTGATGCAAAGTCTGCCATGCACATTGTTTCAAATTCAGGTGTGTGGGGCCTGGCTTTGTATTTGTCCGGTAACCCTGACATCCAAACATCCTCAGAGTCTGGCGATTTGTTCTCCAGGTATTTAACAGGAAGGCTCATTCTCAGTGCGTCGTCATCTGTGGGTATGTATAAAACGCTGCGTGAACAGGATTTCAGTTTCAAACTACATGTGCGGGCAACAGCCTCCTGAGCGCTAACCTCTCTGTTTTTTGAGTAGGCCTGCATGATCTGTTTCATTTGTTCCCGATCAGATGTGTTGGCTTCACTATTATCTTTCATTACTGTCTTGAGATAGTCGCTCATCTCGTGCTCTGCTTTTGAAATATAGGACAACATGTACATAATGCAACAGTAAGGATTCAGTATGAATTGGATATCCATGTTGGCATTCCAAGCCCTCAGCAAGTGGGGATTATATCCGTTCACCCAACAGTCTTTTGGATCACGCTTCATGACAATCACGCTGGCGTTGGTGAGTGACTCCACATTGTCTACATATTCCTCATAGCTTAAGTTGCATTGGGCGAGTAGCTGTGGGGTGTTTTCAAAAGTAGCTTTGGGGTCGTTAAGCAGGTCCCACACAGGTTTCAGTTTTGCTTTAGCTCTCTCTGGAGTCAACCCTGGTTGTTCATTGGCTTCACTGACCTGTGGTGGCATAGGTCTAGTAACCATTGTTTTCCTCACAGGCGGTTTGGGAAATCCAAATCTGCAGTGTTTGTTGCCTTTCTTGCATGACTTTGAATGGTTTTTGCTATGAGTCTGTACCTCTGTCACAATTTTATATAGTTCAGGGTCTGCATTTTGGTCGGGCAGTTTGCATGTTATGTACTTGTCAACAAAGTCACACACTTTCTGATCAGGGTCTTCCTCAAATACAGGTGTGTTCTGGCACCAAACCAAAAGATGGATGTGAGGAGATCCACGTGCTTGATATTCCACACGAATGAAGAAGTCTATCACTTCACCGATGGGCTGTGCAGGTGACATGAGCAAATCTCTCATCAGCGCGTCAACTCTCTTCTCAAACATGCGCATGCAGGTGACGGGGTTACTTCGCAGTATTTCACATTTTGTGGCCCAGTCTAACTCTGAAAAGTCTACCTGTTGACCCTGTTGTGCCTTTATTGCTGTTATCACTTCAGGCCATCTCATTTCTGCTGCGCTGAACGTAAGGAAAAAAGTTGGTGTTCCCAGTTGTCTGAGCATGGAAAACAAATCCCTTAGTGTTTTCTCCCAGTAGGCTGGAGTCCCTCTCAGTGGTGCCATAAATCTGGTTACATCTTTGTTCTCCACCAGCCTCTGAACCTCACGTTTGTCCTGCAGCAATCTAGTGCTTATTCTGCGTCCATCTCTGGTCGTGGGCTTGCCTTTTCTGAGCTGTATGGACATACTGGAGGTGGCCATATGCATTTCTGTGACAAACTGTGCAAAAAATATGTAATTTGTGTCCATAGCAAAACGATTGTCGACACAGAACAGCCTCGCCTTGAAATATCCGCTTGGCGATAACTTCCTCATTCTGTTGACCTCATCTAAGGTGTTCTCTCCAGTGGGGAACTGAACGGGGAAAGCCATAGCCTCCAATTTAGGAACTTTAAAAAAGCTGACTGGTCTGTTTCCCTCAGCAGGAGCGATACAATAAACACTGTCACTGTAGGTTAACATCTCATGTGCTATGTCAGCTGGCTGAAGGCACGTATCCAGGGCAACACCGGGTCTCTGCTCATCTACATCCTGTTCTGAGTCAGGTGTCTGATTATCTGCGGTCACATTTTCATCAGAGGGCAACATTTCAGTGCTGGGTTGATCTGACAGATTTGCCTCCACAATTACATGTTCCTCCCAGCTGTCCATTTCCATTAGATCCCTTTGGTCAAAGTTGTCAACAGCATCACTAACGTCAGGCTGTGGCATATCACTGTTTTGCTGCTGCTCTACAACACTATCTCGCGCCTCTGTCACTTCACTGTCATCACAGTTATCAAAATCCATCAGTTCCTGTGCTATACTGTCAACAGTTTGGTCACTAGAGGAGGCTTCATCTCTGATAGATATGTCCTTATACTCAGAATGGATCTCTTTCAACTTTGATAAGGCTGTTAGCACTTTCCTCATGTTTAGTGTCTGGAACTGGTAATGGCCTTTGTAGTTCATGCGTCTTTTCAACTTAACTTTCATGAGCTGAGATTCGCTATCTGGTCTTGGTAATGTATTCACAGTCGCTTCCACCTCTGAAGGTACACACACCACAGCGCCATGTATCGCTCTCTGTTGTCCTTTGGGAAGGGTGATGATTTTAGCAAACGGAATGTGTCTGGCTATGACGTGTCTCTCAAGTATGTTCAGGTCACAAAGTTCAGCAGGAATCGGTGATAACTCCAGTTTATTTGCCACAGCTAGGGAGGGCATGCTTCCTGCCTTGAGATGATCATGACAAGTGAAACAAATCCACTCTTTCTTTCTCTCACTGGGTACTTGACACTCTTGTACACCTCTGCATTCATCGTTACAAACATGAACATAACTTCCTGTCAGGCAAGCTGCAACCACATTAGGATTTTTTGTGTAATTTGACCTGATGCAGGATCGTACTTGATTTGGAAATGATGCTTTATGACAGACTGTGCAGACATATGTGGGTCCGTGTTTTATTTGTGTCTGAAAAACAGCTATAGCTTTTTCAATCAAAGAGTTATCAATCTGAGGGGTTAATGTACAGGTCTGTTGCATATTCATCCTTTGATATTTTCTTTTTATTTTCATTGCAGATCGCATGTTATGAAGGATCCTAAATGCTGCTTCACTGTGATATCTTTTGTGAAGGTTAGAAGCACAGTGCTGCCTGTGACGCATTCTGAAATCTGTGTCATTTATGTACTTGTTTTGCATTTGTTGCTTCATAATTTGTTTCTGTTTCAGTCTGAATGCAGCCTCGTTTGCATAACGGTCTGTGATGTAAGACTTTTGTCTGAACTGGAAGTCAGAATCTTGACTGTAACGACTGGTTATATATGACTTTTTTTTCCCCCTATAGTCATCATCTTGACTGTAACGACTGGTTATATATGACTTTTTTTTCCCCCTATAGTCATCATCTTGACTGTAACGACTGGTTAAATATGACTTTTTCTTCTGTCTATAGTCATCATCTTGACTGTAACGACTGGTTATATATGACTTTTGCTTCTGTCTATAGTCATCATCTTGACTGTAACGACTGGTTATATATGACTTTTGCTTCCGTCTATAGTCATCATCTTGACTGTAACGACTGGTTATGTATGACTTTTTCTGTTCTCTGAGAGCTGTATTGTTTGCATACTTCTCTCTTTTTTTCATCTTTTTAACTTCACTTCGTCTGACTTTGTCTACCTTTCTGACATAGTGATCCTTTGCAGTTTCTTTTATTTTTTCCAAGCGCAATGCCCTCCTCTTTAACTTTTTCTGTTGCTGAATAGTCAATTTTGACACATCTGGAATATGTTGCTTGCTTAGGTTTGGCATTTCTGGTATAGGACGTTCCACCATAATGTTACAGGAGATTACCTGCATCATATTTTCATTTACAGATGAGTCGGTGAGAGCAGAGGGCATGTGTGGGGTACTCAAGTTTGAGGTTGGTTTATTGTGAGTAGCATCATGTGTGAGGGAAGTTAATTTTGATGGACCTGACATGTCATGCTCAGCTTGTGTGACATCGGAGTTTATCTGAACCTCCTGCTCGCCTATAGGTGTTACACCAGTAGCATCTGTGTGAATACTGTGATCCATGTTGGGCACGTCATCACTGTGAAATAGCATGGGAGTCAGTTCATATTGACATGTAGGGGGTGTTTCTAACATGTTACGGCATTGGACAAGCCTCCTAATCATATCACTCAAATGGGTGAAAGTAAGCATTAAGGCAGTGCCGGCACTTTGCATGCGGTGGGATAGTATAGGTAAACCCCCAGGACTTCTTGAGTGTGGATCAAAGAAACCATACCTTCCTGCCTTGTCCCTAAATACAGCGATGCATGATCCACCCATTATCAGCAATGCGTTGTTCACATCTGATGTCAAACACTGAAGTCTTTCTTCCAGGTTCAGGTAGTCGTCTGCGCCTTCAGGTACAGGTGCTCTAAATTCGCCATACTTGGAAAGTAATTTCTCCACACTGTACTCTTGCCTACGTGCAGCAACTCTCTCTGGGAGCTCATCACTAGCCAAATGTATGTGAACATTGTTTGTCTCATTCCTAACACGTGTATACATAACATCACCCTTATCTAATACAAGGTCAAGGTCTACACTTGTGAGTTCTGGATTCTCTTCAAGGAATGCAAGAAACGTGAGGGAGTTGCAAGTACACTGCTTGTTCCGAGAGAACTCACCATACCTCAAGGACGCCTGGCTACGGGACGCTTGCACACATGTAACATCAGACTGACCTCCCTGTTGTACACAGTCAGCATAAGACAGCTCTGACAGATTTACCTCTCTGCTTCTCACTGGACCATGAGACTCAACCTTCTCTGCTGATGTTCCACAGTCGGATTGATCCAGCTTCCTCCAGCGCTCTTTTGCAGCCTGAGATTTCTTACCCTTCTTCACCATGGTCACGAGGAAATCAGAAAATGAACACAACCTTGATGTAGACTATCTTTTAATTGTCAAAACAGCTTGAACAGATTAAATATGATGTTTTGATGATAATATACTGTATTATAGACAACTGATCGTTTGGAAGTGAAAAAGGGTGTACAGGTAGGTATAGCACAAGGCTTTCTCAACAAGGCAGGTACAGTATAGCACAATCAAGGCTTTCTCAACAAGGTGTATGGCACAATCAAGGCTTTCTCAACAAGGTGTATGGCACAATCAAGGCTTTCTCAACAAGGTGTATGGCACATTCAAGGCCTTTTCTCAACAAGGTGTATGGCACATTCAAGGCCTTTTCTCAACAAGGTGTATGGCACATTCAAGGCCTTTTCTCAACAAGGTGTATGGCACATTCAAGGCCTTTTCTCAACAAGGTGTATGGCACATTCAAGGCCTTTTCTCAACAAGGTGTAGGGCACATTCAAGGCCTTTTCTCGACAAAGTAGTAGGTGGCACAACCGAGGCTTCTCAACAAGGGTCCGCACAATCAAGGCGTTATCAACAAGGGGATCGCACAATCAAGGCGGGGGATGGGACGTTCTTTAAAAGGGGGGTAGGGGAAGATGGGACATACTTTTCAATAGGGTGAAAAACAGGCAGAGTATTCAGAGAGAAAAGATAGAGGCCAAAATGTGGACAGCAGGGTTGAGGGGGGTGGGATTTGAGAGAGTCTGGCTTTCCCAGCAGCAGTTTTACCTGAAAGAAGAAAAATAATATAAGTCTCCTTGTGATAGCTCACATTCACTTAACATTTTATCATGTATTTGTCAAAATAAGGCTATGAACAATCGAGCGGGGTACAAAGGTGTATATATATATTATTATTATTTTTTATTTTTTTTATTTTTAGAAAATGTGTTAATTGGTCAAAACACTTCAGCACTTTGTGCACACAAATTACCGTTGAGGGTAGCTCGGATGACCAGCAGTATGTCAGAGAGAGTGTCTGATAAGCCAGCAGGATGAACCAACAGGAATCACGGCAGTAGTATGCCAGGGAGGGAGGGGAGAGAGTTTGTATTAATATAGGGTTGGAGACAATAGGCTTATCAGAACACATTTGCTACATAGGTATAACTTTCATGGAAAGTGCAGTGTGTAGAATTTTGAAAGTATTTGGTGTATCCTTGGCAGAAATTGAAAATAACATTCCTAAGTATGTTTTAATTAGTGTATAATCCCCAATCTGCAACATAACTACTAGATGCAGTCAAAACACCAATTTAACATGATTGTGGCAAACTGAGACAGCCATACAGCATGTCCTGTTGTGTGACTTACCTGAATCACTGTGAAATCTGTGAATAAAAGAGAAAGAGAGCAGGTAAGGACACATTCATTGAAATGCATCCATTATTGGGTATACATGTCAAGTTGTTTTACTTAGTTAATAAAACTATCATATGAAAGTATTCTGGTCTCCGAGTCTCTATCCGCGTATTTGCAGGCGTACTGGCGCCTGACAGCCTCTTATCAAAGATCAGTTTATTCTTCGCTATGTACACACACTAGACATTTGACTAGGGTAATGGCATACGCTGATAAAGACGACGGGACAGTGCAGACTGACAGTGTAAATGCAACACAAAGAATCCAGGGGTTGATTCCCTTATCACAAAATACCACAAAGCAGCGGTCCTTAACACCGAGACAGCCATTGTTGGCCGGTTACGTTATAAAGCCAAGTTAGCTAGCTAGGTAACATTGTTTCCCAAGCCAACCAGCTAACCTTACTACCAAACAGATGTACCATGCTTTACTGTCAGACATAGCATACTGGTAGCTAACGTTGGCTAACTAATAAAACGACCATACACTAGCTGTCAACATCACATAGAAAGTTAACCAGACAGATGTCGTTGCATATAGCCGTTTATGCCACCGGCTAAAGCAATTAGCACTTGTTGCAAGCGCTAGCTAACCTTAGCTAGCGGCTAACGTTGGCAAAACTTTACTTTGGCAGATTCAGTTTATAGTTAACTTTGTTTACGTTGGTTTAGCAACATTTACAAGATGTAATTATAATATATGGAGATATATTGGCATTTACTTGATACAATCGTTCTTTTAGCTACTGTACCACCTCACCTCGTCCGTTGCCAGGCAAGACTGATAACAGCTTGACAACAGGACGCACGCGCGACTCCCTGTAGGCCGTGAAGCTGGTCACGTGTGCCACAGTAATCGCGTGTCAAAACAATTCCTGTTCATAGATCAGACATATAGAACTGTGTAGCAGTACTGACTTGGATATTTTGTCTGTATATGTCCTCCGTCTTCGTGGTGCACATTACATAGTAATCATTTTAACTGGTACAATGGAAGTGGCTGGTACAATGGCACCTATATGGTACAATGGCCTATGCACAGGCGATATTGACTATTGCAAACCATGGATGGATTCAGACATAGGATAGGATCCTTGCCTTGTGATTCCATCAAAAAGTCACATGGCTTTATTCTATCCCTCGCTCCCCAAAAACTATCTCCTCCGTCCTCTGCTTCCCTCGGCTCCAGCCAAAACCAAAAACTCCCTCGCGTCTCACGCGCTCACCCTCTCCCCCCCTCTAAACCACCACCCCCCCCTAGTGGACACTCCCCCCACAACAAACCTAACTAAACCCACTACCCATAATTAGACACAGCGTTACACTATTAACAAATCAGATAAAACAAGTGCAGTCAAGTCTAAAACAAGAGTGTCAAAATCAACAACTGTACTACAGAGGACATAGTCAGTTATTACAAGTTACACTATCACAGCTGTGTACAGCAACATTTCACTGTAACTGTACAGTACATTACATAAGACAAAGAAATCTTGAATCTGAATAATGCCAAAGACACTTCAACTCAAACAGTCTCATAGGTTTGTAACTTTAATGTGCACACACACACACACACACACACACACACACACACACACACACACACACACACACACACACACACACACACACACACACACACACACACCCCAGGGCCGCAATCATCTCCATGACGTTGGGCAGGAGCGATGACTGGGGCTGACAATACGGCAGCGCTTCAGGACCGGCCTGCCCGCTTCCTCCTTTATGTGCAGGCTCAGTTTGACCGGTACCGGCCTCCAGTCACACACTGGGTCTATGGAGATCTCCTCATAGTCCAGACTGGAGGGAGGGAGAGAGGTGTGAGATAAAAACTTTTTTTTAAATACACCACACAAACGCACACAGACAGACACACACTAACACAGACACTTCTGGATGTAGATGAGAATCCCCAGCATGTAGCATGTATTGGTCCACTTCCAGACCCTCTAATAACGTTGTCTTACTGTGATGAAGAGAGAGGCACGGAGTCAGACATGCAGATCAGGGCCCTGTACTACGAAGCTAGATTATGGGGTTAGCGCGATAACTTCAGGTTCAGGCCTGGTTTATCCGTATCATGATTGTTGATCACTTTCACCGTGCTATATCGCCATGGTAACTCATGCTGCCAAGCTAACCTGTTTCGGGGCAGGTTAGCTTCCAGATTATAGAATTAAGTACTGCCTGCTGACTGATAAATTCACTTGGAAAATGGCATTGGATGATAAAATCGCATATGGAACTTCAGCGTCAGAATTAAAAAATAATCTCAGTGGACGAATAGTGATCACTCTTGAGAGGTTCTTAAAATATAGATAAATAGATAGATAGCCTATATAAAAATATAGCCTAAATGTATACAGATCGCGGAATGGCTTTGTCAGCTGCTTGATTTTGCGTTTACAGTCCCGCAGACGGTAGGCTATGCACTTGCACTATGCATTTTATTGTTTCATGTAGGCTGTGGGTGACGCGTACAACCAAGTAGGCTAGGCCTACATTTTTTATTCCATTTTCAAGTAGGCCTACGCTATTGTTGAATTATTAGACTAGCTTCCCGTTTTTAGGAACACTGAAATAATACTGAAATAAATAACTTATTTTCGTAGGCTAGCCTACTTCTCCACCTCGAGATTCACTCTTTCCATCTTAATATTTCTTAATTCTTAATCTCATATATATATATATATACTATAGTGTGGCGGTGTTGGCCGTGAGTCATCTGGATGGTGTTTCTCCCTGGTTGGCACACCTCAGGTACATGGGCTTATGGGACATCTTGCTGTCACCTCTTTCAATGGAGAGAGGCGTGGTGTTCACCCTCACCTGAGAAGGGGGAGAGAAAACAGAGGTACTGGTCAGACAAGGAAGGAGAGGTGCATCATAGCTAACAGTAATCTTCATCTGTCTGTCCTCATCATGCTGATACTCATGGGTTCAGTTATGAGAACAGATTGGAAAAGACAGATGACATTGTAAGACCAGTGTCTCTGATTGGCTGTGGGAGGTTCTGACCTCATCATGAGGGTCTTGTAGACGGACTCACTGAGCTGGAAGGCGTGGTTACTGACAGCCAGGTTGTGTTCCAGGTGGGTGGTAGGTGGGGCTTGCTGTCCTGCCCAGGGGACAGGTAGAGGGGCATGGAGCTGCCGGCATCATCCAGAGGAGAGCTGAGATACAATTAAATTCATGCCATCATACTGTATAAATAGGATATGAGATGAGGAGGGAGGAATTGTTCCAAATTGTATGAAATTACAAACATTTCTGAATAAAACAAATGTTCAGTTTGGTGCCATCAATTATCTTAATTAGTTATTACAGCTAGTTAATCACCGCTTTGTACTCATACTGTTAACTATACGTGCAGTAGGCCAACATCGTGGTTGGATAGTTAGCTCCACAGTTGGCTAGCTAGGCTATGCATGGTTTTAGTTACCTTAGACTAGCTTGGCTAACGATAGCTAGCGAACGTCTCATCCGTTCGGCTGTCAAGCTTTTGAAAACAACGCATAAAGTATAGCCCACAACGCATAACACATCTCACCTTCAGTCACGAACGATCCATTATTTGTCCATGAATGTCTCGAAAGTACGTGGCCAGGCTCAAGTGATGTTTCAGCTACCTCATATGCTTCAGCGATTGTGTCTAGATGAGATACAGCTAGCTACCAGCTACGGCCGGTGTAGAAGGACGGTAAAGGCTAGTTCCCATTAACTCAGAGGCCGGGTCTCTGCATTTATGGGAACTAGCTTTCTAAACAATGCATAGAAGTGACCAGATTTTCGCTGGACATAAACTTTTTTTCCCCCATTAGACTCCGGCTGGTTTATTGATCAAAACAACCCAATGTAAACTACATATAAATATTAATAATAAGAATTTTGTAAATATTTCACAATCCCCTTGACCTTAGTGTCCGTTATATTGTAGCATTACTGTACATGGTGTAGCGCATATACATTAATGCGCGCGACACTAGGCTATATATACTCCTGAGCAAGACATCTGACATCACTCCAACTGATCTTCGAGAAGAGGTGGGTAACTCACTAATTACGTTTTGAATTATTATTTGATTATTTTTAACAAACCACTGTTAGACTACTTATTGTATATAATTAACAATTTACTACCTATGGAAAGTGGTATTCAAGTTAAAAGCCTCTGTTAATAAATGTCAGTTTGACTAACTACGCTGACGTGAGGCAAAGTTTAATTTTGGCTTGTTAATTTAGCCAAACTAGAACTAATAGGTTATGTTTAGCTGTAGGCTATATAGGCTACGTTATATTATAATACTGTCAGTTAGATAAATAGGTATATTAGGCCTACCAAGGAGAGACCCATAGACTACAGTAGGCCTAGCTAGTTAAATAACCATAGCGTTACTGACAGTAGACCTGTTGCCTACTGTCGTCCTATGTTGGCAGTAGTCTTTTTAATAAATAAATAAAATGCCATTACGGGCAATGTCAACGTCAAACTAGAATATTAGAGAGGAACAAATTCCGTTAATAGCTAGCAAAAACTAACAAGCTGTCAGTGTACCGTTAGCCAAACTGTCATTCAACAACCAACATCATTTCTCGAGCTGCCATCATATTTCGCGGGCGTGACGCGAGACAAACAGTAGGGTACCACGCGCTACTGTGAAATGCCATATAGATGTCGCACGTAGCTCCATTCGTTCAGCACATTGGACAGCGCCGGCTTATTGTGTCATACGCACGCAGGTCTATTTGTTCGGCACATTGGACAGCATCAGCTTTACGAAATGTCGTTGCTGTCCTAAGGTGCTGAAGAATAGACTTGCATGTGTTTGACACGATCTGTCTACATACAGTAGTCCTATCACAGTGGTGTGTGGTACATGATGAATAAACCAAGTATTGTTTGGAATCTAACTGTAGGCCTAGCTGTGGGATGAGGTTTGGAAAATCCCACGATCACCAATTATGTTTAGGTTAGGCCTACTCTGTATTCCACAATGTCAAAAGCACTCTAGCAACGTCCAATAAACACAACCTTGTTACCACTGAACATGCCTTGTCCAAATGAGTTTTGTAGGTCTATATTAAGATTGTTTTTATTTTATTTGTATATGTATTTTCAGAATGGCTTTACAGACACTTCTGTCCGGGAGTGGTGACAGGCGCCCACCCATAGTCCTGAAGGTTGTGGGGACCAGGGAAATGCCGCGGGTCACGAAATGGGCCATTTCCGAGGATGATGCGACTGCGGTCACCTGCAATACCAATGTGCTGGTAGCGGCATCAGACGGGGAGAGCACCACATCATTTGTGGTGTTTGAGGAGGCTGCGCACAAAGTCAAGGTATTTATTTTGATCTTATGATCTCTTTTTGTGATTGTATGTTGTTCTGCTGAATCATGTCTCTCCCGTCTGTGGATGACCTGATGATGATAATGATGATGATGATTATGATAATGATGATTAAAAAATACGAACTTCATTTCAACTGTCTTCCCTGTCTAAATGAAGGTTTCAATTAAATTCATTTCAAAGGCAGGCAGCACATATGTCATAAGGGGCTACCGCCTGAACAAGCCTGGGACCAAACTGGGCATCCAAATTTGGAAGGAGACGGCATTCTACAACACCGCCCCCCTCCACCTCTCCACGGAACTGGAGGAGCGCTGTATGCAGCTCCTCACTCCCCCCGCTCCGATGACACCAATCCGGGGCATGACAAACCCCCAAGGCCTGGTTTCTGTCCAGGGAATGATCAGTTCCGTAAGTTCACACAATAATTAAGCAATACACCTACATTAATTCATAAATTAAACATAACTCCATGGTCAACTTTGTAGTGCCAATACTTGTCAATTTCACATCACATTTAGATGGAAGCAGTTCGGACTTACACGGGACAGAGTGGCGCATACCCTGTCAGGAACATGAATATCAACCAGGTACAGTAGATAATTACTGTACCATAATGCTAGCTTCAAAGTAGACTAGGCTAATACTTTTTTTTTCTTTTAACATGCCAAATCTTAGTAATTGATTTAACTTTTAATATTTAGTTGAGGGAAATTCCATAAGGTTTTCAGGGTGTGCATTTCAATATGGTTCGGTTTGTGTTGTTGATCACTCATTTTGAAGGCTTTGTGTTTTGCAGGATGGGGCCCAGGTGAAGATTGCACTCTGGAGGGAGGCGAACCTGTCAGTGAAACTGACAATCGGCTCCAGGGTCACAATCTCCCATCTGAGAGGGCACACCTCTCAGCAGTACGACCTGGTGCTGAGTTCAACTCAGTTCACCAAAGTGGAGGTAACTAATTGGCTATAGTACATCATTTTACTTTTTTTCTCTCCAGACAGGAACAGCCTCATAGCCTGGCCTCACCAGACCCGATTTGTAAGTGATCAGGCTGGCGAAGCCAAGTTAACGTGATGAGAGGTATCATTACATTAGTCATTTAGCAGACGCTTTTGTCCATGAGAGGTATAAGTTATAATTATAATCATAATAAACTCCCTCATTGACACAATGCAAAGTCCCAATATAAAGGCCCAGTTACGTTGTCTAGCTAATTATTTGTTATTTATTTCTATGAGCCTTCTCTCCATTTAAAAAGGCTGTCTATGCATTAAATGTGTGTGCAAAAATCCTGACTGAAAACAAAATGTTTGCTTTCGACAGCATCAGCAGACTCTGCAGAGGGAGGTGGAAATTTGGGGAGTGATGCCCCTCGAAGGGGGAGAGAAGGAGGTCCTCCTGGTGGACGACTCCGTCCTCACCATCGCGGGACCTGTGTGGCAGCAGTGCTTCCCGGATGGACTGCCCAAAGTCCCTTGCCGGGTGCGGGTTGAGGAAAGTGGTGGGGTGGTCGATGGCCTATTTGTGATTTAATTTATTTATTTTATTGTTTTTGTTATATTTTTTGTGTGCCCCACCCCCACCCTACCCTTTGCCCGGAGGGTGGTACGGACGCTGGGGGTCACAGCGCCTGCCCTCCTGCCCCACCCCCACCTTTTACCCTTTGCCCGGACGGCGGTACGGACGCTGGGGGTCACAGCGCCTGCCCTCCTGCCCCACCCCCACCTTTTACCCTTTGCCCGGACGGCGGTACGGACGCTGGGGGTCACAGCGCCTGCCCTCCTGCCCCACCCCCACCTTTTACCCTTTGCCCGGACGGCGGTACGGACGCTGGGGGTCACAGCGCCTGCCCTCCTGCCCCACCCCCACCTTTTACCCTTTGCCCGGACGGCGGTACGGACGCTGGGGGTCACAGCGCCTCGCGTGATAGTAATCTGTTCTGTTAAATTTGTATAATCTATTCAGTTGTATATAGTTCTTTTACCTCATTCAGTTGTACATAGTTCTTTTACCTTTACAGTTATTTAAACTGATCAGTTCTACCTTTACCATAGTACCTGTGGTTATACACTATAGTTCTACCTTCAGTGTTGTTAAACTAATAAGTTCTACCTTTACAGCGATTTAAACTGATCAGTTCTACCTTTACCATAGTACCTGTGTTAATACATTAGTAATCCACTCAATTGTACTTAGTCCTACCATCAGTGTTCTTAAGTTCTACCTTTACAGTGTTTTAAACTGCTCAGTTCTAGTACCATGGTAACAGTGTCATGGCAAGGTGGGGTTGTGAACAGGGCTCTTGGAGGACAAGATGGACAGGACATTTCAAGTTCCAGTAAGACATTTCAAATTAGCCTACTCCCTGCCTACCTCAACGGATACCAGCCCAAACCCAGCAAACACACAACGTCAGGGAGACGTTCAGATGTCTTAATAACGTCCGTCGGTCCAGAACCCCGTTTGTACGTCTGCTGGACCCCTCAATATTCAAACGTCTGGCTTGGACCCCTCTAAGACGTCTGTGGACGTGCAGAACGGGTTCAATATCTGAACGTCTAAAAAAACGTTCATTCTGGCTCCTAATTGGATGTGTTTGGACGTCCGAAAAAGACGTCTTTTAGACGTGTCTTTGCTCAGTGGGAAGCACCCCAGCACCTCAGAGCAGGTCCAGCACATCACCTTAATACCCATTCATCAGTGACGTAGCGGCGCAGGTGACTTCAATCCAATCTCCACTGCTGCAAGAATCCTGGTCTTCCCTTCATTCGTCACCAGATCTTCCCATACTCTACATGATTGTGGCAAGTCCTTAGCCAATTTAGCCTACTCATCAGAGTTCGCTTGCTTGTTATGGTCGTACTGTAACACTTTTTCCTCTGTCCTTCCAGAACTGGTAGCTGTGCCGCCTGCCTGCTTCCTCACCAACCCAGCCCCTTACAGCTACTTCCAAGAGCTGCCACAGTTCAGCTCTGGCCTGGCTACATGGACATCAGAGATACGTCATGGTGAAGGTAAGAGATATTTTGAAGATATGAAAAATGCACTTGCACAATGCCTTTTGGAATATAGCGTAGTTGAGAGACGTTGTGTAAGTGCACACTTTGCCATCAACACTCTATCGAAATTGACATGCTATGCAACATTCCGTGGAGAGATCTGAGCATAAGTTTAAATGGTAATGGGGAGAGTGAACTCATTTAATGATGTGGCACAAGCAATTTAAACTTGTATATTGCATAATAATAACGCAAACATTTCTGGTGGCGCTTATAGGTAACACTTTTTATTTGGCAGTATGGTTGACTCTATAGGCTTTAGTGCTTTATTTTACACCCCGGTCAAGTGTGCATCAATGAGAAACGCCGATGCCACTATTTCACCATTTATGTTTCTTTTTCCTGCAGGCTGTCCAAAACGTCTTCCAGCAGAATCCAGTGTGCTGCCTATCCCCCACGGATTTTCTGTTCCTCTCTCTTCTGTGCTGGAGTTCTTTTACGAACTTGATGGCGTCAGCATGATCTTTATATTAAAACTGTAATTAACATCAAATGTGTGTGCAAAAATCCTGACTGAAACCAAAATGTTTGCTTTCAACAGCATCAGCACAGAGTCGATAGGGAGGTGGAGATATTGGGGGTGATGGCGCTCCAAAGTGGAGAAAGGAGGTGCTTCTGGTGGATGACTCCACCCTCACAATCAAGGGACCTCTCTGGGAACAAACATTTCCCAATGGACTGACCAATGTTCCCTGCCGGGTGGTCGTAACCGAAAGTGGCGGTGTAATTGATGGCCTCCTTGTAATTTAATTTGATTATTTTTGTGTAAATATGTTGTAACCAATTAGTCCCTCCTTTACCACTACTGTGGTTTTGCACTTACAGTACTACTGCCTTTATCTAGTGTGCACACGCGTAATCACTATGTATGCATGTCACTTGCACATACTGTATGAGACAAAGATCCCAGAAAATATGTTTGGTTAATAAATATTTTGTTATACTTTGAACCGTGGTGTCTCCTTTTTGTTGTGGCCATTTGAGCCAGGTCATGACAAGTTCTGTGATGCGCCCTAAAGTGTGATCTAATTTGTGTAAATGTCATTGTTTGTTTTTAGTGTTTTAGTGTTAGGTTTTAGTGTGTTAAATTCATAATTTGAGAAAGTCTGCATTTCCTTTTATCTTTTACAATTAAACCAGAGTAATAGCAGTTTTTCGACAGTAGGTAGTCCGTTTCAGGGGCCTGGAGGCGTGCAGGTACTGTAGGGGTGGCATTCTACAGCCGATCACCCTCTCAGCTGAGCGGATGATGCGTTGCAGTCTAGCTTTATCTTTTGGGGCGGAGAACCAGATGGTGATGGAGGAGGGGAGGATGGACTTGATGATGGACGTGTAGAAGAGTAGCATCATTGCATTTGACATGTTGAATTTCTTCAGCTACCTCAGGAAATATATCCTCTGCTGTGCTTTTTTTGGTGAGGGAGCTGATGTTCGGCTCCCACTTGAGGTCCTGGGAGATGGTGGAGCCCAGGAAGTGGAAGGAGTCAACAGTGGTGACTGGGGTGTCATTCAGTGTGTGTGTGTGTCTCTGTGCGCGCGTGTGTGTGTGTCCCAAGCTGGCTGCGTGCCTGCATGAGAAAACTATGAATGTTACAGCTTATATATTGACACCATAGGAATCCTGAGAACTTGCAGAACATTTCTATGTATAATATGTCTGTATAGATTAAACACTGTATCTTCTGCCCTGACCATGTGTAATAGTAGCCTACACAGCTCAGACAGAGAACTAAACATACTCCAATAAACACCTGAGACGGCAGTGACAGTATAGGTGCCTTTACTGAAGCCTTTTTGTGAAACTGCAACATAAGAATGAGACAACAAACAACCATATGAATATACATGAAAACGCATGAGACAATGCAACTGATAATTTACATGACATGAATGCATCCTAATTAAATGTTCCATGTGACAAGATACACACCAAATGAACCACCAAACTACCAAGACACAACACTTAATATCAATAATAATCTCTACACAATACAGGTAGCTAACGGCAGGGCTAGGGTTAACAGCTAGCTAGTAACGTTGCATTGCTAGCATAAACAACAGCTAGAGTGGCTATAACATACTAAAACAAACAAAACTGACATCTTATCACAACAATCCAAGCAATAGACTAGAATAAATATCCTGTTGCTACTTACAGACTGTTCCAAATCAAGGGCGAAATCAAGAAGAGAAAGAACACATGAAATTCTCCAACTCTGTTTCTCTGTCAAAAACGGAGACTCCACTGACTGACCGGAAGTTCAGATAGATAATAACATCCACCAGTAGGTGGCGCCCAAACCATGCAATTTAGCCACAGGGACCAGAATACTGTAGGCATGGCGACAAGTTAGAAAAAGGGTTAACATGCAAAATTAGCAGCTCAAAAGTTAGTGCGGCACCATATGTCTCAATTGGGAGCGCAGTTGCCGAACAAATCGTCATACAGTGAAAACTATTAGTCACACGGCTTAGAAACTTACATTGTACGAATCAGCAGAGTTATGGGAACGTTTCGATATATAATATGTGTATGAGCTGTTAAAACTGTAGGCATAGCAACAAGTTAGAAAAAGAGTAAAAATGCAAAATTAGCAGCTCAAAAGCTAGAGTGCAGCGCCATACGTTTAAATGGGGGAGCGCAGTTGCCGAACAAATCATCATACAGCGAAAAGTATAAGTCACACAGCTTAGATATTTACATTGTACGAATCAGCACAGTTGTGTGAAAGTTTTGATGTATAATATGTGTGTGAGCTTTCAAAACTGTAGGAGTGCCAGCAGTTTACAAAATGTGTAAATATTTTCAAAGCAACAGCTGCCACCACTCTAAAAACATAATGATACTGAACATTCCACCAGCAGTTTCAATGGCACAAAAATGACTATTAAAAGTTAAATTACTAAAAAACTATAAAAAATATCAAAAATCTGAATACATCCGTTAAAGAGCTAAACATCGTGAACATTTTAAAGTTTGAATGAAGTTTCTAGCACAAAGTATGAAGAAGTTATAAAGGAGACAAAAAACGGGGAGAATAATAAGAAGAAGAATAATAAAGAAATAGTGGGAATATCACAAGTTGGGCTAGCTTTTACAAGCTAGCCCACCTAATAACTAGAAAGTACATTTCCTGGAGAAAATGTGAGGTGGGCTAGCTGCTGCAGCTGTATGTAACAGCTATTGCTAGAACTACTATGGACCAGGCAATCTCCATGCACCCACTGGCGAAGACCGTGCGTCTCTAGCCCACTCAGGGGCTGAGTTGTGGGGTCTGTGGCGTGGACAGTGGCATGGTGGTGAGACTCCACCCCCTCAGGTCAGAGCTGGTCGAGGACAGTGTACCCCTCTCCGGGCCACCTACCTGACTCCACCATGAAGACCTCCGGGCAGTCTCCTTGCACCCACTGGTGAAGACTGTGTGTCTCTAGCTCAATCAGGGGCTGAGTTGTGGGGTCTGTGGCGTGGTGGCGAGACCACCACGCCACCACGAAGAGAAAGAAAGAAAGAAAGAAAGGAAGAAAGAAAGAAAGAAGGATGGAAGGAAGGATGGAAGGATGGAAGGAAGGAAGGAAGGAAGGAAGGAAGGAAGGATGGAAGGAAGGAAGGATGGAAGGAAGCAAGGATGGAAGGAAGGATGGAAGGATGGAAGGATGCAAGGAAGGAGGGAAGGAAGGATGGATGGATGAAAGAAAGAAACAAAGTAAGAAAGATGGATGGATGGATGAAAGAAAGATGGATGGATGGATGGATGAAAGAAAGAAAGAATGATGGATGGAAGAAAGAAAAAGAAAGAAAGAAAGAAAGAAGGAAAGAAAGAAAGAAAGAAAGAAAGAGGGAAAGAAGGAAAGAAGGATGGATGGATGAAAGAAAGAAAGAAAGAAAGAACGATGGATGGATGAAAGAAAGAGAAAGAAAGAAGGATGGATGAAAGAAAGAAAGAAAGAAAGAAAGAGGGAAAGAAGGAAAGAAGGATGGATGGATGGATGGATGAAAGAAAGAAAGAACAATGGATGGATGAAAGAAAGAGAAAGAAAGAAGGATGGATGAAAGAAAGAAAGAAAGAAAGAAAGAAAGAAAGAAAGAAAGAAAGAAAGAAAGAAAGAAAGAAAGAAAGAAAGAAAGAAAGAAAGAAAGAGAAAGAAGGAAGGATGGAAGGAAGGATGGAAGGAAGGAAGGAAGGATGGAAGGAAGGAAGGATGGAAGGAAGGAAGGATGGAAGGAAGGAAAGAAAGGAATGAAAGATGGAAGGATGGATGGAAGGAAGGAAAGGAAGGAAGGAAGGATGGATGGATGGAAGGAAGGAAGGAAGGAAGGAAGGAAGGAAGGAAGGAAGGAAGGAAGGAAGGAAGGATGGAATGAAGGATGGATGGATGGAAGGAAGGAAGGAAGGAAGGAAGGGAAGAAAGGAAGGATGGATGGAAGGAAGGAAGGAAAGAAAGAAGGATGGAAGGAAGGAAGGAAAGGAAGGAAGGAAGGAAGGAAGGAAAGATGGATGGAAGGAAGGAAGGAAGGAATGAATAGGAATGCTACCACAGTAGTCATAAAAGGGTGCCTGTACAGAGAGCATGCACGTGTCCCCAAATTCAAATCCCAACTGACACTGTGAGCATCCTCTCATTCACTTCAATGGAAAGGCATGTTGGATTCAGACAGCTCTCTCTCAAAAAGTATAAAGGTCACAGCCTAGATATTGACACCGTAGCAATCCTGAGAAAATGCTGAACATTTCAGGCTATGATATGTCCATGTAGCTTAAAAACTGTAGGCATGGCGACGAGTTAGAAAAAGTGTAAAAATGCAAAATTAGCAGCTCAAAAGGTAGAGTGTGGGCCCATACGTTTCAATGGGGAGCACAGTTGCCGAACAAATCGTCATACCGTGAAAACTATAAGTCACACAGCTTAGATACTTATATTGTACGAATCAGCACAGTTGTGTGAATGTTTTGATGTATAATATGTGTGTGAGCTTTCAAAACTGTAGGAGTGCCAGCAGTTTACAAATTGTGTGAATATTTTCAAAGCAACAGCTGCCACCACTCTAAAAACATAATGATACTGAACATTCCACCAGCAGTTTCAATGGCACAAAAATGACTATTAAAAGTTAAATTACTAAAAAACTATAAAAAATATCAAAAATCTGAATACATCCGGGAAACAGCTAAAGACGATGAACATTTTAAAGTTTGAATGAAGTTTCTAGCACAAAGTATGAAGAAGTAGTTAAGGGCCAAAAAACTGGGGAGAATTATAATAATAATAATAAAGAAAGAAATAGTGGGAATATCACAAGTTGGGCTAGCTTTTACAAGCTAGCCCACCTAATAAAGAAATAGTGGGAATATCACAAGTTGGGCTAGCTTTTACAAGCTAGCCCACCTAATTAAAGCTGCAAGCAGCGTTGTGGGGGCCAAGCTGACCACGCAAAAGATGAAGCAAATACGACTGATGTTTTGAAGGCTTTAGAGATATGTTTGTCAGACTGCAACTACACTGCAGACTTGGTAAACACAGCAAACGTTATAACCACTGTAAACTTCAACCACTGCAAACTATGAAAATCATTCAGCTCAATAAAACAAGAAAAGTAGGCTGGTCTAATACTCAACACTCGTGGGCAGCGGATGAGAGCTAAAGTCTTTCCCACACCCGTGTGGCCAGCCCGTTCGTGGAAATTCTGCCACACCTTCTCTTTCAAGGCTGTAGGGAGGACCAGCTGAAAGATGGAGTTTGCGGTGTTGGGGTCCCTCACACACTGATGCAAGACTCCCTCCCTCAGAGTCAGCCTCTATCTCTCCTTGAGGATCTGCCGAGTGTCACGTTGCAGGGCGATCCTTTCTGTTGCACTGGGCGGTTTCCCTGTCTGCAAGGATAACAGCATGTGGCGAATCATGTCATCTTTTTTGCTGGGCGTCCTTCCATTCTCCAGGGGGTTCGGCCCAGCTGCACTTCTTCTAGGTCAACTTGGACAGGAGAGTTAAGCATTTCTGGGCATGGGTTTTCCACCCCGGTGAGAAAAGTCTTCAGGGCCAGGATCTCCTCCTCTTCACCATCCTCTCCTCCATCCACAGGTACACGAGATAGGGCATCAGCATTAACATTGGTTTTGTCAGGCTGGAACTTGATGTTGAAGTGGTAGTTGTAGAGTCTGGCTGCCCACTGTTGCTCCAAGCTTCTCAGGTTCACCTCCTGTAAGTTTGCGAGAATGTTGTTGTCAGTGAACACTACAAAATGGGAGCCTAGAGTGGAATTTCTTGCTGCACCAGCGAAAGACGGCCTACCTTCTGATAGCAATGAAGGTAAACAGGAGTCTGGCCAGTGTTCTTCACTTCTTCACTTGCACCTTCCCATTCAGACAAACTAGACTCCATTGAATCTTCAAAACCTTCCCCTACTCCACAGAAGTCTACACCCACTCACTGCATTTCCTTTACCCACTTTGACTATTTGTACACGGCCATGAACATGGCAAACAATACGCAACCAAGTTCCGTCTGCTGCATTTTACACAAGAGGAGCGCATTACTGTACTATATGTGATTGTCTGTACTGTATGTGCTTGTGTCTATGTAATTGTGTCTATTGTATGTTATGTTCTCTGCTGTACTGTATGTCTGTGATTGTCTACTGTATGTGCTTCCGTCTGATTTTCTCTACTGTATGCAATTGTCTATGTGATTATCTTTACTGTATGAGCTTGTCTATGTGATTGTCTCTACTGTATGTGCTTGTCTGGATAATCGTCTCTACAACAAAACCCATGAATATGATGTACCGTACTGTAAGATGCCTCCCCCACATGGCAAACATTTGTAATACACACATATTACTTACTCTAAACAATAGGCACACGAGTCCCTGGTCTGTGAGCCAAATTTCACAACTTTTAACTGGCAGGAGCGACCTACAATGATTCTGTTGTCTGCCATTGACTTCCACAGCAGCATATTACAATAATTATAAGAATGCACTTTGGATGAACGGGAATCGAACCCTGAACTCGCTGCTTGCGAGACTGACGCGCTACCCGCTATGCCACAACGGATCTTACAAAGTGCGTAGCAGATTTGAGTGGATAATGTCAGCTTCTGCTTCCTCTTGGTAGAGTGAGTCCTGAGCCCTTAATTAATGTCACCTGGTAGGGTTGCTTCCTCTCGGTAGAGTGAGAGGGGGGGGTGTCTTTGTTTAAATTGGCACACAGCGAAAAGTATACATAGCATAGCTCAACTATTTACTTCTTCAGAATCCAGACAATCACGCGAACATTTCCATGTATAAAATGTCCTTCGGTCTTCAGAAGTGTAGGAGAGGTGAAGAGTTAGAAACAGTTAGAGATTCTAGAGCGAAGAGAGATTTTCTAGAGTGTGGCTCCATTGATTTCAATGGAGGGGGGGGGGTCATTATTCGAACTGTCACAGAGTGAAAAATATACATCGAAGAGCTTAGCCTTTTTGATTTTATGAATCCCAAGAGTCGTGTGAACGTTTTGATATATAAAATGTGTATGAGCTGTGAGAATTGGAAGAGGGATGGCAGTTTAGAAAATGTGTGACTTTTTCCAAAATGCGCCTTTCAGCACTCTGAAACTGGGGAAATTGTGCAGAAGACAAAAAGTGTTCCTTTCATTCTGCAATCAAACAAATGAAGTAATAATGACACCATGGGGTGTTTTGAACTCAGCATGAGCCAGGGAATCCATTGTTACCATAATTTTGAAGATTGGACATACAGTTCAAAAGTTACTGGCATAAACGCAACTCCAACTTTGACACGCTGGTGGCGCTAGAGTGCACGAGATGTCAACATGAGGCTTGGTGACAGATGTCATGGGTATGTCCCGAATGAGTGTGCCAAATGTGGTTTTGATAGATTAAAACATTACTGAGATATGACCCCAGTTCCTGTTTTGCAGCTTTTCTGCCAATTTTGATTGGCTGTCACATGCGAACACAATGGATAATCAAAAATCCCTGTACATCCTTTGTAGACATTGGTGTATAGATGACATCCACCGATGTTAATGCAAATTGGTGAAAGTTCCTAGGAGGAGATACATTTTAAGGGTTTTGCACATCATTCAAAATGGCGGAGAAGCCAAGATGGCCACAATGACGTCATAGAGTGCGTTGAATCCGGCTTGAGCCAAGGAATTGAAGGACACCTGAAGTTTGAAAATTGGACTTGCTGAAGAAAAGCTGCATGCATAAATGCACCTCCAACTTTGACACGTTGGTGGCGCTAGAGAGGGTGAGGTGTGGACATGAGACTTGGTGAGGAGGGTCAGGGCACTGTCCCGAATGAGTGTGCCATTTTTCATAACTTTCTACCATAAGCTTCTATGGGCTGCCATAGACTACAATGGCAGAGGAATAAAGAAGAAAGAGAAACGGTACAAACTTAATGGGTGCCTGCGCAGCTGCGCTGCTTGGCCCCCAATAATAATAAATATAGCTGCAAGCAGCGATGTGGGGGCCAAGCGGGACGCACGACCAGCGCATCAAAGACAACAAGCAAAACATGTCAAAAGCCAGACATGGTTGAACAGGATTCGATCTCTGTACCTCCTGCTTGCAAGGCCGACACGCTAACCACTGTGCTACGCAGGATATTGCGAAAGTGAACCACCCTAGTCCACAAGGCATGTGAGCCTTCCCTAACCCCGTGAGTCTGAGTCCTGAGCACTTAATTAATATCACCTGGCAGGGTTGCTTCCTCTCGGTAGAGTGAGAGGGGGGGGTGTCGTTGTTTAAATTGGCACACAGCGAAAAGTATACATAGCATAGCTCAACTATTTACTTCTTCAGAATCCAGACAATCACGCGAACATTTCCATGTATAAAATGTCCTTCGGTCTTCAGAAGTGTAGGAGAGGTGAAGAGTTAGAAACAGTTAGAGATTCTAGAGCGAAGAGAGATTTTCTAGAGCGTGGCTCCATTGATTTCAATGGAGGGGGGGAGTCATTATTCGAATTGTCCCAGAGTGAAAAATATACATCGAAGAGCTTAGCTTTTTTGATTTTATGAATCCCAAGAGTCGTGTGAACGTTTTGATATATAAAATGTGTATGAGCTGTGAGAATTAGAAGAGGGATGGCAGTTTAGAAAATGTGTGACTTTTTCCAAAAACCTCTGAAACTGGTGAAATTGTGCAGAGGACAAAAAGTGTTTATTTCATTCTGCAATCAAACAAATGAAGTAATAATGAAACCATGGGGTGTTTTAAACTCGGCATGAGCCAGGGAATCCATTGCTACCATCATTTTGAAGATTGGACATACAGTTCAAAAGTTACTGGCATAAACGCAACTCCAACTTTGACATGCTGGTGGCGCTAGAGTGCACGAGATGTCAACATAAGGCTTGGTGACAGATGTCATGGGTGTGTCCCGGATGAGTGTGCCAAATGTGGTTTTGATAGATTAAAACATTACTGAGATATGACCCCAGTTCCTGTTTTGCAGCTTTTCGGCCAATTTTGATTGGCTGTCACGAGGGAACGCAATAGACAATCAAAAATATCTGTAAGACTTTTGTGGACATCGGTCTATAGATTGTGCATACTGCGTGTGGTGCAGATTGGTGAAAAAACCTAGGAGGAGATACATTTTGAGTGTTTTACACTAAATCCAATATGGCGGGAAATCCAATATGGTGGAAAATGATGTCATAGGGTGCGTTGAACTTGGCTTGAGCGAAGGAATCCAACGCTGCCTCGTTTTTGAAAATCAGGCTTACAGGTCAAAAGTTGCATGCACAAATGCACCTCCAACTTTGACAGGTTGGTGGCGCTAGAGCGTTCAAGCTGTGGACATGGGTCTTGGTGAGAAGACTTTGGGGACTGTCATGAATGAGTGTGCCAATTTTCCCAACTTTTTACCCTACGGTTCTATGGGCTGCCATAGACTCCAATGGCAGAAGAATAATAATAATAAATAAATATACCTGCAAGCAGGAATGTGGGGGCCAAGCAGTTTAACTGCAAGCAGACAAGGAATCAGCTAGACTGACGTGGTGACATGTTTGACAAGGGTCAAGGATGGGCCCGAGATTTTCGGAAGTCAGACATATAGTTGAACGGGATTCGATCTCTGTACCTGCTGCTTGCAAGGCCGACATGCTAACCACTGTGCTACGCAGGATGTTGCGAGGGTGAATCACCCTAGTCCACAAGGCATGTGAGCCTTCCCTAACCCCGTGTGTCTGAGTCCTGAGCACTTAATTAATGTCACCTGGTAGGGTTGCTTCCTCTCGGTAGAGTGAGAGGGGGGGGTGTCGTTGTTTAAATTGGCACACAGCGAAAAGTATACATAGCATAGCTCAACTATTTACTTCTTCAGAATCCAGACAATCACGCGAACATTTCCATGTATAAAATGTCCTTCGGTCTTCAGACGTGTAGGAGAGGTGAAGAGTTAGAAACAGTTAGAGATTCTAGAGCGAAGAGAGATTTTCTAGAGCGTGGCTCCATTGATTTCAATGGAGGGGGGGGAGTCATTATTCGAACTGTCACAGAGTGAAAAATATACATCGAAGAGCTTAGCTTTTTTGATTTTATTAATCCCAAGAGTCGTGTGAACGTTTTGATATGTAAAATGTGTATGAGCTGTGAGAATTGGAAGAGGGATGGCAGTTTAGAAAATGTGTGACTTTTTCCAAAATGCGCCTTTCACCACTCTGAAACTGGTGAAATTGTGCAGAAGACAAAAAGTGTTCCTTTCATTCTGCAATCAAACAAATGAAGTAATAATGAAACCACGGGGTGTTTTGAACTCAGCATGAGCCAGGGAATCCATTGCTACCATAATTTTGAAGATTGGACATACAGCTCAAAAGTTACTGGCATAAACGCAACTCCAACTTTGACACGCTGGTGGCGCTAGAGTGCACAAGATGTCAACATGAGGCTTGGTGACAGATGTCATGGGTATGTCCCGAATGAGTGTGCCAAATGTGGTTTTGATAGATTAAAACATTACTGAGATATGACCCCAGTTCCTGTTTTGCAGCTTTTCTGCCAATTTTGATTGGCTGTCACGAGCGAACGCAATGGATGATCAAAAATCCCTGTACATTCTTTGTAGACATTGGTGTATAGATGACATCCACCGATTTTTTTTGCAAATTGGTGAAAGTTCCTAGGAGGAGATACATTTTAAGGGTTTTGCACATCATTCAAAATGGCGGAGAAGCCAAGATGGCCACAATGACGTCATAGAGTGCGTTGAATCCGGCTTGAGCCAAGGAATTGAAGGACACCTGAAGTTTTAAAATTGGACTTGCTGAAGAAAAGCTGCATGCATAAATGCACCTCCAACTTTGACACGTTGGTGGCGCTGGAGAGGGTGAGGTGTGGACATGAGACTTGGTGAGGAGGGTCAGGGCACTGTCCCAAATGAGTGTGCCAATTTTCATAACTTTCTACCATAAGCTTATATGGGCTGCCATAGACTACAATGGCAGAGGAATAATAATAATAAAGAAAGAAAGAAATAAGAAAAGGTAGAAACTTAGTGGTGGCCTACGCAGCTTCGCTGCTTGGCCCCCAATTAAAGCTGCAAGCAGCGTTGTGGGGGCCAAGCTGACCACACGAAAGATGAAGCAAATGCGACTGATGTTTTGAAGGCTTTAGAGATATGTTTGTCGGACTGCAACTACACTGCAAACTTGGTAAACACAGCAAACGTTATAACCACTGCAAACTTCAACCACTGCAAACTATGAATATCATTCAGCTCAATAAAACAAGAAAAGTAGGCTGGTCTAATACTCAACACTCGTGGGCAGCGGATGAGAGCTAAAGTCTTTCCCACACCCGTGTGGCCAGCCCGTTCGTGGAAATTCTGCCACACCTTCTCTTTCAAGGCTGTAGTGAGGACCAGCTGAAAGATGGAGTTTGCGGTGTTGGGGTCCCTCACACACTGATGCAAGACTCCCTCCCTCAGAGTCAGCCTCTTCCTCTCCTTGAGGATCTGCCGAGTGTCACGTTGCAGGGCGATCGTTTCTGTTGCACTGGGCGGTTTCCCTGTCTGCAAGGATAACAGCATTTGGCGAATCATGTCATCTTTTTGCTGGGCGTCCTTCCATTCTCCAGGGGGCCCGGCCCAGCTGCCCTTCTTCTAGGTCAACTTGGACAGGAGAGTTAAGCATTTCTGGGCATGGGTCTTCCACCCCGGTGAGAAAAGTCTTCAGGGCCAGGATCTCCTCCTCTTCACCATCCTCTCCTCCATCCACAGGTACACGAGATAGGGCATCAGCATTAACATTGGTTTTGTCAGGCTGGAACTTGATGTTGAAGTGGTAGTTGTAGAGTCTGGCTGCCCACTGTTGCTCCAAGCTTCTCAGGTTCACCTCCTGTAAGTTTGCGAGAATGTTGTTGTCAGTGAACACTACAAAATGGGAGCCTAGAGTGGAATTTCTTGCTGCACCAGCGAAAGACGGCCTACCTTCTGATAGCAATGAAGGTAAACAGGAGTCTGGCCAGTGTTCTTCACTTCTTCACTTGCACCTTCCCATTCAGACAAACTAGACTCCATTGAATCTTCAAAACCTTCCCCTACTCCACAGAAGTCTACACCCACTCACTGCATTTCCTTTACCCACTTTGACTATTTGTACACGGCCATGAACATGGCAAACAATACGCAACCAAGTTCCGTCTGCTGCATTTTACACAAGAGGAGCGCATTACTGTACTATATGTGATTGTCTGTACTGTATGTGCTTGTGTCTATGTAATTGTGTCTATTGTATGTTATGTTCTCTGCTGTACTGTATGTCTGTGATTGTCTACTGTATGTGCTTCCGTCTGATTTTCTCTACTGTATGCAATTGTCTATGTGATTATCTTTACTGTATGAGCTTGTCTATGTGATTGTCTCTACTGTATGTGCTTGTCTGGATAATCGTCTCTACAACAAAACCCATGAATATGATGTACCGTACTGTAAGATGCCTCCCCCACATGGCAAACATTTGTAATACACACATATTACTTACTCTAAACAATAGGCACACGAGTCCCTGGTCTGTGAGCCAAATTTCACAACTTTTAACTGGCAGGAGCGACCTACAATGATTCTGTTGTCTGCCATTGACTTCCACAGCAGCATATTACAATAATTATAAGAATGCACTTTGGATGAACGGGAATCGAACCCTGAACTCGCTGCTTGCGAGACTGACGCGCTACCCGCTATGCCACAACGGATCTTACAAAGTGCGTCGCAGATTTGAGTGGATAATGTCAGCTTCTGCTTCCTCTTGGTAGAGTGAGTCCTGAGCCCTTAATTAATGTCACCTGGTAGGGTTGCTTCCTCTCGGTAGAGTGAGAGGGGGGGGTGTCTTTGTTTAAATTGGCACACAGCGAAAAGTATACATAGCATAGCTCAACTATTTACTTCTTCAGAATCCAGACAATCACGCGAACATTTCCATGTATAAAATGTCCTTCGGTCTTCAGAAGTGTAGGAGAGGTGAAGAGTTAGAAACAGTTAGAGATTCTAGAGCGAAGAGAGATTTTCTAGAGTGTGGCTCCATTGATTTCAATGGAGGGGGGGGGGTCATTATTCGAACTGTCACAGAGTGAAAAATATACATCGAAGAGCTTAGCCTTTTTGATTTTATGAATCCCAAGAGTCGTGTGAACGTTTTGATATATAAAATGTGTATGAGCTGTGAGAATTGGAAGAGGGATGGCAGTTTAGAAAATGTGTGACTTTTTCCAAAATGCGCCTTTCAGCACTCTGAAACTGGGGAAATTGTGCAGAAGACAAAAAGTGTTCCTTTCATTCTGCAATCAAACAAATGAAGTAATAATGACACCATGGGGTGTTTTGAACTCAGCATGAGCCAGGGAATCCATTGTTACCATAATTTTGAAGATTGGACATACAGTTCAAAAGTTACTGGCATAAACGCAACTCCAACTTTGACACGCTGGTGGCGCTAGAGTGCACGAGATGTCAACATGAGGCTTGGTGACAGATGTCATGGGTATGTCCCGAATGAGTGTGCCAAATGTGGTTTTGATAGATTAAAACATTACTGAGATATGACCCCAGTTCCTGTTTTGCAGCTTTTCTGCCAATTTTGATTGGCTGTCACATGCGAACACAATGGATAATCAAAAATCCCTGTACATCCTTTGTAGACATTGGTGTATAGATGACATCCACCGATGTTCATGCAAATTGGTGAAAGTTCCTAGGAGGAGATACATTTTAAGGGTTTTGCACATCATTCAAAATGGCGGAGAAGCCAAGATGGCCACAATGACGTCATAGAGTGCGTTGAATCCGGCTTGAGCCAAGGAATTGAAGGACACCTGAAGTTTGAAAATTGGACTTGCTGAAGAAAAGCTGCATGCATAAATGCACCTCCAACTTTGACACGTTGGTGGCGCTAGAGAGGGTGAGGTGTGGACATGAGACTTGGTGAGGAGGGTCAGGGCACTGTCCCGAATGAGTGTGCCATTTTTCATAACTTTCTACCATAAGCTTCTATGGGCTGCCATAGACTACAATGGCAGAGGAATAAAGAAGAAAGAGAAACGGTACAAACTTAATGGGTGCCTGCGCAGCTGCGCTGCTTGGCCCCCAATAATAATAAGAAAAGGTACAAGAACAATGGGTGCCAGCGCTTAGCGCTTCGCTGCTTGGCCCCCAATAATCCTTCGAAATACAATAGGGCCTCGCACCGCCAGTGCTCGGGCCCTAACTAGTGCTGCGAGCAGCAGTGAGCGGGCCCTCGCACCCCACGCGGGTCGGGGTGTGGCGCCGTTAAAGGGTGTGCTATTTCGGTGTCCAGTACTGACAGAAACTTCCTGTCACCAGTAGGTGGCGCTCTAAGCGTGACTCAATACCGACGCATAGTTGTGTTCAGGACAGTACCTTGATGAAGCGTGAGAAATGTTGTGTAAATCGGACAAAGTATGTAGGACTTATGAGGACTTCCTGTAAGCAGTAGGTGGCGCTGTAGGTATGACGCAATACTGACCTACAGATGTGTTCAAGATGCGACCTTCATGAAGCGTCAGCAATTTGGTGCAAATCGGATGATGTATGCAGGAGTTATGAGGACTTCCTGTTTCACCAATAGGTGGCGCTATAAGTATGAAGCAATACTGACACATAGATGTGTTTAGGACAGAACCGTCATGAATCGTGAGATAAATCGGACAAATCGGATAATGTATGGAGGAGTTATGAGGACTTCCTGTTTCACCAATAGGTGGCGCTATAAGTATGACGCAATACTGACACATAGATGTGTTCAGGACAGAACCGTCATGAAGCGTGAGATATATCGGCCAAATTGGATAATGTATGTAGGAGTTATGAGGACTTCCTGTTTCACCAATAGGTGGCGCTATAAGTATGACGCAATACTGACACATAGATGTGTTCAGGACAGAACCGTCATGAAGCGTGAGATATATCGGCCAAATTGGATAATGTATGTAGGAGTTATGAGGACTTCCTGTTTCACCAATAGGTGGCGCTATAAGTATGACGCAATACTGACACATAGATGTGTTCAGGACAGAACCGTCATGAAGCGTGAGATATATCGGACAAATTGGATAATGTATGTAGGAGTTATGAGGACTTCCTGTTTCACCAATAGGTGGCGCTATAAGTATGACGCAATACTGACACATAGATGTGTTCAGGACAGAACCGTCATGAAGCGTGAGATATATCGGACAAATTGGATAATGTATGGAGGAGTTATGAGGACTTCCTGTTTCACCAATAGGTGGCGCTATAAGTATGACGCAATACTGAAACATAGATGTGTTCAGGACAGAACCGTCATGAAGCGTGAGATATATCGGCCAAATTGGATAATGTATGTAGGAGTTATGAGGACTTCCTGTTTCACCAATAGGTGGCGCTATAAGTATGACGCAATACTGACACATAGATGTGTTCAGGACAGAACCGTCATGAAGCGTGAGATATATCGGACAAATTGGATAATGTATGGAGGAGTTATGAGGACTTCGTGTTTTATGGCGAAATGTCAAACTTTGGCGGGGCGCCACGGCAAGGGTGTTTGGTGAAAACTCAATTTTTTTGATAACTTTTTATCACAAAGGTCTTAAGATGAAGCTGACCCGATATGAAGTTGATCGGATGAAATCTGTAGGAGGAGTTCGTCGAAGTACGAGGCATGGAAATGGTCAAAACAAGGACAAAATGGCACATTAAGAGCAAAATGGCGGACTTCCTGTTGCATGTTGGGTATAGCTCCAAGAGACATTTAAGTGTGGCTCGATGAAATACATATGCCCACCGAATTTCGTTCGCCTACATCAAACTGAAACGTGGGGCTCGCCATTTTAAACTTTCCAGGGGGCGCTCTTGAGCCGTTTTGCCACGCCCATTTCCGTCACCAATGAATTATCAAATTTTTCACCGGGACTGACGTATCTGCAAAGTTTCATCCGTTTTCATCGATGTTTAGGCCGTCAAAAAGGCATTTGTTTGGGGAAAAGAAGAAGGTAAAAGAAGAACTAGTGCTGCGAGCAGCAGTGAGCGGGCCCTCGCACCCCACGCGGGTCGGGGTGTGGCGCCGTTAAAGGGTGTGCTATTTCGGTGTCCAGTACTGACAGAAACTTCCTGTCACCAGTAGGTGGCGCTCTAAGCATGACTCAATACCGACGCATAGATGTGTTCAGGACAGTACCTTGATGAAGCGTGAGAAATGTTGTGTAAATCGGACAAAGTATGTAGGAGTTATGAGGACTTCCTGTAAGCAGTAGGTGGCGCTGTAGGTATGACGCAATACTGACCTACAGATGTGTTCAAGATGCGACCTTCATCAAGCATGAGCAATTTGGAGTAAATCGGATAATGTATGTAGGAGTTATGAGTACTTCCTGTTTCACCAGTAGGTGGCGCTGTAAGTGTAACTCAATACCGACGCATAGATGTGTTCAGAAGGTGACCTTCATGAAGCGTCAGCAATTTGGTGCAAATCGTATGATGTATGCAGGAGTTATGAGGACTTCCTGTTTCACCAATAGGTGGCGCTATAAGTATGACGCAATACTGACACATAGATGTGTTCAGGACAGAACCGTCATGAAGCGTGAGATATATCGGACAAATCGGATAATGTATGGAGGAGTTATGAGGACTTCCTGTTTCACCAATAGGTGGCGCTATAAGTATGACGCAATACTGACACATAGATGTGTTCAGGACAGAACCGTCATGAAGCGTGAGATATATCGGACAAATTGGATAATGTATGGAGGAGTTATGAGGACTTCGTGTTTTATGGCGAAATGTCAAACTTTGGCGGGGCGCCACGGCAAGGGTGTTTGGTGAAAACTCAATTTTTTTGATAACTTTTGATCACAAAGGTCTTAAGATGAAGCTGACCCGATATGAAGTTGATCGGATGAAATCTGTAGGAGGAGTTCGTCGAAGTACGAGGCATGGAAATGGTCAAAACAAGGACAAAATGGCACATTAAGAGCAAAATGGCGGACTTCCTGTTGCATGTTGGGTATAGCTCCAAGAGACATTTAAGTGTGGCTCGATGAAATACATATGCCCACCGAATTTCGTTCGCCTACATCAAACTGAAAGGTGGGGCTCGCCATTTTAGATTTTCCAGGGGGCGCTCTTGAGCCGTTTTGCCACGCCCATTTCCGTCACCAATGAAATATCCGATTTTCACCGGGACTGATGTATCTGCAAAGTTTCATCCGTTTTCATCGATGTTTAGGCCACCAAAAAGGCATTTGTTTGGGGAGAAGAAGAATAAGGAGAATAAGGAGAATAATCCTTCGAAATACAATAGGGCCTCGCACCGCCAGTGCTCGGGCCCTAATAATAATCCTTCGAAATACAATAGGGCCTCGCACCGCCAGTGCTCGGGCCCTAACTAGGGCTGCGAGCAGCATTGAGCGGGCCCTCGCACCCCACGCGTGTCGGGGAGTGGCCCAGTTAAAGGCTGTGCTATTTCGGTGTGCAGTACTGAGAGAAACTTCCTGTCACCAGTAGGTGGCGCTCTAGGCGTGACTCAATACCGAAGCATAGATGTGTTCAGGACGGTACCTTGATGAAGCGTGAGAAATGTTGAGTAAATTGGACAATGTATGTAGGAGTTATGATGACTTCCTGCTTGACCTGTAGGTGGCGCTATCAGTAGGACTCAATACTGATCTACAGATGTGTTTAGGACATGACCTTCATCAAGCATGAGCAATTTGGAGTAAATGGGATAATGTATGTAGGAGTTATGAGGATCTCCTGTTTCACCAGTAGGTGGCGCTGTAAGTGTCACTCAATTCCGACGCATAGATGTGTTCAGAAGGTGACCTTCACGAAGCATCAGCAATTTGGTGCAAATCGGATGATGTATGCAGGAGTTATGAGGACTTCCTGTTCCACCAATAGGTGGCGCTATAAGTATGACACAATACGGACACATAGATCTGTTCAGGACAGAACCGTCATGAAGCGTGAGATATATCGGACAAATTGGATAATGTATGGAGGAGTTATGAGGACTTCCTGTTTCACCAATAGGTGGCGCTATAAGTATGACGCAATACTGACACATAGATGTGTTCAGGACAGAACCGTCATGAAGCGTGAGATATATCGGACAAATCCGACAATGTATGGAGAAGTTATGAGGACTTCGTGTTTTATGGCGAAATGTCAAACTTTGGCGGGGCGCCACGGCAAGGGTGTGTGGTGAAAACTCAATTTTTTTGATAACTTTTGATCACAAGGGTCTTAAGATAAAGCTGACCCGATATGAAGTTGATCAGATTAAATCTGTAGGAGGAGTTCGTTGAAGTACGAGGCATGGAAATGGTCAAAACAAGGACAAAATGGCACATTAAAAGCAAAATGGCGGCCTTCCTGTTGCATGTTGGGTATAGTTTCAAGAGACATTTTAGTGTGTCTCGATGAAATACATATGCCCTCCGAATTTCGTTCGCCTACATCAAACTGAAAGGTGGGGCTCGCCATTTTAAACTTTCCAGGGGGCGCTCTTGAGCCGTTTTGCCACGCCCATTTCCGTCACCCATGAATTATCAAATTTTTCACCGGGACTGACGTATCTGCAAAGTTTCATCCGTTTTCATCGATGTTTAGGCCACCAAAAAGGCATTTGTTTGGGGAGAAGAAGAAGAAGAAGAAGAAGGTAGGAGAATAATAATCCTTCGAGTTTCAATAGGGCCTCGCACCGCCAGTGCTCGGGCCCTAACTAGTGCTGCGAGCAGCAGTGAGCGGGCCCTCGCACCCCACGCGGGTCGGGGTGTGGCGCCGTTAAAGGGTGTGCTATTTCGGTGTCCAGTACTGACAGAAACTTCCTGTCACCAGTAGGTGGCGCTCTAAGCGTGACTCAATACCGATGCATAGATGTGTTCAGGACAGTACCTTGATGAAGCGTGAGAAATGTTGTGTAAATCGGACAAAGTATGTAGGAGTTATGAGGACTTCCTGTAAGCAGTAGGTGGCGCTGTAGGTATGACGCAATACTGACCTACAGATGTGTTCAAGATGCGACCTTCATCAAGCATGAGCAATTTGGAGTAAATCGGATAATGTATGTAGGAGTTATGAGTACTTCCTGTTTCACCAGTAGGTGGCGCTGTAAGTGTAACTCAATACCGACGCATAGATGTGTTCAGAAGGTGACCTTCATGAAGCGTCAGCAATTTGGTGCAAATCGTATGATGTATGCAGGAGTTATGAGGACTTCCTGTTTCACCAATAGGTGGCGCTATAAGTATGACGCAATACTGACACATAGATGTGTTCAGGACAGAACCGTCATGAAGCGTGAGATATATCGGACAAATCGGATAATGTATGGAGGAGTTATGAGGACTTCCTGTTTCACCAATAGGTGGCGCTATAAGTATGACGCAATACTGACACATAGATGTGTTCAGGACAGAACCGTCATGAAGCGTGAGATATATCGGACAAATTGGATAATGTATGGAGGAGTTATGAGGACTTCGTGTTTTATGGCGAAATGTCAAACTTTGGCGGGGCGCCACGGCAAGGGTGTTTGGTGAAAACTCAATTTTTTTGATAACTTTTGATCACAAAGGTCTTAAGATGAAGCTGACCCGATATGAAGTTGATCGGATGAAATCTGTAGGAGGAGTTCGTCGAAGTACGAGGCATGGAAATGGTCAAAACAAGGACAAAATGGCACATTAAGAGCAAAATGGCGGACTTCCTGTTGCATGTTGGGTATAGCTCCAAGAGACATTTAAGTGTGGCTCGATGAAATACATATGCCCACCGAATTTCGTTCGCCTACATCAAACTGAAAGGTGGGGCTCGCCATTTTAGATTTTCCAGGGGGCGCTCTTGAGCCGTTTTGCCACGCCCATTTCCGTCACCAATGAAATATCCGATTTTCACCGGGACTGATGTATCTGCAAAGTTTCATCCGTTTTCATCGATGTTTAGGCCACCAAAAAGGCATTTGTTTGGGGAGAAGAAGAATAAGGAGAATAAGGAGAACTAGGGCTGCGAGCAGCAGTGAGCGGGCCCTCGCACCCCATGCGTGTCGGGGTGTGGCGCCGTTAAAGGGTGTGCTATTTCGGTGTGCAGTACTGAGAGAAACTTTCTGTCGCCAGTAGGTGGCGCTCTAAGCGTGACTCAATACCGAAGAATAGATGTGTTCAGGACGGTACCTTGATGAAGCGTGAGAAATGTTGAGTAAATTGGATAACGTATGTAGGAGTTATGAGGACTTCCTTTTTCACCAGTAGGTGGTGCTGTAGGTATGACGCAATACTGACTTACAGAAGTGTTCAAGATGCGACCTTCATCAAGAATGAGCAATTTGGAGTAAATGGGATAAAATATGTAGGAGTTATGAGTACTTCCTGTTTCACCAGTAGGTGGCGCTGTAAGTGTGACTCAATACCGACGCAAAGATGTGTTCAGAAGGTGACCTTCACGAAGCGTCAGCAATTTGGTGCAAATCGGATGATGTATGCAGGAGCTATGAGGACTTCCTGTTTCACCAATAGGTGGCGCTATACGTATGACGCAATACTGACACATAGATGTGTTCAGGACAGAACCGTCATGAAGCGTGAGATATATCAGACAAATTGGATAATGTATGTAGTAGTTATGAAGACTTCCTGTTTCACCAATAGGTGGCGCTATAAGTCTGATGCAATACTGACACATAGATGTGTTCAGGACAGAACCGTCATGAAGCGTGAGATATATCGGACAAATCCGATAATGTATGGAGGAGTTATGAGGACTTCCTGTTTCACCAATAGGTGGCGCTATAAGTATGACGCAATACTGACACATCGATGTGTTCAGGACAGAACCGTCATGAAGCGTGAGATATATCGGACAAATCCGATAATGTATGGAGGAGTTATGGGGACTTCCTGTTTCATCAATAGGTGGCGCTATAAGTATGATGCAATACTGACACATAGATGTGTTCAGGACAGAACCGTCATGAAGCGTGAGATATATCGGACAAATCCGATAATGTATGGAGGAGTTATGGGGACTTCCTGTTTCACCAATAGGTGGCGCTATAAGTATGATGCAATACTGACACATAGATGTGTTCAGGACAGAACCGTCATGAAGCGTGAGATATATCGGACGAATTGGATAATGTATGTAGGAGTTATGAGGACTTCCTGTTTCACCAATAGGTGGCGCTATAAGTATGACGCAATACTGTCACATAGATGTGTTCAGGACAGAACCATCATGAAGCGTGAGATATATCGGACAAATTGGATAATGTATGGAGGAGTTATGAGGACTTCGTGTTTTATGGCGAAATGTCAAACTTTGGCGGGGCGCCACGGCAAGGCTGTTTTATTGAAAACTCAATTTTTTTGATAACTTTTGATCACAAAGGTCTTAAGATGAAGCTGACCGGATATGAAGTTGATCGGATGAAATCTGTAGGAGGAGTTCGTCGAAGTACGAGGCATGGAAATGGTCAAAACAAGGACAAAATGGCACATTAAGATCAAAATGGCGGACTTCCTGTTGCATGTTGGGTATAGCTCCAAGAGACATTTAAGTGTGGCTCGATGAAATACATATGCCCACCGAATTTCGTTCGCCTACATCAAACTGAAATGTGGGGCTCGCCATTTTAAACTTTCCAGGGGGCGCTCTTGAGCCGTTTTGCCACACCCATTTCCGTCACCCATGAATTATCAAATTTTTCACCGGGACTGACGTATCTGCAAAGTTTCATCCGTTTTCATCGATGTTCAGGCCGCCTAAAAGGCATTTGTTTGGAGTAAAGAAGGAGAAGGTAGAAGGTAGAAGAATAACTAGGGCTGCGAGCAGCAGTGAGCGGGCCCTCGCACCCCATGCGTGTCGGGGTGTGGCGCCGTTAAAGGGTGTGCTATTTCGGTGTGCAGTACTGAGAGAAACTTTCTGTCACCAGTAGGTGGCGCTCTAAGCGTGACTCAATACCGATGCATAGATGTGTTCAGGGCCGTACCTTGATGAAGCGTGAGAAGTTTTGAGTAAATCGGATAATGTATGTAGGAGTTATGAGGACTTCCTGTTTCACCAGTAGGTGGCGCTGTAAGTGTGACTCAATACCGACACATAGATGGGTTCAGAAGGCCACCTTCATGAAGCGTCAGCAATTTGGTGCAAATCGGATGATGTATGCAGGAGTTATGAGGACTTCCTGTTTCACCAATAGGTGGCGCTATAAGTATGACGCAATACTGACACATAGATGTGTTCAGGACAGAACCGTCATGAAGCGTGAGATATATCGGACAAATTGGATAATGTATGGAGGAGTTATGAGTACTTCCTGTTTCACCAGTAGGTGGCGCTGTAAGTGTGACTCAATATCGACGCATAGATGTGTTCAGAAGGTGACCTTCACGAAGCGTCAGTAATTTGGTGCAAATCGGATGATGTATGCAGGAGTTATGAGGACTTCCTGTTTCACCAATAGGTGGCGCTATAAGTATGACGCAATACTGACACATAGATGTGTTCAGGACAGAACCGTCATGAAGCGTGAGATATATCGGACAAATTGGATAATGTATGGAGGAGTTATGAGGACTTCCTGTTTCACCAGTAGGTGGCGCTGTAAGTGTGACTCAATACCGACACATAGATGGGTTCAGAAGGCCACCTTCATGAAGCATCAGCAATTTGGTGCAAATCGGATGATGTATGCAGGAGTTATGAGGACTTCCTGTTTCACCAATAGGTGGCGCTATACGTATGACGCAATACTGACACATAGATGTGTTCAGGACAGAACCGTCATGAAGCGTGAGCTATATCGGACAAATGGGATAATGTATGGAGGAGTTATGAGGACATCGTGTTTTATGGCGAAATGTCAAACTTTGGCGGGGCGCCACGGCAAGGGTGTTTGGTGAAAACTCAATTTTTTTGATAACTTTTGATCACAAAGGTCTTAAGATGAAGCTGACCCGATATGAAGTTGATCGGATGAAATCTGTAGGAGGAGTTCGTCGAAGTACGAGGCATGGAAATGGTCAAAACAAGGACAAAATGGCACATTAAGAGCAAAATGGCGGACTTCCTGTTGCATGTTGGGTATAGCTCCAAGAGACATTTAAGTGTGGCTCGATGAAATACATATGCCCTCCGAATTTCGTTCGCCTACATCAAACTGAAAGGTGGGGCTCGCCATTTTAAATTTTCCAGGGGGCGCTCTTGAGCCGTTTTGCCACGCCTATTTCCGGCACCCATGAATTATCAAATTTTTCACCGGGACTGACGTATCTGCAAAGTTTCATCCGTTTTCATCGATGTTTAGGCCGCCAAAAAGGCATTTGTTTGGGGAGAAGAACAAGAATAATAATAATCCTTCGAAATACAATAGGGCCTCGCACCGCCAGTGCTCGGGCCCTAACTAGGGCTGCGAGCAGCAGTGAGCGGGCCCTCGCACCCCACGCGTGTCGGGGTGTGGCGCCGTTAAAGGGTGTGCTATTTCGGTGTGCAGTACTGAGAGAAACTTCCTGTCACCAGTAGGTGGCGCTCTAGGCGTGACTCAATACCGAAGCATAGATGTGTTCAGGACGGTACCTTGATGAAGCGTGAGAAATGTTGAGTAAATCGGATAACGTATGTAGGAGTTATGAGGACTTCCTGTTTCACCAGTAGGTGGCGCTGTAGGTATGACGCAATACTGACACATAGCAGCAGTGAGCTGTGAGTAGGCGTGACTCAATACCGAAGCATAGATGTGTTCAGGACGGTACCTTGATGAAGCGTGAGAAATGTTGAGTAAATTGAATAACGTATGTAGGAGTTATGAGGACTTCCTGTTTCACCAGTAGGTGGCGCTGTACGTATGACGCAATACTGACTTACAGAAGTGTTCAAGATGCGACCTTCATCAAGCATGAGCAATTTGGAGTAAATCGGATAACATATGTAGGAGTTATGAGTACTTCCTGTTTCACCAGTAGGTGGCGCTGTAAGTGTGACTCAATACCGACGCATAGATGTGTTCAGAAGGTGACCTTCACGAAGCGTCAGCAATTTGGTGCAAATCGGATGATGTATGCAGGAGTTATGAGGACTTCCTGTTTCACCAATAGGTGGCGCTATAAGTATGATGCAATACTGACACATAGATCTGTTCAGGACCGAACCGTCATGAAGCGTGAGATATATCGGACAAATTGGATAATGTATGGAGGAGTTATGAGGACTTCCTGTTTCACCAATAGGTGGCGCTATAAGTATGACACAATACGGACACATAGATCTGTTCAGGACCGAACCGTCATGAAGCATGAGATATATCGGACAAATTGGATAATGTATGTAGGAGTTATGAGGACTTCCTGTTTCACCAATAGGTGGCGCTATAAGTATGACGCAATACTGACACATAGATGTGTTCAGGACAGAACCGTCATGAAGCGTGAGATATATCGGACAAATCCGATAATGTATGGAGGAGTTATGGGGACTTCCTGTTTCACCAATAGGTGGCGCTATAAGTATGACGCAATACTGACACATAGATGTGTTCAGGACAGAACCCTCATGAAGCGTGAGATATATCGGACAAATCGGATAATGTATGGAGGAGTTATGAGGACTTCCTGTTTCACCAATAGGTGGCGCTATAAGTATGACGCAATACTGACACATAGATGTGTTCAGGACAGAACCGTCATGAAGCGTGAGATATATCAGAGAAATTGGATAATGTATGTAGTAGTTATGAGGACTTCCAGTTTCACCAATAGGTGGCGCTATAAGTATGATGCAATACTGACACATAGATGTGTTCAGGACAGAATCGTCATGAAGCGTGAGATATATCGGACGAATCGGATAATGTATGTAGGAGTTATGAGGACTTCCTGTTTCACCAATAGGTGGCGCTATAAGTATGACGCAATACTGACACATAGATGTGTTCAGGACAGAACCGTCATGAAGCGTGAGATATATCGGACAAATCCGATAATGTATGGAGGAGTTATGGGGACTTCCTGTTTCACCAATAGGTGGCGCTATAAGTATGATGCAATACTGACACATAGATGTGTTCAGGACAGAACCATCATGAAGCGTGAGATATATCGGACAAATCCGATAATGTATGGAGGAGTTATGAGGACTTCCTGTTTCACCAATAGGTGGCGCTATAAGTATGACGCAATACTGACCCATAGATGTGTTCAGGACAGAACCGTCATGAAGCGTGAGATATATCGGACAAATCGGATAATGTATGGAGGAGTTATGAGGACATCGTGTTTTATGGCGAAATGTCAAACTTTGGCGGGGCGCCGCGGCAAGGGTGTTTGGTGAAAACTCAATTTTTTTGATAACTTTTGATCACAAAGGTCTTAAGATGAAGCTGACCCGATATGAAGTTGATCGGATGAAATCTGTAGGAGGAGTTCGTCGAAGTACGAGGCATGGAAATGGTCAAAACAAGGACAAAATGGCACATTAAGAGCAAAATGGCGGACTTCCTGTTGCATGTTGGGTATAGCTCCAAGAGACATTTTAGTGTGTCTCGATGAAATACATGTGCCCTCCGAATTTCTTTCCCCTACATCCAACTGAAAGGTGGGGCTCGCCATTTTAAACTTTCCAGGGGGCGCTCTTGAGCCGTTTTGCCACGCCCATTTCCGTCACCAATGAAATATCCGATTTTCACCAGGACTGATGTATCTGCAAAGTTTCATCCGTTTTCATCGATGTTTAGGCCGCCAAAAAGGCATTTGTTTGGGGAGAAGAAGAAGGTAGAATAATAATAATCCTTCGAGTTTCAATAGGGCCTCGCACCGCCAGTGCTCGGGCCCTAATAATAATCCTTCGAAATACAATAGGGCCTCGCACCGCCAGTGCTCGGGCCCTAATAATCCTTCGAAATACAATAGGGCCTCGCACCGCCAGTGCTCGGGCCCTAACTAGTGCTGCGAGCAGCAGTGAGCGGGCCCTCGCACCCCACGCGGGTCGAGGTGTGGCGCCGTTAAAGGGTGTGCTATTTCGGTGTCCAGTACTGACAGAAACTTCCTGTCACCAGGAGGTGGTGCTCTAAGCGTGACTCGATACCGACGCATAGATGTGTTCAGGACAGTACCTTGATGAAGCGTGAGAAATGTTGTGTAAATCGGACAAAGTATGTAGGAGTTATGAGGACTTCCTGTAAGCAGTAGGTGGCGCTGTAGGTATGACGCAATACTGACCTACAGATGTGTTCAAGATGCGACCTTCATCAAGCATGAGCAATTTGGAGTAAATCGGATAATGTATGTAGGAGTTATGAGTACTTCCTGTTCCACCAGTAGGTGGCGCTGTAAGTGTAACTCAATACCGACGCATACACGTGTTCAGAAGGTGACCTTCATGAAGCGTCAGCAATTTGGTGCAAATCGGATGATGTATGCAGGAGTTATGAGGACTTCCTGTTTCACCAATAGGTGGCGCTATGAGTATGATGCAATACTGACACATAGATGTGTTCAGAACAGAACCGTCATGAAGCGTGAGATATATCGGACAAATCGGATAATTTATGGAGGAGTTATGAGGACGTCCTGTTTCACCAATAGGTGGCGCTATAAGTATGACGCAATACTGACACATAGATGTGTTCAGGACAGAACCTTCATGAAGCGTGAGATATATCGGACGAATTGGATAATGTATGGAGGAGTTATGAGGACTTCCTGTTTCACCAATAGGTGGCGCTATAAGTATGACGCAATACTGACACATAGATGTGTTCAGGACAGAACCGTCATGAAGCGTGAGATAAATCGGACAAATCGGATAATGTATGGAGGAGTTATGAGGACTTCCTGTTTCACCAATAGGTGGCGCTATAAGTATGACGCAATACTGACACATAGATGTGTTCAGGACAGAACCCTCATGAAGCGTGAGATATGAGGACTTCGTGTTTTATGGAGAAATGTCAAACTTTGGCAGGGCGCCACGGCAAGGGTGTTTGGTGAAAACTCAATTTTTTTGATAACTTTTGATCACAATGGTCTTAAGATGAAGCTGACCCGATATGAAGTTATGAGGACTTCCTGTAAGCAGTAGGTGGCGCTGTAGGTATGAAGCAATACTGACCTACAGATGTGTTCAAGATGCAACCTTCATCAAGCACGAGCAATTTGGAGTAAATCGGATAACGTATGTAGGAGTTATGAGTACTTCCTGTTTCACCAGTAGGTGGCGCTGTAAGTGTAACTCAATACCGACGCATAGATCGGTTCAGAAGGTGACCTTCATGAAGCGTCAGCAATTTGGTGCAAATCGGATGATGTATGCAGGAGTTATGAGGACTTCCTGTTTCACCAGTACGTGGCGCTGTAAGTGTGACTCAATACCGACGCATAGATGTATTCAGAAAGTGACCTTCATGAAGCGTCAGCAATTTGGTGCAAATCGGATGATGTATGCAGGAGTTATCAGGACTTCCTGTTTCACCAATAGGTGGCGCTATAAGTATGACGCAATACTGACACATAGATGTGTTCAGGACAGAACCGTCATGAAGCATCAGATATATCGGACAAATTGGATAATGTATGGAGGGGTAATGAGTACTTCCTGTTTCACCAGTAGGTGGCACTGTAAGTGTGACTCAATACTGACACATAGATGTGTTCAGGACAGAACCTTCATGAAGCGTGAGATATATCGGACAAATTGGATAATGTATGGAGGAGTTATGAGGACTTCCTGTTTCACCAATAGGTGGCGCTATAAGTATGACACAATACTGACACATAGATGTGTTCAGGACAGAACTGTCATACAGCGTGAGACATATCGGACAAATCGGATAATGTATGGAGGAGTTATGAGGACTTCCTGTTTCACCAATAGGTGGCGCTATAAGTATGACGCAATACTGACACATAGATGTGTTCAGGACAGAACCGTCATGAAGCGTGAGATATATCGGACAAATTGGATAATGTATGGAGGAGTTATGAGGACTTCGTGTTTTATGGCGAAATGTCAAACTTTGGCGGGGCGCCACGGCAAGGGTGTTTGGTGAAAACTCAATTTTTTTGATAACTTTTGATCACAAAGGCCTTAAGATGAAGCTGACCCGATATGAAGTTGATCGGATGAAATCTGTAGGAGGAGTTCGTCGAAGTACGAGGCATGGAAATGGTCAAAACAAGGACAAAATGGCACATTAAGAGCAAAATGGCGGACTTCCTGTTGCATGTTGGGTATAGCTCCAAGAGACATTTTAGTGTGGCTCGATGAAATACATATGCCCACCGAATTTCGTTAGCCTACATCAAACTGAAAGGTGGGGCTCGCCATTTTAAACTTTCCAGGGGGCGCTCTTGAGCCGTTTTGCCACGCCCATTTCCGTCACCCATGAATTATCAAATTTTTCACCGGGACTGACGTATCTGCAAAGTTTCATCCGTTTTCATCGATGTTTAGGCCACCAAAAAGGCATTTGTTTGGGGAGAAGAAGAAGAAGAAGAAGAAGGTAGGAGAATAATAATCCTTCGAGTTTCAATAGGGCCTCGCACCGCCAGTGCTCGGGCCCTAACTAGTGCTGCGAGCAGCAGTGAGCGGGCCCTCGCACCCCACGCGGGTCGGGGTGTGGCGCCGTTAAAGGGTGTGCTATTTCGGTGTCCAGTACTGACAGAAACTTCCTGTCACCAGTAGGTGGCGCTCTAAGCGTGACTCAATACCGATGCATAGATGTGTTCAGGACAGTACCTTGATGAAGCGTGAGAAATGTTGTGTAAATCGGACAAAGTATGTAGGAGTTATGAGGACTTCCTGTAAGCAGTAGGTGGCGCTGTAGGTATGACGCAATACTGACCTACAGATGTGTTCAAGATGCGACCTTCATCAAGCATGAGCAATTTGGAGTAAATCGGATAATGTATGTAGGAGTTATGAGTACTTCCTGTTTCACCAGTAGGTGGCGCTGTAAGTGTAACTCAATACCGACGCATAGATGTGTTCAGAAGGTGACCTTCATGAAGCGTCAGCAATTTGGTGCAAATCGTATGATGTATGCAGGAGTTATGAGGACTTCCTGTTTCACCAATAGGTGGCGCTATAAGTATGACGCAATACTGACACATAGATGTGTTCAGGACAGAACCGTCATGAAGCGTGAGATATATCGGACAAATCGGATAATGTATGGAGGAGTTATGAGGACTTCCTGTTTCACCAATAGGTGGCGCTATAAGTATGACGCAATACTGACACATAGATGTGTTCAGGACAGAACCGTCATGAAGCGTGAGATATATCGGACAAATTGGATAATGTATGGAGGAGTTATGAGGACTTCGTGTTTTATGGCGAAATGTCAAACTTTGGCGGGGCGCCACGGCAAGGGTGTTTGGTGAAAACTCAATTTTTTTGATAACTTTTGATCACAAAGGTCTTAAGATGAAGCTGACCCGATATGAAGTTGATCGGATGAAATCTGTAGGAGGAGTTCGTCGAAGTACGAGGCATGGAAATGGTCAAAACAAGGACAAAATGGCACATTAAGAGCAAAATGGCGGACTTCCTGTTGCATGTTGGGTATAGCTCCAAGAGACATTTAAGTGTGGCTCGATGAAATACATATGCCCACCGAATTTCGTTCGCCTACATCAAACTGAAAGGTGGGGCTCGCCATTTTAGATTTTCCAGGGGGCGCTCTTGAGCCGTTTTGCCACGCCCATTTCCGTCACCAATGAAATATCCGATTTTCACCGGGACTGATGTATCTGCAAAGTTTCATCCGTTTTCATCGATGTTTAGGCCACCAAAAAGGCATTTGTTTGGGGAGAAGAAGAATAAGGAGAATAAGGAGAACTAGGGCTGCGAGCAGCAGTGAGCGGGCCCTCGCACCCCATGCGTGTCGGGGTGTGGCGCCGTTAAAGGGTGTGCTATTTCGGTGTGCAGTACTGAGAGAAACTTTCTGTTGCCAGTAGGTGGCGCTCTAAGCGTGACTCAATACCGAAGAATAGATGTGTTCAGGACGGTACCTTGATGAAGCGTGAGAAATGTTGAGTAAATTGGATAACGTATGTAGGAGTTATGAGGACTTCCTTTTTCACCAGTAGGTGGTGCTGTAGGTATGACGCAATACTGACTTACAGAAGTGTTCAAGATGCGACCTTCATCAAGAATGAGCAATTTGGAGTAAATGGGATAAAATATGTAGGAGTTATGAGTACTTCCTGTTTCACCAGTAGGTGGCGCTGTAAGTGTGACTCAATACCGACGCAAAGATGTGTTCAGAAGGTGACCTTCACGAAGCGTCAGCAATTTGGTGCAAATCGGATGATGTATGCAGGAGCTATGAGGACTTCCTGTTTCACCAATAGGTGGCGCTATACGTATGACGCAATACTGACACATAGATGTGTTCAGGACAGAACCGTCATGAAGCGTGAGATATATCAGACAAATTGGATAATGTATGTAGTAGTTATGAAGACTTCCTGTTTCACCAATAGGTGGCGCTATAAGTCTGATGCAATACTGACACATAGATGTGTTCAGGACAGAACCGTCATGAAGCGTGAGATATATCGGACAAATCCGATAATGTATGGAGGAGTTATGAGGACTTCCTGTTTCACCAATAGGTGGCGCTATAAGTATGACGCAATACTGACACATCGATGTGTTCAGGACAGAACCGTCATGAAGCGTGAGATATATCGGACAAATCCGATAATGTATGGAGGAGTTATGGGGACTTCCTGTTTCATCAATAGGTGGCGCTATAAGTATGATGCAATACTGACACATAGATGTGTTCAGGACAGAACCGTCATGAAGCGTGAGATATATCGGACAAATCCGATAATGTATGGAGGAGTTATGGGGACTTCCTGTTTCACCAATAGGTGGCGCTATAAGTATGATGCAATACTGACACATAGATGTGTTCAGGACAGAACCGTCATGAAGCGTGAGATATATCGGACGAATTGGATAATGTATGTAGGAGTTATGAGGACTTCCTGTTTCACCAATAGGTGGCGCTATAAGTATGACGCAATACTGTCACATAGATGTGTTCAGGACAGAACCATCATGAAGCGTGAGATATATCGGACAAATTGGATAATGTATGGAGGAGTTATGAGGACTTCGTGTTTTATGGCGAAATGTCAAACTTTGGCGGGGCGCCACGGCAAGGCTGTTTTATTGAAAACTCAATTTTTTTGATAACTTTTGATCACAAAGGTCTTAAGATGAAGCTGACCGGATATGAAGTTGATCGGATGAAATCTGTAGGAGGAGTTCGTCGAAGTACGAGGCATGGAAATGGTCAAAACAAGGACAAAATGGCACATTAAGATCAAAATGGCGGACTTCCTGTTGCATGTTGGGTATAGCTCCAAGAGACATTTAAGTGTGGCTCGATGAAATACATATGCCCACCGAATTTCGTTCGCCTACATCAAACTGAAATGTGGGGCTCGCCATTTTAAACTTTCCAGGGGGCGCTCTTGAGCCGTTTTGCCACACCCATTTCCGTCACCCATGAATTATCAAATTTTTCACCGGGACTGACGTATCTGCAAAGTTTCATCCGTTTTCATCGATGTTCAGGCCGCCTAAAAGGCATTTGTTTGGAGTAAAGAAGGAGAAGGTAGAAGGTAGAAGAATAATAATAATCCTTCGAAATACAATAGGGCCTCGCACCGCCAGTGCTCGGGCCCTAATAATCCTTCGAAATACAATAGGGCCTCGCACCGCCAGTGCTCGGGCCCTAACTAGTGCTGCGAGCAGCAGTGAGCGGGCCCTCGCACCCCACGCGGGTCGAGGTGTGGCGCCGTTAAAGGGTGTGCTATTTCGGTGTCCAGTACTGACAGAAACTTCCTGTCACCAGGAGGTGGTGCTCTAAGCGTGACTCGATACCGACGCATAGATGTGTTCAGGACAGTACCTTGATGAAGCGTGAGAAATGTTGTGTAAATCGGACAAAGTATGTAGGAGTTATGAGGACTTCCTGTAAGCAGTAGGTGGCGCTGTAGGTATGACGCAATACTGACCTACAGATGTGTTCAAGATGCGACCTTCATCAAGCATGAGCAATTTGGAGTAAATCGGATAATGTATGTAGGAGTTATGAGTACTTCCTGTTCCACCAGTAGGTGGCGCTGTAAGTGTAACTCAATACCGACGCATACACGTGTTCAGAAGGTGACCTTCATGAAGCGTCAGCAATTTGGTGCAAATCGGATGATGTATGCAGGAGTTATGAGGACTTCCTGTTTCACCAATAGGTGGCGCTATGAGTATGATGCAATACTGACACATAGATGTGTTCAGAACAGAACCGTCATGAAGCGTGAGATATATCGGACAAATCGGATAATTTATGGAGGAGTTATGAGGACGTCCTGTTTCACCAATAGGTGGCGCTATAAGTATGACGCAATACTGACACATAGATGTGTTCAGGACAGAACCTTCATGAAGCGTGAGATATATCGGACGAATTGGATAATGTATGGAGGAGTTATGAGGACTTCCTGTTTCACCAATAGGTGGCGCTATAAGTATGACGCAATACTGACACATAGATGTGTTCAGGACAGAACCGTCATGAAGCGTGAGATAAATCGGACAAATCGGATAATGTATGGAGGAGTTATGAGGACTTCCTGTTTCACCAATAGGTGGCGCTATAAGTATGACGCAATACTGACACATAGATGTGTTCAGGACAGAACCCTCATGAAGCGTGAGATATGAGGACTTCGTGTTTTATGGAGAAATGTCAAACTTTGGCAGGGCGCCACGGCAAGGGTGTTTGGTGAAAACTCAATTTTTTTGATAACTTTTGATCACAATGGTCTTAAGATGAAGCTGACCCGATATGAAGTTATGAGGACTTCCTGTAAGCAGTAGGTGGCGCTGTAGGTATGAAGCAATACTGACCTACAGATGTGTTCAAGATGCAACCTTCATCAAGCACGAGCAATTTGGAGTAAATCGGATAACGTATGTAGGAGTTATGAGTACTTCCTGTTTCACCAGTAGGTGGCGCTGTAAGTGTAACTCAATACCGACGCATAGATCGGTTCAGAAGGTGACCTTCATGAAGCGTCAGCAATTTGGTGCAAATCGGATGATGTATGCAGGAGTTATGAGGACTTCCTGTTTCACCAGTACGTGGCGCTGTAAGTGTGACTCAATACCGACGCATAGATGTATTCAGAAAGTGACCTTCATGAAGCGTCAGCAATTTGGTGCAAATCGGATGATGTATGCAGGAGTTATCAGGACTTCCTGTTTCACCAATAGGTGGCGCTATAAGTATGACGCAATACTGACACATAGATGTGTTCAGGACAGAACCGTCATGAAGCATCAGATATATCGGACAAATTGGATAATGTATGGAGGGGTAATGAGTACTTCCTGTTTCACCAGTAGGTGGCACTGTAAGTGTGACTCAATACTGACACATAGATGTGTTCAGGACAGAACCTTCATGAAGCGTGAGATATATCGGACAAATTGGATAATGTATGGAGGAGTTATGAGGACTTCCTGTTTCACCAATAGGTGGCGCTATAAGTATGACACAATACTGACACATAGATGTGTTCAGGACAGAACTGTCATACAGCGTGAGACATATCGGACAAATCGGATAATGTATGGAGGAGTTATGAGGACTTCCTGTTTCACCAATAGGTGGCGCTATAAGTATGACGCAATACTGACACATAGATGTGTTCAGGACAGAACCGTCATGAAGCGTGAGATATATCGGACAAATTGGATAATGTATGGAGGAGTTATGAGGACTTCGTGTTTTATGGCGAAATGTCAAACTTTGGCGGGGCGCCACGGCAAGGGTGTTTGGTGAAAACTCAATTTTTTTGATAACTTTTGATCACAAAGGCCTTAAGATGAAGCTGACCCGATATGAAGTTGATCGGATGAAATCTGTAGGAGGAGTTCGTCGAAGTACGAGGCATGGAAATGGTCAAAACAAGGACAAAATGGCACATTAAGAGCAAAATGGCGGACTTCCTGTTGCATGTTGGGTATAGCTCCAAGAGACATTTTAGTGTGGCTCGATGAAATACATATGCCCACCGAATTTCGTTCATCTACATCAAACTGAAAGGTGGGGCTCGCCGTTTTAAACTTTCCAGGGGGCGCTCTTGAGCCGTTTTGCCACGCCCATTTCTGTCACCCGTGAATTATCAAATTTTTCACCGGGACTGACGTATCTGCAAAGTTTCATCCGTTTTCATCGATGTTCAGGCCGCCTAAAAGGCATTTGTTTTGGAAGAAGGAGAAGGTAGAATAATAACTAGTGCTGCGAGCAGCAGTGAGCGGGCCCTCGCACCCCACGCGGGTCGGGGTGTGGCGCCGTTAAAGGGTGTGCTATTTCGGTGTCCAGTACTGACAGAAACTTCCTGTCACCAGTAGGTGGCGCTCTAAGCGTGACTCAATACCGACGCATAGATGTGTTCAGGACAGTACCTTGATGAAGTGTGAGAAATGTTGTGTAAATCGGACAAAGTATGTAGGAGTTATGAGGACTTCCTGTAAGCAGTAGGTGGCGCTGTAAGTATGACGCAATACTGACCTACAGATGTGTTCAAGATGCGACCTTCATCAAGCATGAGCAATTTGGAGTAAATCGGATAATGTATGTAGGAGTTATGAGTACTTCCTGTTTCACCAGTAGGTGGCGCTGTAAGTGTTACTCAATACCGACGCATAGATGTGTTCAGAAGGTGACCTTCATGAAGCGTCAGCAATTTGGTGCAAATCGGATGATGTATGCAGGAGTTATGAGGACTTCCTGTTTCACCAATAGGTGGCGCTATAAGTATGACGCAATACTGACACATAGATGTGTTCAGGACAGAACCGTCATGAAGCGTGAGATAAATCGGACAAATCGGATAATGTATGGAGGAGTTATGAGGACTTCCTGTTTCACCAATAGGTGGCGCTATAAGTATGATGCAATACTGACACATAGATGTGTTCAGGACAGAACCGTCATGAAGCGTGAGATATATCGGACAAATCCGATAATGTATGGAGGAGTTATGGGGACTTCCTGTTTCACCAATAGGTGGCGCTATACGTATGACGCAATACTGACACATAGATGTGTTCAGGACAGAACCGTCATGAAGCGTGAGCTATATCGGACAAATTGGATAATGTATGGAGGAGTTATGAGGACTTCCTGTTTCACCAATAGGTGGCGCTATAAGTATGACGCAATACTGACACATAGATGTGTTCAGGACAGAACCGTCATGAAGCGTGAGAAATATCGGACAAATCGGATAATGTATGGAGAAGTTATGAGGACATCGTGTTTTATGGCGAAATGTCAAACTTTGGCGGGGCGCCACGGCAAGGGTGTTTGGTGAAAACTCAATTTTCTTGATAACTTTTGATCACAAAGGGCTTAAGATGAAGCTGACCGAGTATGAAGTTGATCGGATGAAATCTGTAGGAGGAGTTCGTTGAAATACGAGGCATGGAAATGGTCAAAACAAGGACAAAATGGCACATTAAAAGCAAAATGGCGGCCTTCCTGTTGCATGTTGGGTACAGCTCTAAGAGACATTTTAGTGTGGCTCGATGAAATACATATGCCCTCCGAATTTCGTTCGCCTACATCAAACTGAAAGGTGGGGCTCGCCATTTGAAACTTTCCAGGGGGCGCTCTTGAGCCGTTTTGCCACGCCCATTTCCGTCACCCATGAATTATCAAATTTTTCACCGGGACTGACGTATCTGCAAAGTTTCATCCGTTTTCATCGATGTTTAGGCCGCCAAAAAGGCATTTGTTTTGGAAGAAGGAGAAGGAGGAGAATAATCCTTCGAAATACAATAGGGCCTCGCACCGCCAGTGTGCTCGGGCCCTAATAATAACTAGTGCTGCGAGCAGCAGTGAGCGGGCCCTCGCACCCCACGCGGGTCGGGGTGTGGCGCCGTTAAAGGGTGTGCTATTTCGGTGTCCAGTACTGACAGAAACTTCCTGTCACCAGTAGGTAGCGCTCTAAGCGTGACTCAATACCGACGCATAGATGTGTTCAGGACAGTACCTTGATGAAGCGTGAGAAATGTTGTGTAAATCGGACAAAGTATGTAGGAGTTATGAGGACTTCCTGTTTCACCAGTAGGTGGCGCTGTAAGTGTGACTCAATACCGACACATAGATGGGTTCAGAAGGCCACCTTCATGAAGCATCAGCAATTTGGTGCAAATCGGATGATGTATGCAGGAGTTATGAGGACTTCCTGTTTCACCAATAGGTGGCGCTATACGTATTACGCAATACTGACACATAGATGTGTTCAGGACAGAACCGTCATGAAGCGTGAGATATATCGGACAAATTGGATAATGTATGGAGGAGTTATGAGGACTTCCTGTTTCACCAATAGGTGGCGCTATAAGTATGACGCAATACTGACACATAGATGTGTTCAGGACAGAACCGTCATGAAGCGTGAGATATATCGGACAAATTGGATAATGTATGGAGGAGTTATGAGGACTTCCTGTTTCACCAATAGGTGGCGCTATAAGTATGACGCAATACTGACACATAGATGTGTTCAGGACAGAACCGTCATGAAGCGTGAGATATATCGGACAAATTGGATAATGTATGGAGGAGTTATGAGGACTTCCTGTTTCACCAATAGGTGGCGCTATAAGTATGACGCAATACTGACACATAGATGTGTTCAGGACAGAACCGTCATGAAGCGTGAGATATATCGGACAAATTGGATAATGTATGGAGGAGTTATGAGGACTTCCTGTTTCACCAATAGGTGGCGCTATAAGTATGACGCAATACTGACACATAGATGTGTTCAGGACAGAACCGTCATGAAGCGTGAGATATATCGGACAAATTGGATAATGTATGGAGGAGTTATGAGGACTTCCTGTTTCACCAATAGGTGGCGCTATAAGTATGACGCAATACTGACACATAGATGTGTTCAGGACAGAACCGTCATGAAGCGTGAGATATATCGGACAAATTGGATAATGTATGGAGGAGTTATGAGGACTTCGTGTTTTATGGCGAAATGTCAAACTTTGGCAGGGCGCCACGGCAAGGGTGTTTGGTGAAAACTCAATTTTTTTGATAACTTTTGATCACAAAGGTCTTAAGATGAAGCTGACCCGATATGAAGTTGATCGGATGAAATCTGTAGGAGGAGTTCGTCGAAGTACGAGGCATGGAAATGGTCAAAACAAGGACAAAATGGCACATTAAGAGCAAAATGGCGGACTTCCTGTTGCATGTTGGGTATAGCTCCAAGAGACATTTAAGTGTGGCTCGATGAAATACATATGCCCACCGAATTTCGTTAGCCTACATCAAACTGAAAGGTGGGGCTCGCCATTTTAAACTTACCAGGGGGCGCTCTTGAGCCGTTTTGCCACGCCCATTTCCGTCACCCATGAATTATCAAATTTTTCACCGGGACTGACGTATCTGCAAAGTTTCATCCGTTTTCATCGATGTTCAGGCCGCCTAAAAGGCATTTGTTTGGAGTAAAGGAGAAGGAGAAGAATAATAATAACTAGGGCTGCGAGCAGCAGTGAGCGGGCCCTCGCACCCCACGCGTGTCGGGGTGGGGCGCCGTTAAAGGGTGTGCTATTTCGGTGTCCTGTGCTGAGAGAAACTTCCTGTCACCAGTAGGTGGCGCTCTAAGCGTGACAATACCGAAGCATAGATGTGTTCAGGACGCTACCTTGATGAAGCGTGAGAAATGTTGTGTAAATCGGACAAAGTATGTAGGAGTTATGAGGACTTCCTGTAAGCAGTAGGTGGCGCTGTAGGTATGACGCAATACTGACCTACAGATGTGTTCAAGATGCGACCTTCATCAAGCATGAGCAATTTGGAGTAAATCGGATAATGTATGTAGGAGTTATGAGTACTTCCTGTTTCACCAGTAGGTGGCGCTGTAAGTGTAACTCAATACCGACGCATAGATGTGTTCAGAAGGTGACCTTCATGAAGCGTCAGCAATTTGGTGCAAATCGGATGATGTATGCAGGAGTTATGAGGACTTCCTGTTTCACCAATAGGTGGCGCTATACGTATGACGCAATACTGACACATAGATGTGTTCAGGACAGAACTGTCATGAAGCGTGAGACATATCGGACAAATCGGATAATGTATGGAGGAGTTATGAGGACGTACTGTTTCACCAATAGGTGGCGCTATAAGTATGACGCAATACTGACACATAGATGTGTTCAGGACAGAACTGTCATGAAGCGTTAGATATATCGGACAAATTGGATAATGTATGGAGGAGTTATGAGGACGTACTGTTTCACCAATAGGTGACGCTATAAGTATGACGCAATACTGACATATAGATGTGTTCAGGACAGAACTGTCATGAAGCGTGAGACATATCGGACAAATCGGATAATGTATGGAGGAGTTATGAGGACGTACTGTTTCACCAATAGGTGGCGCTATAAGTATGACGCAATACTGACACATAGATGTGTTCAGGACAGAACCGTCATGAAGCGTGAGATATATCGGACAAATCCGATAATGTATGGAGGAGTTATGAGGACATCGTGTTTTATGGCGAAATGTCAAACTTTGGCGGGGCGCCACGGCAAGGGTGTTTGGTGAAAACTCAATTTTTTTGATAACTTTTGATCACAAAGGTCTTAAGATGAAGCTGACCCGATATGAAGTTGATCGGATGAAATCTGTAGGAGGAGTTCGTCGAAGTACGAGGCATGGAAATGGTCAAAACAAGGACAAAATGGCACATTAAGAGCAAAATGGCGGACTTCCTGTTGCATGTTGGGTATAGCTCCAAGAGACATTTAAGTGTGGCTCGATGAAATACATATGCCCTCCGAATTTCGTTCGCCTACATCAAACTGAAAGGTGGGGCTCGCCATTTTAAATTTTCCAGGGGGCGCTCTTGAGCCGTTTTGCCACGCCTATTTCCGGCACCCATGAATTATCAAATTTTTCACCGGGACTGACGTATCTGCAAAGTTTCATCCGTTTTCATCGATGTTTAGGCCGCCAAAAAGGCATTTGTTTGGGGAGAAGAACAAGAATAATAATAACTAGGGCTGCGAGCAGCATTGAGCGGGCCCTCGCACCCCACGCGTGTCGGGGTGTGGCGCCGTTAGAGGCTGTGCTATTTCGGTGTCCAGTACTGAGAGAAACTTCCTGTAACCAGTAGGTGGCGCTCTAAGCGTGACTCAATACCGATGCATAGATGTGTTCAGGACGGTACCTTGATGAAGCGTGAGAAATGTTGAGTAAATTGGACAATGTATGTAGGAGTTATGATGACTTCCTGCTTGACCTGTAGGCGGCGCTATAAGTAGGACTCAATACTAACCACAGATGTGTTCAGGACGCGACCTTCATCAAGCGTGAGCAATGTGGTGTAAATCGGATAACATATGTAGGAGTTATGAGGACTTCCTGTTTCACCAGCAGGCGGCGCTGTAGGAATGACGCAATACTGACTTACAGAAGTGTTGAAGATGAGACCTTCATCAAGCATGAGCAATTTTGAGTAAATCGGATAACATATGTAGGAGTTATGAGTACTTCCTGTTTCACCAGTAGGTGGCGCTGTAAGTGTGACTCAATACCGATGCATAGATGTGTTCAGAAGGTGACCTTCATGAAGCGTCAGTAATTTGGTGCAAATCGGATGATGTATGCAGGAGTTATGAGGAATTCCTGTTTCACCAATAGGTGGCGCTATAAGTATGATGCAATACTGACACATAGATGTGTTCAGGACAGAACCGTCATGAAGCGTGAGATATATCGGACAAATTGGATAATGTATGGAGGAGTTATGAGGACTTCCTGTTTCACCAATAGGTGGCGCTATAAGTATGATGCAATACTGACACATAGATGTGTTCAGGACAGAACCGTCATGAAGCGTGAGATATATCGGACAAATTGGATAATGTATGGAGGAGTTATGAGGACTTCGTGTTTTATGGCGAAATGTCAAACTTTGGCGGGGCGCCACGGCAAGGGTGTTTGGTGAAAACTCAATTTTTTTGATAACTTTTGATCACAAAGGCCTTAAGATGAAGCTGACCCGATATGAAGTTGATCGGATGAAATCTGTAGGAGGAGTTCGTCGAAGTACGAGGCATGGAAATGGTCAAAACAAGGACAAAATGGCACATTAAAAGCAAAATGGCGGCCTTACTGTTGCATGTTGGGTATAGCTCCAAGAGACATTTTAGTGCGTCTCGATGAACTACATATGCCCTCCGAATTTCATTCGCCTACATCAAACTGAAAGGTGGGGCTCGCCATTTTAGATTTTCCAGGGGGCGCTCTTGAGCCGTTATGCCACGCCTATTTCCGTCACCCATGAATTATCAAATTTTTCACCGGGACTGACGTATCTGCAAAGTTTCATCCGTTTTCATCGATGTTCAGGCCGCCTAAAAGGCATTTGTTTGGAGTAAAGGAGAAGGAGAAGGAGAAGGAGAAGAATAATAATAATCCTTCGAGTTTCAATAGGGCCTCGCACAGCCAGTGCTCGGGCCCTAATAATCCTTCGAAATACAATAGGGCCTCGCACCGCCAGTGCTCGGGCCCTAATAATCCTTCGAGTTTCAATAGGGCCTCGCACCGCCAGTGCTCGGGCCCTAATAATCTTTCGAATTTCAATAGGGCCTCGCACCGCCAGTGCTCGGGCCCTAATAATAATAATCCTTCGAGTTTCAATAGGGCCTCGCACCGCCAGTGCTCGGGCCCTAACTAGGGCTGCGAGCAGCAGTGAGCGGGCCCTCGCACCCCATGCGTGTCGGGGTGCTGCGCCGTTAAAGGCTGTGCTATTTCGGTGTGCAGTACTGAGAGAAACTTCCTGTCACCAGTAGGTGGCGCTCTAGGCGTGACTCAATACCGAAGCATAGATGTGTTCAGGACGGTACCTTGATGAAGCGTGAGAAATGTTGAGTAAATCGGATAACGTATGTAGGAGTTATGAGGACTTCCTGTTTCACCAGTAGGTGGCGCTGTAAGTGTGACTCAATACCGACACATAGATGGGTTCAGAAGGCCACCTTCATGAAGCGTCAGCAATTTGGTGCAAATCGGATGATGTATGCAGGAGTTATGAGGACTTCCTGTTTCACCAATAGGTGGCGCTATTCGTATGACGCAATACTGACACATAGATGTGTTCAGGACAGAACCGTCATGAAGCGTGAGCTATATCGGACAAATTGGATAATGTATGGAGGAGTTATGAGGACTTCCTGTTTCACCAATAGGTGGCGCTATAAGTATAACGCAATACTGAAACATAGATGTGTTCAGGACAGAACCGTCATGAAGCGTGAGATATATCGGACAAATTGGATAATGTATGGAGGAGTTATGAGGACTTCCTGTTTCACCAATAGGTGGCGCTATAAGTATGACGCAATACTGACACATAGATGTGTTCAGGACAGAACCGTCATGAAGCGTGAGATATATCGGACAAATTGGATAATGTATGGAGGAGTTATGAGGACTTCCTGTTTCACCAATAGGTGGCGCTATAAGTATGACGCAATACTGACACATAGATGTGTTCAGGACAGAACCGTCATGAAGCGTGAGATATATCGGACAAATTGGATAATGTATGGAGGAGTTATGAGGACTTCCTGTTTCACCAATAGGTGGCGCTATAAGTATGACGCAATACTGACACATAGATGTGTTCAGGACAGAACCGTCATGAAGCGTTAGATATATCGGACAAATTGGATAATGTATGGAGGAGTTATGAGGACTTCCTGTTTTACCAATAGGTGGCGCAATAAGTATGATGCAATACTGACACAAAGATGTGTTCAGGACAGAACCGTCATGAAGCGTGAGATATATCGGACAAATTGGATAATGTATGGAGGAGTTATGAGGACTTCCTGTTTCACCAATAGGTGGCGCTATAAGTATGACGCAATACTGACACAAAGATGTGTTCAGGACAGAACCGTCATGAAGCGTGAGATATATAGGACAAATTGGATAATGTATGGAGGAGTTATGAGGACTTCCTGTTTCACCAATAGGTGGTGCTATAAGTATGACGCAATACTGACACATAGATGTGTTCAGGACAGAACCCTCATGAAGCGTGAGATATATCGGACAAATCGGATAATGTATGGAGGAGTTATGAGGACTTCCTGTTTTACCAATAGGTGGCGCTATAAGTATGACGCAATACTGACACATAGATGTGTTCAGGACAGAACCTTCATGAAGCGTGAGATATATCGGACGAATTGGATAATGTATGGAGGAGTTATGAGGACTTCCTGTTTCACCAATAGGTGGCGCTATAAGTATGATGCAATACTGACACATAGATGTGTTCAGGACAGAACCGTCATGAAGCGTGAGATATATCGGACAAATTGGATAATGTATGTAGGAGTTATGAGGACTTCGTGTTTTATGGCGAAATGTCAAACTTTGGCGGGGCGCCACGGCAAGGGTGTTTGGTGAAAACTCAATTTTTTTGATAACTTTTGATCACAAAGGTCTTAAGATGAAGCTGACCCGATATGAAGTTGATCGGATGAAATCTGTAGGAGGAGTTCGTCGAAGTACGAGGCATGGAAATGGTCAAAACAAGGACAAAATGGCACATTAAAAGCAAAATGGCGGCCTTCCTGTTGCATGTTGGGTATAGCTCCAAGAGACATTTTAGTGCGTTTTGATGAACTACATATGCCCTCCGAATTTCGTTCGCCTACATCAAACTGAAAGGTGGGGCTCGCCATTTTAAATTTTCCAGGGGGCGCTCTTGAGCTGTTTTGCCACGCCCATTTCCGTCACCCATGAATTATCAAATTTTTCACCGGGACTGACGTATCTGCAAAGTTTCATCCGTTTTCATCGATGTTTAGGCCGCCAAAAAGGCATTTGTTTTGGAAGAAGGTAGAAGAAGGTAGGAGAATAATAATAATCCTTCGAAATTCAATAGGGCCTCGCACCGCCAGTGCTCGGGCCCTAATAATCCTTCGAGTTTCAATAGGGCCTCGCACCGCCAGTGCTCGGGCCCTAATAATCCTTCGAGTTTCAATAGGGCCTCGCACCGCCAGTGCTCGGGCCCTAATAATTGCATTTAACTAGGAAAGGCCAATGTTGGGCTACTAGCCTACTAGGCTACTTGCCAGAACTTACAAGTGCATCTCCTTTCTAAAACAAGTGACTAAGATCATAATCTAGTGCTGAAGGCAAAGTGCAAGAATTGCAATCTAAAATACAATAGAGGGAGGATCGTTGTAGTTCTCTCTGTAAAATAACTCAAACTGAGGGACGGTAGGCCTAGCTGGATAACACTTTACCAAACAGAAACCAAAAGAATCAAGTATTATTATTATTATTATATTTATCTGCCCCAGTCTGACTGAAGTCCTATTGTCACAACCCATGCCTCTAACCCTGCCTCTCTGCCTGCCCCTAACCCTATCTCCGAGAACGAGTCCCCTGGCACCTCCCAGAGGGCGCAGAGGGAACTGCGGGCTCGTCGGCGTGAGCAGCTGCCGGTCATTCCGGTGATTGCACCCCATCCTGGCCAGCCACCACCTGCAGCCCATCAGCCCAGGAGGTTAAGAAGCCACTCCACACAGCATGTGGCGCCAGATCGTTGACTAACCAACCTAGTGGGTACACGTCTCTAGCTCCCTGCCTCGTCTGTCTTTTGAACCTTGCCTTACCCTGTTCTCCCTGTCTTCCCAGTTCCTGCCTGACCCACGCCTGTACGATTACCCCGCTCCTGCCTGACCCACGCCTGTACGACAACCCTGCTCCTGCCTGACCCACGCCTGTACGACAACCCTGCTCCTGCCTGACCCACGCCTGTACGACAACCCCGCTCCTGCCTGACCATCGCCTGTACGACTACCACGCTCCTGCCTGACCATCGCCTGTACGACTACCACGTCTCCGCCTGACCCACGCCTGTCTACGGATCACGTTACTGCCTGCCTCTCCCCGGATCGCAATAAACGTGCCTACGGGCTTTCACCCCAATCGTGTCTGCTCTTGGGTCCTCCATCCTGATCCTTAACAGAACGATCTGGCCAAGACATGGACCCAGCGGACGTCGACGCCATACGCACTGCCATCGCCAGCCAAGGTACGCTGATTGGGAGACACGACTCTGACCTCCAACATGCGGCCAGTGCCATGCAGGGCCTCTCCACCAGCGTGAACGCGCTCGCCACCCAGGCAGCCCAAACCGACCAGGGCCTGCAGGCTCTCACCCAGGAGTTCCGGAACCTGATCGCCCACCTTACCCCTCTCCAGGCCCCAGCACCACCCCAGGACCCAGCACCACCCCAGGACCAGCCTGCCGCTCCAGCTCCTGGCGAGGCCGCTTCCCCCGCTCTGCCCCGGAGAGAGCCCAAGCTCTCCAACCCCAGGCCATTCGACGGCGACCTGGCTGAGTGCGGGTCCTTCCTGATGCAGTGCAAATTCATTTTCGCTCACCAGCCTAGCCGGTATTCTGGGGACGCGGAGAGGATTGCCTTCGTCTCCAACCTGTTGACCGGCCAACCCCTCCGCTGGTTTGAAGCAGTCTGGGAGTCAGGGGCGGCCTGTTTCGGGTCCTTCGAGACTTTCTGTGTGGAGTTTAGAAAGGTTTTCGACCATCCAGCCCACGGCCGCGACTCCGCCTCACGCCTGCTCCATCTCCAGCAGGGCACCCGGAGTGTGGCAGAATTCTCTGTGGAGTTCCGCATCCTGGCTGCGGGGAGCGGGTGGAACGATGCCGCCCTCCAGACCGCTTTCCGCTCAGGCCTCACAGAGACTATTAAGGATGAGCTGGCGCTCAGGGAAGATGCCACCTCCCTGGACAACCTCATCTCGCTCGCCGTGAAGGTGGACAACAGGCTCCGGGAGCGCAGGAGAGAAAGAGCCACCCGTCCCTCTGGCTCTGTCCGGCCCCCCAGTCACCGTCCCCCAGGCCAGCCGGCCCCCTTCTCGTCTCGCCCCGACTCCGCCCCCCTGCGCTCCTCTGCTCTGTCTGCCTCTCCATCCCCTGAGGACGAGCCCATGGTATTGGGCGGGGCTCATCTGACCGCTGAGGAGCGCCTCCGGAGGGTTACAGAGGGGCTCTGTTTCTATTGTGGCGGCCCTGGACACACCCGGAACACCTGCCCGAACCGCCCAAAAGCTCCAGCCCGTCGGTGAGAGGGGTGTCACTGATGGGCGGCGTACTCACCCCCAGCCACCAGGGGCGCCTGCACTTGGAAGCCGTGGTCACATCTAACAACCGGCCATTCCCCGTACCTGCTCTGATTGACTCGGGCGCGGATGACTGCTTCATCGATGCCACGCTCGTCCGTCAGGCCGGCATCCCCACACAACTCCGGGACACGCCCCTTGCCGTTCACGACCTCAGCGGGAGACTGCTGGCCGAGGTCACCCAGGTCACAAAGCCCTTGGAGATCCGTCTGTCTGGCAACCACCACGAGACCCTCTCCCTGCTGGTGTTCTCATCACCCCAGAGTCCCCTCGTCCTGGGGCAGACCTGGCTCCGGCGCCACAACCCCCACATCGACTGGGAGACCAACAGGGTGATTGGCTGGAGTCATCACTGCCACAGGACCTGTCTCACCTCTGCCACCCCGCCTACAGAGGGCGTCAGCGCCTCACTGGAGCCACCTGACCTGTCCACGGTTCCCTCCATCTACCATGACCTCGGAGAGGCATTCAGCAAACAGAGGGCCCTCTCCCTGCCTCCTCACCGCCCCTACGACTGTGCCATTGAACTGCTTTCAGGAGCGCCCCTGCCCTCCGGCCGTCTGTTCAACTTGTCTCGTCCTGAGAGAGAGGCCATGGAGAAATACATCCACGAGTCCCTGAACGCCGGCCTCATCAAGCCCTCCAGCTCACCCGTAGGAGCGGGCTTCTTCTTCGTGGGCAAGAAAGACGGCACCCTACGCCCGTGCATCGACTACCGGCGATTGAACGACATTACAGTCAAGAACCGCTACCCCCTGCCGCTCATCGCCTCCGCCTTCGAACCGCTCCAGGGCGCCACAGTGTTCTCCAAGCTCGACCTCAGGAACGCTTACCACCTGGTGCGCATCAGGAAAGGAGACGAGTGGAAGACGGCCTTTAACACCCCCGTCGGGCACTTTGAGTACCGCGTCATGCCCTTCGGCCTAACCAACGCCCCGGCCGTGTTCCAAGCCCTAGTGAAAGACGTCCTCAGAGACCTCCTCAACCACACCGTCTTCGTCTACCTGGATGACATCCTCGTCTTCTCGCGCACCATGGAGGAGCACACCGGGCACGTCAGGCAGGTCCTCCAGAGGCTCATGGAGAACAGGCTCTACCTCAAGGCGGAGAAATGCGAGTTTCACGTGCCCACGATCCAGTTCCTGGGTTTCGTCATTGAGGCCGGGAGGGTGAGGGCTTCCCCAGAGAAGATCAGGGCGGTGGTTGAGTGGCCGGTCCCCACCACCCGCAAGGAGCTCCAACGGTTCCTGGGGTTCGCTAACTTTTACCGGAGGTTTATCCGGAACTACAGCCGGGTGGCGAGCCCCATGACAGCGCTGACATCCACGGCCATCCCCTTCGCCTGGACCCCTGCGGCGGACGTGGCCTTCAAGGCCCTCAAGGCCCTGTTCACCTCCGCACCTGTCCTCATCCAACCGGACCCCTCACTCCAATTCGTCCTGGAGGTTGACGCCTCCGACACGGGGGTTGGGGCGGTCCTGTCCCAGAGGGCCGTGACGGACGGCAAGCTCCACCCCTGCGCCTTCTTCTCCCGCCGCTTGGAGCCGGCCGAGAGGAACTACGACGTAGGAAACAGGGAGCTTCTCGCGGTCCAACTCGCACTGCAGGAGTGGAGGCACTGGCTGGAGGGGACGGAGCAGCCGATCATCGTGTGGACTGACCACAAGAACCTGATCTACATCCGGGACGCAAAGAGGCTGAATCCCCGGCAGGCCAGGTGGGCTCTGTTTTTCGGCCGCTTCAATTTCACCCTGACCTACCGACCAGGGTCCCGCAATGTGAAGCCAGATGCTCTCTCACGCCAGTTCTCGCCCCCGGAGCGGAGTGCAGAGCTGGACACTATTCTGCCCTCCTCCTGTGTGGTGGGTGCTCTCACTTGGGAGGTAGAGGGGATCGTGAGGGAGGCCCAGAGGACTCAGCCAGACCTAGGCGGTGGTCCGGCAAACCGCCTCTTTGTGCCTGACCGGGTCCATACCCAGGTCCTCCAGTGGGCCCACACGTCCCAGTTCGCCTGTCACCCAGGAGCCAGCCGCACGCTAACCCTGCTTAGGCGCCGGTTCTGGTGGCCCACCATGGCCGTCGACACCACCAAGTACGTCCAGGCCTGTACGGTGTGTGCCCGGAGTAAGTCCTCCCACCAGCCCCCTTCAGGACTTCTGCGTCCCCTGCCTGTTCCCGGCCGACCCTGGAGCCACATTGGGTTGGACTTCGTCACCGGTCTCCCCCCATCCCAGGGAAACACGGTGATCCTGACCATCATTGACCGTTTCTCGAAGGCTGCCCACTTCGTGCCGCTGCCTAAGCTCCCCTCTGCCTCTGAGACTGCGGACCTGCTGGTGACTCACGTGGTCCGTCTCCATGGCATCCCCCTCGACATTGTGTCAGACAGGGGGCCGCAGTTCACCTCTCGGGTCTGGAGGGAGTTCTGTCGGGCTATGGGGGCCACTGTCAGCCTGTCCTCGGGCTTCCACCCCCAGACCAACGGGCAGGCGGAACGGGCCAACCAGTACCTGGGCACTGCCCTGCGGTGCATCACGGGCCGGAGCCCGGCCTCTTGGAGCGAGCGCATCTCCTGGGTCGAGTACGCCCACAACACCCTGCCCAACGCCTCCTCAGGTCAGTCCCCGTTTGAGTGCTCCCTGGGTTACCAACCACCCCTTTTTCCTGAGCAGGAGGAGGAGCTGGCTGTCCCGTCAGTCCAGGCCCACATTGACCGCTGCCGCAGGATCTGGAGGACCGCTGGTCCCCCGCTTCCTCGGCCCCTACGTCATTGAGAGCGTGGTCAACCCTGTGGCGGTCAAGCTCAGGTTGCCCCCCGCCATGAGGATCCACCCGGTCTTCCACGTCTCCAGGATCAAACCTGTGAAGGTCAGTCCCCTTTGCCCCCCAGGCGATGCTCCTCCCCCCGTCCGCCTCATCGACGACCATCCGGCCTGGACTGTCCGGCGGTTGCTGAGGGTCCGTCGCCGGGGCCGGGGTCTGCAATACCTTGTCGATTGGGAGGGTTATGGGCCTGAGGAGCAAAGCTGGGTGCCCCGCAGGCACATCCTGGACCCCTCTCTTGTCCGGGATTTCCACCGGGCCCACCCTGGCCTGCCTGGTCGGTCGCCGGGAGTCGCCCGTAGAGGGGGGGGTCCTGTCACAACCCATGCCTCTAACCCTGCCTCTCTGCCTGCCCCTAACCCTATCTCCGAGAACGAGTCCCCTGGCACCTCCCAGAGGGCGCAGAGGGAACTGCGGGCTCGTCGGCGTGAGCAGCTGCCGGTCATTCCGGTGATTGCACCCCATCCTGGCCAGCCACCACCTGCAGCCCATCAGCCCAGGAGGTTAAGAAGCCACTCCACACAGCATGCGGCGCCAGATCGTTGACTAACCAACCTAGTGGGTACACGTCTCTAGCTCCCTGCCTCGTCTGTCTTTTGAACCTTGCCTTACCCTGTTCTCCCTGTCTTCCCAGTTCCTGCCTGACCAACGCCTGTACGATTACCCCGCTCCTGCCTGACCCACGCCTGTACGACAACCCTGCTCCTGCCTGACCCACGCCTGTACGACAACCCTGCTCCTGCCTGACCCACGCCTGTACGACAACCCCGCTCCTGCCTGACCATCGCCTGTACGACTACCACGCTCCTGCCTGACCATCGCCTGTACGACTACCACGTCCCCGCCTGACCCACGCCTGTCTACGGATCACGTTACTGCCTGCCTCTCCCCGGATCGCAATAAACGTGCCTACGGGCTTTCACCCCAATCGTGTCTGCTCTTGGGTCCTCCATCCTGATCCTTAACACCTATAAAGCAACTGGTTATTCACCAGATCACTGATGAAGAGGAGGTTCACCCAGGAACTCATATTACCCAGAGCCATCACTGCTAGTCCTCTAATCAACCAGTATCAACACATCATTTATATGACAACTTGGTTAAACAAAGCTCAGAGAGCAATATGTACTCTATTCTGTCTTCAATTGGGGGTGTTTTTGTCAAAGAATTAATACAGAATAATTGTAGAAAATTCTTACTCTAAAGTTTATCCCCATTATGGACTTACTTGTTTTCTCTAAGTCAGTGTGTCAGATCCAGAAGTCACTAGCTACTCTGATGAGGTGGAATGGATCACTGACTGTTTAAGTGTCTGCGTCAGCAACGTCTACTATGACATCATAAAAGCAATGGGAGATGTAACGTGGCGAGGCGCCCTCTAGTGGTTTTGATAGGGGTGTGGAAGTGTTGGAGTCGGACTGATGAGTGCATTTTTGAAATAGGATATCTACATTAGGTAAACACGGGTGTAATTAATAAAAAGGCGAGGTTGCTGCGAGTGGTTGCTAAGCAAAGCGTTGACTAAGTGTAGTCACAAGCACCAACCCCCCTCTCCCCCCGCCGGGACGGCTCCCTCTCCCTCTCTCCTCCCCGATAGGTAGATTTGGGTAGCGTTCTTTGAGCGCGAAGGACGACCGAGAGGCGAGATTAGAGTTCGTTCAAGTAATAATAAAAAAAAGGGTCCCATAGCCATTGAATTGGTAGTAGCCTAGGCTATTTTGAGGTTGGTCATTTCTCCGAGTGAGAATTGTGAAGCGTGGCGAGTGAACGTGAGAATAGGCTGCAATGCGTGTGTCTGAGACTTGGCAGCCCCGGGTTTCACTGATCTAGCGGTCAGTAAATTCGACCAAATTTCAAGAGGTGGACATCACTGGATTCATCTCGGCATACAGATAATTCAAGAGCAATTGACTCATGTTTACGAAGCACACCAACATAGTGCTCTGATCAGTACGAGTCCTCACTAAGACTAGACGAAGGGCACACATCACACCAGCCTTAAAATCACTACACTGGTTAACTGTCAACTCTAGAATAGACTTTAAAATACTAATACTAGTCTATAAATCTCTCCACAGTCACGCACCAGAAAACATTTCAGACATGCTTGTCAGGTACATGCCCAACAGACCACTCAGATCCTCAGGTACTGAACTCGTAACAGTCCCAAAAGCCAGGACCAAGAAACACGGAGAGGCAGCTTTTAGTTTCTATGCCCCCAACTTCTGGAACTCCCTGCCGGAGTGCCTAAGAAGGGTCGAAACAACGGAGGTCTTCAAGCAAGATCTCAAGACGTACCTTTTTGGCCTAGCCTACAATCACTAGCCAGGACCTTGAGACACAGAAAGGCAGCCTCAAACCTACCTGTGAATCCTCTGTATACATTGGTGTATATCCTGCTATGCACTCTATGTATATCAAGTTGTGTACAGAAGCTGGTTGCCCTGAAACAGGCTTGTTCTGTTCTGATATCTGTGTTGCTTCAAAGGCTCAGCGTGCTTCTAACCGTTTTCTGTCTCCCCTAGTGCCTCTCTCTCTTCCTCCTACCTTCTAACCAGGTCCAGTGGATGCCCCACTGTCACCCGCACACCACTCTGAGTCCGATAGATACCCCCGTGTCAGCTGTGGATGTCGTAGTATTTAGTTAACACACACACACACGTACACACATCAGTCCACATCCGGCTTAGGCCTCGACCTGGGCCCAGTCCCCCTTCCCCTCACCCTAACCCGGGTCCGTATCCTTTTCCTACCCCCTCTCTACCCCAACCCCTGCCTCTATCTGGGCCCAGGCACATTCACGCACACACAGACATACACCAGTGTTTGCCATGTCTCTCCTATTATGTTTTTAGCCTCTCTTACTCTGAAAATGTAATTTAATGTAATTTATTGCTTTATAAATGTTCTTAGCCGGTAGACAAACATACTCCAGGAGCTTGCTCGATTTCCTTGTTGAGAGGGGTCAGGGAAGAATTTGTACAGCTCACTTTTTGCTTCCCTCTGGAATATGTAGGGATGGGATGTATCCCCACCTCCCTTGTTCTCTGTAAAGCGCATTGTGTTGCCTCTGGGTATGAAATGCGCTATACAAATACAGCTTTGATTGATTGATTGATTGATTGATACCACTTCATATCACAGCGAGCATACTGTAGCTATACAGCTCTTTACAACACAGGACAGTAGGTCTATACCTAGCTGTACAGCAATTTACAACATACAACAGTAGTCATATACCTACTGTAGCTACTGTATACAAGTACTTTACAATACAGCACAATAGACCTATACCTAGCAGCACATTAGGCCTATATTTAGATATACAGGACTTTCCAACACAGCACAGTAGGCCTAGCTGGATAACACTTTACCAAACAGAAACCAAAAGAATCAAGTATTATTATTATTATTATATTTATCTGCCCCAGTCTGACTGAAGTCCTATAAAGCAACTGGTTATTCACCAGATCACTGATGAAGAGGAGGTTCACCCAGGAACTCATATTACCCAGAGCCATCACTGCTAGTCCTCTAATCAACCAGTATCAACACATCATTTATATGACAACTTGGTTAAACAAAGCTCAGAGAGCAATATGTACTCTATTCTGTCTTCAATTGAGGGTGTTTTTGTCAAAGAATGAATACAGAATAATTGTAGAAAATTCTTACTCTAAAGTTTATCCCCATTATGGACTTACTTGTTTTCTCTAAGTCAGTATGTCAGATCCAGAAGTCACTAGCTACTCTGATGAGGTGGAATGGATCACTGACTGTTTAAGTGTCTGCGTCAGCAACGTCTACTATGACATCATAAAAGCAATGGGAGATGTAACGTGGCGAGGCGCCCTCTAGTGGTTTTGATAGGGGTGTGGAAGTGTTGGAGTCGGACTGATGAGTGCATTTTTGAAATAGGATATCTACATTAGGTAAACACGGGTGTAATTAATAAAAAGGCGAGGTTGCTGCGATTGGTTGCTAAGCAAAGCGTTGACTAAGTGTAGTCACAAGCACCAACCCCCCTCTCCCCCCGCCGGGACGGCTCCCTCTCCCTCTCTCCTCCCCGATAGGTAGATTTGGGGAGCGTTCTTTGAGCGCGAAGGACGACCGAGAGGCGAGATTAGAGTTCGTTCAAGTAATAATAATAAAAAAGAGTCCCATAGCCATTGAATTGGTAGTAGCCTAGGTTATTTTGAGGTTGGTCATTTCTCCGAGTGAGAATTGTGAAGCGTGGCGAGTGAGCGTGAGAATAGGCTGCAATGCGTGTGTCTGAGACTTGGCAGCCCCGGGTTTCACTGATCTACCGGTCAGTAAATCCGAACAAATTTCAAGAGGTGGACATCACTGGATTAATCTCGGCATACAGATAATTCAAGATTGACTCATGTTTACGAAGCGCACCAGCATAGTGCTCTGATCAGCTGCACTCTCCAGTGAAGTTCTCAAAACGCGACAGATGCCCGGATCAGTAGCCTAGATCTCATTGTATTACAGTATTTTAGCAGACGCTTTTATCCAAAGCAACTAACAATAATTGCATTTAACTAGGAAAGGCCAATGTTGGGCTACTAGCCTACTAGGCTACTTGCCAGAACTTACAAGTGCATCTCCTTTCTAAAACAAGTGACTAAGATCATAATCTAGTGCTGAAGGCAAAGTGCAAGAATTGCAATCTAAAATACAATAGAGGGAGGATCGTTGTAGTTCTCTCTGTAAAATAACTCAAACTGAGGGACGGTAGGCCTAGCTGGATAACACTTTACCAAACAGAAACCAAAAGAATCAAGTATTATTATTATTATTATATTTATCTGCCCCAGTCTGACTGAAGTCCTATTGTCACAACCCATGCCTCTAACCCTGCCTCTCTGCCTGCCCCTAACCCTATCTCCGAGAACGAGTCCCCTGGCACCTCCCAGAGGGCGCAGAGGGAACTGCGGGCTCGTCGGCGTGAGCAGCTGCCGGTCATTCCGGTGATTGCACCCCATCCTGGCCAGCCACCACCTGCAGCCCATCAGCCCAGGAGGTTAAGAAGCCACTCCACACAGCATGCGGCGCCAGATCGTTGACTAACCAACCTAGTGGGTACACGTCTCTAGCTCCCTGCCTCGTCTGTCTTTTGAACCTTGCCTTACCCTGTTCTCCCTGTCTTCCCAGTTCCTGCCTGACCCACGCCTGTACGATTACCCCGCTCCTGCCTGACCCACGCCTGTACGACAACCCTGCTCCTGCCTGACCCACGCCTGTACGACAACCCTGCTCCTGCCTGACCCACGCCTGTACGACAACCCCGCTCCTGCCTGACCATCGCCTGTACGACTACCACGCTCCTGCCTGACCATCGCCTGTACGACTACCACGTCTCCGCCTGACCCACGCCTGTCTACGGATCACGTTACTGCCTGCCTCTCCCCGGATCGCAATAAACGTGCCTACGGGCTTTCACCCCAATCGTGTCTGCTCTTGGGTCCTCCATCCTGATCCTTAACAGAACGATCTGGCCAAGACATGGACCCAGCGGACGTCGACGCCATACGCACTGCCATCGCCAGCCAAGGTACGCTGATTGGGAGACACGACTCTGACCTCCAACATGCGGCCAGTGCCATGCAGGGCCTCTCCACCAGCGTGAACGCGCTCGCCACCCAGGCAGCCCAAACCGACCAGGGCCTGCAGGCTCTCACCCAGGAGTTCCGGAACCTGATCGCCCACCTTACCCCTCTCCAGGCCCCAGCACCACCCCAGGACCCAGCACCACCCCAGGACCAGCCCGCCGCTCCAGCTCCTGGCGAGGCCGCTTCCCCCGCTCTGCCCCGGAGAGAGCCCAAGCTCTCCAACCCCAGGCCATTCGACGGCGACCTGGCTGAGTGCGGGTCCTTCCTGATGCAGTGCAAATTCATTTTCGCTCACCAGCCTAGCCGGTATTCTGGGGACGCGGAGAGGATTGCCTTCGTCTCCAACCTGTTGACCGGCCAACCCCTCCGCTGGTTTGAAGCAGTCTGGGAGTCAGGGGCGGCCTGTTTCGGGTCCTTCGAGACTTTCTGTGTGGAGTTTAGAAAGGTTTTCGACCATCCAGCCCACGGCCGCGACTCCGCCTCACGCCTGCTCCATCTCCAGCAGGGCACCCGGAGTGTGGCAGAATTCTCTGTGGAGTTCCGCATCCTGGCTGCGGGGAGCGGGTGGAACGATGCCGCCCTCCAGACCGCTTTCCGCTCAGGCCTCACAGAGACTATTAAGGATGAGCTGGCGCTCAGGGAAGATGCCACCTCCCTGGACAACCTCATCTCGCTCGCCGTGAAGGTGGACAACAGGCTCCGGGAGCGCAGGAGAGAAAGAGCCACCCGTCCCTCTGGCTCTGTCCGGCCCCCCAGTCACCGTCCCCCAGGCCAGCCGGCCCCCTTCTCGTCTCGCCCCGACTCCGCCCCCCTGCGCTCCTCTGCTCTGTCTGCCTCTCCATCCCCTGAGGACGAGCCCATGGTATTGGGCGGGGCTCATCTGACCGCTGAGGAGCGCCTCCGGAGGGTTACAGAGGGGCTCTGTTTCTATTGTGGCGGCCCTGGACACACCCGGAACACCTGCCCGAACCGCCCAAAAGCTCCAGCCCGTCGGTGAGAGGGGTGTCACTGATGGGCGGCGTACTCACCCCCAGCCACCAGGGGCGCCTGCACTTGGAAGCCGTGGTCACATCTAACAACCGGCCATTCCCCGTACCTGCTCTGATTGACTCGGGCGCGGACGACTGCTTCATCGATGCCACGCTCGTCCGTCAGGCCGGCATCCCCACACAACTCCGGGACACGCCCCTTGCCGTTCACGACCTCAGCGGGAGACTGCTGGCCGAGGTCACCCAGGTCACAAAGCCCTTGGAGATCCGTCTGTCTGGCAACCACCACGAGACCCTCTCCCTGCTGGTGTTCTCATCACCCCAGAGTCCCCTCGTCCTGGGGCAGACCTGGCTCCGGCGCCACAACCCCCACATCGACTGGGAGACCAACAGGGTGATTGGCTGGAGTCATCACTGCCACAGGACCTGTCTCACCTCTGCCACCCCGCCTACAGAGGGCGTCAGCGCCTCACTGGAGCCACCTGACCTGTCCACGGTTCCCTCCATCTACCATGACCTCGGAGAGGCGTTCAGCAAACAGAGGGCCCTCTCCCTGCCTCCTCACCGCCCCTACGACTGTGCCATTGAACTGCTTTCAGGAGCGCCCCTGCCCTCCGGCCGTCTGTTCAACTTGTCTCGTCCTGAGAGAGAGGCCATGGAGAAATACATCCACGAGTCCCTGAACGCCGGCCTCATCAAGCCCTCCAGCTCACCCGTAGGAGCGGGCTTCTTCTTCGTGGGCAAGAAAGACGGCACCCTACGCCCGTGCATCGACTACCGGCGATTGAACGACATTACAGTCAAGAACCGCTACCCCCTGCCGCTCATCGCCTCCGCCTTCGAACCGCTCCAGGGCGCCACAGTGTTCTCCAAGCTCGACCTCAGGAACGCTTACCACCTGGTGCGCATCAGGAAAGGAGACGAGTGGAAGACGGCCTTTAACACCCCCGTCGGGCACTTTGAGTACCGCGTCATGCCCTTCGGCCTAACCAACGCCCCGGCCGTGTTCCAAGCCCTAGTGAACGACGTCCTCAGAGACCTCCTCAACCACACCGTCTTCGTCTACCTGGATGACATCCTCGTCTTCTCGCGCACCATGGAGGAGCACACCGGGCACGTCAGGCAGGTCCTCCAGAGGCTCATGGAGAACAGGCTCTACCTCAAGGCGGAGAAATGCGAGTTTCACGTGCCCACGATCCAGTTCCTGGGTTTCGTCATTGAGGCCGGGAGGGTGAGGGCTTCCCCAGAGAAGATCAGGGCGGTGGTTGAGTGGCCGGTCCCCACCACCCGCAAGGAGCTCCAACGGTTCCTGGGGTTCGCTAACTTTTACCGGAGGTTTATCCGGAACTACAGCCGGGTGGCGAGCCCCATGACAGCGCTGACATCCACGGCCATCCCCTTCGCCTGGACCCCTGCGGCGGACGTGGCCTTCAAGGCCCTCAAGGCCCTGTTCACCTCCGCACCTGTCCTCATCCAACCGGACCCCTCACTCCAATTCGTCCTGGAGGTTGACGCCTCCGACACGGGGGTTGGCGCGGTCCTGTCCCAGAGGGCCGTGACGGACGGCAAGCTCCACCCCTGCGCCTTCTTCTCCCGCCGCTTGGAGCCGGCCGAGAGGAACTACGACGTAGGAAACAGGGAGCTTCTCGCGGTCCAACTCGCACTGCAGGAGTGGAGGCACTGGCAGGAGGGGACGGAGCAGCCGATCATCGTGTGGACTGACCACAAGAACCTGATCTACATCCGGGACGCAAAGAGGCTGAATCCCCGGCAGGCCAGGTGGGCTCTGTTTTTCGGCCGCTTCAATTTCACCCTGACCTACCGACCAGGGTCCCGCAATGTGAAGCCAGATGCTCTCTCACGCCAGTTCTCGCCCCCGGAGCGGAGTGCAGAGCTGGACACTATTCTGCCCTCCTCCTGTGTGGTGGGTGCTCTCACTTGGGAGGTAGAGGGGATCGTGAGGGAGGCCCAGAGGACTCAGCCAGACCTAGGCGGTGGTCCGGCAAACCGCCTCTTTGTGCCTGACCGGGTCCGTACCCAGGTCCTCCAGTGGGCCCACACGTCCCAGTTCGCCTGTCACCCAGGAGCCAGCCGCACGCTAACCCTGCTTAGGCGCCGGTTCTGGTGGCCCACCATGGCCGTCGACACCACCAAGTACGTCCAGGCCTGTACGGTGTGTGCCCGGAGTAAGTCCTCCCACCAGCCCCCTTCAGGACTTCTGCGTCCCCTGCCTGTTCCCGGCCGACCCTGGAGCCACATTGGGTTGGACTTCGTCACCGGTCTCCCCCCATCCCAGGGAAACACGGTGATCCTGACCATCATTGACCGTTTCTCGAAGGCTGCCCACTTCGTGCCGCTGCCTAAGCTCCCCTCTGCCTCTGAGACTGCGGACCTGCTGGTGACTCACGTGGTCCGTCTCCATGGCATCCCCCTCGACATTGTGTCAGACAGGGGGCCGCAGTTCACCTCTCGGGTCTGGAGGGAGTTCTGTCGGGCTATGGGGGCCACTGTCAGCCTGTCCTCGGGCTTCCACCCCCAGACCAACGGGCAGGCGGAACGGGCCAACCAGTACCTGGGCACTGCCCTGCGGTGCATCACGGGCCGGAGCCCGGCCTCTTGGAGCGAGCGCATCTCCTGGGTCGAGTACGCCCACAACACCCTGCCCAACGCCTCCTCAGGTCAGTCCCCGTTTGAGTGCTCCCTGGGTTACCAACCACCCCTTTTTCCTGAGCAGGAGGAGGAGCTGGCTGTCCCGTCAGTCCAGGCCCACATTGACCGCTGCCGCAGGATCTGGAGGACCGCCCGCTCGGCCCTGCTCCGCTCCACCCGCAGAAGCCAGCGGTATGCCGACCAGCGTCGGACCCCGGCCCCCAACTATGTGCCTGGCCAGGAGGTCTGGCTCTCCTCCAGGGACATTCCGCTGCAGGCAGGTTGCAGGAAGCTGGTCCCCCGCTTCCTCGGCCCCTACGTCATTGAGAGCGTGGTCAACCCTGTGGCGGTCAAGCTCAGGTTGCCCCCCGCCATGAGTATCCACCCGGTCTTCCACGTCTCCAGGATCAAACCTGTGAAGGTCAGTCCCCTTTGCCCCCCAGGCGATGCTCCTCCCCCCGTCCGCCTCATCGACGACCATCCGGCCTGGACTGTCCGGCGGTTGCTGAGGGTCCGTCGCCGGGGCCGGGGTCTGCAATACCTTGTCGATTGGGAGGGTTATGGGCCTGAGGAGCAAAGCTGGGTGCCCCGCAGGCACATCCTGGACCCCTCTCTTGTCCGGGATTTCCACCGGGCCCACCCTGGCCTGCCTGGTCGGTCGCCGGGAGTCGCCCGTAGAGGGGGGGGTCCTGTCACAACCCATGCCTCTAACCCTGCCTCTCTGCCTGCCCCTAACCCTATCTCCGAGAACGAGTCCCCTGGCACCTCCCAGAGGGCGCAGAGGGAACTGCGGGCTCGTCGGCGTGAGCAGCTGCCGGTCATTCCGGTGATTGCACCCCATCCTGGCCAGCCACCACCTGCAGCCCATCAGCCCAGGAGGTTAAGAAGCCACTCCACACAGCATGCGGCGCCAGATCGTTGACTAACCAACCTAGTGGGTACACGTCTCTAGCTCCCTGCCTCGTCTGTCTTTTGAACCTTGCCTTACCCTGTTCTCCCTGTCTTCCCAGTTCCTGCCTGACCCACGCCTGTACGATTACCCCGCTCCTGCCTGACCCACGCCTGTACGACAACCCTGCTCCTGCCTGACCCACGCCTGTACGACAACCCTGCTCCTGCCTGACCCACGCCTGTACGACAACCCCGCTCCTGCCTGACCATCGCCTGTACGACTACCACGCTCCTGCCTGACCATCGCCTGTACGACTACCACGTCCCCGCCTGACCCACGCCTGTCTACGGATCACGTTACTGCCTGCCTCTCCCCGGATCGCAATAAACGTGCCTACGGGCTTTCACCCCAATCGTGTCTGCTCTTGGGTCCTCCATCCTGATCCTTAACACCTATAAAGCAACTGGTTATTCACCAGATCACTGATGAAGAGGAGGTTCACCCAGGAACTCATATTACCCAGAGCCATCACTGCTAGTCCTCTAATCAACCAGTATCAACACATCATTTATATGACAACTTGGTTAAACAAAGCTCAGAGAGCAATATGTACTCTATTCTGTCTTCAATTGGGGGTGTTTTTGTCAAAGAATTAATACAGAATAATTGTAGAAAATTCTTACTCTAAAGTTTATCCCCATTATGGACTTACTTGTTTTCTCTAAGTCAGTGTGTCAGATCCAGAAGTCACTAGCTACTCTGATGAGGTGGAATGGATCACTGACTGTTTAAGTGTCTGCGTCAGCAACGTCTACTATGACATCATAAAAGCAATGGGAGATGTAACGTGGCGAGGCGCCCTCTTGTGGTTTTGATAGGGGTGTGGAAGTGTTGGAGTCGGACTGATGAGTGCATTTTTGAAATAGGATATCTACATTAGGTAAACACGGGTGTAATTAATAAAAAGGCGAGGTTGCTGCGAGTGGTTGCTAAGCAAAGCGTTGACTAAGTGTAGTCACAAGCACCAACCCCCCTCTCCCCCCGCCGGGACGGCTCCCTCTCCCTCTCTCCTCCCCGATAGGTAGATTTGGGTAGCGTTCTTTGAGCGCGAAGGACGACCGAGAGGCGAGATTAGAGTTCGTTCAAGTAATAATAAAAAAAAGGGTCCCATAGCCATTGAATTGGTAGTAGCCTAGGCTATTTTGAGGTTGGTCATTTCTCCGAGTGAGAATTGTGAAGCGTGGCGAGTGAACGTGAGAATAGGCTGCAATGCGTGTGTCTGAGACTTGGCAGCCCCGGGTTTCACTGATCTAGCGGTCAGTAAATTCGACCAAATTTCAAGAGGTGGACATCACTGGATTCATCTCGGCATACAGATAATTCAAGAGCAATTGACTCATGTTTACGAAGCACACCAACATAGTGCTCTGATCAGTACGAGTCCTCACTAAGACTAGACGAAGGGCACACATCACACCAGCCTTAAAATCACTACACTGGTTACCTGTCAACTCTAGAATAGACTTTAAAATACTAATACTAGTCTATAAATCTCTCCACAGTCACGCACCAGAAAACATTTCAGACATGCTTGTCAGGTACATGCCCAACAGACCACTCAGATCCTCAGGTAGACCTACTGAACTCGTAACAGTCCCAAAAGCCAGGACCAAGAAACATGGAGAGGCAGCTTTTAGTTTCTATACCCCCAACCTCTGGAACACCCTGCCGGAGTGCCTAAGAAGGGTCGAAACAACGGAGGTCTTCAAGCAAGATCTCAAGACGTATCTTTTTGGCCTAGCCTACAATCACTAGCCAGGACCTTGAGACACAGAAAGGCAGCCTCAAACCTACCTGTGAATCCTCTGTATACATTGATGTATATCCTGCTATGCACTCTATGTATATCAAGTTGTGTACAGAAGCTGGTTGCCCTGAAACAGGCTTGTTCTGTTCTGATATCTGTGTTGCTTCAAAGGCTCAGCGTGCTTCTAACCGTTTTCTGTCTCCCCTAGTGCCTCTCTCTCTTCCTCCTACCTTCTAACCAGGTCCAGTGGATGCCCCACTGTCACCCGCACACCACTCTGAGTCCGATAGATACCCCCGTGTCAGCTGTGGATGTCGTAGTATTTAGTTAACACACACACACACGTACACACATCAGTCCACATCCGGCTTAGGCCTCGACCTGGGCCCAGTCCCCCTTCCCCTCACCCTAACCCGGGTCCGTATCCTTTTCCTACCCCCTCTCTACCCCAACCCCTGCCTCTATCTGGGCCCAGGCACATTCACGCACACACAGACATACACCAGTGTTTGCCATGTCTCTCCTATTATGTTTTTAGCCTCTCTTACTCTGAAAATGTAATTTAATGTAATTTATTGCTTTATAAATGTTCTTAGCCGGTAGACAAACATACTCCAGGAGCTTGCTCGATTTCCTTGTTGAGAGGGGTCAGGGAAGAATTTGTACAGCTCACTTTTTGCTTCCCTCTGGAATATGTAGGGGTGGGATGAATCCCCACCTCCCTTGTTCTCTGTAAAGCGCATTGTGTTGCCTCTGGGTATGAAATGCGCTATACAAATACAGCTTTGATTGATTGATTGATTGATTGATTGATACCACTTCACATCACAGCGAGCATACTGTAGCTATACAGCTCTTTACAACACAGGACAGTAGGTCTATACCTAGCTGTACAGCAATTTACAACATACAACGGTAGTCATATACCTACTGTAGCTACTGTATACAAGTACTTTACAATACAGCACAATAGACCTATACCTAGCAGCACATTAGGCCTATATTTAGATATACAGGACTTTCCAACACAGCACAGTAGGCCTAGCTGGATAACACTTTACCAAACAGAAACCAAAAGAATCAAGTATTATTATTATTATTATATTTATCTGCCCCAGTCTGACTGAAGTCCTATAAAGCAACTGGTTATTCACCAGATCACTGATGAAGAGGAGGTTCACCCAGGAACTCATATTACCCAGAGCCATCACTGCTAGTCCTCTAATCAACCAGTATCAACACATCATTTATATGACAACTTGGTTAAACAAAGCTCAGAGAGCAATATGTACTCTATTCTGTCTTCAATTGGGGGTGTTTTTGTCAAAGAATGAATACAGAATAATTGTAGAAAATTCTTACTCTAAAGTTTATCCCCATTATGGACTTACTTGTTTTCTCTAAGTCAGTGTGTCAGATCCAGAAGTCACTAGCTACTCTGATGAGGTGGAATGGATCACTGACTGTTTAAGTGTCTGCGTCAGCAAAGTCTACTATGACATCATAAAAGCAATGGGAGATGTAACGTGGCGAGGCGCCCTCTAGTGGTTTTGATAAGTTAACATGATACGGTTTTTGTCAAATATCTCGGAAACGGAAGCTCGTACAGCAAATTCATCTGCATAGGGGACTGCTAACTGTAGAATTTGATGAGGAATCAAATGAGCCCATCTGCGAGGCTCTACGACTTTCGATTCAAAAGTTATAGCCGTTTGAACCACATCATTTTCATATCTGTACGGTTTTTGTCCGATTTCAAGGACATTTGACACATCATTTTTCATATCTGTACGGTTTTTGTCAAATATCTCGGAAACGGAAGCTCGTACAGCAAATTTATCTGCATAGGGGACTGCTAACTGTAGAATTTGATGAGGAATCGAATGAGCCCATCTGCGAGGCTCTACGACTTTCGATTCAAAAGTTATAGCCGTTTGAACCACATCATTTTCATATCTGTACGGTTTTTGTCCGATTTCAAGGACATTTGACACATCATTTTTCATATCTGTACGGTTTTTGTCAAATATCTCGGAAACGGAAGCTCGTACAGCAAATTTATCTGCATAGGGGACTGCTAACTGTAGAATTTGATGAGGAATCGAATGGGCCCATCTGCGAGGCTCTACGACTTTCGATTCAAAAGTTATAGCCTTTTGAGCCTGTGAGTTGCCATCACTGCTAGTCCTCTAATCAACCAGTATCAACACATCATTTATATGACAACTTGGTTAAACAAAGCTCAGAGAGCAATATGTACTCTATTCTGTCTTCAATTGGGGGTGTTTTTGTCAAAGAATGAATACAGAATAATTGTAGAAAATTCTTACTCTAAAGTTTATCCCCATTATGGACTTACTTGTTTTCTCTAAGTCAGTGTGTCAGATCCAGAAATCACTAGCTACTCTGATGAGGTGGAATGGATCACTGACTGTTTAAGTGTCTGCGTCAGCAACGTCTACTATGACATCATAAAAGCAATGGGAGATGTAACGTGGCGAGGCGCCCTCTAGTGGTTTTGATAAGTTAACATGATACGGTTTTTGTCAAATATCTCGGAAACGGAAGCTCGTACAGCAAATTTATCTGCATAGGGGACTGCTAACTGTAGAATTTGATGAGGAATCGAATGAGCCCATCTGCGAGGCTCTACGACTTTCGATTCAAAAGTTATAGCCGTTTGAACCACATCATTTTCATATCTGTACGGTTTTTGTCCGATTTCAAGGACATTTGACACATCATTTTTCATATCTGTACGGTTTTTGTCAAATATCTCGGAAACGGAAGCTCGTACAGCAAATTTATCTGCATAGGGGACTGCTAACTGTAGAATTTGATGAGGAATCGAATGAGCCCATCTGCGAGGCTCTACGACTTTCGATTCAAAAGTTATAGCCGTTTGAACCACATCATTTTCATATCTGTACGGTTTTTGTCCGATTTCAAGGACATTTGACACATCATTTTTCATATCTGTACGGTTTTTGTCAAATATCTCGGAAACGGAAGCTCGTACAGCAAATTGATCTGCATAGGGGACTGCTAACTGTAGAATTTGATGAGGAATCGAATGAGCCCATCTGCGAGGCTCTACGACTTTCGATTCAAAAGTTATAGCCTTTTGAGCCTGTGAGTTGCCATCACTGCTAGTCCTCTAATCAACCAGTATCAACACATCATTTATATGACAACTTGGTTAAACAAAGCTCAGAGAGCAATATGTACTCTATTCTGTCTTCAATTGGGGGTGTTTTTGTCAAAGAATGAATACAGAATAATTGTAGAAAATTCTTACTCTAAAGTTTATCCCCATTATGGACTTACTTGTTTTCTCTAAGTCAGTGTGTCAGATCCAGAAGTCACTAGCTACTCTGATGAGGTGGAATGGATCACTGACTGTTTAAGTGTCTGCGTCAGCAACGTCTACTATGACATCATAAAAGCAATGGGAGATGTAACGTGGCGAGGCGCCCTCTAGTGGTTTTGATAAGTTAACATGATACGTTTTTTGTCAAATATCTCGGAAACGGAAGCTCGTACAGCAAATGTATCTGCATAGGGGACTGCTAACTGTAGAATTTGATGAGGAATCGAATGAGCCCATCTGCGAGGCTCTACGACTTTCGATTCAAAAGTTATAGCCGTTTGAACCACATCATTTTCATATCTGTACGTTTTTTGTCCGATTTCAAGGACATTTGACACATCATTTTTCATATCTGTACGGTTTTTGTCAAATATCTCGGAAACGGAAGCTCGTACAGCAAATTTATCTGCCTAGGGGACTGCTAACTGTAGAATTTGATGAGGAATCGAATGAGCCCATCTGCGAGGCTCTACGACTTTCGATTCAAAAGTTATAGCCGTTTGAACCACATCATTTTCATATCTGTACGGTTTTTGTCCGATTTCAAGGACATTTGACACATCATTTTTCATATGTGTACGGTTTTTGTAAAATATCTCGGAAACGGAAGCTCGTACAGCAAATTGATCTGCATAGGGGACTGCTAACTGTAGAATTTGATGAGGAATCGAATGAGCCCATCTGCGAGGCTCTACGACTTTCGATTCAAAAGTTATAGCCTTTTGAGCCTGTGAGTTGCCATCACTGCTAGTCCTCTAATCAACCAGTATCAACACATCATTTATATGACAACTTGGTTAAACAAAGCTCAGAGAGCAATATGTACTCTATTCTGTCTTCAATTGGGGGTGTTTTTGTCAAAGAATGAATACAGAATAATTGTAGAAAATTCTTACTCTAAAGTTTATCCCCATTATGGACTTACTTGTTTTCTCTAAGTCAGTGTGTCAGATCCAGAAGTCACTAGCTACTCTGATGAGATGGAATGGATCACTGACTGTTTAAGTGTCTGCGTCAGCAACGTCTACTATGACATCATAAAAGCAATGGGAGATGTAACGTGGCGAGGCGCCCTCTAGTGGTTTTGATAAGTTAACATGATACGGTTTTTGTCAAATATCTCGGAAACGGAAGCTCGTACAGCAAATTTATCTGCATAGGGGACTGCTAACTGTAGAATTTGATGAGGAATCGAATGAGCCCATCTGCGAGGCTCTACGACTTTCGATTCAAAAGTTATAGCCGTTTGAACCACATCATTTGCATATCTGTACGGTTTTTGTCCGATTTCAAGGACATTTGACACATAATTTTTCATATCTGTACGGTTTTTGTCAAATATCTCGGAAACGGAAGCTCGTACAGCAAATTTATCTGCATAGGGGACTGCTAACTGTAGAATTTGATGAGGAATCGAATGAGCCCATCTGCGAGGCTCTACGACTTTCGATTCAAAAGTTATAGCCGTTTGAGCCACATCATTTTTCATATCTGTTTGGTTTTTGTCAAATATCTCGGAAACCGAAGCTCGTACAGCAAATTTATCTGCATAGGGGACTGCTAACTGTAGAATTTGATGAGGAATCGAATGAGCCCATCTGCGAGGCTCTACGACTTTCGATTCAAAAGTTATAGCCTTTTGAGCCTGTGAGTTGCCATCACTGCTAGTCCTCTAATCAACCAGTATCAACACATCATTTATATGACAACTTGGTTAAACAAAGCTCAGAGAGCAATATGTACTCTATTCTGTCTTCAATTGGGGGTGTTTTTGTCAAAGAATGAATACAGAATAATTGTAGAAAATTCTTACTCTAAAGTTTATCCCCATTATGGACTTACTTGTTTTCTCTAAGTCAGTGTGTCAGATCCAGAAGTCACTAGCTACTCTGATGAGGTGGAATGGATCACTGACTGTTTAAGTGTCTGCGTCAGCAACGTCTACTATGACATCATAAAAGCAATGGGAGATGTAACGTGGCGAGGCGCCCTCTAGTGGTTTTGATAAGTTAACATGATACGGTTTTTGTCAAATATCTCGGAAACGGAAGCTCGTACAGCAAATTTATCTGCATAGGGGACTGCTAACTGTAGAATTTGATGAGGAATCGAATGAGCCCATCTGCGAGGCTCTACGACTTTCGATTCAAAAGTTATAGCCGTTTGAACCACATCATTTTCATATCTGTACGGTTTTTGTCCGATTTCAAGGACATTTGACACATCATTTTTCATATCTGTACGGTTTTTGTCCGATTTCAAGGACATTTGACACATCATTTTTCATATCTGTACGGTTTTTGTCAAATATCTCGGAAACGGAAGCTCGTACAGCAAATTTATCTGCATAGGGGACTGCTAACTGTAGAATTTGATGAGGAATCGAATGAGCCCATCTGCGAGGCTCTACGACTTTCGATTCACAAGTTATAGCCGTTTGAACCACATCATTTTCATATCTGTACGGTTTTTGTCCGATTTCAAGGACATTTGACACATCATTTTTCATATCTGTACGGTTTTTGTCAAATATCTCGGAAACGGAAGCTCGTACAGCAAATTGATCTGCATAGGGGACTGCTAACTGTAGAATTTGATGAGGAATCGAATGAGCCCATCTGCGAGGCTCTACGACTTTCGATTCAAAAGTTATAGCCTTTTGAGCCTGTGAGTTGCCATCACTGCTAGTCCTCTAATCAACCAGTATCAACACATCATTTATATGACAACTTGGTTAAACAAAGCTCAGAGAGCAATATGTACTCTATTCTGTCTTCAATTGGGGGTGTTTTTGTCAAAGAATGAATACAGAATAATTGTAGAAAATTCTTACTCTAAAGTTTATCCCCATTATGGACTTACTTGTTTTCTCTAAGTCAGTGTGTCAGATCCAGAAGTCCCTAGCTACTCTGATGAGATGGAATGGATCACTGACTGTTTAAGTGTCTGCGTCAGCAACGTCTACTATGACATCATAAAAGCAATGGGAGATGTAACGTGGTGAGGCGCCCTCTAGTGGTTTTGATAAGTTAACATGATACGGTTTTTGTCAAATATCTCGGAAACGGAAGCTCGTACAGCAAATTTACCTGCATAGGGGACTGCTAACTGTAGAATTTGATGAGGAATCAAATGAGCCCATCTGCGAGGCTCTACGACTTTCGATTCAAAAGTTATAGCCGTTTGAACCACATCATTTTCATATCTGTACGGTTTTTGTCCGATTTCAAGGACATTTGACACATCATTTTTCATATCTGTACGGTTTTTGTCAAATATCTCGGAAACGGAAGCTCGTACAGCAAATTTATCTGCATAGGGGACTGCTAACTGTAGAATTTGATGAGGAATCGAATGAGCCCATCTGCGAGGCTCTACGACTTTCGATTCAAAAGTTATAGCCTTTTGAGCCTGTGAGTTGCCATCACTGCTAGTCCTCTAATCAACCAGTATCAACACATCATTTATATGACAACTTGGTTAAACAAAGCTCAGAGAGCAATATGTACTCTATTCTGTCTTCAATTGGGGGTGTTTTTGTCAAAGAATGAATACAGAATAATTGTAGAAAATTCTTACTCTAAAGTTTATCCCCATTATGGACTTACTTGTTTTCTCTAAGTCAGTGTGTCAGATCCAGAAGTCCCTAGCTACTCTGATGAGATGGAATGGATCACTGACTGTTTAAGTGTCTGCGTCAGCAACGTCTACTATGACATCATAAAAGCAATGGGAGATGTAACGTGGCGAGGCGCCCTCTAGTGGTTTTGATAAGTTAACATGATACGGTTTTTGTCAAATATCTCGGAAACGGAAGCTCGTACAGCAAATTTATCTGCATAGGGGACTGCTAACTGTAGAATTTGATGAGGAATCGAATGAGCCCATCTGCGAGGCTCTACGACTTTCGATTCAAAAGTTATAGCCGTTTGAACCACATCATTTTCATATCTGTACGGTTTTTGTCCGATTTCAAGGACATTTGACACATCATTTTTCATATCTGTACGGTTTTTGTCAAATATCTCGGAAACGGAAGCTCGTACAGCAAATTTATCTGCATAGGGGACTGCTAACTGTAGAATTTGATGAGGAATCGAATGAGCCCATCTGCGAGGCTCTACGACTTTCGATTCAAAAGTTATAGCCGTTTGAACCACATCATTTTCATATCTGTACGGTTTTTGTCCGATTTCAAGGACATTTGACACATCATTTTTCATATCTGTACGGTTTTTGTCAAATATCTCGGAAACGGAAGCTCGTACAGCAAATTTATCTGCATAGGGGACTGCTGACTGTAGAATTTGATGAGGAATCGAATGAGCCCATGTGCGAGGCTCTACGACTTTCGATTCAAAAGTTATAGCCTTTTGAGCCTGTGAGTTGCCATCACTGCTAGTCCTCTAATCAACCAGTATCAACACATCATTTATATGACAACTTGGTTAAACAAAGCTCAGAGAGCAATATGTACTCTATTCTGTCTTCAATTGGGGGTGTTTTTGTCAAAGAATGAATACAGAATAATTGTAGAAAATTCTTACTCTAAAGTTTATCCCCATTATGGACTTACTTGTTTTCTCTAAGTCAGTGTGTCAGATCCAGAAGTCACTAGCTACTCTGATGAGATGGAATGGATCACTGACTGTTTAAGTGTCTGCGTCAGCAACGTCTACTATGACATCATAAAAGCAATGGGAGATGTAACGTGGCGAGGCGCCCTCTAGTGGTTTTGATAAGTTAACATGATACGGTTTTTGTCAAATATCTCGGAAACGGAAGCTCGTACAGCAAATTTACCTGCATAGGGGACTGCTAACTGTAGAATTTGATGAGGAATCAAATGAGCCCATCTGCGAGGCTCTACGACTTTCGATTCAAAAGTTATAGCCGTTTGAACCACATTATTTTCATATCTGTACGGTTTTTGTCCGATTTCAAGGACATTTGACACATCATTTTTCATATCTGTACGGTTTTTGTCAAATATCTCGGAAACGGAAGCTCGTACAGCAAATTTATCTGCATAGGGGACTGCTAACTGTAGAATTTGATGAGGAATCGAATGAGCCCATCTGCGAGGCTCTACGACTTTCGATTCACAAGTTATAGCCGTTTGAACCACATCATTTTCATATCTGTACGGTTTTTGTCCGATTTCAAGGACATTTGACACATCATTTTTCATATCTGTACGGTTTTTGTCAAATATCTCGGAAACGGAAGCTCGTACAGCAAATTGATCTGCATAGGGGACTGCTAACTGTAGAATTTGATGAGGAATCGAATGAGCCCATCTGCGAGGCTCTACGACTTTCGATTCAAAAGTTATAGCCTTTTGAGCCTGTGAGTTGCCATCACTGCTAGTCCTCTAATCAACCAGTATCAACACATCATTTATATGACAACTTGGTTAAACAAAGCTCAGAGAGCAATATGTACTCTATTCTGTCTTCAATTGGGGGTGTTTTTGTCAAAGAATGAATACAGAATAATTGTAGAAAATTCTTACTCTAAAGTTTATCCCCATTATGGACTTACTTGTTTTCTCTAAGTCAGTGTGTCAGATCCAGAAGTCACTAGCTACTCTGATGAGATGGAATGGATCACTGACTGTTTAAGTGTCTGCGTCAGCAACGTCTACTATGACATCATAAAAGCAATGGGAGATGTAACGTGGTGAGGCGCCCTCTAGTGGTTTTGATAAGTTAACATGATACGGTTTTTGTCAAATATCTCGGAAACGGAAGCTCGTACAGCAAATTTACCTGCATAGGGGACTGCTAACTGTAGAATTTGATGAGGAATCAAATGAGCCCATCTGCGAGGCTCTACGACTTTCGATTCAAAAGTTATAGCCGTTTGAACCACATCATTTTCATATCTGTACGGTTTTTGTCCGATTTCAAGGACATTTGACACATCATTTTTCATATCTGTACGGTTTTTGTCAAATATCTCGGAAACGGAAGCTCGTACAGCAAATTTATCTGCATAGGGGACTGCTAACTGTAGAATTTGATGAGGAATCGAATGAGCCCATCTGCGAGGCTCTACGACTTTCGATTCAAAAGTTATAGCCTTTTGAGCCTGTGAGTTGCCATCACTGCTAGTCCTCTAATCAACCAGTATCAACACATCATTTATATGACAACTTGGTTAAACAAAGCTCAGAGAGCAATATGTACTCTATTCTGTCTTCAATTGGGGGTGTTTTTGTCAAAGAATGAATACAGAATAATTGTAGAAAATTCTTACTCTAAAGTTTATCCCCATTATGGACTTACTTGTTTTCTCTAAGTCAGTGTGTCAGATCCAGAAGTCACTAGCTACTCTGATGAGATGGAATGGATCACTGACTGTTTAAGTGTCTGCGTCAGCAACGTCTACTATGACATCATAAAAGCAATGGGAGATGTAACGTGGTGAGGCGCCCTCTAGTGGTTTTGATAAGTTAACATGATACGGTTTTTGTCAAATATCTCGGAAACGGAAGCTCGTACAGCAAATTTACCTGCATAGGGGACTGCTAACTGTAGAATTTGATGAGGAATCAAATGAGCCCATCTGCGAGGCTCTACGACTTTCGATTCAAAAGTTATAGCCGTTTGAACCACATCATTTTCATATCTGTACGGTTTTTGTCCGATTTCAAGGACATTTGACACATCATTTTTCATATCTGTACGGTTTTTGTCAAATATCTCGGAAACGGAAGCTCGTACAGCAAATTTATCTGCATAGGGGACTGCTAACTGTAGAATTTGATGAGGAATCGAATGAGCCCATCTGCGAGGCTCTACGACTTTCGATTCAAAAGTTATAGCCTTTTGAGCCTGTGAGTTGCCATCACTGCTAGTCCTCTAATCAACCAGTATCAACACATCATTTATATGACAACTTGGTTAAACAAAGCTCAGAGAGCAATATGTACTCTATTCTGTCTTCAATTGGGGGTGTTTTTGTCAAAGAATGAATACAGAATAATTGTAGAAAATTCTTACTCTAAAGTTTATCCCCATTATGGACTTACTTGTTTTCTCTAAGTCAGTGTGTCAGATCCAGAAGTCCCTAGCTACTCTGATGAGATGGAATGGATCACTGACTGTTTAAGTGTCTGCGTCAGCAACGTCTACTATGACATCATAAAAGCAATGGGAGATGTAACGTGGCGAGGCGCCCTCTAGTGGTTTTGATAAGTTAACATGATACGGTTTTTGTCAAATATCTCGGAAACGGAAGCTCGTACAGCAAATTTATCTGCATAGGGGACTGCTAACTGTAGAATTTGATGAGGAATCGAATGAGCCCATCTGCGAGGCTCTACGACTTTCGATTCAAAAGTTATAGCCGTTTGAACCACATCATTTTCATATCTGTACGGTTTTTGTCCGATTTCAAGGACATTTGACACATCATTTTTCATATCTGTACGGTTTTTGTCAAATATCTCGGAAACGGAAGCTCGTACAGCAAATTTATCTGCATAGGGGACTGCTAACTGTAGAATTTGATGAGGAATCGAATGAGCCCATCTGCGAGGCTCTACGACTTTCGATTCAAAGGTTATAGCCGTTTGAACCACATCATTTTCATATCTGTACGGTTTTTGTCCGATTTCAAGGACATTTGACACATCATTTTTCATATCTGTACGGTTTTTGTCAAATATCTCGGAAACGGAAGCTCGTACAGCAAATTTATCTGCATAGGGGACTGCTGACTGTAGAATTTGATGAGGAATCGAATGAGCCCATGTGCGAGGCTCTACGACTTTCGATTCAAAAGTTATAGCCTTTTGAGCCTGTGAGTTGCCATCACTGCTAGTCCTCTAATCAACCAGTATCAACACATCATTTATATGACAACTTGGTTAAACAAAGCTCAGAGAGCAATATGTACTCTATTCTGTCTTCAATTGGGGGTGTTTTTGTCAAAGAATGAATACAGAATAATTGTAGAAAATTCTTACTCTAAAGTTTATCCCCATTATGGACTTACTTGTTTTCTCTAAGTCAGTGTGTCAGATCCAGAAGTCACTAGCTACTCTGATGAGATGGAATGGATCACTGACTGTTTAAGTGTCTGCGTCAGCAACGTCTACTATGACATCATAAAAGCAATGGGAGATGTAACGTGGCGAGGCGCCCTCTAGTGGTTTTGATAAGTTAACATGATACGGTTTTTGTCAAATATCTCGGAAACGGAAGCTCGTACAGCAAATTTACCTGCATAGGGGACTGCTAACTGTAGAATTTGATGAGGAATCAAATGAGCCCATCTGCGAGGCTCTACGACTTTCGATTCAAAAGTTATAGCCGTTTGAACCACATCATTTTCATATCTGTACGGTTTTTGTCCGATTTCAAGGACATTTGACACATCATTTTTCATATCTGTACGGTTTTTGTCAAATATCTCGGAAACGGAAGCTCGTACAGCAAATTTATCTGCATAGGGGACTGCTAACTGTAGAATTTGATGAGGAATCGAATGAGCCCATCTGCGAGGCTCTACGACTTTCGATTCAAAAGTTATAGCCGTTTGAACCACATCATTTTCATATCTGTACGGTTTTTGTCCGATTTCAAGGACATTTGACACATCATTTTTCATATCTGTACGGTTTTTGTCAAATATCTCGGAAACGGAAGCTCGTACAGCAAATTGATCTGCATAGGGGACTGCTAACTGTAGAATTTGATGAGGAATCGAATGAGCCCATCTGCGAGGCTCTACGACTTTCGATTCAAAAGTTATAGCCTTTTGAGCCTGTGAGTTGCCATCACTGCTAGTCCTCTAATCAACCAGTATCAACACATCATTTATATGACAACTTGGTTAAACAAAGCTCAGAGAGCAATATGTACTCTATTCTGTCTTCAATTGGGGGTGTTTTTGTCAAAGAATGAATACAGAATAATTGTAGAAAATTCTTACTCTAAAGTTTATCCCCATTATGGACTTACTTGTTTTCTCTAAGTCAGTGTGTCAGATCCAGAAGTCACTAGCTACTCTGATGAGATGGAATGGATCACTGACTGTTTAAGTGTCTGCGTCAGCAACGTCTACTATGACATCATAAAAGCAATGGGAGATGTAACGTGGTGAGGCGCCCTCTAGTGGTTTTGATAAGTTAACATGATACGGTTTTTGTCAAATATCTCGGAAACGGAAGCTCGTACAGCAAATTTACCTGCATAGGGGACTGCTAACTGTAGAATTTGATGAGGAATCAAATGAGCCCATCTGCGAGGCTCTACGACTTTCGATTCAAAAGTTATAGCCGTTTGAACCACATCATTTTCATATCTGTACGGTTTTTGTCCGATTTCAAGGACATTTGACACATCATTTTTCATATCTGTACGGTTTTTGTCAAATATCTCGGAAACGGAAGCTCGTACAGCAAATTTATCTGCATAGGGGACTGCTAACTGTAGAATTTGATGAGGAATCGAATGAGCCCATCTGCGAGGCTCTACGACTTTCGATTCAAAAGTTATAGCCTTTTGAGCCTGTGAGTTGCCATCACTGCTAGTCCTCTAATCAACCAGTATCAACACATCATTTATATGACAACTTGGTTAAACAAAGCTCAGAGAGCAATATGTACTCTATTCTGTCTTCAATTGGGGGTGTTTTTGTCAAAGAATGAATACAGAATAATTGTAGAAAATTCTTACTCTAAAGTTTATCCCCATTATGGACTTACTTGTTTTCTCTAAGTCAGTGTGTCAGATCCAGAAGTCACTAGCTACTCTGATGAGATGGAATGGATCACTGACTGTTTAAGTGTCTGCGTCAGCAACGTCTACTATGACATCATAAAAGCAATGGGAGATGTAACGTGGTGAGGCGCCCTCTAGTGGTTTTGATAAGTTAACATGATACGGTTTTTGTCAAATATCTCGGAAACGGAAGCTCGTACAGCAAATTTACCTGCATAGGGGACTGCTAACTGTAGAATTTGATGAGGAATCAAATGAGCCCATCTGCGAGGCTCTACGACTTTCGATTCAAAAGTTATAGCCGTTTGAACCACATCATTTTCATATCTGTACGGTTTTTGTCCGATTTCAAGGACATTTGACACATCATTTTTCATATCTGTACGGTTTTTGTCAAATATCTCGGAAACGGAAGCTCGTACAGCAAATTTATCTGCATAGGGGACTGCTAACTGTAGAATTTGATGAGGAATCGAATGAGCCCATCTGCGAGGCTCTACGACTTTCGATTCAAAAGTTATAGCCTTTTGAGCCTGTGAGTTGCCATCACTGCTAGTCCTCTAATCAACCAGTATCAACACATCATTTATATGACAACTTGGTTAAACAAAGCTCAGAGAGCAATATGTACTCTATTCTGTCTTCAATTGGGGGTGTTTTTGTCAAAGAATGAATACAGAATAATTGTAGAAAATTCTTACTCTAAAGTTTATCCCCATTATGGACTTACTTGTTTTCTCTAAGTCAGTGTGTCAGATCCAGAAGTCCCTAGCTACTCTGATGAGATGGAATGGATCACTGACTGTTTAAGTGTCTGCGTCAGCAACGTCTACTATGACATCATAAAAGCAATGGGAGATGTAACGTGGCGAGGCGCCCTCTAGTGGTTTTGATAAGTTAACATGATACGGTTTTTGTCAAATATCTCGGAAACGGAAGCTCGTACAGCAAATTTATCTGCATAGGGGACTGCTAACTGTAGAATTTGATGAGGAATCGAATGAGCCCATCTGCGAGGCTCTACGACTTTCGATTCAAAAGTTATAGCCGTTTGAACCACATCATTTTCATATCTGTACGGTTTTTGTCCGATTTCAAGGACATTTGACACATCATTTTTCATATCTGTACGGTTTTTGTCAAATATCTCGGAAACGGAAGCTCGTACAGCAAATTTATCTGCATAGGGGACTGCTAACTGTAGAATTTGATGAGGAATCGAATGAGCCCATCTGCGAGGCTCTACGACTTTCGATTCAAAGGTTATAGCCGTTTGAACCACATCATTTTCATATCTGTACGGTTTTTGTCCGATTTCAAGGACATTTGACACATCATTTTTCATATCTGTACGGTTTTTGTCAAATATCTCGGAAACGGAAGCTCGTACAGCAAATTTATCTGCATAGGGGACTGCTGACTGTAGAATTTGATGAGGAATCGAATGAGCCCATGTGCGAGGCTCTACGACTTTCGATTCAAAAGTTATAGCCTTTTGAGCCTGTGAGTTGCCATCACTGCTAGTCCTCTAATCAACCAGTATCAACACATCATTTATATGACAACTTGGTTAAACAAAGCTCAGAGAGCAATATGTACTCTATTCTGTCTTCAATTGGGGGTGTTTTTGTCAAAGAATGAATACAGAATAATTGTAGAAAATTCTTACTCTAAAGTTTATCCCCATTATGGACTTACTTGTTTTCTCTAAGTCAGTGTGTCAGATCCAGAAGTCACTAGCTACTCTGATGAGATGGAATGGATCACTGACTGTTTAAGTGTCTGCGTCAGCAACGTCTACTATGACATCATAAAAGCAATGGGAGATGTAACGTGGCGAGGCGCCCTCTAGTGGTTTTGATAAGTTAACATGATACGGTTTTTGTCAAATATCTCGGAAACGGAAGCTCGTACAGCAAATTTACCTGCATAGGGGACTGCTAACTGTAGAATTTGATGAGGAATCAAATGAGCCCATCTGCGAGGCTCTACGACTTTCGATTCAAAAGTTATAGCCGTTTGAACCACATCATTTTCATATCTGTACGGTTTTTGTCCGATTTCAAGGACATTTGACACATCATTTTTCATATCTGTACGGTTTTTGTCAAATATCTCGGAAACGGAAGCTCGTACAGCAAATTTATCTGCATAGGGGACTGCTAACTGTAGAATTTGATGAGGAATCGAATGAGCCCATCTGCGAGGCTCTACGACTTTCGATTCAAAAGTTATAGCCGTTTGAACCACATCATTTTCATATCTGTACGGTTTTTGTCCGATTTCAAGGACATTTGACACATCATTTTTCATATCTGTACGGTTTTTGTCAAATATCTCGGAAACGGAAGCTCGTACAGCAAATTTATCTGCATAGGGGACTGCTAACTGTAGAATTTGATGAGGAATCGAATGAGCCCATCTGCGAGGCTCTACGACTTTCGATTCAAAAGTTATAGCCGTTTGAACCACATCATTTTCATATCTGTACGGTTTTTGTCCGATTTCAAGGACATTTGACACATCATTTTTCATATCTGTACGGTTTTTGTCAAATATCTCGGAAACGGAAGCTCGTACAGCAAATTTATCTGCATAGGGGACTGCTAACTGTAGAATTTGATGAGGAATCGAATGAGCCCATCTGCGAGGCTCTACGACTTTCGATTCAAAAGTTATAGCCTTTTGAGCCTGTGAGTTGCCATCACTGCTAGTCCTCTAATCAACCAGTATCAACACATCATTTATATGACAACTTGGTTAAACAAAGCTCAGAGAGCAATATGTACTCTATTCTGTCTTCAATTGGGGGTGTTTTTGTCAAAGAATGAATACAGAATAATTGTAGAAAATTCTTACTCTAAAGTTTATCCCCATTATGGACTTACTTGTTTTCTCTAAGTCAGTGTGTCAGATCCAGAAGTCACTAGCTACTCTGATGAGATGGAATGGATCACTGACTGTTTAAGTGTCTGCGTCAGCAACGTCTACTATGACATCATAAAAGCAATGGGAGATGTAACGTGGTGAGGCGCCCTCTAGTGGTTTTGATAAGTTAACATGATACGGTTTTTGTCAAATATCTCGGAAACGGAAGCTCGTACAGCAAATTTACCTGCATAGGGGACTGCTAACTGTAGAATTTGATGAGGAATCAAATGAGCCCATCTGCGAGGCTCTACGACTTTCGATTCAAAAGTTATAGCCGTTTGAACCACATCATTTTCATATCTGTACGGTTTTTGTCCGATTTCAAGGACATTTGACACATCATTTTTCATATCTGTACGGTTTTTGTCAAATATCTCGGAAACGGAAGCTCGTACAGCAAATTTATCTGCATAGGGGACTGCTAACTGTAGAATTTGATGAGGAATCGAATGAGCCCATCTGCGAGGCTCTACGACTTTCGATTCAAAAGTTATAGCCTTTTGAGCCTGTGAGTTGCCATCACTGCTAGTCCTCTAATCAACCAGTATCAACACATCATTTATATGACAACTTGGTTAAACAAAGCTCAGAGAGCAATATGTACTCTATTCTGTCTTCAATTGGGGGTGTTTTTGTCAAAGAATGAATACAGAATAATTGTAGAAAATTCTTACTCTAAAGTTTATCCCCATTATGGACTTACTTGTTTTCTCTAAGTCAGTGTGTCAGATCCAGAAGTCCCTAGCTACTCTGATGAGATGGAATGGATCACTGACTGTTTAAGTGTCTGCGTCAGCAACGTCTACTATGACATCATAAAAGCAATGGGAGATGTAACGTGGCGAGGCGCCCTCTAGTGGTTTTGATAAGTTAACATGATACGGTTTTTGTCAAATATCTCGGAAACGGAAGCTCGTACAGCAAATTTATCTGCATAGGGGACTGCTAACTGTAGAATTTGATGAGGAATCGAATGAGCCCATCTGCGAGGCTCTACGACTTTCGATTCAAAAGTTATAGCCGTTTGAACCACATCATTTTCATATCTGTACGGTTTTTGTCCGATTTCAAGGACATTTGACACATCATTTTTCATATCTGTACGGTTTTTGTCAAATATCTCGGAAACGGAAGCTCGTACAGCAAATTTATCTGCATAGGGGACTGCTAACTGTAGAATTTGATGAGGAATCGAATGAGCCCATCTGCGAGGCTCTACGACTTTCGATTCAAAAGTTATAGCCTTTTGAGCCTGTGAGTTGCCATCACTGCTAGTCCTCTAATCAACCAGTATCAACACATCATTTATATGACAACTTGGTTAAACAAAGCTCAGAGAGCAATATGTACTCTATTCTGTCTTCAATTGGGGGTGTTTTTGTCAAAGAATGAATACAGAATAATTGTAGAAAATTCTTACTCTAAAGTTTATCCCCATTATGGACTTACTTGTTTTCTCTAAGTCAGTGTGTCAGATCCAGAAGTCACTAGCTACTCTGATGAGGTGGAATGGATCACTGACTGTTTAAGTGTCTGCGTCAGCAACGTCTACTATGACATCATAAAAGCAATGGGAGATGTAACGTGGCGAGGCGCCCTCTAGTGGTTTTGATAAGTTAACATGATACGGTTTTTGTCAAATATCTCGGAAACGGAAGCTCGTACAGCAAATTTACCTGCATAGGGGACTGCTAACTGTAGAATTTGATGAGGAATCGAATGAGCCCATCTGCGAGGCTCTACGACTTTAGATTCAAAAGTTATAGCCGTTTGAACCACATCATTTTCATATCTGTACGGTTTTTGTCCGATTTCAAGGACATTTGACACATCATTTTTCATATCTGTACGGTTTTTGTCAAATATCTCGGAAACGGAAGCTCGTACAGCAAATTTATCTGCATAGGGGACTGCTAACTGTAGAATTTGATGAGGAATCGAATGAGCCCATCTGCGAGGCTCTACGACTTTCGATTCAAAAGTTATAGCCGTTTGAACCACATCATTTTCATATCTGTACGGTTTTTGTCCGATTTCAAGGACATTTGACACATCATTTTTCATATCTGTACGGTTTTTGTCAAATATCTCGGAAACGGAAGCTCGTACAGCAAATTTATCTGCATAGGGGACTGCTAACTGTAGAATTTGATGAGGAATCGAATGAGCCCATCTGCGAGGCTCTACGACTTTCGATTCAAAAGTTATAGCCGTTTGAACCACATCATTTTCATATCTGTACGGTTTTTGTCCGATTTCAAGGACATTTGACACATCATTTTTCATATCTGTACGGTTTTTGTCAAATATCTCGGAAACGGAAGCTCGTACAGCAAATTTATCTGCACAGGGGACTGCTAACTGTAGAATTTGATGAGGAATCGAATGAGCCCATCTGCGAGGCTCTACGACTTTCGATTCAAAAGTTATAGCCGTTTGAACCACATCATTTTCATATCTGTACGGTTTTTGTCCGATTTCAAGGACATTTGACAGATCATTTTTCATATCTGTACGGTTTTTGTCAAATATCTCGGAAACGGAAGCTCGTACAGCAAATTTATCTGCATAGGGGACTGCTAACTGTAGAATTTGATGAGGAATCGAATGAGCCCATCTGCGAGGCTCTACGACTTTCAATTCAAAAGTTATAGCCGTTTGAACCACATCATTTTCATATCTGTACGGTTTTTGTCCGATTTCAAGGACATTTGACACATCATTTTTCATATCTGTACGGTTTTTGTCAAATATCTCGGAAACGGAAGCTCGTACAGCAAATTTATCTGCATAGGGGACTGCTAACTGTAGAATTTGATGAGGAATCGAATGAGCCCATCTGCGAGGCTCTACGACTTTCGATTCAAAAGTTATAGCCTTTTGAGCCTGTGAGTTGCCATCACTGCTAGTCCTCTAATCAACCAGTATCAACACATCATTTATATGACAACTTGGTTAAACAAAGCTCAGAGAGCAATATGTACTCTATTCTGTCTTCAATTGGGGGTGTTTTTGTCAAAGAATGAATACAGAATAATTGTAGAAAATTCTTACTCTAAAGTTTATCCCCATTATGGACTTACTTGTTTTCTCTAAGTCAGTGTGTCAGATCCAGAAGTCACTAGCTACTCTGATGAGGTGGAATGGATCACTGACTGTTTAAGTGTCTGCGTCAGCAACGTCTACTATGACATCATAAAAGCAATGGGAGATGTAACGTGGCGAGGCGCCCTCTAGTGGTTTTGATAAGTTAACATGATACGGTTTTTGTCAAATATCTCGGAAACGGAAGCTCGTACAGCAAATTTATCTGCATAGGGGACTGCTAACTGTAGAATTTGATGAGGAATCGAATGAGCCCATCTGCGAGGCTCTACGACTTTCGATTCAAAAGTTATAGCCGTTTGAACCACATCATTTTCATATCTGTACGGTTTTTGTCCGATTTCAAGGACATTTGACACATCATTTTTCATATCTGTACGGTTTTTGTCAAATATCTCGGAAACGGAAGCTCGTACAGCAAATTTATCTGCATAGGGGACTGCTAACTGTAGAATTTGATGAGGAATCGAATGAGCCCATCTGCGAGGCTCTACGACTTTCGATTCAAAAGTTATAGCCGTTTGAACCACATCATTTTCATATCTGTACGGTTTTTGTCCGATTTCAAGGACATTTGACACATCATTTTTCATATCTGTACGGTTTTTGTCCGATTTCAAGGACATTTGACACATCATTTTTCATATCTGTACGGTTTTTGTCAAATATCTCGGAAACGGAAGCTCGTACAGCAAATTTATCTGCATAGGGGACTGCTAACTGTAGAATTTGATGAGGAATCGAATGAGCCCATCTGCGAGGCTCTACGACTTTCGATTCACAAGTTATAGCCGTTTGAACCACATCATTTTCATATCTGTACGGTTTTTGTCCGATTTCAAGGACATTTGACACATCATTTTTCATATCTGTACGGTTTTTGTCAAATATCTCGGAAACGGAAGCTCGTACAGCAAATTGATCTGCATAGGGGACTGCTAACTGTAGAATTTGATGAGGAATCGAATGAGCCCATCTGCGAGGCTCTACGACTTTCGATTCAAAAGTTATAGCCTTTTGAGCCTGTGAGTTGCCATCACTGCTAGTCCTCTAATCAACCAGTATCAACACATCATTTATATGACAACTTGGTTAAACAAAGCTCAGAGAGCAATATGTACTCTATTCTGTCTTCAATTGGGGGTGTTTTTGTCAAAGAATGAATACAGAATAATTGTAGAAAATTCTTACTCTAAAGTTTATCCCCATTATGGACTTACTTGTTTTCTCTAAGTCAGTGTGTCAGATCCAGAAGTCACTAGCTACTCTGATGAGATGGAATGGATCACTGACTGTTTAAGTGTCTGCGTCAGCAACGTCTACTATGACATCATAAAAGCAATGGGAGATGTAACGTGGTGAGGCGCCCTCTAGTGGTTTTGATAAGTTAACATGATACGGTTTTTGTCAAATATCTCGGAAACGGAAGCTCGTACAGCAAATTTACCTGCATAGGGGACTGCTAACTGTAGAATTTGATGAGGAATCAAATGAGCCCATCTGCGAGGCTCTACGACTTTCGATTCAAAAGTTATAGCCGTTTGAACCACATCATTTTCATATCTGTACGGTTTTTGTCCGATTTCAAGGACATTTGACACATCATTTTTCATATCTGTACGGTTTTTGTCAAATATCTCGGAAACGGAAGCTCGTACAGCAAATTTATCTGCATAGGGGACTGCTAACTGTAGAATTTGATGAGGAATCGAATGAGCCCATCTGCGAGGCTCTACGACTTTCGATTCAAAAGTTATAGCCTTTTGAGCCTGTGAGTTGCCATCACTGCTAGTCCTCTAATCAACCAGTATCAACACATCATTTATATGACAACTTGGTTAAACAAAGCTCAGAGAGCAATATGTACTCTATTCTGTCTTCAATTGGGGGTGTTTTTGTCAAAGAATGAATACAGAATAATTGTAGAAAATTCTTACTCTAAAGTTTATCCCCATTATGGACTTACTTGTTTTCTCTAAGTCAGTGTGTCAGATCCAGAAGTCCCTAGCTACTCTGATGAGATGGAATGGATCACTGACTGTTTAAGTGTCTGCGTCAGCAACGTCTACTATGACATCATAAAAGCAATGGGAGATGTAACGTGGCGAGGCGCCCTCTAGTGGTTTTGATAAGTTAACATGATACGGTTTTTGTCAAATATCTCGGAAACGGAAGCTCGTACAGCAAATTTATCTGCATAGGGGACTGCTAACTGTAGAATTTGATGAGGAATCGAATGAGCCCATCTGCGAGGCTCTACGACTTTCGATTCAAAAGTTATAGCCGTTTGAACCACATCATTTTCATATCTGTACGGTTTTTGTCCGATTTCAAGGACATTTGACACATCATTTTTCATATCTGTACGGTTTTTGTCAAATATCTCGGAAACGGAAGCTCGTACAGCAAATTTATCTGCATAGGGGACTGCTAACTGTAGAATTTGATGAGGAATCGAATGAGCCCATCTGCGAGGCTCTACGACTTTCGATTCAAAAGTTATAGCCGTTTGAACCACATCATTTTCATATCTGTACGGTTTTTGTCCGATTTCAAGGACATTTGACACATCATTTTTCATATCTGTACGGTTTTTGTCAAATATCTCGGAAACGGAAGCTCGTACAGCAAATTGATCTGCATAGGGGACTGCTAACTGTAGAATTTGATGAGGAATCGAATGAGCCCATCTGCGAGGCTCTACGACTTTCGATTCAAAAGTTATAGCCTTTTGAGCCTGTGAGTTGCCATCACTGCTAGTCCTCTAATCAACCAGTATCAACACATCATTTATATGACAACTTGGTTAAACAAAGCTCAGAGAGCAATATGTACTCTATTCTGTCTTCAATTGGGGGTGTTTTTGTCAAAGAATGAATACAGAATAATTGTAGAAAATTCTTACTCTAAAGTTTATCCCCATTATGGACTTACTTGTTTTCTCTAAGTCAGTGTGTCAGATCCAGAAGTCACTAGCTACTCTGATGAGATGGAATGGATCACTGACTGTTTAAGTGTCTGCGTCAGCAACGTCTACTATGACATCATAAAAGCAATGGGAGATGTAACGTGGTGAGGCGCCCTCTAGTGGTTTTGATAAGTTAACATGATACGGTTTTTGTCAAATATCTCGGAAACGGAAGCTCGTACAGCAAATTTACCTGCATAGGGGACTGCTAACTGTAGAATTTGATGAGGAATCAAATGAGCCCATCTGCGAGGCTCTACGACTTTCGATTCAAAAGTTATAGCCGTTTGAACCACATCATTTTCATATCTGTACGGTTTTTGTCCGATTTCAAGGACATTTGACACATCATTTTTCATATCTGTACGGTTTTTGTCAAATATCTCGGAAACGGAAGCTCGTACAGCAAATTTATCTGCATAGGGGACTGCTAACTGTAGAATTTGATGAGGAATCGAATGAGCCCATCTGCGAGGCTCTACGACTTTCGATTCAAAAGTTATAGCCTTTTGAGCCTGTGAGTTGCCATCACTGCTAGTCCTCTAATCAACCAGTATCAACACATCATTTATATGACAACTTGGTTAAACAAAGCTCAGAGAGCAATATGTACTCTATTCTGTCTTCAATTGGGGGTGTTTTTGTCAAAGAATGAATACAGAATAATTGTAGAAAATTCTTACTCTAAAGTTTATCCCCATTATGGACTTACTTGTTTTCTCTAAGTCAGTGTGTCAGATCCAGAAGTCCCTAGCTACTCTGATGAGATGGAATGGATCACTGACTGTTTAAGTGTCTGCGTCAGCAACGTCTACTATGACATCATAAAAGCAATGGGAGATGTAACGTGGCGAGGCGCCCTCTAGTGGTTTTGATAAGTTAACATGATACGGTTTTTGTCAAATATCTCGGAAACGGAAGCTCGTACAGCAAATTTATCTGCATAGGGGACTGCTAACTGTAGAATTTGATGAGGAATCGAATGAGCCCATCTGCGAGGCTCTACGACTTTCGATTCAAAAGTTATAGCCGTTTGAACCACATCATTTTCATATCTGTACGGTTTTTGTCCGATTTCAAGGACATTTGACACATCATTTTTCATATCTGTACGGTTTTTGTCAAATATCTCGGAAACGGAAGCTCGTACAGCAAATTTATCTGCATAGGGGACTGCTAACTGTAGAATTTGATGAGGAATCGAATGAGCCCATCTGCGAGGCTCTACGACTTTCGATTCAAAAGTTATAGCCGTTTGAACCACATCATTTTCATATCTGTACGGTTTTTGTCCGATTTCAAGGACATTTGACACATCATTTTTCATATCTGTACGGTTTTTGTCAAATATCTCGGAAACGGAAGCTCGTACAGCAAATTTATCTGCATAGGGGACTGCTGACTGTAGAATTTGATGAGGAATCGAATGAGCCCATGTGCGAGGCTCTACGACTTTCGATTCAAAAGTTATAGCCTTTTGAGCCTGTGAGTTGCCATCACTGCTAGTCCTCTAATCAACCAGTATCAACACATCATTTATATGACAACTTGGTTAAACAAAGCTCAGAGAGCAATATGTACTCTATTCTGTCTTCAATTGGGGGTGTTTTTGTCAAAGAATGAATACAGAATAATTGTAGAAAATTCTTACTCTAAAGTTTATCCCCATTATGGACTTACTTGTTTTCTCTAAGTCAGTGTGTCAGATCCAGAAGTCACTAGCTACTCTGATGAGATGGAATGGATCACTGACTGTTTAAGTGTCTGCGTCAGCAACGTCTACTATGACATCATAAAAGCAATGGGAGATGTAACGTGGCGAGGCGCCTTCTAGTGGTTTTGATAAGTTAACATGATACGGTTTTTGTCAAATATCTCGGAAACGGAAGCTCGTACAGCAAATTTACCTGCATAGGGGACTGCTAACTGTAGAATTTGATGAGGAATCAAATGAGCCCATCTGCGAGGCTCTACGACTTTCGATTCAAAAGTTATAGCCGTTTGAACCACATCATTTTCATATCTGTACGGTTTTTGTCCGATTTCAAGGACATTTGACACATCATTTTTCATATCTGTACGGTTTTTGTCAAATATCTCGGAAACGGAAGCTCGTACAGCAAATTTATCTGCATAGGGGACTGCTAACTGTAGAATTTGATGAGGAATCGAATGAGCCCATCTGCGAGGCTCTACGACTTTCGATTCACAAGTTATAGCCGTTTGAACCACATCATTTTCATATCTGTACGGTTTTTGTCCGATTTCAAGGACATTTGACACATCATTTTTCATATCTGTACGGTTTTTGTCAAATATCTCGGAAACGGAAGCTCGTACAGCAAATTGATCTGCATAGGGGACTGCTAACTGTAGAATTTGATGAGGAATCGAATGAGCCCATCTGCGAGGCTCTACGACTTTCGATTCAAAAGTTATAGCCTTTTGAGCCTGTGAGTTGCCATCACTGCTAGTCCTCTAATCAACCAGTATCAACACATCATTTATATGACAACTTGGTTAAACAAAGCTCAGAGAGCAATATGTACTCTATTCTGTCTTCAATTGGGGGTGTTTTTGTCAAAGAATGAATACAGAATAATTGTAGAAAATTCTTACTCTAAAGTTTATCCCCATTATGGACTTACTTGTTTTCTCTAAGTCAGTGTGTCAGATCCAGAAGTCACTAGCTACTCTGATGAGATGGAATGGATCACTGACTGTTTAAGTGTCTGCGTCAGCAACGTCTACTATGACATCATAAAAGCAATGGGAGATGTAACGTGGTGAGGCGCCCTCTAGTGGTTTTGATAAGTTAACATGATACGGTTTTTGTCAAATATCTCGGAAACGGAAGCTCGTACAGCAAATTTACCTGCATAGGGGACTGCTAACTGTAGAATTTGATGAGGAATCAAATGAGCCCATCTGCGAGGCTCTACGACTTTCGATTCAAAAGTTATAGCCGTTTGAACCACATCATTTTCATATCTGTACGGTTTTTGTCCGATTTCAAGGACATTTGACACATCATTTTTCATATCTGTACGGTTTTTGTCAAATATCTCGGAAACGGAAGCTCGTACAGCAAATTTATCTGCGTAGGGGACTGCTAACTGTAGAATTTGATGAGGAATCGAATGAGCCCATCTGCGAGGCTCTACGACTTTCGATTCAAAAGTTATAGCCTTTTGAGCCTGTGAGTTGCCATCACTGCTAGTCCTCTAATCAACCAGTATCAACACATCATTTATATGACAACTTGGTTAAACAAAGCTCAGAGAGCAATATGTACTCTATTCTGTCTTCAATTGGGGGTGTTTTTGTCAAAGAATGAATACAGAATAATTGTAGAAAATTCTTACTCTAAAGTTTATCCCCATTATGGACTTACTTGTTTTCTCTAAGTCAGTGTGTCAGATCCAGAAGTCCCTAGCTACTCTGATGAGATGGAATGGATCACTGACTGTTTAAGTGTCTGCGTCAGCAACGTCTACTATGACATCATAAAAGCAATGGGAGATGTAACGTGGCGAGGCGCCCTCTAGTGGTTTTGATAAGTTAACATGATACGGTTTTTGTCAAATATCTCGGAAACGGAAGCTCGTACAGCAAATTTATCTGCATAGGGGACTGCTAACTGTAGAATTTGATGAGGAATCGAATGAGCCCATCTGCGAGGCTCTACGACTTTCGATTCAAAAGTTATAGCCGTTTGAACCACATCATTTTCATATCTGTACGGTTTTTGTCCGATTTCAAGGACATTTGACACATCATTTTTCATATCTGTACGGTTTTTGTCAAATATCTCGGAAACGGAAGCTCGTACAGCAAATTTATCTGCATAGGGGACTGCTAACTGTAGAATTTGATGAGGAATCGAATGAGCCCATCTGCGAGGCTCTACGACTTTCGATTCAAAAGTTATAGCCGTTTGAACCACATCATTTTCATATCTGTACGGTTTTTGTCCGATTTCAAGGACATTTGACACATCATTTTTCATATCTGTACGGTTTTTGTCAAATATCTCGGAAACGGAAGCTCGTACAGCAAATTTATCTGCATAGGGGACTGCTGACTGTAGAATTTGATGAGGAATCGAATGAGCCCATGTGCGAGGCTCTACGACTTTCGATTCAAAAGTTATAGCCTTTTGAGCCTGTGAGTTGCCATCACTGCTAGTCCTCTAATCAACCAGTATCAACACATCATTTATATGACAACTTGGTTAAACAAAGCTCAGAGAGCAATATGTACTCTATTCTGTCTTCAATTGGGGGTGTTTTTGTCAAAGAATGAATACAGAATAATTGTAGAAAATTCTTACTCTAAAGTTTATCCCCATTATGGACTTACTTGTTTTCTCTAAGTCAGTGTGTCAGATCCAGAAGTCACTAGCTACTCTGATGAGATGGAATGGATCACTGACTGTTTAAGTGTCTGCGTCAGCAACGTCTACTATGACATCATAAAAGCAATGGGAGATGTAACGTGGCGAGGCGCCCTCTAGTGGTTTTGATAAGTTAACATGATACGGTTTTTGTCAAATATCTCGGAAACGGAAGCTCGTACAGCAAATTTACCTGCATAGGGGACTGCTAACTGTAGAATTTGATGAGGAATCAAATGAGCCCATCTGCGAGGCTCTACGACTTTCGATTCAAAAGTTATAGCCGTTTGAACCACATCATTTTCATATCTGTACGGTTTTTGTCCGATTTCAAGGACATTTGACACATCATTTTTCATATCTGTACGGTTTTTGTCAAATATCTCGGAAACGGAAGCTCGTACAGCAAATTTATCTGCATAGGGGACTGCTAACTGTAGAATTTGATGAGGAATCGAATGAGCCCATCTGCGAGGCTCTACGACTTTCGATTCAAAAGTTATAGCCGTTTGAACCACATCATTTTCATATCTGTACGGTTTTTGTCCGATTTCAAGGACATTTGACACATCATTTTTCATATCTGTACGGTTTTTGTCAAATATCTCGGAAACGGAAGCTCGTACAGCAAATGTATCTGCATTGGGGACTGCTAACTGTAGAATTTGATGAGGAATCGAATGAGCCCATCTGCGAGGCTCTACGACTTTCGATTCAAAAGTTATAGCCGTTTGAACCACATCATTTTCATATCTGTACGGTTTTTGTCCGATTTCAAGGACATTTGACACATCATTTTTCATATCTGTACGGTTTTTGTCAAATATCTCGGAAACGGAAGCTCGTACAGCAAATTTATCTGCATAGGGGACTGCTAACTGTAGAATTTGATGAGGAATCGAATGAGCCCATCTGCGAGGCTCTACGACTTTCGATTCAAAAGTTATAGCCTTTTGAGCCTGTGAGTTGCCATCACTGCTAGTCCTCTAATCAACCAGTATCAACACATCATTTATATGACAACTTGGTTAAACAAAGCTCAGAGAGCAATATGTACTCTATTCTGTCTTCAATTGGGGGTGTTTTTGTCAAAGAATGAATACAGAATAATTGTAGAAAATTCTTACTCTAAAGTTTATCCCCATTATGGACTTACTTGTTTTCTCTAAGTCAGTGTGTCAGATCCAGAAGTCACTAGCTACTCTGATGAGATGGAATGGATCACTGACTGTTTAAGTGTCTGCGTCAGCAACGTCTACTATGACATCATAAAAGCAATGGGAGATGTAACGTGGTGAGGCGCCCTCTAGTGGTTTTGATAAGTTAACATGATACGGTTTTTGTCAAATATCTCGGAAACGGAAGCTCGTACAGCAAATTTACCTGCATAGGGGACTGCTAACTGTAGAATTTGATGAGGAATCAAATGAGCCCATCTGCGAGGCTCTACGACTTTCGATTCAAAAGTTATAGCCGTTTGAACCACATCATTTTCATATCTGTACGGTTTTTGTCCGATTTCAAGGACATTTGACACATCATTTTTCATATCTGTACGGTTTTTGTCAAATATCTCGGAAACGGAAGCTCGTACAGCAAATTTATCTGCATAGGGGACTGCTAACTGTAGAATTTGATGAGGAATCGAATGAGCCCATCTGCGAGGCTCTACGACTTTCGATTCAAAAGTTATAGCCTTTTGAGCCTGTGAGTTGCCATCACTGCTAGTCCTCTAATCAACCAGTATCAACACATCATTTATATGACAACTTGGTTAAACAAAGCTCAGAGAGCAATATGTACTCTATTCTGTCTTCAATTGGGGGTGTTTTTGTCAAAGAATGAATACAGAATAATTGTAGAAAATTCTTACTCTAAAGTTTATCCCCATTATGGACTTACTTGTTTTCTCTAAGTCAGTGTGTCAGATCCAGAAGTCCCTAGCTACTCTGATGAGATGGAATGGATCACTGACTGTTTAAGTGTCTGCGTCAGCAACGTCTACTATGACATCATAAAAGCAATGGGAGATGTAACGTGGCGAGGCGCCCTCTAGTGGTTTTGATAAGTTAACATGATACGGTTTTTGTCAAATATCTCGGAAACGGAAGCTCGTACAGCAAATTTATCTGCATAGGGGACTGCTAACTGTAGAATTTGATGAGGAATCGAATGAGCCCATCTGCGAGGCTCTACGACTTTCGATTCAAAAGTTATAGCCGTTTGAACCACATCATTTTCATATCTGTACGGTTTTTGTCCGATTTCAAGGACATTTGACACATCATTTTTCATATCTGTACGGTTTTTGTCAAATATCTCGGAAACGGAAGCTCGTACAGCAAATTTATCTGCATAGGGGACTGCTAACTGTAGAATTTGATGAGGAATCGAATGAGCCCATCTGCGAGGCTCTACGACTTTCGATTCAAAAGTTATAGCCTTTTGAGCCTGTGAGTTGCCATCACTGCTAGTCCTCTAATCAACCAGTATCAACACATCATTTATATGACAACTTGGTTAAACAAAGCTCAGAGAGCAATATGTACTCTATTCTGTCTTCAATTGGGGGTGTTTTTGTCAAAGAATGAATACAGAATAATTGTAGAAAATTCTTACTCTAAAGTTTATCCCCATTATGGACTTACTTGTTTTCTCTAAGTCAGTGTGTCAGATCCAGAAGTCACTAGCTACTCTGATGAGGTGGAATGGATCACTGACTGTTTAAGTGTCTGCGTCAGCAACGTCTACTATGACATCATAAAAGCAATGGGAGATGTAACGTGGCGAGGCGCCCTCTAGTGGTTTTGATAAGTTAACATGATACGGTTTTTGTCAAATATCTCGGAAACGGAAGCTCGTACAGCAAATTTACCTGCATAGGGGACTGCTAACTGTAGAATTTGATGAGGAATCGAATGAGCCCATCTGCGAGGCTCTACGACTTTAGATTCAAAAGTTATAGCCGTTTGAACCACATCATTTTCATATCTGTACGGTTTTTGTCCGATTTCAAGGACATTTGACACATCATTTTTCATATCTGTACGGTTTTTGTCAAATATCTCGGAAACGGAAGCTCGTACAGCAAATTTATCTGCATAGGGGACTGCTAACTGTAGAATTTGATGAGGAATCGAATGAGCCCATCTGCGAGGCTCTACGACTTTCGATTCAAAAGTTATAGCCGTTTGAACCACATCATTTTCATATCTGTACGGTTTTTGTCCGATTTCAAGGACATTTGACACATCATTTTTCATATCTGTACGGTTTTTGTCAAATATCTCGGAAACGGAAGCTCGTACAGCAAATTTATCTGCATAGGGGACTGCTAACTGTAGAATTTGATGAGGAATCGAATGAGCCCATCTGCGAGGCTCTACGACTTTCGATTCAAAAGTTATAGCCGTTTGAACCACATCATTTTCATATCTGTACGGTTTTTGTCCGATTTCAAGGACATTTGACACATCATTTTTCATATCTGTACGGTTTTTGTCAAATATCTCGGAAACGGAAGCTCGTACAGCAAATTTATCTGCACAGGGGACTGCTAACTGTAGAATTTGATGAGGAATCGAATGAGCCCATCTGCGAGGCTCTACGACTTTCGATTCAAAAGTTATAGCCGTTTGAACCACATCATTTTCATATCTGTACGGTTTTTGTCCGATTTCAAGGACATTTGACAGATCATTTTTCATATCTGTACGGTTTTTGTCAAATATCTCGGAAACGGAAGCTCGTACAGCAAATTTATCTGCATAGGGGACTGCTAACTGTAGAATTTGATGAGGAATCGAATGAGCCCATCTGCGAGGCTCTACGACTTTCAATTCAAAAGTTATAGCCGTTTGAACCACATCATTTTCATATCTGTACGGTTTTTGTCCGATTTCAAGGACATTTGACACATCATTTTTCATATCTGTACGGTTTTTGTCAAATATCTCGGAAACGGAAGCTCGTACAGCAAATTTATCTGCATAGGGGACTGCTAACTGTAGAATTTGATGAGGAATCGAATGAGCCCATCTGCGAGGCTCTACGACTTTCGATTCAAAAGTTATAGCCTTTTGAGCCTGTGAGTTGCCATCACTGCTAGTCCTCTAATCAACCAGTATCAACACATCATTTATATGACAACTTGGTTAAACAAAGCTCAGAGAGCAATATGTACTCTATTCTGTCTTCAATTGGGGGTGTTTTTGTCAAAGAATGAATACAGAATAATTGTAGAAAATTCTTACTCTAAAGTTTATCCCCATTATGGACTTACTTGTTTTCTCTAAGTCAGTGTGTCAGATCCAGAAGTCACTAGCTACTCTGATGAGGTGGAATGGATCACTGACTGTTTAAGTGTCTGCGTCAGCAACGTCTACTATGACATCATAAAAGCAATGGGAGATGTAACGTGGCGAGGCGCCCTCTAGTGGTTTTGATAAGTTAACATGATACGGTTTTTGTCAAATATCTCGGAAACGGAAGCTCGTACAGCAAATTTATCTGCATAGGGGACTGCTAACTGTAGAATTTGATGAGGAATCGAATGAGCCCATCTGCGAGGCTCTACGACTTTCGATTCAAAAGTTATAGCCGTTTGAACCACATCATTTTCATATCTGTACGGTTTTTGTCCGATTTCAAGGACATTTGACACATCATTTTTCATATCTGTACGGTTTTTGTCAAATATCTCGGAAACGGAAGCTCGTACAGCAAATTTATCTGCATAGGGGACTGCTAACTGTAGAATTTGATGAGGAATCGAATGAGCCCATCTGCGAGGCTCTACGACTTTCGATTCAAAAGTTATAGCCGTTTGAACCACATCATTTTCATATCTGTACGGTTTTTGTCCGATTTCAAGGACATTTGACACATCATTTTTCATATCTGTACGGTTTTTGTCAAATATCTCGGAAACGGAAGCTCGTACAGCAAATTTATCTGCATAGGGGACTGCTAACTGTAGAATTTGATGAGGAATCGAATGAGCCCATCTGCGAGGCTCTACGACTTTCAATTCAAAAGTTATAGCCGTTTGAACCACATCATTTTCATATCTGTACGGTTTTTGTCCGATTTCAAGGACATTTGACACATCATTTTTCATATCTGTACGGTTTTTGTCAAATATCTCGGAAACGGAAGCTCGTACAGCAAATTGATCTGCATAGGGGACTGCTAACTGTAGAATTTGATGAGGAATCGAATGAGCCCATCTGCGAGGCTCTACGACTTTCGATTCAAAAGTTATAGCCTTTTGAGCCTGTGAGTTGCCATCACTGCTAGTCCTCTAATCAACCAGTATCAACACATCATTTATATGACAACTTGGTTAAACAAAGCTCAGAGAGCAATATGTACTCTATTCTGTCTTCAATTGGGGGTGTTTTTGTCAAAGAATGAATACAGAATAATTGTAGAAAATTCTTACTCTAAAGTTTATCCCCATTATGGACTTACTTGTTTTCTCTAAGTCAGTGTGTCAGATCCAGAAGTCCCTAGCTACTCTGATGAGATGGAATGGATCACTGACTGTTTAAGTGTCTGCGTCAGCAACGTCTACTATGACATCATAAAAGCAATGGGAGATGTAACGTGGCGAGGCGCCCTCTAGTGGTTTTGATAAGTTAACATGATACGGTTTTTGTCAAATATCTCGGAAACGGAAGCTCGTACAGCAAATTTATCTGCATAGGGGACTGCTAACTGTAGAATTTGATGAGGAATCGAATGAGCCCATCTGCGAGGCTCTACGACTTTCGATTCAAAAGTTATAGCCGTTTGAACCACATCATTTTCATATCTGTACGGTTTTTGTCCGATTTCAAGGACATTTGACACATCATTTTTCATATCTGTACGGTTTTTGTCAAATATCTCGGAAACGGAAGCTCGTACAGCAAATTTATCTGCATAGGGGACTGCTAACTGTAGAATTTGATGAGGAATCGAATGAGCCCATCTGCGAGGCTCTACGACTTTCGATTCAAAAGTTATAGCCGTTTGAACCACATCATTTTCATATCTGTACGGTTTTTGTCCGATTTCAAGGACATTTGACACATCATTTTTCATATCTGTACGGTTTTTGTCAAATATCTCGGAAACGGAAGCTCGTACAGCAAATGTATCTGCATAGGGGACTGCTAACTGTAGAATTTGATGAGGAATCGAATGAGCCCATCTGCGAGGCTCTACGACTTTCGATTCAAAAGTTATAGCCTTTTGAGCCTGTGAGTTGCCATCACTGCTAGTCCTCTAATCAACCAGTATCAACACATCATTTATATGACAACTTGGTTAAACAAAGCTCAGAGAGCAATATGTACTCTATTCTGTCTTCAATTGGGGTTGTTTTTGTCAAAGAATGAATACAGAATAATTGTAGAAAATTCTTACTCTAAAGTTTATCCCCATTATGGACTTACTTGTTTTCTCTAAGTCAGTGTGTCAGATCCAGAAGTCACTAGCTACTCTGATGAGATGGAATGGATCACTGACTGTTTAAGTGTCTGCGTCAGCAACGTCTACTATGACATCATAAAAGCAATGGGAGATGTAACGTGGCGAGGCGCCCTCTAGTGGTTTTGATAAGTTAACATGATACGGTTTTTGTCAAATATCTCGGAAACGGAAGCTCGTACAGCAAATCTATCTGCATAGGGGACTGCTAACTGTAGAATTTGATGAGGAATCGAATGAGCCCATCTGCGAGGCTCTACGACTTTCGATTCAAAAGTTATAGCCGTTTGAACCACATCATTTTCATATCTGTACGGTTTTTGTCCGATTTCAAGGACATTTGACACATCATTTTTCATATCTGTACGGTTTTTGTCAAATATCTCGGAAACGGAAGCTCGTACAGCAAATTTATCTGCATAGGGGACTGCTAACTGTAGAATTTGATGAGGAATCGAATGAGCCCATCTGCGAGGCTCTACGACTTTCGATTCAAAAGTTATAGCCGTTTGAACCACATCATTTTCATATCTGTACGGTTTTTGTCCGATTTCAAGGACATTTGACACATCATTTTTCATATCTGTACGGTTTTTGTCAAATATCTCGGAAACGGAAGCTCGTACAGCAAATTTATCTGCATAGGGGACTGCTAACTGTAGAATTTGATGAGGAATCAAATGAGCCCATCTGCGAGGCTCTACGACTTTCGATTCAAAAGTTATAGCCTTTTGAGCCTGTGAGTTGCCATCACTGCTAGTCCTCTAATCAACCAGTATCAACACATCATTTATATGACAACTTGGTTAAACAAAGCTCAGAGAGCAATATGTACTCTATTCTGTCTTCAATTGGGGTTGTTTTTGTCAAAGAATGAATACAGAATAATTGTAGAAAATTCTTACTCTAAAGTTTATCCCCATTATGGACTTACTTGTTTTCTCTAAGTCAGTGTGTCAGATCCAGAAGTCACTAGCTACTCTGATGAGGTGGAATGGATCACTGACTGTTTAAGTGTCTGCGTCAGCAACGTCTACTATGACATCATAAAAGCAATGGGAGATGTAACGTGGCGAGGCGCCCTCTAGTGGTTTTGATAAGTTAACATGATACGGTTTTTGTCAAATATCTCGGAAACGGAAGCTCGTACAGCAAATTTATCTGCATAGGGGACTGCTAACTGTAGAATTTGATGAGGAATCGAATGAGCCCATCTGCGAGGCTCTACGACTTTCGATTCAAAAGTTATAGCCGTTTGAACCACATCATTTTCATATCTGTACGGTTTTTGTCCGATTTCAAGGACATTTGACACATCATTTTTCATATCTGTACGGTTTTTGTCAAATATCTCGGAAACGGAAGCTCGTACAGCAAATTTATCTGCATAGGGGACTGCTAACTGTAGAATTTGATGAGGAATCGAATGAGCCCATCTGCGAGGCTCTACGACTTTCGATTCAAAAGTTATAGCCGTTTGAACCACATCATTTTCATATCTGTACGGTTTTTGTCCGATTTCAAGGACATTTGACACATCATTTTTCATATCTGTACGGTTTTTGTCAAATATCTCGGAAACGGAAGCTCGTACAGCAAATGTATCTGCATAGGGGACTGCTAACTGTAGAATTTGATGAGGAATCGAATGAGCCCATCTGCGAGGCTCTACGACTTTCGATTCAAAAGTTATAGCCTTTTGAGCCTGTGAGTTGCCATCACTGCTAGTCCTCTAATCAACCAGTATCAACACATCATTTATATGACAACTTGGTTAAACAAAGCTCAGAGAGCAATATGTACTCTATTCTGTCTTCAATTGGGGTTGTTTTTGTCAAAGAATGAATACAGAATAATTGTAGAAAATTCTTACTCTAAAGTTTATCCCCATTATGGACTTACTTGTTTTCTCTAAGTCAGTGTGTCAGATCCAGAAGTCACTAGCTACTCTGATGAGATGGAATGGATCACTGACTGTTTAAGTGTCTGCGTCAGCAACGTCTACTATGACATCATAAAAGCAATGGGAGATGTAACGTGGCGAGGCGCCCTCTAGTGGTTTTGATAAGTTAACATGATACGGTTTTTGTCAAATATCTCGGAAACGGAAGCTCGTACAGCAAATCTATCTGCATAGGGGACTGCTAACTGTAGAATTTGATGAGGAATCGAATGAGCCCATCTGCGAGGCTCTACGACTTTCGATTCAAAAGTTATAGCCGTTTGAACCACATCATTTTCATATCTGTACGGTTTTTGTCCGATTTCAAGGACATTTGACACATCATTTTTCATATCTGTACGGTTTTTGTCAAATATCTCGGAAACGGAAGCTCGTACAGCAAATTTATCTGCATAGGGGACTGCTAACTGTAGAATTTGATGAGGAATCGAATGAGCCCATCTGCGAGGCTCTACGACTTTCGATTCAAAAGTTATAGCCGTTTGAACCACATCATTTTCATATCTGTACGGTTTTTGTCCGATTTCAAGGACATTTGACACATCATTTTTCATATCTGTACGGTTTTTGTCAAATATCTCGGAAACGGAAGCTCGTACAGCAAATTTATCTGCATAGGGGACTGCTAACTGTAGAATTTGATGAGGAATCAAATGAGCCCATCTGCGAGGCTCTACGACTTTCGATTCAAAAGTTATAGCCTTTTGAGCCTGTGAGTTGCCATCACTGCTAGTCCTCTAATCAACCAGTATCAACACATCATTTATATGACAACTTGGTTAAACAAAGCTCAGAGAGCAATATGTACTCTATTCTGTCTTCAATTGGGGTTGTTTTTGTCAAAGAATGAATACAGAATAATTGTAGAAAATTCTTACTCTAAAGTTTATCCCCATTATGGACTTACTTGTTTTCTCTAAGTCAGTGTGTCAGATCCAGAAGTCACTAGCTACTCTGATGAGGTGGAATGGATCACTGACTGTTTAAGTGTCTGCGTCAGCAACGTCTACTATGACATCATAAAAGCAATGGGAGATGTAACGTGGCGAGGCGCCCTCTAGTGGTTTTGATAAGTTAACATGATACGGTTTTTGTCAAATATCTCGGAAACGGAAGCTCGTACAGCAAATTTATCTGCATAGGGGACTGCTAACTGTAGAATTTGATGAGGAATCGAATGAGCCCATCTGCGAGGCTCTACGACTTTCGATTCAAAAGTTATAGCCGTTTGAACCACATCATTTTCATATCTGTACGGTTTTTGTCCGATTTCAAGGACATTTGACACATCATTTTTCATATCTGTACGGTTTTTGTCCGATTTCAAGGACATTTGACACATCATTTTTCATATCTGTACGGTTTTTGTCAAATATCTCGGAAACGGAAGCTCGTACAGCAAATTTATCTGCATAGGGGACTGCTAACTGTAGAATTTGATGAGGAATCGAATGAGCCCATCTGCGAGGCTCTACGACTTTCGATTCACAAGTTATAGCCGTTTGAACCACATCATTTTCATATCTGTACGGTTTTTGTCCGATTTCAAGGACATTTGACACATCATTTTTCATATCTGTACGGTTTTTGTCAAATATCTCGGAAACGGAAGCTCGTACAGCAAATTGATCTGCATAGGGGACTGCTAACTGTAGAATTTGATGAGGAATCGAATGAGCCCATCTGCGAGGCTCTACGACTTTCGATTCAAAAGTTATAGCCTTTTGAGCCTGTGAGTTGCCATCACTGCTAGTCCTCTAATCAACCAGTATCAACACATCATTTATATGACAACTTGGTTAAACAAAGCTCAGAGAGCAATATGTACTCTATTCTGTCTTCAATTGGGGGTGTTTTTGTCAAAGAATGAATACAGAATAATTGTAGAAAATTCTTACTCTAAAGTTTATCCCCATTATGGACTTACTTGTTTTCTCTAAGTCAGTGTGTCAGATCCAGAAGTCCCTAGCTACTCTGATGAGATGGAATGGATCACTGACTGTTTAAGTGTCTGCGTCAGCAACGTCTACTATGACATCATAAAAGCAATGGGAGATGTAACGTGGCGAGGCGCCCTCTAGTGGTTTTGATAAGTTAACATGATACGGTTTTTGTCAAATATCTCGGAAACGGAAGCTCGTACAGCAAATTTATCTGCATAGGGGACTGCTAACTGTAGAATTTGATGAGGAATCGAATGAGCCCATCTGCGAGGCTCTACGACTTTCGATTCAAAAGTTATAGCCGTTTGAACCACATCATTTTCATATCTGTACGGTTTTTGTCCGATTTCAAGGACATTTGACACATCATTTTTCATATCTGTACGGTTTTTGTCAAATATCTCGGAAACGGAAGCTCGTACAGCAAATTTATCTGCATAGGGGACTGCTAACTGTAGAATTTGATGAGGAATCGAATGAGCCCATCTGCGAGGCTCTACGACTTTCGATTCAAAAGTTATAGCCGTTTGAACCACATCATTTTCATATCTGTACGGTTTTTGTCCGATTTCAAGGACATTTGACGGATCATTTTTCATATCTGTACGGTTTTTGTCAAATATCTCGGAAACGGAAGCTCGTACAGCAAATGTATCTGCATAGGGGACTGCTAACTGTAGAATTTGATGAGGAATCGAATGAGCCCATCTGCGAGGCTCTACGACTTTCGATTCAAAAGTTATAGCCTTTTGAGCCTGTGAGTTGCCATCACTGCTAGTCCTCTAATCAACCAGTATCAACACATCATTTATATGACAACTTGGTTAAACAAAGCTCAGAGAGCAATATGTACTCTATTCTGTCTTCAATTGGGGTTGTTTTTGTCAAAGAATGAATACAGAATAATTGTAGAAAATTCTTACTCTAAAGTTTATCCCCATTATGGACTTACTTGTTTTCTCTAAGTCAGTGTGTCAGATCCAGAAGTCCCTAGCTACTCTGATGAGATGGAATGGATCACTGACTGTTTAAGTGTCTGCGTCAGCAACGTCTACTATGACATCATAAAAGCAATGGGAGATGTAACGTGGCGAGGCGCCCTCTAGTGGTTTTGATAAGTTAACATGATACGGTTTTTGTCAAATATCTCGGAAACGGAAGCTCGTACAGCAAATCTATCTGCATAGGGGACTGCTAACTGTACAATTTGATGAGGAATCGAATGAGCCCATCTGCGAGGCTCTACGACTTTCGATTCAAAAGTTATAGCCGTTTGAACCACATCATTTTCATATCTGTACGGTTTTTGTCCGATTTCAAGGACATTTGACACATCATTTTTCATATCTGTACGGTTTTTGTCAAATATCTCGGAAACGGAAGCTCGTACAGCAAATTTATCTGCATAGGGGACTGCTAACTGTAGAATTTGATGAGGAATCGAATGAGCCCATCTGCGAGGCTCTACGACTTTCGATTCAAAAGTTATAGCCGTTTGAACCAAATCATTTTCATATCTGTACGGTTTTTGTCCGATTTCAAGGACATTTGACACATCATTTTTCATATCTGTACGGTTTTTGTCAAATATCTCGGAAACGGAAGCTCGTACAGCAAATTTATCTGCATAGGGGACTGCTAACTGTAGAATTTGATGAGGAATCGAATGAGCCCATCTGCGAGGCTCTACGACTTTCGATTCAAAAGTTATAGCCTTTTGAGCCTGTGAGTTGCCATCACTGCTAGTCCTCTAATCAACCAGTATCAACACATCATTTATATGACAACTTGGTTAAACAAAGCTCAGAGAGCAATCTGTACTCTATTCTGTCTTCAATTGGGGGTGTTTTTGTCAAAGAATGAATACAGAATAATTGTAGAAAATTCTTACTCTAAAGTTTATCCCCATTATGGACTTACTTGTTTTCTCTAAGTCAGTGTGTCAGATCCAGAAGTCACTAGCTACTCTGATGAGATGGAATGGATCACTGACTGTTTAAGTGTCTGCGTCAGCAACGTCTACTATGACATCATAAAAGCAATGGGAGATGTAACGTGGCGAGGCGCCCTCTAGTGGTTTTGATAAGTTAACATGATACGGTTTTTGTCAAATATCTCGGAAACGGAAGCTCGTACAGCAAATTGATCTGCATAGGGGACTGCTAACTGTAGAATTTGATGAGGAATCGAATGAGCCCATCTGCGAGGCTCTACGACTTTCGATTCAAAAGTTATAGCCTTTTGAGCCTGTGAGTTGCCATCACTGCTAGTCCTCTAATCAACCAGTATCAACACATCATTTATATGACAACTTGGTTAAACAAAGCTCAGAGAGCAATATGTACTCTATTCTGTCTTCAATTGGGGGTGTTTTTGTCAAAGAATGAATACAGAATAATTGTAGAAAATTCTTACTCTAAAGTTTATCCCCATTATGGACTTACTTGTTTTCTCTAAGTCAGTGTGTCAGATCCAGAAGTCCCTAGCTACTCTGATGAGATGGAATGGATCACTGACTGTTTAAGTGTCTGCGTCAGCAACGTCTACTATGACATCATAAAAGCAATGGGAGATTTAACGTGGCGAGGCGCCCTCTAGTGGTTTTGATAAGTTAACATGATACGGTTTTTGTCAAATATCTCGGAAACGGAAGCTCGTACAGCAAATTTATCTGCATAGGGGACTGCTAACTGTAGAATTTGATGAGGAATCGAATGAGCCCATCTGCGAGGCTCTACGACTTTCGATTCAAAAGTTATAGCCGTTTGAACCACATCATTTTCATATCTGTACGGTTTTTGTCCGATTTCAAGGACATTTGACACATCATTTTTCATATCTGTACGGTTTTTGTCAAATATCTCGGAAACGGAAGCTCGTACAGCAAATTTATCTGCATAGGGGACTGCTAACTGTAGAATTTGATGAGGAATCGAATGAGCCCATCTGCGAGGCTCTACGACTTTCGATTCAAAAGTTATAGCCGTTTGAACCACATCATTTTCATATCTGTACGGTTTTTGTCCGATTTCAAGGACATTTGACACATCATTTTTCATATCTGTACGGTTTTTGTCAAATATCTCGGAAACGGAAGCTCGTACAGCAAATGTATCTGCATAGGGGACTGCTAACTGTAGAATTTGATGAGGAATCGAATGAGCCCATCTGCGAGGCTCTACGACTTTCGATTCAAAAGTTATAGCCTTTTGAGCCTGTGAGTTGCCATCACTGCTAGTCCTCTAATCAACCAGTATCAACACATCATTTATATGACAACTTGGTTAAACAAAGCTCAGAGAGCAATATGTACTCTATTCTGTCTTCAATTGGGGTTGTTTTTGTCAAAGAATGAATACAGAATAATTGTAGAAAATTCTTACTCTAAAGTTTATCCCCATTATGGACTTACTTGTTTTCTCTAAGTCAGTGTGTCAGATCCAGAAGTCCCTAGCTACTCTGATGAGATGGAATGGATCACTGACTGTTTAAGTGTCTGCGTCAGCAACGTCTACTATGACATCATAAAAGCAATGGGAGATGTAACGTGGCGAGGCGCCCTCTAGTGGTTTTGATAAGTTAACATGATACGGTTTTTGTCAAATATCTCGGAAACGGAAGCTCGTACAGCAAATCTATCTGCATAGGGGACTGCTAACTGTACAATTTGATGAGGAATCGAATGAGCCCATCTGCGAGGCTCTACGACTTTCGATTCAAAAGTTATAGCCGTTTGAACCACATCATTTTCATATCTGTACGGTTTTTGTCCGATTTCAAGGACATTTGACACATCATTTTTCATATCTGTACGGTTTTTGTCAAATATCTCGGAAACGGAAGCTCGTACAGCAAATTTATCTGCATAGGGGACTGCTAACTGTAGAATTTGATGAGGAATCGAATGAGCCCATCTGCGAGGCTCTACGACTTTCGATTCAAAAGTTATAGCCGTTTGAACCACATCATTTTCATATCTGTACGGTTTTTGTCCGATTTCAAGGACATTTGACACATCATTTTTCATATCTGTACGGTTTTTGTCAAATATCTCGGAAACGGAAGCTCGTACAGCAAATTTATCTGCATAGGGGACTGCTAACTGTAGAATTTGATGAGGAATCGAATGAGCCCATCTGCGAGGCTCTACGACTTTCGATTCAAAAGTTATAGCCTTTTGAGCCTGTGAGTTGCCATCACTGCTAGTCCTCTAATCAACCAGTATCAACACATCATTTATATGACAACTTGGTTAAACAAAGCTCAGAGAGCAATCTGTACTCTATTCTGTCTTCAATTGGGGGTGTTTTTGTCAAAGAATGAATACAGAATAATTGTAGAAAATTCTTACTCTAAAGTTTATCCCCATTATGGACTTACTTGTTTTCTCTAAGTCAGTGTGTCAGATCCAGAAGTCACTAGCTACTCTGATGAGATGGAATGGATCACTGACTGTTTAAGTGTCTGCGTCAGCAACGTCTACTATGACATCATAAAAGCAATGGGAGATGTAACGTGGCGAGGCGCCCTCTAGTGGTTTTGATAAGTTAACATGATACGGTTTTTGTCAAATATCTCGGAAACGGAAGCTCGTACAGCAAATTTATCTGCATAGGGGACTGCTAACTGTAGAATTTGATGAGGAATCGAATGAGCCCATCTGCGAGGCTCTACGACTTTCGATTCAAAAGTTATAGCCGTTTGAACCACATCATTTTCATATCTGTACGGTTTTTGTCCGATTTCAAGGACATTTGACACATCATTTTTCATATCTGTACGGTTTTTGTCAAATATCTCGGAAACGGAAGCTCGTACAGCAAATTTATCTGCATAGGGGACTGCTAACTGTAGAATTTGATGAGGAATCGAATGAGCCCATCTGCGAGGCTCTACGACTTTCGATTCAAAAGTTATAGCCGTTTGAACCACATCATTTTCATATCTGTACGGTTTTTGTCCGATTTCAAGGACATTTGACACATAATTTTTCATATCTGTACGGTTTTTGTCAAATATCTCGGAAACGGAAGCTCGTACAGCAAATTTATCTGCATAGGGGACTGCTAACTGTAGAATTTGATGAGGAATCGAATGAGCCCATCTGCGTGGCTCTACGACTTTCGATTCAAAAGTTATAGCCGTTTGAGCCACATCATTTTTCATATCTGTTTGGTTTTTGTCAAATATCTCGGAAACCGAAGCTCGTACAGCAAATTTACCTGCATAGGGGACTGCTAACTGTAGAATTTGATGAGGAATCGAATGAGCCCATCTGCGAGGCTCTACGACTTTCGATTCAAAAGTTATAGCCGTTTGAGCCACATCATTTTTCATATCTGTACGGTTTTTGTCAAATATCTCGGAAACGGAAGCTCGTACAGCAAATTTATCTGCATAGGGGACTGCTAACTGTAGAATTTGATGAGGAATCGAATGAGCCCATCTGCGAGGCTCTACGACTTTCGATTCAAAAGTTATAGCCTTTTGAGCCTGTGAGTTGCCATCACTGCTAGTCCTCTAATCAACCAGTATCAACACATCATTTATATGACAACTTGGTTAAACAAAGCTCAGAGAGCAATATGTACTCTATTCTGTCTTCAATTGGGGGTGTTTTTGTCAAAGAATGAATACAGAATAATTGTAGAAAATTCTTACTCTAAAGTTTATCCCCATTATGGACTTACTTGTTTTCTCTAAGTCAGTGTGTCAGATCCAGAAGTCACTAGACTACTAATATAGAGGGCACCTGTCAATGTGATTGATTTATGACCCCTAATTAGATATGCAAATGAGATTAAACGTATTTTATGACATGCACCTGGTCCGGGGTTTGTGTGTCACAATAGGAGGGGGGTGGTTTTGTGTGTGTGTGTGTGTGTGTGTGTGTGTGCTGCTGTTCTGTGTGTCTGAGGTGTGTGCGTGTTTGGGTATTCTGTGTGACGGTGTGTGTGTGTGTTTGATATGATTGTGAGGCTGGTGTGCTCTAATGAGCTTGATGTCCTTATTTAGATAACAGATTGTGTGTGCGTGGCTGTCGGTTTGTGAGGCGCGACTTGTGCCCCCCCTGTCTATCCCCCGGTGCTGACCCCCCCACCCAGACAAGCCCTGTGTGTGTGTGTGTGTGTGTGCTGCTGTTCTGTGTGTCTGAGGTGTGTGCTGCTGTTCTGTGTGTCTGAGGTGTGTGCGTGTTTGGGTATTCTGTGTGACGGTGTGTGTGTGTGTTTGATATGATTGTGAGGCTGGTGTGCTCTAATGAGCTTGATGTCCTTATTTAGATAACAGATTGTGTGTGCGTGGCTGTCGGTTTGTGAGGCGCGACTTGTGCCCCCCCTGTCTATCCCCCGGTGCTGACCCCCCCACCCAGACAAGCCCTGTGTGTGTGTGTGTGTGTGCTGCTGTTCTGTGTGTCTGAGGTGTGTGCGTGGATGGGGTGAGATGATTAGGGATGGGGCTAAGGTCAGACTGCATTAGAATATTGGCCTGCACCGGCGCTGGTGGTAGTACGGTCACTAGAGATAGGATTTTTTCTCAGTGTTTATGGTTTTAAATACACAATTATAAAACGGTAAGGATGGAGGGGCTGGTTTTAGTGTGTTTTTTTTCACTGTGTCTTCTGTGTATGTATGTGACTGGGGTCTTGTGTGTGTGTGTGTGTGTGTGTGTGTGTGTGTGTGTGTGTGTGTGGGGGGTGAGATGATTAGGGAGGGGGGGTATGGCCAGACGATATTAGATTATTGTCAGCTATAGGAGCCGGTACAGGCCTACTAAAGCAATAGGGGATCGGGGGCTTTTTCATCTCTAGACTAGATCAGAAGATTCTCTGGGTTTATCCCACCACCTGGGTGTGATAAGCTTCACTTACAAAGGTGAGAATGGAATGGGGTGGATCTATAAATATGAAGGGTCCCCGGTTCATTGTGTGTATGGCATCATTCACTCAGCAGAGCCCGCCACGTGGTCTTCAATACTTTTGAGTTCTCTCTCGGTACATCTCTTGCTATTTTCATCAAAAAACGATGGACAGCTTTTTGGACGATCATCACAATATGAATGTTTTTGATGGATGTAAGTAAACATTTTGGTGGTTATATTATAGCCTATAATTTTTTGTAATATTTAAGAATGACCTAACATGGTTTTTCGTTTTGTTTTCTGATGTTTTAACAGTGTGTGATAATATAGGAAAAGCGGGGGTTGAGACTTCTTCCGAAAATACCCGACCTAAGCCATGTCTGAAACGCAGAGGGGGCGGGGTCCATAAACCACTACGGTTGAAACGTCGTCGTGGTTTGGTTTCTAAAAGACGTTCCGTCGGGAAAGTATGCGTGTCACTCCCAGGACCACCAGCGGATCACGAAGCAGTATGTGTTAACGATACGCCTATTGGTAAGTAATATGCATAAACAAATAATATAAATAAGATGTATTTTTTCTTGCTAGATTTTAAAAAACAGTCATTTTACAACAGACCATTATATAACTCGCTCCCTCTCTCTCTCTCTCTCTCTCTTTCCCTCTCTTGCCCCTCCCGTCCTCTCTCGCGATCTCTTGCCCCTCACCTTTTCTCCCACTCCCGTCCTCTCTCGCGATCTCTTGCCCCCCACCTTTTCTCCCACTCCCGTCCTCTCTCGCGATCTCATGCCCCTCACCTTTTCTCCCACTCCCGTCCTCTCTCGCGATCTCTTGCCCCTCCCGTCCTCTCTCGCGATCTCTTGCCCCTCACCTTTTCTCCCACTCCCGTCCTCTCTCGCGATCTCTTCCCCCCCACCTTTTCTCCCACTCCCGTCCTCTCTCGCGATCTCATGCCCCTCACCTTTTCTCCCACTCCCGTCCTCTCTCGCGATCTCTTGCCCCTCTCTCTCCCTCTCTCTCTCTCTCTCTCTCCCTCTCTCTCTCTCTCTCTCATTACAGACGGTGAACGTGATCTCATTGCAGACGGTGAACGTGATCTCATTGACCGACGCTTAATGGCCGAAATATTTGGTGAAAGTAGTACGAATTTAGAAGATATTAATCCCACAATCCCTAGTGATTGGTTTGCACAGATCGGAGGCGGGTTAGACTCATTAGAATCATTTGTAGATCCAGATGCTTTGTCCGTAAATCCTTACATTTTGTTATCTCCACTACAGCCTACTTTTGACGACAACGCAACCCCTCACGAGCCAATATGTACGGATGCCTCTAGCCTAGTTGAACCAGACGTACTGGTGAATAATATTGCATTACAATCGGCCATTGAGAAGGCTGTCCTGGCGTCATTTACCGGAGATACACAGTCCTCAGCGCTTAAATCAATGACGCGTGATATTTGCGCATCAGTTGATCAATCTGTCACGTCTGGAATAAACACAATTGTAGCCAAGATATTGGAAAGCGTAACAGGAGCATACCAGAACGTCTTTACACAGATCATTGCGCGTCAGGATGCTATGTGTAATTCCATGGCGGAAAAATTGGCTTCGATAGAAGACATGTTAAGGGAATTACAGTGCGTCAATGCGAGCGTCGCATCACACCATACTTTATACGATCGCAAGTTTTTAGATATTATAAAACGTCTTAAAAACCAGGGGGCAGTGACCGATAGTGTGGCTGGGGTTGATTGGAGACAGCTGGCTGACTTAATAAAGACGATCGCTAATCTTACGGCGGCGCAGCGTGAGAATATTCCCTCTTTCAGCAGATCAAGCGACCGGCTGCCGCTCATCGAGAGACCCAGCGCCAACGTCAGTCCACGACGTGTCAGTCCACACCGTCGTATATTGTTTTAAGACTAATCAGCTATGAATGATTTGATGTGAAAATTATGTGATTGTTTTTTTTTGTTTTCTTTTCTTAAAGGTCTGATTATGTCTGCTGTTAATTGGCCTAGATATGACGAAATATCATCTGAGGAATATGATGATGATAATGATGAGGATATTGACATTCCAGAATTTTTTAATAATGCTTTGACCGAAGCCCGTCGCATATGTGATGATGGAGTTTGTGATTATTTTAACCGTGTATTGAGTGATTCTGTAACTGTTATGGATTATAATAATACAATTTGTGATATCTCTGAACCAGACGTCTCTCACTTTAATTCATGTTTGACAGAGTCACTACAAATGTTAAATGTGATACCCCCAAATGTGTCTCAACATTTTAATTCATGTTTGACTGAAGCTAGGGGAATATTACAACAGGGGGGTCATAATTACTCACCACCTATTTTAAACGATGATGATATAATTACATTGCGTCGGTCAGGTGGAAATATTGGAGAATATGTAATATTAGCCCAACCACGTTTCAATAGTGTAAATCTAAGCCGCCGTTTTAATTTCAGAGGCTTTACGGCTGGGGATATTGTATCTTATGTAAACCATATTCATGATACGGTGAATTCGCTAATAACCTTCTCGAGAAGGATAGGGGGGGAGGGGTCTATTTTAAACATGCGTTTTACGGCGGATAGTTTTCAAGGCACAGTGCAATCAATATTATCACCCGATAACGGCTATGATCCAGAATTAATGGTAAGGGCTTTTGAGAATATATTACAAAGTGATGAGAGTATACCGAGTGATGAATCACTTCAACTGTCGTGTTCGATAGCTATGTCACAGGCGGGCGGGGGCCGGACAAAACTAGCCAGGCTAGCCCATAATGAACTACTTAAAAAAAAAAAATTATCGCTGTTTTTTCCTATGAATAGCGGAAACAAGCTATGCTTTAGTATATGTATAGCTCGTTATCTAAATAAGGAACAGACAATGAATGAATTGGAGCAAGTAGCAAAATGTTTACACCATCGTTTGGGTTTCACAGAAAATCATGAAATTTCATTTAATGAAGTGTCCTTATTTGAAAAAATGCTTAATATAAAGATTGTAATTTTCCATAGAACCTTAACTCATGAATTACTGAAATACCAAACCACCGACCAGCATAATGTTAGTACCGTTTTTCTATATCTCCATGAAAATCACTATTATTTAATAACAAAGTTAAACCGGTTTCTTGGCACCTCATATGTTTGCACCTACTGCCATAGAGGTTATAATGATGAAAGATTTCATGAATGCATTTATAAATGCGGGGTATGTAATAATTTAGATTGTTGTAAATATCCAAAAAAGACAATAAAATGTATTGATTGTAGGCGTATATGTAAATCGAAATTCTGTTTTGATAAACACAGGTTATTACAACCAATGAAAAACGGGTCATTATCTCCATCACAATGCGCTGTGGTTAAATACTGTGAAGAATGTAACAGACGATATTATAAAACATCAAAGGCACACAAATGTATTATAGGCAAGTGTCCATTTTGTTCGGAAAACCTGTCGCCCGATAATAATCATTCATGCTTTATTCAACCGGTGATTGTTAAACAACCCAATGAAAAGTTAATATTTTACGATTTTGAGACAAGATTTGAGGATGGTAGACATATTGCTAATTATGTACATGCTATCACTTTTAATGATCAAGTGTTTAGTGCCCGTGGGGATGGTTGTGTGCGTGATTTATTGAATCATTTTAGGGTATTAAAATATAGGGAATACACATGGATTGCGCATAATGCATCAGGCTTCGATAATTATTTGCTATTGTCCGAATTAACAAAAATGAATGTTACACCCTCTCTGATTTTGTCTGGTGCTAGAATAATATTTATGTACGATAATTTATTTAAACATCGCTATGTTGACAGCTATGCACATTTTCCAATGAGACTCGCAAAAACACCTGCCGCATTCAATTTGCATTGTGAAGACAAGGGTTATTTTCCTCACAAGTTTAATATAAAAGAGAATGAATATTACATAGGCCCATACCCCTCTCGTGAATATTATGGCTACGCTTTTATGTCCAATAAGGACCGAGCTGCATTTGATATTTGGTATGACAGTGTGAAGCACGACATATTTGACTTCCAAGAACAGATATCACAATATGGTGCTAATGATGTGATTTTATTGAAAGCTGCTTGTTTGAAATATAGATCTGAATTCATAGAATGTACAGGTGTAGATCCGTTCAACTACACTACGTTAGCTTCCTGTTGTATGAATGTATTTAAATCAAATTTTTTAACCCGTGATACGATTGCTTTAACTTATAATGGATGTTATACATCGCAGCATAAGAGTCATTCAAACGTCTCCATCCAATGGTTGGAATATCTAATCTATTCACGAGGCGTGCCAATACAACATGCGGTAAACACGGGCGAGGCCCAGTTTGGGCAATACTATGTCGATGGCTTTTATGAATGCAATGGCCAGAACCACGCATTTGAATTCAACGGATGTTTTTTTCACGGACATGATTGTCAATATGACTCGAACTGTATCAACCCATTATCAGGCGTTTCTTATGGGGCTTTGCACATGCGATTTAACGATAAATTAGAAATTCTTAGGAGCGTTTATAATCTAACGGTTGAAGTAATGTGGGAGTGTGAATGGAATCGAATGAAACAGACAGACCCTAACGTTATAGCATTTATGAATAACTATGAAATACCGGAACGTCTGAGACCTCGAGATGCGCTTTTTGGAGGTCGGACAAACGCGTATAAATTATATCATAAAGTCTCATGTGATGATGATGAGGAAATAAGATATTTAGATTTCACGAGCCTTTACCCGTTTTGCCAGGCTACAAAAACATTTCCTACCGGCCATCCTGAAATCATTTTTAAAGATTTTCTACCGATAGAGAACTATTTTGGTTTGATAAAAGCGCGTCTACTGCCACCTAGAGGGTTATTACATCCAGTGCTTCCTTATCGGACGGCGGGTATATTAATGTTTCCCCTGTGTGCCAAATGTGCTGACCAATTAAATCAGCTGAAACAATGTAATCATAATGACGGTGAGCGCGCTATATTAGGAACCTGGGTGAGCTTGGAAATATTGAAGGCCATAGAAAAAGGATATATATTGGTGAAAATGTATGAAGTATGGCATTTTCCCCAGCAATCTGATTCTCTATTTACTGACTATGTTAAAACATTTTTAAAATATAAGCAGGAAGCAAGCGGTTATCCTGATAATGTAGTGACCCAGGAAGATAAAGACAGATACATCGACGATTATCGTGAGAAACAGGGTATCAGTTTAAATCCCAGCAATATTACATTAAACCATGCGCGACGGTCTATTAATAAATTAATTTTAAATAATCTATGGGGCCGTTTTTCAATGAGAGAGAATTTGCCTACCACAGTACTGTTAAGAGACCCCGAAGAGTTCTCACGTTTCATTTTTGGACGGGGTGTGGATGTCAAATATTTTTCTTTCGTCTCAGAGGACGTCGTTTTATTGCAGTATGTGAATACATCCGGAACTATGACTCGTACTAACGATATTAATGTATTTTTAGGGGCCTTCACAACTGCTTATGCGAGATTAGCCCTCTATGATCTCATGGATAAATTGAACGATCGATTATTATACAGTGATACGGACAGCGTGGTATTTTTACAGAAGCCAGGTGTTTGGGCTCCAACGCTAGGACCGTATTTAGGTGATCTTACAAATGAAATTTCGGAGGGTGATTATATTATAGAGTTTTGCTCCGGGGGTCCAAAGACTTATGGATACCGCACTTCTGGTGGTGCAGTTTGTATGAAGGCCAAGGGGATCACGTTGAACGCCGTCAACTCAGAGGTGATTAAATTGGACAGCTTGAAGCAATTAGTAAGTCAGTTCATTTCTGAACGTGATGATTCAACACATCTTTTAGCCCACACCGAAAATATCATACGCGTTAAAAAGAACCTTACTTTGAAGAACCAGACTATTGTTAAAAAGTTCAGAATCGTCTACAATAAGAGGGTGTTATTATCAGATGGTACCACGTTACCCTACGGTTATTAAATATGGAAAAACAATCATCCGTCCTAAAGGATGATGTCAATTTTGATTTTAGACTAGCCCACCCATTTTCATGTATTATAAGCGGTCCGTCTAACTCTGGCAAAACGTATTTCGTGGAGGGGTTACTACGAGAGGCCGATCGTCTAATATCTCATAAAATTGATCATATCGTATACATATATGATTGCTGGCAACCGCTATATGACCGATTGTTAACAATAAGAAACATTCATTTTGTGCAAGGATTACCTCAAAAGTTAGATGATGATGATTTACTGCCCCCAACTAAAAATTGTTTATTAATATTAGATGATATGATGAATGAGGCGTCTAGTAATCTTGAGGTTGGTAAAGTCTTTACACAATTTGTCCATCATCGTAACCTGTCTGCTCTATATTTAATTCAAAACATATTTGTACAGGGCTCTGCTAGTAGAAACATAAGCCTTAATACCAATTATATGATTTTATTTAAAAATCCTAGAGATACCTCGCAAATTTCTGTATTGGCACGCCAAATGTACCCCGGTAATACACGTTATTTTATGGACGCATTCAAAGATGCAACCTCTATACCTTACGGCTATCTTTTAATCGACTATAAAACCACGACACCGGACGCCTACCGGCTCAGAACTGATTTGTTAGCCCCGTACCAAGCCGTGTATATTCAGAAAAAACGTTTGTAATATTAACCTATCCATCACTCAACATGTCGGAGCGTATTAAACGTAATTTACCTCTCTTGAGGATGTTACAAAAGGCTAGCCCGGGGGAGAGAAAGTCTATTCTACAAACCGCATCAAAGGAATTGATACTAGCACTGTGCGAGCTAGCTTTTAACATATTCAAGGGTAATATACCGTTGAATGGATCTCAGTATAAGAATCTCTCTAAAAAGAAGGCCCAAATCAAATTTATAGCAAATAAAAAAATTGGGTGGTTTAAGAAGAGACGGGCTATTAATCAAAGTGGTAGCGGATTCCTCCTTCCACTATTAAGTATAGCGCTACCGTTCATATCAAGTCTCTTTAAACGTTCTGGTTGAGTCAAAATGAGTGCTGAGAAAATGTATCTAGTTCCCCAGCGGGAGATACAGCGTTTACGAGACGATCATGGTCCAGTGCCTATAAGACAAGCTGCTGAAAACAGGCTGGATGATAATATGAGGGAAGTGTTAAATAGGAGCGATCTAAATACTCACGAAAAAGCTCTACAATATACCGCCTTATTACAGCGCTATCTGGCTATAGTCAAGCAAGGTGAACAGGAGACGAGCATGTTATCCCTATCATTACCACCAGATGTCGCCACGACCCCAGGTCATAATGATAATACATCCGCCAATGCAACAGGTGTCGCTGTGACAACCGCGAGCACTCGTTCAGACCGACAAATCAGTGATGACGGCAGTCATTTTTTGAAAAGTATAGCCGCGCGAAACAGAGAAAATGCGCAGTATCTCTTGGAAATGATAACCCAATCTAACGGTGTTGTGGGATGGAATCTTATGGATGAATTGATACATAAGGGTAGTATTACACGAGGGTCTAATGTAGGATTATTATTAAAGAGACTCACTACACCGCAATTGCGTAGTAACTTTAAACGGCCCATAGGGTGGCATGAGTTTCTATTAGCCTGTTCCGACCTCGATATACCTCTCTCAAAAATACCCAATACCCACGTTCGGGCTAGATATCTCCTGATTAAACAAGGTAGATCAGCCAACCCCCCCGATTTAGCATCCCCCGTTAGAACTACTACTACTACTGCTACTAATGCAAAGAAACCTAGAAAACGGGCCGTGAAAGAATGGGAGGAATGGTCATAAAATCGTTTTTTTGGTTTATGATTTTTTTTTATTTCTTTGATTTCCTTTAGTTATCAGAATGTTATCAGAATGTTCTAATGTATGTGTATTGTGTGTGTGTGTGTGTGTTGTATGTGAAAATATAAACAATGATGTAATTATTTTCAAAAATGTTTTATTGATGATAAATATGTATTGATGCATCGTTATTATACAATAAAAAACATATTGAACAATAAATAGGTGTTTCATCTTGCTTTATTTTATGTATTTGAAATGTTACAACAAACTCTGAAATATATATACACAACATTGACATAACACTGACATAAGTCATCATAACACTGACATAAGTCATCATAACATGGACATAACTCAACATAACATGGACATAACTCAACATAACACTGACATAATACTGACATAAGTCAACATAATGTGATAAACATTCTATATCAAATCATAAAAGAGGGTGATTCTTTATAAATATACCCCTTGAATCTACATGCTGTAGACATTTTAACCCTGTAGATATACACACGCAGGGCAATAGTTTTCTCACAAACAATGATACTAATCTATCATTTTTATCAGTATTATCACTGTACAAATCCAAGAATTTCATATAACTTTTACCTCTAAGCATATTAGAAAGAAAGAATATGCAGTGTTCACCGCAACAGGTGGAATCATATCCCTGTATTTGTTGACTGGAATATTGAATATCGTCACAGGTCATTTTGAGAAATCTATAAATACTGTCTGGAAACATTCTATAGTCGGGGCTGTTCCCATAACTATCGAAAAAACTACCAGTCATGTCAGACGATAGATACAGAGCAATCCAATGCTCCCCGGGGAGGTGTGATGGGTGTGTGTTTACGATGGCTGTTGCTGGGAGATTAGTGACACGCCTCCGAGGAAGCTGGTCACTAGCCAACACTCCGAGAAAATGGTTTTTTGTGGATATTTTATCCATAATATTTGTCAACTGTATAGTATTCATTTTTATTTTTTCAATAACAGTCCATAAGAACCTGTCGCCTATTAGATACTTCCAACACACAGTCAAACACCGCATATACGATTAATGTAATGGTCCTGGGGAGTGGTTGACTAAACCTGACCTCCATGCGTAAGCTGCCTGATTTGGCCAATGACAGATGACCTCCACACTCATCGTCCGGCGCGAGATTGAACGCATACAATGTATAGCCAGCCATAAAATCTTCCCTACTTATGGGCAAGCTACGATTCATTAAGTGTCGCCCTGTAGCCGTGATGAGTTGATAATAATCACGCGCAATACAACCGGCTTCGAAATTAGGCTGTAGCGGTTTGGTAGGGTATTGCTGGCCGTCGAGATAAACGGCTATGAATTCTAGATGATTATGTTTAAAATTAAAAGGGTTTTTATGATAAACACCCATAAATGCATCATTATCAACGAAACCCACTACTAATGATTTAGGCATGGTACCCAGAAAAAGGTTTTCTTGATTAGATATGCGTGACTGGGCCGGTAGCGAAATAGTTTTCACTACCACCCGGTCCAATGCATATCGAGCGGTCGCATTGAGCAAGGCTTCGGCATGACCAAGCCGTACCGGCGGGGAGACTGTCACCTTTTTCACAAATAACGATGCATACGTTATATTTAGCGTGTAGGGGATGTTGCCGTCCCTCATCAGACAGAATTCATCCTTTGTTCTCATAAGACGTATTTTTATATCAACCCCATTTAACATTAACTTTTCTTGAAAAAATATATCGGCGTGTATAGGGCCAATCAATTCAGTTACATGACTTTGTTGTGTAAATGCCGCCCTCGAGTTGAGACCGGGGTTGTTACCCTGTGTGTCAACTTCGTCCATATGACCCGCTTGATCCTTGTAAAATAAACCCGCGGTGAAATTTGTTTCCAATACTTGCTGATCATAATTCAATAGACATTCGATAATACTTCTATACGGATAGGTGGACGAGCTTTGCGACACTAGGCGGTCTCCTAACGTCACATCAACTTGTGAAAAAATACTGGCTATCGGATAGTTAACCAGGGCTACATTTGCGCCGGCCGGTAGTGGTTGGCCGTCGGGTAAAGTGATTCTAACCCTTAAAAATAGTAATGTGTTATTCAAATCTATGTACTCTTCTCCACTCGAAGGGATGAAGAATTCTAGAGGTGCCGTTCCGGAAAGGGCAGAGACAGGCTGGATCTCAACATATTGTGATTTCTCCACGCTCGTCTGGGTCAATGGGAGTGAAAATAAATCCAGCTCCGTTTTTAAACCTTCGTCGGATAATGGATGTAGTAGCGACATCTTTAATTAGAATATGCCTTTAAAGCCCCTCTTGACGGTGCTATTTTTACGCTGTTTACGTCTAGCGGGTCGTGCTGATAATGAACGCTTGGCCGCGCCGCGTTTACTTTTCTTGGTGACGGTCTTAGCTCGACCCCCGGGTGGCCGCTTCACACCCCTGCGTGTCATTACCATCAATCCTGACCCATCCTGATTCGAGCCTAAATTGTTAGACATAACGCGGCTCACCACATCACTGACTAAACCTTTTGCGGCCGTCTTTAAATGCGGTTTGGCTAGCGCTATACCCGATCTGAAAAACGGTGCTACCATGCGATACAAGCCCCTAAAAAGACCCCCAAATCCTCGTCCGTACTGCGTAAATGATCCTGCGTAACCCGGTAGATGCCCACCACCGGCCTGACTTTTATAATAAGAGACATACCGACGGCTGTCATTGTATGCCATCTTTACACCTTAGATATGCAACTTCTGAGGAACGGGGCGGAAGTGTAACTTGACTACCACTTTACCATGGGTAAATAAAACTGTTTGATCCTGATCGTTTTTAATATCGATACATATATCTGTGATTACATGTCTTGCAAGCGAAACGTAGTGTGCCTTGTCATAACACACTGTGACTGAATCCTGATGCTCACCCGATATATGTACACATCTCAACAGAGGCACATAATGATCCCCCACTAATTGATATCGTATAAAATCACAGTAAATAAATAATGTGTAAAACGCTCCATAAAGATCCGCGGGGTATTTTGCATAATGTCTCACTTGCCCCGTATTCAGATCTGAAATAAATGACTTGCTCCCCACAGCTTTTATCAAGCCACGACCCTCAACTAACTCCAATCCCAAAATGGATGATAATTTCACATTGAACTTTAGAACCATAGTATCAGCACACTGCATATAAACTTTATTTCGGACGGCATCATAAGATAACCTAGCCCGTAACCCCTCTAAAAAGATGTTGATAGCAGCGATTATGCCATCGATGCTTGTGTAGAAACCGTGAGGCACCCTCTGTGTAACAATGATCTCCGGGTCATTAAAACAAATATCAAATACACAGTCTTTTTCAGCTATAGTCTCCCATGTACGGGGGTAATTAATTTCGATGAGAGCTACTTCCCACCTACCCGGTAAGTCTAATACCGTGCGTAAATTAGTCCTGTATTTTCCAATCTCATTATCCGGATAAACAGATGCCGAAGAGTTGGAGGGGAGTGTAACGTAAAATCCTCCTGAATCACTCATTTTTGACACTATATTCATTCATGAATGAATGAATGAATGAATGAACGTAGGATATGGGACTCTGCGTTTCTTATGCGTCCACCACTTCATGCTCCGGAATCCAACTGTTGAACTTTTCAGGCCATCCCAACCATTTCACTAGAACCATACGCTTCTTGCCAGTTTTCTTTCTTGATATGATTTTATCAATCTTAAATCGATATCCTTTATTCAATTTAATCTTTTGTAACTCTTGTTCATAAAAATTACCTTCAATCAGCTCTCCATCATAATCCTTTAACCGGTAGATGGGAGGGGACCGTGGAATTCGTTCAGTTATAGTGAAATATTCATGGGTGTAGGTTTGTTCATATCCCTTATCAAATATACCACGGTTTCTTGAAACCCTTACAATATCACCCACCTCATGCCTGAATCTTACAGATTGTTTTTTATTACCGTCTATACCGTATAAATTGTTAAACACCACACGCTCATTGGCAAGACAAACCTCTGACGGCCTCATCTTAATAGCCGTATGTAACGAATTATTATAGGAGCTGACCAAATCCTCCAAGACATCAATGTATCGTTTAGAATTAACCGCAGTCAAATACCTCCACATACGGCCTTTAATAGTCCGATTGAATCGCTCCACTACAGAGGCCTTTACCTCACTATTTGTTGAAAAATGGTTTATTTTATATTTCCCCATTAGTTTTTTAAACGTAGTATTGTAGAATTCGGTTCCATGGTCGGTCTGTAGTTTACAAGGTATTCTACCGCTGGACATTACATCCTCAAACGCCTTGGTGACATCACTGGCGTTTTTAGTTTTAATACATACACACCAGGCAAATTTGCTAAATACATCTATACATGTCAACATATATTTAAAGTCGTCATTATATTCGGCATACATTGACATATCGACCAAGTCTGCTTGAAATTGCTGATTTAGACCAAAGACCATGACTCTGCTACGTGGATAGTTAATCCGCTTTGCTTTATGCAATGTGTAAGTATCTTCACCGGAGAGCCAATTAGTCACAGAATTGTTTGCCACTTTCCCTTCGAGTGCTCGTTTGAGGCGTTGTTGGCCCCCGAAACACCCCTCACTAGTGGGATCATAATATAAGCGTTTCATACGTGACTCCATGGTATGATTTGTTTTGAAATAATGAGAGGTTGTTACTGATACAATGATTTTTATTTAGAATATAATCAAGAATAGTTATACATTTCACACATACGCTCAATACATTTTGTCATATTTTACATCTTATCGAGCAGTTTTAAAAATTGAATACATTTATCAACATTTTTTCTTATCAGAAATTCGGCTAAAACAGTAGCCACAATAGACACATTAACGGTCTCATTTTTTAACATTTTCATTATACAAAAATCAGTCACAAACGTACAAATAACAATGAAAGTACCCATATTTAAACAACCCCATGTAGGCTGAGACATGCAATTTAAAACCAATGACACGGTCATGTGACAAGGGGCATGAGCATCGGAGCACATCTCCAGCAGACACGTCCAGTCGCTGGCTATCTCCCTCCCACGCTTCATGAGTTTCTTTAAGTTGCATAGACGCCCGGATGTCCTAACGCTCGCATCTTGATTAGTTGTAGAATCACCGCCCGCTACATGATTATTATGTATTTGAGCAATTTCATCTACAATCACAGAATACAATAATGAGGTCAAATGCCCCTTGAGAACGACCTCATCGATGACACGAGGCTCTTCCACCACGATTGATGTGAATCGGTTGCCCATCTTCTCATTGATGATGATGATGATACGACGATGATATTTTTTATGAAGAAATAATGCCGCGCCACCGCATCAATGTGTTCTCTACAGCGTCTTTGACATCTTTATCCATCAACGTGTTCCGGATCTCTCTCAACTTGGTGCAGATTTGTTTTTCAGCTTGCAGTTCGTATATCACTGTTTCAATACATCCAATAATTTTCTGTGGCGATGGATAAAGACCCTTTTTTGCTAGCACATCAGACAAAATCTGTGGTAGCGCCGGAACCACTATTTCAAGTAATATATCAACTGCATTTGTTTCAAGGAAATGAGCAGGGGGGTCAAATAGACACGGATGCTGCATTTGGCTAGGATGCTGTATTTTACAGCCGTAACATGTCAGCTTTAACCTATCACTAATTACGTCCTCAAGTATCATACATGTCGACACCTTTACAATATGCACTCCTAATGTAGTGAGAGGTTTACCCAATATTAAATAGGGATGGCTGGTTAATTGGTCATCAGCATAATTCATGGGTGGAATAACATCGTATCCGGCTTCTGCTTCATATTGTGAGCCCCCGTAGGCATCAACCCAACTAGATACCCAACCGTCATCTGAATCATAGTCTTTAGCTGACTCATTGTCTTTAACAGACGTTTTACCCCCATTAACACTAGCCATGTCATAGTTCTGTGTGCTTGTGCTGGCAACTGCCCCGTCACGGGTCAAGAGAGGTTTTATACCGTAGGAGTTGGAGGGCAACGTGGGAGGGGCTTTACTTGACCGTTTCATCATTTAGTCTTTGATGGGATGCTGAAAGGCCTAGGGGAATGAATGATTTAAGAAAGTCTCTCATTGACACACACACACACACACACACATACCCCGTCACACACACACACACACACACACACATTCATCTATCAACCGTAAAATTAAAAATTAAAAATTCATAGAAGACATTAAAAAAAAGAAACCCATATCAAGTCATATCTGCCATATCAAGTCTTTTAGAATCAACCACTATGTCTGGTTGAAGTATTCAAGATTGTTTATGAATAAAGTACGTTTAATACCATTAAAATCCTCCAAGACATTCCTCCAACGAAAAATGTCATCTATTCTATCAAAAATATCGTACATTATGTGCACATCGCTTAAAGGAAAAACGAAAAGAGCATCAGAGTCTGCGATTACATTCGATAAATCATTAGGGTTTGCAATAATGGTATTTCTATAATTTCCACCGCATACATACACATAAGTGCCTGTTTTTTTAGAATCCCTGTCGGCAAAAACAAAATATTGTTTTTCACCACATTTAACGAGCTTATTGTATAAAACCTCGTTTTCAGGTATTACCAATTGACGCAGATTTGATAAAACGGCCCCTTTAAACGACCACCAAGACTCTCTGTCAAAAACCACCCCGTTTTTATCTAGTTCTGCCGCTACATTAGTAGTTGAAATCTTGACAGTTGATTCCTCTTTATCATAGACATACCCCGCCAGTCTAAAATCGCTGAGCATCCAGCTGAACTCTCTGTCAATGTCATAATCATACAGATTACGGAGCAAACTACCAGGCCGTCTCGTTAATGCCAAATCTCGCGGCACCACTTTTTTAGGCGCACGGCATAAAGTCGGGCTATGATCGACTATAGGAATTCTGATACGCGGGTGGTGGTCCGGCGTGTGACACGGAGGAGAACTCGCCATCGTCTGGGTTGAGGTCGTGAGAGAGAGAATGCAGAGCGGTGGCTAGTACCGTGATGGTCTCTCGGTTATGAACAGCCTCGGCTGTAATGAGCTTATCCTTATATAACACAGCGCTAAGAATCTCCCCGTTTAACGACCCATAATCACTCAGTAGAAACACACTCACACACACGCACACACAGTGAAAAAAACACACTAAAACCAGACACCACGCCTCCAGCCCCTCCATCCTTACCGTTTATAATTGTGTATTTAAAACCATAAACACTGAGAAAAAATCCTATCTCTAGTGACCGTACTACCACCAGCGCCGGTGCAGGCCAATATTCTAATGCAGTCTGACCTTAGCCCCATCCCTAATCATCTCACCCCATCCACGCACACACCTCAGACACACAGAACAGCAGCACACACACACACACACACAGGGCTTGTCTGGGTGGGGGGGTCAGCACCGGGGGATAGACAGGGGGGGGGCACAAGTCGCGCCTCACAAACCGACAGCCACGCACACACAATCTGTTATCTAAATAAGGACATCAAGCTCATTAGAGCACACCATCCTCACAAACTCTCAGCCACGCACATACCGTCACACACAGATCACCATCCACGCTCACACCTCAGACACACAGAACAGCAGCACACACACACACACACACAGGGCTTGTCTGGGTGGGGGGTCAGCACCGGGGGATAGACAGGGGGGGGGGCCCAAGTCGCGCCTCACAAACCGACAGCCACGCACACACAATCTGTTATCTAAATAAGGACATCAAGCTCATTAGAGCACACCAGCCTCACAATCATATCAAACACACACACACACCGTCACACAGAATACCCAAACACGCACACACCTCAGACACACAGAACAGCAGCACACACCTCAGACACACAGAACAGCAGCACACACACACACACACACACAGGGCTTGTCTGGGTGGGGGGGTCAGCACCGGGGGATAGACAGGGGGGGCACAAGTCGCGCCTCACAAACCGACAGCCACGCACACACAATCTGTTATCTAAATAAGGACATCAAGCTCATTAGAGCACACCAGCCTCACAATCATATCAAACACACACACACACCGTCACACAGAATACCCAAACACGCACACACCTCAGACACACAGAACAGCAGCACACACACACACACACACACACACACACAAAACCACCCCCCTCCTATTGTGACACACAAACCCCGGACCAGGTGCATGTCATAAAATACGTTTAATCTCATTTGCATATCTAATTAGGGGTCATAAATCAATCACATTGACAGGTGCCCTCTATATTAGTAGTCACTAGCTACTCTGATGAGGTGGAATGGATCACTGACTGTTTAAGTGTCTGCGTCAGCAACGTCTACTATGACATCATAAAAGCAATGGGAGATGTAACGTGGCGAGGCGCCCTCTAGTGGTTTTGATAAGTTAACATGATACGGTTTTTGTCAAATATCTCGGAAACGGAAGCTCGTACAGCAAATTTATCTGCATAGGGGACTGCTAACTGTAGAATTTGATGAGGAATCGAATGAGCCCATCTGCGAGGCTCTACGACTTTCGATTCAAAAGTTATAGCCGTTTGAACCACATCATTTTCATATCTGTACGGTTTTTGTCCGATTTCAAGGACATTTGACACATCATTTTTCATATCTGTACGGTTTTTGTCAAATATCTCGGAAACGGAAGCTCGTACAGCAAATTTATCTGCATAGGGGACTGCTAACTGTAGAATTTGATGAGGAATCGAATGAGCCCATCTGCGAGGCTCTACGACTTTCGATTCAAAAGTTATAGCCGTTTGAACCACATCATTTTCATATCTGTACGGTTTTTGTCCGATTTCAAGGACATTTGACACATAATTTTTCATATCTGTACGGTTTTTGTCAAATATCTCGGAAACGGAAGCTCGTACAGCAAATTTATCTGCATAGGGGACTGCTAACTGTAGAATTTGATGAGGAATCGAATGAGCCCATCTGCGTGGCTCTACGACTTTCGATTCAAAAGTTATAGCCGTTTGAGCCACATCATTTTTCATATCTGTTTGGTTTTTGTCAAATATCTCGGAAACCGAAGCTCGTACAGCAAATTTACCTGCATAGGGGACTGCTAACTGTAGAATTTGATGAGGAATCGAATGAGCCCATCTGCGAGGCTCTACGACTTTCGATTCAAAAGTTATAGCCTTTTGAGCCTGTGAGTTGCCATCACTGCTAGTCCTCTAATCAACCAGTATCAACACATCATTTATATGACAACTTGGTTAAACAAAGCTCAGAGAGCAATATGTACTCTATTCTGTCTTCAATTGGGGGTGTTTTTGTCAAAGAATGAATACAGAATAATTGTAGAAAATTCTTACTCTAAAGTTTATCCCCATTATGGACTTACTTGTTTTCTCTAAGTCAGTGTGTCAGATCCAGAAGTCACTAGCTACTCTGATGAGGTGGAATGGATCACTGACTGTTTAAGTGTCTGCGTCAGCAACGTCTACTATGACATCATAAAAGCAATGGGAGATGTAACGTGGCGAGGCGCCCTCTAGTGGTTTTGATAAGTTAACATGATACGGTTTTTGTCAAATATCTCGGAAACGGAAGCTCGTACAGCAAATTTATCTGCATAGGGGACTGCTAACTGTAGAATTTGATGAGGAATCGAATGAGCCCATCTGCGAGGCTCTACGACTTTCGATTCAAAAGTTATAGCCGTTTGAACCACATCATTTTCATATCTGTACGGTTTTTGTCCGATTTCAAGGACATTTGACACATCATTTTTCATATCTGTACGGTTTTTGTCAAATATCTCGGAAACGGAAGCTCGTACAGCAAATTTATCTGCATAGGGGACTGCTAACTGTAGAATTTGATGAGGAATCGAATGAGCCCATCTGCGAGGCTCTACGACTTTCGATTCAAAAGTTATAGCCGTTTGAACCACATCATTTTCATATCTGTACGGTTTTTGTCCGATTTCAAGGACATTTGACACATCATTTTTCATATCTGTACGGTTTTTGTCAAATATCTCGGAAACGGAAGCTCGTACAGCAAATTTATCTGCATAGGGGACTGCTAACTGTAGAATTTGATGAGGAATCGAATGAGCCCATCTGCGAGGCTCTACGACTTTCGATTCAAAAGTTATAGCCGTTTGAACCACATCATTTTCATATCTGTACGGTTTTTGTCCGATTTCAAGGACATTTGACACATCATTTTTCATATCTGTACGGTTTTTGTCAAATATCTCGGAAACGGAAGCTCGTACAGCAAATTTATCTGCATAGGGGACTGCTAACTGTAGAATTTGATGAGGAATCGAATGAGCCCATCTGCGTGGCTCTACGACTTTCGATTCAAAAGTTATAGCCGTTTGAGCCACATCATTTTTCATATCTGTTTGGTTTTTGTCAAATATCTCGGAAACCGAAGCTCGTACAGCAAATTTACCTGCATAGGGGACTGCTAACTGTAGAATTTGATGAGGAATCGAATGAGCCCATCTGCGAGGCTCTACGACTTTCGATTCAAAAGTTATAGCCTTTTGAGCCTGTGAGTTGCCATCACTGCTAGTCCTCTAATCAACCAGTATCAACACATCATTTATATGACAACTTGGTTAAACAAAGCTCAGAGAGCAATATGTACTCTATTCTGTCTTCAATTGGGGGTGTTTTTGTCAAAGAATGAATACAGAATAATTGTAGAAAATTCTTACTCTAAAGTTTATCCCCATTATGGACTTACTTGTTTTCTCTAAGTCAGTGTGTCAGATCCAGAAGTCACTAGCTACTCTGATGAGGTGGAATGGATCACTGACTGTTTAAGTGTCTGCGTCAGCAACGTCTACTATGACATCATAAAAGCAATGGGAGATGTAACGTGGCGAGGCGCCCTCTAGTGGTTTTGATAAGTTAACATGATACGGTTTTTGTCAAATATCTCGGAAACGGAAGCTCGTACAGCAAATTTATCTGCATAGGGGACTGCTAACTGTAGAATTTGATGAGGAATCGAATGAGCCCATCTGCGAGGCTCTACGACTTTCGATTCAAAAGTTATAGCCGTTTGAACCACATCATTTTCATATCTGTACGGTTTTTGTCCGATTTCAAGGACATTTGACACATCATTTTTCATATCTGTACGGTTTTTGTCAAATATCTCGGAAACGGAAGCTCGTACAGCAAATTTATCTGCATAGGGGACTGCTAACTGTAGAATTTGATGAGGAATCGAATGAGCCCATCTGCGAGGCTCTACGACTTTCGATTCAAAAGTTATAGCCGTTTGAACCACATCATTTTCATATCTGTACGGTTTTTGTCCGATTTCAAGGACATTTGACACATCATTTTTCATATCTGTACGGTTTTTGTCAAATATCTCGGAAACGGAAGCTCGTACAGCAAATTTATCTGCATAGGGGACTGCTAACTGTAGAATTTGATGAGGAATCGAATGAGCCCATCTGCGAGGCTCTACGACTTTCGATTCAAAAGTTATAGCCGTTTGAACCACATCATTTTCATATCTGTACGGTTTTTGTCCGATTTCAAGGACATTTGACACATCATTTTTCATATCTGTACGGTTTTTGTCAAATATCTCGGAAACGGAAGCTCGTACAGCAAATTTATCTGCATAGGGGACTGCTAACTGTAGAATTTGATGAGGAATCGAATGAGCCCATCTGCGTGGCTCTACGACTTTCGATTCAAAAGTTATAGCCGTTTGAGCCACATCATTTTTCATATCTGTTTGGTTTTTGTCAAATATCTCGGAAACCGAAGCTCGTACAGCAAATTTACCTGCATAGGGGACTGCTAACTGTAGAATTTGATGAGGAATCGAATGAGCCCATCTGCGAGGCTCTACGACTTTCGATTCAAAAGTTATAGCCTTTTGAGCCTGTGAGTTGCCATCACTGCTAGTCCTCTAATCAACCAGTATCAACACATCATTTATATGACAACTTGGTTAAACAAAGCTCAGAGAGCAATATGTACTCTATTCTGTCTTCAATTGGGGGTGTTTTTGTCAAAGAATGAATACAGAATAATTGTAGAAAATTCTTACTCTAAAGTTTATCCCCATTATGGACTTACTTGTTTTCTCTAAGTCAGTGTGTCAGATCCAGAAGTCACTAGCTACTCTGATGAGGTGGAATGGATCACTGACTGTTTAAGTGTCTGCGTCAGCAACGTCTACTATGACATCATAAAAGCAATGGGAGATGTAACGTGGCGAGGCGCCCTCTAGTGGTTTTGATAAGTTAACATGATACGGTTTTTGTCAAATATCTCGGAAACGGAAGCTCGTACAGCAAATTTATCTGCATAGGGGACTGCTAACTGTAGAATTTGATGAGGAATCGAATGAGCCCATCTGCGAGGCTCTACGACTTTCGATTCAAAAGTTATAGCCGTTTGAACCACATCATTTTCATATCTGTACGGTTTTTGTCCGATTTCAAGGACATTTGACACATCATTTTTCATATCTGTACGGTTTTTGTCAAATATCTCGGAAACGGAAGCTCGTACAGCAAATTTATCTGCATAGGGGACTGCTAACTGTAGAATTTGATGAGGAATCGAATGAGCCCATCTGCGAGGCTCTACGACTTTCGATTCAAAAGTTATAGCCGTTTGAACCACATCATTTTCATATCTGTACGGTTTTTGTCCGATTTCAAGGACATTTGACACATCATTTTTCATATCTGTACGGTTTTTGTCAAATATCTCGGAAACGGAAGCTCGTACAGCAAATTTATCTGCATAGGGGACTGCTAACTGTAGAATTTGATGAGGAATCGAATGAGCCCATCTGCGAGGCTCTACGACTTTCGATTCAAAAGTTATAGCCTTTTGAGCCTGTGAGTTGCCATCACTGCTAGTCCTCTAATCAACCAGTATCAACACATCATTTATATGACAACTTGGTTAAACAAAGCTCAGAGAGCAATATGTACTCTATTCTGTCTTCAATTGGGGGTGTTTTTGTCAAAGAATGAATACAGAATAATTGTAGAAAATTCTTACTCTAAAGTTTATCCCCATTATGGACTTACTTGTTTTCTCTAAGTCAGTGTGTCAGATCCAGAAGTCACTAGCTACTCTGATGAGGTGGAATGGATCACTGACTGTTTAAGTGTCTGCGTCAGCAACGTCTACTATGACATCATAAAAGCAATGGGAGATGTAACGTGGCGAGGCGCCCTCTAGTGGTTTTGATAAGTTAACATGATACGGTTTTTGTAAAATATCTCGGAAACGGAAGCTCGTACAGCAAATTTATCTGCATAGGGGACTGCTAACTGTAGAATTTGATGAGGAATCGAATGAGCCCATCTGCGAGGCTCTACGACTTTCGATTCAAAAGTTATAGCCGTTTGAACCACATCATTTTCATATCTGTACGGTTTTTGTCCGATTTCAAGGACATTTGACACATCATTTTTCATATCTGTACGGTTTTTGTCAAATATCTCGGAAACGGAAGCTCGTACAGCAAATTTATCTGCATAGGGGACTGCTAACTGTAGAATTTGATGAGGAATCGAATGAGCCCATCTGCGAGGCTCTACGACTTTCGATTCAAAAGTTATAGCCGTTTGAACCACATCATTTTCATATCTGTACGGTTTTTGTCCGATTTCAAGGACATTTGACACATAATTTTTCATATCTGTACGGTTTTTGTCAAATATCTCGGAAACGGAAGCTCGTACAGCAAATTTATCTGCATAGGGGACTGCTAACTGTAGAATTTGATGAGGAATCGAATGAGCCCATCTGCGTGGCTCTACGACTTTCGATTCAAAAGTTATAGCCGTTTGAGCCACATCATTTTTCATATCTGTTTGGTTTTTGTCAAATATCTCGGAAACCGAAGCTCGTACAGCAAATTTACCTGCATAGGGGACTGCTAACTGTAGAATTTGATGAGGAATCGAATGAGCCCATCTGCGAGGCTCTACGACTTTCGATTCAAAAGTTATAGCCGTTTGAACCACATCATTTTCATATCTGTACGGTTTTTGTCCGATTTCAAGGACATTTGACACATCATTTTTCATATCTGTACGGTTTTTGTCAAATATCTCGGAAACGGAAGCTCGTACAGCAAATTTATCTGCATAGGGGACTGCTAACTGTAGAATTTGATGAGGAATCGAATGAGCCCATCTGCGAGGCTCTACGACTTTCGATTCAAAAGTTATAGCCTTTTGAGCCTGTGAGTTGCCATCACTGCTAGTCCTCTAATCAACCAGTATCAACACATCATTTATATGACAACTTGGTTAAACAAAGCTCAGAGAGCAATATGTACTCTATTCTGTCTTCAATTGGGGGTGTTTTTGTCAAAGAATGAATACAGAATAATTGTAGAAAATTCTTACTCTAAAGTTTATCCCCATTATGGACTTACTTGTTTTCTCTAAGTCAGTGTGTCAGATCCAGAAGTCACTAGCTACTCTGATGAGATGGAATGGATCACTGACTGTTTAAGTGTCTGCGTCAGCAACGTCTACTATGACATCATAAAAGCAATGGGAGATGTAACGTGGCGAGGCGCCCTCTAGTGGTTTTGATAAGTTAACATGATACGGTTTTTGTCAAATATCTCGGAAACGGAAGCTCGTACAGCAAATTTATCTGCATAGGGGACTGCTAACTGTAGAATTTGATGAGGAATCGAATGAGCCCATCTGCGAGGCTCTACGACTTTCGATTCAAAAGTTATAGCCGTTTGAACCACATCATTTTCATATCTGTACGGTTTTTGTCCGATTTCAAGGACATTTGACACATCATTTTTCATATCTGTACGGTTTTTGTCAAATATCTCGGAAACGGAAGCTCGTACAGCAAATTTATCTGCATAGGGGACTGCTAACTGTAGAATTTGATGAGGAATCGAATGAGCCCATCTGCGAGGCTCTACGACTTTCGATTCAAAAGTTATAGCCTTTTGAGCCTGTGAGTTGCCATCACTGCTAGTCCTCTAATCAACCAGTATCAACACATCATTTATATGACAACTTGGTTAAACAAAGCTCAGAGAGCAATCTGTACTCTATTCTGTCTTCAATTGGGGGTGTTTTTGTCAAAGAATGAATACAGAATAATTGTAGAAAATTCTTACTCTAAAGTTTATCCCCATTATGGACTTACTTGTTTTCTCTAAGTCAGTGTGTCACATCCAGAAGTCACTAGCTACTCTGATGAGATGGAATGGATCACTGACTGTTTAAGTGTCTGCGTCAGCAACGTCTACTATGACATCATAAAAGCAATGGGAGATGTAACGTGGCGAGGCGCCCTCTAGTGGTTTTGATAAGTTAACATGATACGGTTTTTGTCAAATATCTCGGAAACGGAAGCTCGTACAGCAAATCTATCTGCATAGGGGACTGCTAACTGTAGAATTTGATAAGGAATCGAATGAGCCCATCTGCGAGGCTCTACGACTTTCGATTCAAAAGTTATAGCCGTTTGAACCACATCATTTTCATATCTGTACGGTTTTTGTCCGATTTCAAGGACATTTGACACATCATTTTTCATATCTGTACGGTTTTTGTCAAATATCTCGGAAACGGAAGCTCGTACAGCAAATTTATCTGCATAGGGGACTGCTAACTGTAGAATTTGATGAGGAATCGAATGAGCCCATCTGCGAGGCTCTACGACTTTCGATTCAAAAGTTATAGCCTTTTGAGCCTGTGAGTTGCCATCACTGCTAGTCCTCTAATCAACCAGTATCAACACATCATTTATATGACAACTTGGTTAAACAAAGCTCAGAGAGCAATATGTACTCTATTCTGTCTTCAATTGGGGGTGTTTTTGTCAAAGAATGAATACAGAATAATTGTAGAAAATTCTTACTCTAAAGTTTATCCCCATTATGGACTTACTTGTTTTCTCTAAGTCAGTGTGTCAGATCCAGAAGTCACTAGCTACTCTGATGAGATGGAATGGATCACTGACTGTTTAAGTGTCTGCGTCAGCAACGTCTACTATGACATCATAAAAGCAATGGGAGATGTAACGTGGCGAGGCGCCCTCTAGTGGTTTTGATAAGTTAACATGATACGGTTTTTGTCAAATATCTCGGAAACGGAAGCTCGTACAGCAAATTTACCTGCATAGGGGACTGCTAACTGTAGAATTTGATGAGGAATCGAATGAGCCCATCTGCGAGGCTCTACGACTTTAGATTCAAAAGTTATAGCCGTTTGAACCACATCATTTTCATATCTGTACGGTTTTTGTCCGATTTCAAGGACATTTGACACATCATTTTTCATATCTGTACGGTTTTTGTCAAATATCTCGGAAACGGAAGCTCGTACAGCAAATTTATCTGCATAAGGGACTGCTAACTGTAGAATTTGATGAGGAATCGAATGAGCCCATCTGCGAGGCTCTACGACTTTCGATTCAAAAGTTATAGCCGTTTGAACCACATCATTTTCATATCTGTACGGTTTTTGTCCGATTTCAAGGACATTTGACACATCATTTTTCATATCTGTACGGTTTTTGTCAAATATCTCGGAAACGGAAGCTCGTACAGCAAATTTATCTGCATAGGGGACTGCTAACTGTAGAATTTGATGAGGAATCGAATGAGCCCATCTGCGAGGCTCTACGACTTTCGATTCAAAAGTTATAGCCTTTTGAGCCTGTGAGTTGCCATCACTGCTAGTCCTCTAATCAACCAGTATCAACACATCATTTATATGACAACTTGGTTAAACAAAGCTCAGAGAGCAATATGTACTCTATTCTGTCTTCAATTGGGGGTGTTTTTGTCAAAGAATGAATACAGAATAATTGTAGAAAATTCTTACTCTAAAGTTTATCCCCATTATGGACTTACTTGTTTTCTCTAAGTCAGTGTGTCAGATCCAGAAGTCACTAGCTACTCTGATGAGATGGAATGGATCACTGACTGTTTAAGTGTCTGCGTCAGCAACGTCTACTATGAAATCATAAAAGCAATGGGAGATGTAACGTGGCGAGGCGCCCTCTAGTGGTTTTGATAAGTTAACATGATACGGTTTTTGTCAAATATCTCGGAAACGGAAGCTCATACAGCAAATTTATCTGCATTGGGCACTGCTAACTGTAGAATTTGATGAGGAATCGAATGAGCCCATCTGCGAGGCTCTACGACTTTCGATTCAAAAGTTAAAGCCGTTTGAACCACATCATTTTCATATCTGTACGGTTTTTGTCCGATTTCAAGGACATTTGACACATCATTTTTCATATCTGTACGGTTTTTGTCAAATATCTCGGAAACGGAAGCTCGTACAGCAAATTTATCTGCATAGGGGACTGCTAACTGTAGAATTTGATGAGGAATCGAATGAGCCCATCTGCGTGGCTCTACGACTTTCGATTCAAAAGTTATAGCCGTTTGAGCCACATCATTTTTCATATCTGTACGGTTTTTGTCAAATATCTCGGAAACGGAAGCTCGTACAGCAAATTTATCTGCTTAGGGGACTGCTAACTGTAGAATTTGATGAGGAATCGAATGAGCCCATCTGCGAGGCTCTACGACTTTCGATTCAAAAGTTATAGCCGTTTGAACCACATCATTTTCATATCTGTACGGTTTTTGTCCGATTTCAAGGACATTTGACACATCATTTTTCATATCTGTACGGTTTTTGTCAAATATCTCGGAAACGGAAGCTCGTACAGCAAATTTATCTGCATAGGGGACTGCTAACTGTAGAATTTGATGAGGAATCGAATGAGCCCATCTGCGAGGCTCTACGACTTTCGATTCAAAAGTTATAGCCTTTTGAGCCTGTGAGTTGCCATCACTGCTAGTCCTCTAATCAACCAGTATCAACACATCATTTATATGACAACTTGGTTAAACAAAGCTCAGAGAGCAATATGTACTCTATTCTGTCTTCAATTGGGGGTGTTTTTGTCAAAGAATGAATACAGAATAATTGTAGAAAATTCTTACTCTAAAGTTTATCCCCATTATGGACTTACTTGTTTTCTCTAAGTCAGTGTGTCAGATCCAGAAGTCACTAGCTACTCTGATGAGATGGAATGGATCACTGACTGTTTAAGTGTCTGCGTCAGCAACGTCTACTATGACATCATAAAAGCAATGGGAGATGTAACGTGGCGAGGCGCCCTCTAGTGGTTTTGATAAGTTAACATGATACGGTTTTTGTCAAATATCTCGGAAACGGAAGCTCGTACAGCAAATTTATCTGCATAGGGGACTGCTAACTGTAGAATTTGATGAGGAATCGAATGAGCCCATCTGCGAGGCTCTACGACTTTCGATTCAAAAGTTATAGCCGTTTGAACCACATCATTTTCATATCTGTACGGTTTTTGTCCGATTTCAAGGACATTTGACACATCATTTTTCATATCTGTACGGTTTTTGTCAAATATCTCGGAAACGGAAGCTCGTACAGCAAATTTATCTGCATAGGGGACTGCTAACTGTAGAATTTGATGAGGAATCGAATGAGCCCATCTGCGAGGCTCTACGACTTTCGATTCAAAAGTTATAGCCTTTTGAGCCTGTGAGTTGCCATCACTGCTAGTCCTCTAATCAACCAGTATCAACACATCATTTATATGACAACTTGGTTAAACAAAGCTCAGAGAGCAATATGTACTCTATTCTGTCTTCAATTGGGGGTGTTTTTTTCAAAGAATGAATACAGAATAATTGTAGAAAATTCTTACTCTAAAGTTTATCCCCATTATGGACTTACTTGTTTTCTCTAAGTCAGTGTGTCAGATCCAGAAGTCACTAGCTACTCTGATGAGGTGGAATGGATCACTGACTGTTTAAGTGTCTGCGTCAGCAACGTCTACTATGACATCATAAAAGCAATGGGAGATGTAACGTGGCGAGGCGCCCTCTAGTGGTTTTGATAAGTTAACATGATACGGTTTTTGTCAAATATCTCGGAAACGGAAGCTCGTACAGCAAATTTATCTGCATAGGGGACTGCTAACTGTAGAATTTGATGAGGAATCGAATGAGCCCATCTGCGTGGCTCTACGACTTTCGATTCAAAAGTTATAGCCGTTTGAGCCACATCATTTTTCATATCTGTTTGGTTTTTGTCAAATATCTCGGAAACGGAAGCTCGTACAGCAAATTTATCTGCATAGGGGACTGCTAACTGTAGAATTTGATGAGGAATCGAATGAGCCCATCTGCGAGGCTCTACGACTTTCGATTCAAAAGTTATAGCCTTTTGAGCCTGTGAGTTGCCATCACTGCTAGTCCTCTAATCAACCAGTATCAACACATCATTTATATGACAACTTGGTTAAACAAAGCTCAGAGAGCAATATGTACTCTATTCTGTCTTCAATTGGGGGTGTTTTTGTCAAAGAATGAATACAGAATAATTGTAGAAAATTCTTACTCTAAAGTTTATCCCCATTATGGACTTACTTGTTTTCTCTAAGTCAGTGTGTCAGATCCAGAAGTCACTAGCTACTCTGATGAGGTGGAATGGATCACTGACTGTTTAAGTGTCTGCGTCAGCAACGTCTACTATGACATCATAAAAGCAATGGGAGATGTAACGTGGCGAGGCGCCCTCTAGTGGTTTTGATAAGTTAACATGATACGGTTTTTGTCAAATATCTCGGAAACGGAAGCTCGTACAGCAAATTTATCTGCATAGGGGACTGCTAACTGTAGAATTTGATGAGGAATCGAATGAGCCCATCTGCGTGGCTCTACGACTTTCGATTCAAAAGTTATAGCCGTTTGAGCCACATCATTTTTCATATCTGTTTGGTTTTTGTCAAATATCTCGGAAACGGAAGCTCGTACAGCAAATTTATCTGCATAGGGGACTGCTAACTGTAGAATTTGATGAGGAATCGAATGAGCCCATCTGCGAGGCTCTACGACTTTCGATTCAAAAGTTATAGCCGTTTGAACCACATCATTTTCATATCTGTACGGTTTTTGTCCGATTTCAAGGACATTTGACACATCATTTTTCATATCTGTACGGTTTTTGTCAAATATCTCGGAAACGGAAGCTCGTACAGCAAATTTATCTGCATAGGGGACTGCTAACTGTAGAATTTGATGAGGAATCGAATGAGCCCATCTGCGAGGCTCTACGACTTTTGATTCAAAAGTTATAGCCTTTTGAGCCTGTGAGTTGCCATCACTGCTAGTCCTCTAATCAACCAGTATCAACACATCATTTATATGACAACTTGGTTAAACAAAGCTCAGAGAGCAATATGTACTCTATTCTGTCTTCAATTGGGGGTGTTTTTGTCAAAGAATGAATACAGAATAATTGTAGAAAATTCTTACTCTAAAGTTTATCCCCATTATGGACTTACTTGTTTTCTCTAAGTCAGTGTGTCAGATCCAGAAGTCACTAGCTACTCTGATGAGGTGGAATGGATCACTGACTGTTTAAGTGTCTGCGTCAGCAACGTCTACTATGACATCATAAAAGCAATGGGAGATGTAACGTGGCGAGGCGCCCTCTAGTGGTTTTGATAAGTTAACATGATACGGTTTTTGTCAAATATCTCGGAAACGGAAGCTCGTACAGCAAATTTATCTGCATAGGGGACTGCTAACTGTAGAATTTGATGAGGAATCGAATGAGCCCATCTGCGTGGCTCTACGACTTTCGATTCAAAAGTTATAGCCGTTTGAGCCACATCATTTTTCATATCTGTTTGGTTTTTGTCAAATATCTCGGAAACGGAAGCTCGTACAGCAAATTTATCTGCATAGGGGACTGCTAACTGTAGAATTTGATGAGGAATCGAATGAGCCCATCTGCGAGGCTCTACGACTTTCGATTCAAAAGTTATAGCCGTTTGAACCACATCATTTTCATATCTGTACGGTTTTTGTCCGATTTCAAGGACATTTGACACATCATTTTTCATATCTGTACGGTTTTTGTCAAATATCTCGGAAACGGAAGCTCGTACAGCAAATTTATCTGCATAGGGGACTGCTAACTGTAGAATTTGATGAGGAATCGAATGAGCCCATCTGCGAGGCTCTACGACTTTTGATTCAAAAGTTATAGCCTTTTGAGCCTGTGAGTTGCCATCACTGCTAGTCCTCTAATCAACCAGTATCAACACATCATTTATATGACAACTTGGTTAAACAAAGCTCAGAGAGCAATATGTACTCTATTCTGTCTTCAATTGGGGGTGTTTTTGTCAAAGAATGAATACAGAATAATTGTAGAAAATTCTTACTCTAAAGTTTATCCCCATTATGGACTTACTTGTTTTCTCTAAGTCAGTGTGTCAGATCCAGAAGTCCCTAGCTACTCTGATGAGGTGGAATGGATCACTGACTGTTTAAGTGTCTGCGTCAGCAACGTCTACTATGACATCATAAAAGCAATGGGAGATGTAACGTGGCGAGGCGCCCTCTAGTGGTTTTGATAAGTTAACATGATACGGTTTTTGTCAAATATCTCGGAAACGGAAGCTCGTACAGCAAATTTATCTGCATAGGGGACTGCTAACTGTAGAATTTGATGAGGAATCGAATGAGCCCATCTGCGTGGCTCTACGACTTTCGATTCAAAAGTTATAGCCGTTTGAGCCACATCATTTTTCATATCTGTTTGGTTTTTGTCAAATATCTCGGAAACGGAAGCTCGTACAGCAAATGTATCTGCATAGGGGACTGCTAACTGTAGAATTTGATGAGGAATCGAATGAGCCCATCTGCGAGGCTCTACGACTTTCGATTCAAAAGTTATAGCCGTTTGAACCACATCATTTTCATATCTGTACGGTTTTTGTCCGATTTCAAGGACATTTGACACATCATTTTTCATATCTGTACGGTTTTTGTCAAATATCTCGGAAACGGAAGCTCGTACAGCAAATTTATCTGCATAGGGGACTGCTAACTGTAGAATTTGATGAGGAATCGAATGAGCCCATCTGCGAGGCTCTACGACTTTTGATTCAAAAGTTATAGCCTTTTGAGCCTGTGAGTTGCCATCACTGCTAGTCCTCTAATCAACCAGTATCAACACATCATTTATATGACAACTTGGTTAAACAAAGCTCAGAGAGCAATATGTACTCTATTCTGTCTTCAATTGGGGGTGTTTTTGTCAAAGAATGAATACAGAATAATTGTAGAAAATTCTTACTCTAAAGTTTATCCCCATTATGGACTTACTTGTTTTCTCTAAGTCAGTGTGTCAGATCCAGAAGTCACTAGCTACTCTGATGAGATGGAATGGATCACTGACTGTTTAAGTGTCTGCGTCAGCAACGTCTACTATGACATCATAAAAGCAATGGGAGATGTAACGTGGCGAGGCGCCCTCTAGTGGTTTTGATAAGTTAACATGATACGGTTTTTGTCAAATATCTCGGAAACGGAAGCTCGTACAGCAAATTTATCTGCATAGGGGACTGCTAACTGTAGAATTTGATGAGGAATCGAATGAGCCCATCTGCGAGGCTCTACGACTTTCGATTCAAAAGTTATAGCCGTTTGAACCACATCATTTGCATATCTGTACGGTTTTTGTCCGATTTCAAGGACATTTGACACATCATTTTTCATATCTGTACGGTTTTTGTCAAATATCTCGGAAACGGAAGCTCGTACAGCAAATTTATCTGCATAGGGGACTGCTAACTGTAGAATTTGATGAGGAATCGAATGGGCCCATCTGCGAGGCTCTACGACTTTCGATTCAAAAGTTATAGCCTTTTGAGCCTGTGAGTTGCCATCACTGCTAGTCCTCTAATCAACCAGTATCAACACATCATTTATATGACAACTTGGTTAAACAAAGCTCAGAGAGCAATATGTACTCTATTCTGTCTTCAATTGGGGGTGTTTTTGTCAAAGAATGAATACAGAATAATTGTAGAAAATTCTTACTCTAAAGTTTATCCCCATTATGGACTTACTTGTTTTCTCTAAGTCAGTGTGTCAGATCCAGAAGTCACTAGCTACTCTGATGAGGTGGAATGGATCACTGACTGTTTAAGTGTCTGCGTCAGCAACGTCTACTATGACATCATAAAAGCAATGGGAGATGTAACGTGGCGAGGCGCCCTCTAGTGGTTTTGATAAGTTAACATGATACAGTTTTTGTCAAATATCTCGGAAACGGAAGCTCGTACAGCAAATTTACCTGCATAGGGGACTGCTAACTGTAGAATTTGATGAGGAATCGAATGAGCCCATCTGCGAGGCTCTACGACTTTCGATTCAAAAGTTATAGCCGTTTGAACCACATCATTTTCATATCTGTACGGTTTTTGTCCGATTTCAAGGACATTTGACACATCATTTTTCATATCTGTACGGTTTTTGTCAAATATCTCGGAAACGGAAGCTCGTACAGCAAATTTATCTGCATAGGGGACTGCTAACTGTAGAATTTGATGAGGAATCGAATGAGCCCATCTGCGTGGCTCTACGACTTTCGATTCAAAAGTTATAGCCGTTTGAGCCACATCATTTTTCATATCTGTTTGGTTTTTGTCAAATATCTCGGAAACGGAAGCTCGTACAGCAAATTTATCTGCATAGGGGACTGCTAACTGTAGAATTTGATGAGGAATCGAATGAGCCCATCTGCGAGGCTCTACGACTTTCGATTCAAAAGTTATAGCCTTTTGAGCCTGTGAGTTGCCATCACTGCTAGTCCTCTAATCAACCAGTATCAACACATCATTTATATGACAACTTGGTTAAACAAAGCTCAGAGAGCAATATGTACTCTATTCTGTCTTCAATTGGGGGTGTTTTTGTCAAAGAATGAATACAGAATAATTGTAGAAAATTCTTACTCTAAAGTTTATCCCCATTATGGACTTACTTGTTTTCTCTAAGTCAGTGTGTCAGATCCAGAAGTCACTAGCTACTCTGATGAGATGGAATGGATCACTGACTGTTTAAGTGTCTGCGTCAGCAACGTCTACTATGACATCATAAAAGCAATGGGAGATGTAACGTGGCGAGGCGCCCTCTAGTGGTTTTGATAAGTTAACATGATACGGTTTTTGTCAAATATCTCGGAAACGGAAGCTCGTACAGCAAATTTATCTGCATAAGGGACTGCTAACTGTAGAATTTGATGAGGAATCGAATGAGCCCATCTGCGAGGCTCTACGACTTTCGATTCAAAAGTTATAGCCGTTTGAACCACATCATTTTCATATCTGTACGGTTTTTGTCCGATTTCAAGGACATTTGACACATCATTTTTCATATCTGTACGGTTTTTGTCAAATATCTCGGAAACGGAAGCTCGTACAGCAAATTTATCTGCATAGGGGACTGCTAACTGTAGAATTTGATGAGGAATCGAATGAGCCCATCTGCGAGGCTCTACGACTTTTGATTCAAAAGTTATAGCCTTTTGAGCCTGTGAGTTGCCATCACTGCTAGTCCTCTAATCAACCAGTATCAACACATCATTTATATGACAACTTGGTTAAACAAAGCTCAGAGAGCAATATGTACTCTATTCTGTCTTCAATTGGGGGTGTTTTTGTCAAAGAATGAATACAGAATAATTGTAGAAAATTCTTACTCTAAAGTTTATCCCCATTATGGACTTACTTGTTTTCTCTAAGTCAGTGTGTCAGATCCAGAAGTCACTAGCTACTCTGATGAGATGGAATGGATCACTGACTGTTTAAGTGTCTGCGTCAGCAACGTCTACTATGACATCATAAAAGCAATGGGAGATGTAACGTGGCGAGGCGCCCTCTAGTGGTTTTGATAAGTTAACATGATACGGTTTTTGTCAAATATCTCGGAAACGGAAGCTCGTACAGCAAATTTATCTGCATAGGGGACTGCTAACTGTAGAATTTGATGAGGAATCGAATGAGCCCATCTGCGAGGCTCTACGACTTTCGATTCAAAAGTTATAGCCGTTTGAACCACATCATTTTCATATCTGTACGGTTTTTGTCCGATTTCAAGGACATTTGACACATCATTTTTCATATCTGTACGGTTTTTGTCAAATATCTCGGAAACGGAAGCTCGTACAGCAAATTTATCTGCATAGGGGACTGCTAACTGTAGAATTTGATGAGGAATCGAATGAGCCCATCTGCGAGGCTCTACGATTTTCGATTCAAAAGTTATAGCCGTTTGAACCACATCATTTTCATATCTGTACGGTTTTTGTCCGATTTCAAGGACATTTGACACATCATTTTTCATATCTGTACGGTTTTTGTCAAATATCTCGGAAACGGAAGCTCGTACAGCAAATTTATCTGCATAGTGGACTGCTAACTGTAGAATTTGATGAGGAATCGAATGAGCCCCTCTGCGAGGCTCTACGACTTTCGATTCAAAAGTTATAGCCGTTTGAACCACATCATTTTCATATCTGTACGGTTTTTGTCCGATTTCAAGGACATTTGACACATCATTTTTCATATCTGTACGGTTTTTGTCAAATATCTCGGAAACGGAAGCTCGTACAGCAAATTGATCTGCGTAGGGGACTGCTAACTGTAGAATTTGATGAGGAATCGAATGAGCCCATCTGCGAGGCTCTACGACTTTCGATTCAAAAGTTATAGCCTTTTGAGCCTGTGAGTTGCCATCACTGCTAGTCCTCTAATCAACCAGTATCAACACATCATTTATATGACAACTTGGTTAAACAAAGCTCAGAGAGCAATATGTACTCTATTCTGTCTTCAATTGGGGGTGTTTTTGTCAAAGAATGAATACAGAATAATTGTAGAAAATTCTTACTCTAAAGTTTATCCCCATTATGGACTTACTTGTTTTCTCTAAGTCAGTGTGTCAGATCCAGAAGTCACTAGCTACTCTGATGAGGTGGAATGGATCACTGACTGTTTAAGTGTCTGCGTCAGCAACGTCTACTATGACATCATAAAAGCAATGGGAGATGTAACGTGGCGAGGCGCCCTCTAGTGGTTTTGATAGGGGTGTGGAAGTGTTGGAGTCGGACTGATGAGTGCATTTTTGAAATAGGATATCTACATTAGGCAAACACAGGTGTAATTAATAAAAAGGCGAGGTTGCTGCGAGTGGTTGCTAAGCAAAGCGTTCACTAAGTGTAGTCACAAGCACCAACCCCCCTCTCCCCCCGCCGGGACGGCTCCCTCTCCCTCTCTCCTCCCCGATAGGTAGATTTGGGGAGCGTTCTTTGAGCGCGAAGGACGACCGAGAGGCGAGATTAGAGTTCGTTCAAGTAATAATAATAAAAAAGAGTCCCATAGCCATTGAATTGGTAGTAGCCTAGGCTATTTTGAGGTTGGTCATTTCTCCGAGTGAGAATTGTGAAGCGTGGCGAGTGAGCGTGAGAATAGGCTGCAATGAGTGTGTCTGAGACTTGGCAGCCCCGGGTTTCACTGATCTAGCGGTCAGTAAATTTGACCAAATTTCAAGAGGTGGACATCACTGGATACATCTCGGCATACAGATAATTCAAGAGCAATTGACTCATGTTTACGAAGCACACCAACATAGTGCTCTGATCAGTACGAGTCCTCACTAAGACTAGACGAAGGGCACACATCACACCAGCCTTAAAATCACTACACTGGTTACCTGTCAACTCTAGAATAGACTTTAAAATACTAATACTAGTCTATAAATCTCTCCACAGTCACGCACCAGAAAACATTTCAGACATGCTTGTCAGGTACATGCCCAACAGACCACTCAGATCCTCAGGTACTGAACTCGTAACAGTCCCAAAAGCCAGGACCAAGAAACATGGAGAGGCAGCTTTTAGTTTCTATGCCCCCAACCTCTGGAACACCCTGCCGGAGTGCCTAAGAAGGGTCGAAACAACGGAGGTCTTCAAGCAAGATCTCAAGACGTACCTTTTTGGCCTAGCCTACAATCACTAGCCAGGACCTTGAGACACAGAAAGGCAGCCTCAAACCTACCTGTGAATCCTCTGTATACATTGATGTATATCCTGCTATGCACTCTATGTATATCAAGTTGTGTACAGAAGCTGGTTGCCCTGAAACAGGCTTGTTCTGTTCTGATATCTGTGTTGCTTCAAAGGCTCAGCGTGCTTCTAACCGTTTTCTGTCTCCCCTAGTGCCTCTCTCTCTTCCTCCTACCTTCTAACCAGGTCCAGTGGATGCCCCACTGTCACCCGCACACCACTCTGAGTCCGATAGATACCCCCGTGTCAGCTGTGGATGTCGTAGTATTTAGTTAACACACACACACACGTACACACATCAGTCCACATCCGGCTTAGGCCTGGACCTGGGCCCAGTCCCCCTTCCCCTCACCCTAACCCGGGTCCGTATCCTTTTCCTACCCCCTCTCTACCCCAACCCCTGCCTCTATCTGGGCCCAGGCACATTCACGCACACACAGACATACACCAGTGTTTGCCATGTCTCTCCTATTATGTTTTTAGCCTCTCTTACTCTGAAAATGTAATTTAATGTAATTTATTGCTTTATAAATGTTCTTAGCCGGTAGACAAACATACTCCAGGAGCTTGCTCGATTTCCTTGTTGAGAGGGGTCAGGGAAGAATTTGTACAGCTCACTTTTTGCTTCCCTCTGGAATATGTAGGGGTGGGATGAATCCCCACCTCCCTTGTTCTCTGTAAAGCGCATTGTGTTGCCTCTGGGTATGAAATGCGCTATACAAATACAGCTTTGATTGATTGATTGATTGATTGATACCACTTCACATCACAGCGAGCATACTGTAGCTATACAGCTCTTTACAACACAGGACAGTAGGTCTATACCTAGCTGTACAGCAATTTACAACATACAACGGTAGTCATATACCTACTGTAGCTACTGTATACAAGTACTTTACAATACAGCACAATAGACCTATACCTAGCAGCACATTAGGCCTATATTTAGATATACAGGACTTTCCAACACAGCACAGTAGGCCTAGCTGGATAACACTTTACCAAACAGAAACCAAAATAATCAAGTATTATTATTATTTTTATATTTATCTGCCCCAGTCTGACTGAAGTCCTATAAAGCAACTGGTTATTCACCAGATCACTGATGAAGAGGAGGTTCACCCAGGAACTCATATTACCCAGAGCCATCACTGCTAGTCCTCTAATCAACCAGTATCAACACATCATTTATATGACAACTTGGTTAAACAAAGCTCAGAGAGCAATATGTACTCTATTCTGTCTTCAATTGGGGGTGTTTTTGTCAAAGAATTAATACAGAATAATTGTAGAAAATTCTTACTCTAAAGTTTATCCCCATTATGGACTTACTTGTTTTCTCTAAGTCAGTGTGTCAGATCCAGAAGTCACTAGCTACTCTGATGAGGTGGAATGGATCACTGACTGTTTAAGTGTCTGCGTCAGCAACGTCTACTATGACATCATAAAAGCAATGGGAGATGTAACGTGGCGAGGCGCCCTCTAGTGGTTTTGATAGGGGTGTGGAAGTGTTGGAGTCGGACTGATGAGTGCATTTTTGAAATAGGATATCTACATTAGGCAAACACGGGTGTAATTAATAAAAAGGCGAGGTTGCTGCGAGTGGTTGCTAAGCAAAGCGTTCACTAAGTGTAGTCACAAGCACCAACCCCCCTCTCCCCCCGCCGGGACGGCTCCCTCTCTCCTCCCCGATAGGTAGATTTGGGGAGCGTTCTTTGAGCGCGAAGGACGACCGAGAGGCGAGATTAGAGTTCGTTCAAGTAATAATAATAAAAAAGAGTCCCATAGCCATTGAATTGGTAGTAGCCTAGGCTATTTTGAGGTTGGTCATTTCTCCGAGTGAGAATTGTGAAGCGTGGCGAGTGAGCGTGAGAATAGGCTGCAATGCGTGTGTCTGAGACTTGGCAGCCCCGGGTTTCACTGATCTAGCGGTCAGTAAATTTGACCAAATTTCAAGAGGTGGACATCACTGGATACATCTCGGCATACAGATAATTCAAGAGCAATTGACTCATGTTTACGAAGCACACCAACATAGTGCTCTGATCAGTACGAGTCCTCACTAAGACTAGACGAAGGGCACACATCACACCAGCCTTAAAATCACTACACTGGTTACCTGTCAACTCTAGAATAGACTTTAAAATACTATTACTAGTCTATAAATCTCTCCACAGTCACGCACCAGAAAAAATTTCAGACATGCTTGTCAGGTACATGCCCAACAGACCACTCAGATCCTCAGGTACTGAACTCGTAACAGTCCCAAAAGCCAGGACCAAGAAACACGGAGAGGCAGCTTTTAGTTTCTATACCCCCAACCTCTGGAACACCCTGCCGGAGTGCCTAAGAAGGGTCGAAACAACGGAGGTCTTCAAGCAAGATCTCAAGACGTACCTTTTTGGCCTAGCCTACAATCACTAGCCAGGACCTTGAGACACAGAAAGGCAGCCTCAAACCTACCTGTGAATCCTCTGTATACATTGGTGTATATCCTGCTATGTATATCAAGTTGTGTACAGAAGCTGGTTGCCCTGAAACAGGCTTGTTCTGTTCTGATATCTGTGTTGCTTCAAAGGCTCAGCGTGCTTCTAACCGTTTTCTGTCTCCCCTAGTGCCTCTCTCTCTTCCTCCTACCTTCTAACCAGGTCCAGTGGATGCCCCACTGACACCCGCACACCACTCTGAGTCCGATAGATACCCCCGTGTCAGCTGTGGATGTCGTAGTATTTAGTTAACACACACACACACGTACACACATCAGTCCACATCCGGCTTAGGCCTGGACCTGGGCCCAGTCCCCCTTCCCCTCACCCTAACCCGGGTCCGTATCCTTTTCCTACCCCCTCTCTACCCCAACCCCTGCCTCTATCTGGGCCCAGGCACATTCACGCACACACAGACATACACCAGTGTTTGCCATGTCTCTCCTATTATGTTTTTAGCCTCTCTTACTCTGAAAATGTAATTTCATGTAATTTATTGCTTTATAAATGTTCTTAGCCGGTAGACAAACATACTCCAGGAGCTTGCTCGATTTCCTTGTTGAGAGGGATCAGGGAAGAATTTGTACAGCTTACTTTTTGCTTCCCTCTGGAATATGTAGGGATGGGATGTATCCCCACCTCCCTTGTTCTCTGTAAAGCGCATTGTGTTGCCTCTGGGTATGAAATGCGCTATACAAATACAGCTTTGATTGATTGATTGATACCACTTCATATCACAGCGAGCATACTGTAGCTAAACAGCTCTTTACAACACAGGACAGTAGGTCTATACCTAGCTGTACAGCACTTTACAACATACAACAGTAGTCATATACCTACTGTAGCTACTGTATACAAGTACTTTACAATACAGCACAATAGACCTATACCTAGCAGCACATTAGGCCTATATTTAGATATACAGGACTTTCCAACACAGCACAGTAGGCCTAGCTGGATAACACTTTACCAAACAGAAACCAAAAGAATCAAGTATTATTATTATTATTATATTAATCTGCCCCAGTCTGACTGAAGTCCTATAAAGCAAGTGGTTATTCACCAGATCACTGATGAAGAGGAGGTTCACCCAGGAACTCATATTACCCAGAGCCATCACTGCTAGTCCTCTAATCAACCAGTATCAACACATCATTTATATGACAACTTGGTTAAACAAAGCTCAGAGAGCAATATGTACTCTATTCTGTCTTCAATTGGGGGTGTTTTTGTCAAAGAATGAATACAGAATAATTGTAGAAAATTCTTACTATAAAGTTTATCCCCATTATGGACTTATTTGTTTTCTCTAAGTCAGTGTGTCAGATCCAGAAGTCACTAGCTACTCTGATGAGGTGGAATGGATCACTGACTGTTTAAGTGTCTGCGTCAGCAACGTCTACTATGACATCATAAAAGCAATGGGAGATGTAACGTGGCGAGGCGCCCTCTAGTGGTTTTGATAGGGGTGTGGAAGTGTTGGAGTCGGACTGATGAGTGCATTTTTGAAATAGGATATCTACATTAGGTAAACACGGGTGTAATTAATAAAAAGGCGAGGTTGCTGCGAGTGGTTGCTAAGCAAAGCGTTCACTAAGTGTAGTCACAAGCACCAACCCCCCTCTCCCCCCGCCGGGACGGCTCCCTCTCCCTCTCTCCTCCCCGATAGGTAGATTTGGGTAGCGTTCTTTGAGCGCGAAGGACGACCGAGAGGCGAGATTAGAGTTCGTTCAAGTAATAATAAAAAAAAGGGTCCCATAGCCATTGAATTGGTAGTAGCCTAGGCTATTTTGAGGTTGGTCATTTCTCCGAGTGAGAATTGTGAAGCGTGGCGAGTGAACGTGAGAATAGGCTGCAATGCGTGTGTCTGAGACTTGGCAGCCCCGGGTTTCACTGATCTACCGGTCAGTAAATCCGAACAAATTTCAAGAGGTGGACATCACTGGATTAATCTCGGCATACAGATAATTCAAGATTGACTCATGTTTACGAAGCGCACCAGCATAGTGCTCTGATCAGCTGCACTCTCCAGTGAAGTTCTCAAAACACGACAGATGCCCGGATCAGTAGCCTAGATCTCATTGTATTACAGTATTTTAGCAGACGCTTTTATCCAAAGCAACTAACAATAATTGCATTTAACTAGGAAAGGCCAATGTTGGGCTACTAGCCTACTAGGCTACTTGCCAGAACTTACAAGTGCATCTCCTTTCTAAAACAAGTGACTAAGATCATAATCTAGTGCTGAAGGCAAAGTGCAAGAATTGCAATCTAAAATACAATAGAGGGAGGATCGTTGTAGTTCTCTCTGTAAAATAACTCAAACTGAGGGACGGTAGGCCTAGCTGGATAACACTTTACCAAACAGAAACCAAAAGAATCAAGTATTATTATTATTATTATATTTATCTGCCCCAGTCTGACTGAAGTCCTATTGTCACAACCCATGCCTCTAACCCTGCCTCTCTGCCTGCCCCTAACCCTATCTCCGAGAACGAGTCCCCTGGCACCTCCCAGAGGGCGCAGAGGGAACTGCGGGCTCGTCGGCGTGAGCAGCTGCCGGTCATTCCGGTGATTGCACCCCATCCTGGCCAGCCACCACCTGCAGCCCATCAGCCCAGGAGGTTAAGAAGCCACTCCACACAGCATGCGGCGCCAGATCGTTGACTAACCAACCTAGTGGGTACACGTCTCTAGCTCCCTGCCTCGTCTGTCTTTTGAACCTTGCCTTACCCTGTTCTCCCTGTCTTCCCAGTTCCTGCCTGACCCACGCCTGTACGATTACCCCGCTCCTGCCTGACCCACGCCTGTACGACAACCCTGCTCCTGCCTGACCCACGCCTGTACGACAACCCTGCTCCTGCCTGACCCACGCCTGTACGACAACCCCGCTCCTGCCTGACCATCGCCTGTACGACTACCACGCTCCTGCCTGACCATCGCCTGTACGACTACCACGTCTCCGCCTGACCCACGCCTGTCTACGGATCACGTTACTGCCTGCCTCTCCCCGGATCGCAATAAACGTGCCTACGGGCTTTCACCCCAATCGTGTCTGCTCTTGGGTCCTCCATCCTGATCCTTAACAGAACGATCTGGCCAAGACATGGACCCAGCGGACGTCGACGCCATACGCACTGCCATCGCCAGCCAAGGTACGCTGATTGGGAGACACGACTCTGACCTCCAACATGCGGCCAGTGCCATGCAGGGCCTCTCCACCAGCGTGAACGCGCTCGCCACCCAGGCAGCCCAAACCGACCAGGGCCTGCAGGCTCTCACCCAGGAGTTCCGGAACCTGATCGCCCACCTTACCCCTCTCCAGGCCCCAGCACCACCCCAGGACCCAGCACCACCCCAGGACCAGCCCGCCGCTCCAGCTCCTGGCGAGGCCGCTTCCCCCGCTCTGCCCCGGAGAGAGCCCAAGCTCTCCAACCCCAGGCCATTCGACGGCGACCTGGCTGAGTGCGGGTCCTTCCTGATGCAGTGCAAATTCATTTTCGCTCACCAGCCTAGCCGGTATTCTGGGGACGCGGAGAGGATTGCCTTCGTCTCCAACCTGTTGACCGGCCAACCCCTCCGCTGGTTTGAAGCAGTCTGGGAGTCAGGGGCGGCCTGTTTCGGGTCCTTCGAGACTTTCTGTGTGGAGTTTAGAAAGGTTTTCGACCATCCAGCCCACGGCCGCGACTCCGCCTCACGCCTGCTCCATCTCCAGCAGGGCACCCGGAGTGTGGCAGAATTCTCTGTGGAGTTCCGCATCCTGGCTGCGGGGAGCGGGTGGAACGATGCCGCCCTCCAGACCGCTTTCCGCTCAGGCCTCACAGAGACTATTAAGGATGAGCTGGCGCTCAGGGAAGATGCCACCTCCCTGGACAACCTCATCTCGCTCGCCGTGAAGGTGGACAACAGGCTCCGGGAGCGCAGGAGAGAAAGAGCCACCCGTCCCTCTGGCTCTGTCCGGCCCCCCAGTCACCGTCCCCCAGGCCAGCCGGCCCCCTTCTCGTCTCGCCCCGACTCCGCCCCCCTGCGCTCCTCTGCTCTGTCTGCCTCTCCATCCCCTGAGGACGAGCCCATGGTATTGGGCGGGGCTCATCTGACCGCTGAGGAGCGCCTCCGGAGGGTTACAGAGGGGCTCTGTTTCTATTGTGGCGGCCCTGGACACACCCGGAACACCTGCCCGAACCGCCCAAAAGCTCCAGCCCGTCGGTGAGAGGGGTGTCACTGATGGGCGGCGTACTCACCCCCAGCCACCAGGGGCGCCTGCACTTGGAAGCCGTGGTCACATCTAACAACCGGCCATTCCCCGTACCTGCTCTGATTGACTCGGGCGCGGACGACTGCTTCATCGATGCCACGCTCGTCCGTCAGGCCGGCATCCCCACACAACTCCGGGACACGCCCCTTGCCGTTCACGACCTCAGCGGGAGACTGCTGGCCGAGGTCACCCAGGTCACAAAGCCCTTGGAGATCCGTCTGTCTGGCAACCACCACGAGACCCTCTCCCTGCTGGTGTTCTCATCACCCCAGAGTCCCCTCGTCCTGGGGCAGACCTGGCTCCGGCGCCACAACCCCCACATCGACTGGGAGACCAACAGGGTGATTGGCTGGAGTCATCACTGCCACAGGACCTGTCTCACCTCTGCCACCCCGCCTACAGAGGGCGTCAGCGCCTCACTGGAGCCACCTGACCTGTCCACGGTTCCCTCCATCTACCATGACCTCGGAGAGGCGTTCAGCAAACAGAGGGCCCTCTCCCTGCCTCCTCACCGCCCCTACGACTGTGCCATTGAACTGCTTTCAGGAGCGCCCCTGCCCTCCGGCCGTCTGTTCAACTTGTCTCGTCCTGAGAGAGAGGCCATGGAGAAATACATCCACGAGTCCCTGAACGCCGGCCTCATCAAGCCCTCCAGCTCACCCGTAGGAGCGGGCTTCTTCTTCGTGGGCAAGAAAGACGGCACCCTACGCCCGTGCATCGACTACCGGCGATTGAACGACATTACAGTCAAGAACCGCTACCCCCTGCCGCTCATCGCCTCCGCCTTCGAACCGCTCCAGGGCGCCACAGTGTTCTCCAAGCTCGACCTCAGGAACGCTTACCACCTGGTGCGCATCAGGAAAGGAGACGAGTGGAAGACGGCCTTTAACACCCCCGTCGGGCACTTTGAGTACCGCGTCATGCCCTTCTAACTAACCAACGCCCCGGCCGTGTTCCAAGCCCTAGTGAACGACGTCCTCAGAGACCTCCTCAACCACACCGTCTTCGTCTACCTGGATGACATCCTCGTCTTCTCGCGCACCATGGAGGAGCACACCGGGCACGTCAGGCAGGTCCTCCAGAGGCTCATGGAGAACAGGCTCTACCTCAAGGCGGAGAAATGCGAGTTTCACGTGCCCACGATCCAGTTCCTGGGTTTCGTCATTGAGGCCGGGAGGGTGAGGGCTTCCCCAGAGAAGATCAGGGCGGTGGTTGAGTGGCCGGTCCCCACCACCCGCAAGGAGCTCCAACGGTTCCTGGGGTTCGCTAACTTTTACCGGAGGTTTATCCGGAACTACAGCCGGGTGGCGAGCCCCATGACAGCGCTGACATCCACGGCCATCCCCTTCGCCTGGACCCCTGCGGCGGACGTGGCCTTCAAGGCCCTCAAGGCCCTGTTCACCTCCGCACCTGTCCTCATCCAACCGGACCCCTCACTCCAATTCGTCCTGGAGGTTGACGCCTCCGACACGGGGGTTGGGGCGGTCCTGTCCCAGAGGGCCGTGACGGACGGCAAGCTCCACCCCTGCGCCTTCTTCTCCCGCCGCTTGGAGCCGGCCGAGAGGAACTACGACGTAGGAAACAGGGAGCTTCTCGCGGTCCAACTCGCACTGCAGGAGTGGAGGCACTGGCTGGAGGGGACGGAGCAGCCGATCATCGTGTGGACTGACCACAAGAACCTGATCTACATCCGGGACGCAAAGAGGCTGAATCCCCGGCAGGCCAGGTGGGCTCTGTTTTTCGGCCGCTTCAATTTCACCCTGACCTACCGACCAGGGTCCCGCAATGTGAAGCCAGATGCTCTCTCACGCCAGTTCTCGCCCCCGGAGCGGAGTGCAGAGCTGGACACTATTCTGCCCTCCTCCTGTGTGGTGGGTGCTCTCACTTGGGAGGTAGAGGGGATCGTGAGGGAGGCCCAGAGGACTCAGCCAGACCTAGGCGGTGGTCCGGCACCAGGCAGGTCCTCCAGTGGGCCCACACGTCCCAGTTCGCCTGTCACCCAGGAGCCAGCCGCACGCTAACCCTGCTTAGGCGCCGGTTCTGGTGGCCCACCATGGCCGTCGACACCACCAAGTACGTCCAGGCCTGTACGGTGTGTGCCCGGAGTAAGTCCTCCCACCAGCCCCCTTCAGGACTTCTGCGTCCCCTGCCTGTTCCCGGCCGACCCTGGAGCCACATTGGGTTGGACTTCGTCACCGGTCTCCCCCCATCCCAGGGAAACACGGTGATCCTGACCATCATTGACCGTTTCTCGAAGGCTGCCCACTTCGTGCCGCTGCCTAAGCTCCCCTCTGCCTCTGAGACTGCGGACCTGCTGGTGACTCACGTGGTCCGTCTCCATGGCATCCCCCTCGACATTGTGTCAGACAGGGGGCCGCAGTTCACCTCTCGGGTCTGGAGGGAGTTCTGTCGGGCTATGGGGGCCACTGTCAGCCTGTCCTCGGGCTTCCACCCCCAGACCAACGGGCAGGCGGAACGGGCCAACCAGTACCTGGGCACTGCCCTGCGGTGCATCACGGGCCGGAGCCCGGCCTCTTGGAGCGAGCGCATCTCCTGGGTCGAGTACGCCCACAACACCCTGCCCAACGCCTCCTCAGGTCAGTCCCCGTTTGAGTGCTCCCTGGGTTACCAACCACCCCTTTTTCCTGAGCAGGAGGAGGAGCTGGCTGTCCCGTCAGTCCAGGCCCACATTGACCGCTGCCGCAGGATCTGGAGGACCGCCCGCTCGGCCCTGCTCCGCTCCACCCGCAGAAGCCAGCGGTATGCCGACCAGCGTCGGACCCCGGCCCCCAACTATGTGCCTGGCCAGGAGGTCTGGCTCTCCTCCAGGGACATTCCGCTGCAGGCAGGTTGCAGGAAGCTGGTCCCCCGCTTCCTCGGCCCCTACGTCATTGAGAGCGTGGTCAACCCTGTGGCGGTCAAGCTCAGGTTGCCCCCCGCCATGAGGATCCACCCGGTCTTCCACGTCTCCAGGATCAAACCTGTGAAGGTCAGTCCCCTTTGCCCCCCAGGCGATGCTCCTCCCCCCGTCCGCCTCATCGACGACCATCCGGCCTGGACTGTCCGGCGGTTGCTGAGGGTCCGTCGCCGGGGCCGGGGTCTGCAATACCTTGTCGATTGGGAGGGTTATGGGCCTGAGGAGCAAAGCTGGGTGCCCCGCAGGCACATCCTGGACCCCTCTCTTGTCCGGGATTTCCACCGGGCCCACCCTGGCCTGCCTGGTCGGTCGCCGGGAGTCGCCCGTAGAGGGGGGGGTCCTGTCACAACCCATGCCTCTAACCCTGCCTCTCTGCCTGCCCCTAACCCTATCTCCGAGAACGAGTCCCCTGGCATCTCCCAGAGGGCGCAGAGGGAACTGCGGGCTCGTCGGCGTGAGCAGCTGCCGGTCATTCCGGTGATTGCACCCCATCCTGGCCAGCCACCACCTGCAGCCCATCAGCCCAGGAGGTTAAGAAGCCACTCCACACAGCATGCGGCGCCAGATCGTTGACTAACCAACCTAGTGGGTACACGTCTCTAGCTCCCTGCCTCGTCTGTCTTTTGAACCTTGCCTTACCCTGTTCTCCCTGTCTTCCCAGTTCCTGCCTGACCCACGCCTGTACGATTACCCCGCTCCTGCCTGACCCACGCCTGTACGACAACCCTGCTCCTGCCTGACCCACGCCTGTACGACAACCCTGCTCCTGCCTGACCCACGCCTGTACGACAACCCCGCTCCTGCCTGACCATCGCCTGTACGACTACCACGCTCCTGCCTGACCATCGCCTGTACGACTACCACGTCCCCGCCTGACCCACGCCTGTCTACGGATCACGTTACTGCCTGCCTCTCCCCGGATCGCAATAAACGTGCCTACGGGCTTTCACCCCAATCGTGTCTGCTCTTGGGTCCTCCATCCTGATCCTTAACACCTATAAAGCAACTGGTTATTCACCAGATCACTGATGAAGAGGAGGTTCACCCAGGAACTCATATTACCCAGAGCCATCACTGCTAGTCCTCTAATCAACCAGTATCAACACATCATTTATATGACAACTTGGTTAAACAAAGCTCAGAGAGCAATATGTACTCTATTCTGTCTTCAATTGGGGGTGTTTTTGTCAAAGATTAATACAGAATAATTGTAGAAAATTCTTACTCTAAAGTTTATCCCCATTATGGACTTACTTGTTTTCTCTAAGTCAGTGTGTCAGATCCAGAAGTCACTAGCTACTCTGATGAGGTGGAATGGATCACTGACTGTTTAAGTGTCTGCGTCAGCAACGTCTACTATGACATCATAAAAGCAATGGGAGATGTAACGTGGCGAGGCGCCCTCTAGTGGTTTTGATAGGGGTGTGGAAGTGTTGGAGTCGGACTGATGAGTGCATTTTTGAAATAGGATATCTACATTAGGTAAACACGGGTGTAATTAATAAAAAGGCGAGGTTGCTGCGAGTGGTTGCTAAGCAAAGCGTTGACTAAGTGTAGTCACAAGCACCAACCCCCCTCTCCCCCCGCCGGGACGGCTCCCTCTCCCTCTCTCCTCCCCGATAGGTAGATTTGGGTAGCGTTCTTTGAGCGCGAAGGACGACCGAGAGGCGAGATTAGAGTTCGTTCAAGTAATAATAAAAAAAAGGGTCCCATAGCCATTGAATTGGTAGTAGCCTAGGCTATTTTGAGGTTGGTCATTTCTCCGAGTGAGAATTGTGAAGCGTGGCGAGTGAACGTGAGAATAGGCTGCAGTGCGTGTGTCTGAGACTTGGCAGCCCCGGGTTTCACTGATCTAGCGGTCAGTAAATTCGACCAAATTTCAAGAGGTGGACATCACTGGATTCATCTCGGCATACAGATAATTCAAGAGCAATTGACTCATGTTTACGAAGCACATCAACATAGTGCTCTGATCAGTACGAGTCCTCACTAAGACTAGACGAAGGGCACACATCACACCAGCCTTAAAATCACTACACTGGTTAACTGTCAACTCTAGAATAGACTTTAAAATACTAATACTAGTCTATAAATCTCTCCACAGTCACGCACCAGAAAACATTTCAGACATGCTTGTCAGGTACATGCCCAACAGACCACTCAGATCCTCAGGTACTGAACTCGTAACAGTCCCAAAAGCCAGGACCAAGAAACACGGAGAGGCAGCTTTTAGTTTCTATGCCCCCAACTTCTGGAACTCCCTGCCGGAGTGCCTAAGAAGGGTCGAAACAACGGAGGTCTTCAAGCAAGATCTCAAGACGTACCTTTTTGGCCTAGCCTACAATCACTAGCCAGGACCTTGAGACACAGAAAGGCAGCCTCAAACCTACCTGTGAATCCTCTGTATACATTGGTGTATATCCTGCTATGTATATCAAGTTGTGTACAGAAGCTGGTTGCCCTGAAACAGGCTTGTTCTGTTCTGATATCTGTGTTGCTTCAAAGGCTCAGCGTGCTTCTAACCGTTTTCTGTCTCCCCTAGTGCCTCTCTCTCTTCCTCCTACCTTCTAACCAGGTCCAGTGGATGCCCCACTGACACCCGCACACCACTCTGAGTCCGATAGATACCCCCGTGTCAGCTGTGGATGTCGTAGTATTTAGTTAACACACACACACACGTACACACATCAGTCCACATCCGGCTTAGGCCTGGACCTGGGCCCAGTCCCCCTTCCCCTCACCCTAACCCGGGTCCGTATCCTTTTCCTACCCCCTCTCTACCCCAACCCCTGCCTCTATCTGGGCCCAGGCACATTCACGCACACACAGACATACACCAGTGTTTGCCATGTCTCTCCTATTATGTTTTTAGCCTCTCTTACTCTGAAAATGTAATTTCATGTAATTTATTGCTTTATAAATGTTCTTAGCCGGTAGACAAACATACTCCAGGAGCTTGCTCGATTTCCTTGTTGAGAGGGGTCAGGGAAGAATTTGTACAGCTCACTTTTTGCTTCCCTCTGGAATATGTAGGGATGGGATGTATCCCCACCTCCCTTGTTCTCTGTAAAGCGCATTGTGTTGCCTCTGGGTATGAAATGCGCTATACAAATACAGCTTTGATTGATTGATTGATTGATTGATACCACTTCATATCACAGCGAGCATACTGTAGCTATACAGCTCTTTACAACACAGGACAGTAGGTCTATACCTAGCTGTACAGCAATTTACAACATACAACAGTAGTCATATACCTACTGTAGCTACTGTATACAAGTACTTTACAATACAGCACAATAGACCTATACCTAGCAGCACATTAGGCCTATATTTAGATATACAGGACTTTCCAACACAGCACAGTAGGCCTAGCTGGATAACACTTTACCAAACAGAAACCAAAAGAATCAAGTATTATTATTATTATTATATTTATCTGCCCCAGTCTGACTGAAGTCCTATAAAGCAACTGGTTATTCACCAGATCACTGATGAAGAGGAGGTTCACCCAGGAACTCATATTACCCAGAGCCATCACTGCTAGTCCTCTAATCAACCAGTATCAACACATCATTTATATGACAACTTGGTTAAACAAAGCTCAGAGAGCAATATGTACTCTATTCTGTCTTCAATTGAGGGTGTTTTTGTCAAAGAATGAATACAGAATAATTGTAGAAAATTCTTACTCTAAAGTTTATCCCCATTATGGACTTACTTGTTTTCTCTAAGTCAGTGTGTCAGATCCAGAAGTCACTAGCTACTCTGATGAGGTGGAATGGATCACTGACTGTTTAAGTGTCTGCGTCAGCAACGTCTACTATGACATCATAAAAGCAATGGGAGATGTAACGTGGCGAGGCGCCCTCTAGTGGTTTTGATAGGGGTGTGGAAGTGTTGGAGTCGGACTGATGAGTGCATTTTTGAAATAGGATATCTACATTAGGTAAACACGCGTGTAATTAATAAAAAGGCGAGGTTGCTGCGATTGGTTGCTAAGCAAAGCGTTGACTAAGTGTAGTCACAAGCACCAACCCCCCTCTCCCCCCGCCGGGACGGCTCCCTCTCCCTCTCTCCTCCCCGATAGGTAGATTTGGGGAGCGTTCTTTGAGCGCGAAGGACGACCGAGAGGCGAGATTAGAGTTCGTTCAAGTAATAATAATAAAAAAGAGTCCCATAGCCATTGAATTGGTAGTAGCCTAGGTTATTTTGAGGTTGGTCATTTCTCCGAGTGAGAATTGTGAAGCGTGGCGAGTGAGCGTGAGAATAGGCTGCAATGCGTGTGTCTGAGACTTGGCAGCCCCGGGTTTCACTGATCTACCGGTCAGTAAATCCGAACAAATTTCAAGAGGTGGACATCACTGGATTAATCTCGGCATACAGATAATTCAAGATTGACTCATGTTTACGAAGCGCACCAGCATAGTGCTCTGATCAGCTGCACTCTCCAGTGAAGTTCTCAAAACGCGACAGATGCCCGGATCAGTAGCCTAGATCTCATTGTATTACAGTATTTTAGCAGACGCTTTTATCCAAAGCAACTAACAATAATTGCATTTAACTAGGAAAGGCCAATGTTGGGCTACTAGCCTACTAGGCTACTTGCCAGAACTTACAAGTGCATCTCCTTTCTAAAACAAGTGACTAAGATCATAATCTAGTGCTGAAGGCAAAGTGCAAGAATTGCAATCTAAAATACAATAGAGGGAGGATCGTTGTAGTTCTCTCTGTAAAATAACTCAAACTGAGGGACGGTAGGCCTAGCTGGATAACACTTTACCAAACAGAAACCAAAAGAATCAAGTATTATTATTATTATTATATTTATCTGCCCCAGTCTGACTGAAGTCCTATTGTCACAACCCATGCCTCTAACCCTGCCTCTCTGCCTGCCCCTAACCCTATCTCCGAGAACGAGTCCCCTGGCACCTCCCAGAGGGCGCAGAGGGAACTGCGGGCTCGTCGGCGTGAGCAGCTGCCGGTCATTCCGGTGATTGCACCCCATCCTGGCCAGCCACCACCTGCAGCCCATCAGCCCAGGAGGTTAAGAAGCCACTCCACACAGCATGCGGCGCCAGATCGTTGACTAACCAACCTAGTGGGTACACGTCTCTAGCTCCCTGCCTCGTCTGTCTTTTGAACCTTGCCTTACCCTGTTCTCCCTGTCTTCCCAGTTCCTGCCTGACCCACGCCTGTACGATTACCCCGCTCCTGCCTGACCCACGCCTGTACGACAACCCTGCTCCTGCCTGACCCACGCCTGTACGACAACCCTGCTCCTGCCTGACCCACGCCTGTACGACAACCCCGCTCCTGCCTGACCATCGCCTGTACGACTACCACGCTCCTGCCTGACCATCGCCTGTACGACTACCACGTCTCCGCCTGACCCACGCCTGTCTACGGATCACGTTACTGCCTGCCTCTCCCCGGATCGCAATAAACGTGCCTACGGGCTTTCACCCCAATCGTGTCTGCTCTTGGGTCCTCCATCCTGATCCTTAACAGAACGATCTGGCCAAGACATGGACCCAGCGGACGTCGACGCCATACGCACTGCCATCGCCAGCCAAGGTACGCTGATTGGGAGACACGACTCTGACCTCCAACATGCGGTCAGTGCCATGCAGGGCCTCTCCACCAGCGTGAACGCGCTCGCCACCCAGGCAGCCCAAACCGACCAGGGCCTGCAGGCTCTCACCCAGGAGTTCCGGAACCTGATCGCCCACCTTACCCCTCTCCAGGCCCCAGCACCACCCCAGGACCCAGCACCACCCCAGGACCAGCCCGCCGCTCCAGCTCCTGGCGAGGCCGCTTCCCCCGCTCTGCCCCGGAGAGAGCCCAAGCTCTCCAACCCCAGGCCATTCGACGGCGACCTGGCTGAGTGCGGGTCCTTCCTGATGCAGTGCAAATTCATTTTCGCTCACCAGCCTAGCCGGTATTCTGGGGACGCGGAGAGGATTGCCTTCGTCTCCAACCTGTTGACCGGCCAACCCCTCCGCTGGTTTGAAGCAGTCTGGGAGTCAGGGGCGGCCTGTTTCGGGTCCTTCGAGACTTTCTGTGTGGAGTTTAGAAAGGTTTTCGACCATCCAGCCCACGGCCGCGACTCCGCCTCACGCCTGCTCCATCTCCAGCAGGGCACCCGGAGTGTGGCAGAATTCTCTGTGGAGTTCCGCATCCTGGCTGCGGGGAGCGGGTGGAACGATGCCGCCCTCCAGACCGCTTTCCGCTCAGGCCTCACAGAGACTATTAAGGATGAGCTGGCGCGCAGGGAAGATGCCACCTCCCTGGACAACCTCATCTCGCTCGCCGTGAAGGTGGACAACAGGCTCCGGGAGCGCAGGAGAGAAAGAGCCACCCGTCCCTCTGGCTCTGTCCGGCCCCCCAGTCACCGTCCCCCAGGCCAGCCGGCCCCCTTCTCGTCTCGCCCCGACTCCGCCCCCCTGCGCTCCTCTGCTCTGTCTGCCTCTCCATCCCCTGAGGACGAGCCCATGGTATTGGGCGGGGCTCATCTGACCGCTGAGGAGCGCCTCCGGAGGGTTACAGAGGGGCTCTGTTTCTATTGTGGCGGCCCTGGACACACCCGGAACACCTGCCCGAACCGCCCAAAAGCTCCAGCCCGTCGGTGAGAGGGGTGTCACTGATGGGCGGCGTACTCACCCCCAGCCACCAGGGGCGCCTGCACTTGGAAGCCGTGGTCACATCTAACAACCGGCCACTCCCCGTACCTGCTCTGATTGACTCGGGCGCGGACGACTGCTTCATCGATGCCACGCTCGTCCGTCAGGCCGGCATCCCCACACAACTCCGGGACACGCCCCTTGCCGTTCACGACCTCAGCGGGAGACTGCTGGCCGAGGTCACCCAGGTCACAAAGCCCTTGGAGATCCGTCTGTCTGGCAACCACCACGAGACCCTCTCCCTGCTGGTGTTCTCATCACCCCAGAGTCCCCTCGTCCTGGGGCAGACCTGGCTCCGGCGCCACAACCCCCACATCGACTGGGAGACCAACAGGGTGATTGGCTGGAGTCATCACTGCCACAGGACCTGTCTCACCTCTGCCACCCCGCCTACAGAGGGCGTCAGCGCCTCACTGGAGCCACCTGACCTGTCCACGGTTCCCTCCATCTACCATGACCTCGGAGAGGCGTTCAGCAAACAGAGGGCCCTCTCCCTGCCTCCTCACCGCCCCTACGACTGTGCCATTGAACTGCTTTCAGGAGCGCCCCTGCCCTCCGGCCGTCTGTTCAACTTGTCTCGTCCTGAGAGAGAGGCCATGGAGAAATACATCCACGAGTCCCTGAACGCCGGCCTCATCAAGCCCTCCAGCTCACCCGTAGGAGCGGGCTTCTTCTTCGTGGGCAAGAAAGACGGCACCCTACGCCCGTGCATCGACTACCGGCGATTGAACGACATTACAGTCAAGAACCGCTACCCCCTGCCGCTCATCGCCTCCGCCTTCGAACCGCTCCAGGGCGCCACAGTGTTCTCCAAGCTCGACCTCAGGAACGCTTACCACCTGGTGCGCATCAGGAAAGGAGACGAGTGGAAGACGGCCTTTAACACCCCCGTCGGGCACTTTGAGTACCGCGTCATGCCCTTCGGCCTAACCAACGCCCCGGCCGTGTTCCAAGCCCTAGTGAACGACGTCCTCAGAGACCTCCTCAACCACACCGTCTTCGTCTACCTGGATGACATCGTCGTCTTCTCGCGCACCATGGAGGAGCACACCGGGCACGTCAGGCAGGTCCTCCAGAGGCTCATGGAGAACAGGCTCTACCTCAAGGCGGAGAAATGCGAGTTTCACGTGCCCACGATCCAGTTCCTGGGTTTCGTCATTGAGGCCGGGAGGGTGAGGGCTTCCCCAGAGAAGATCAGGGCGGTGGTTGAGTGGCCGGTCCCCACCACCCGCAAGGAGCTCCAACGGTTCCTGGGGTTCGCTAACTTTTACCGGAGGTTTATCCGGAACTACAGCCGGGTGGCGAGCCCCATGACAGCGCTGACATCCACGGCCATCCCCTTCGCCTGGACCCCTGCGGCGGACGTGGCCTTCAAGGCCCTCAAGGCCCTGTTCACCTCCGCACCTGTCCTCATCCAACCGGACCCCTCACTCCAATTCGTCCTGGAGGTTGACGCCTCCGACACGGGGGTTGGGGCGGTCCTGTCCCAGAGGGCCGTGACGGACGGCAAGCTCCACCCCTGCGCCTTCTTCTCCCGCCGCTTGGAGCCGGCCGAGAGGAACTACGACGTAGGAAACAGGGAGCTTCTCGCGGTCCAACTCGCACTGCAGGAGTGGAGGCACTGGCTGGAGGGGACGGAGCAGCCGATCATCGTGTGGACTGACCACAAGAACCTGATCTACATCCGGGACGCAAAGAGGCTGAATCCCCGGCAGGCCAGGTGGGCTCTGTTTTTCGGCCGCTTCAATTTCACCCTGACCTACCGACCAGGGTCCCGCAATGTGAAGCCAGATGCTCTCTCACGCCAGTTCTCGCCCCCGGAGCGGAGTGCAGAGCTGGACACTATTCTGCCCTCCTCCTGTGTGGTGGGTGCTCTCACTTGGGAGGTAGAGGGGATCGTGAGGGAGGCCCAGAGGACTCAGCCAGACCTAGGCGGTGGTCCGGCACCAGGCAGGTCCTCCAGTGGGCCCACACGTCCCAGTTCGCCTGTCACCCAGGAGCCAGCCGCACGCTAACCCTGCTTAGGCGCCGGTTCTGGTGGCCCACCATGGCCGTCGACACCACCAAGTACGTCCAGGCCTGTACGGTGTGTGCCCGGAGTAAGTCCTCCCACCAGCCCCCTTCAGGACTTCTGCGTCCCCTGCCTGTTCCCGGCCGACCCTGGAGCCACATTGGGTTGGACTTCGTCACCGGTCTCCCCCCATCCCAGGGAAACACGGTGATCCTGACCATCATTGACCGTTTCTCGAAGGCTGCCCACTTCGTGCCGCTGCCTAAGCTCCCCTCTGCCTCTGAGACTGCGGACCTGCTGGTGACTCACGTGGTCCGTCTCCATGGCATCCCCCTCGACATTGTGTCAGACAGGGGGCCGCAGTTCACCTCTCGGGTCTGGAGGGAGTTCTGTCGGGCTATGGGGGCCACTGTCAGCCTGTCCTCGGGCTTCCACCCCCAGACCAACGGGCAGGCGGAACGGGCCAACCAGTACCTGGGCACTGCCCTGCGGTGCATCACGGGCCGGAGCCCGGCCTCTTGGAGCGAGCGCATCTCCTGGGTCGAGTACGCCCACAACACCCTGCCCAACGCCTCCTCAGGTCAGTCCCCGTTTGAGTGCTCCCTGGGTTACCAACCACCCCTTTTTCCTGAGCAGGAGGAGGAGCTGGCTGTCCCGTCAGTCCAGGCCCACATTGACCGCTGCCGCAGGATCTGGAGGACCGCCCGCTCGGCCCTGCTCCGCTCCACCCGCAGAAGCCAGCGGTATGCCGACCAGCGTCGGACCCCGGCCCCCAACTATGTGCCTGGCCAGGAGGTCTGGCTCTCCTCCAGGGACATTCCGCTGCAGGCAGGTTGCAGGAAGCTGGTCCCCCGCTTCCTCGGCCCCTACGTCATTGAGAGCGTGGTCAACCCTGTGGCGGTCAAGCTCAGGTTGCCCCCCGCCATGAGGATCCACCCGGTCTTCCACGTCTCCAGGATCAAACCTGTGAAGGTCAGTCCCATTTGCCCCCCAGGCGATGCTCCTCCCCCCGTCCGCCTCATCGACGACCATCCGGCCTGGACTGTCCGGCGGTTGCTGAGGGTCCGTCGCCGGGGCCGGGGTCTGCAATACCTTGTCGATTGGGAGGGTTATGGGCCTGAGGAGCAAAGCTGGGTGCCCCGCAGGCACATCCTGGACCCCTCTCTTGTCCGGGATTTCCACCGGGCCCACCCTGGCCTGCCTGGTCGGTCGCCGGGAGTCGCCCGTAGAGGGGGGGGTCCTGTCACAACCCATGCCTCTAACCCTGCCTCTCTGCCTGCCCCTAACCCTATCTCCGAGAACGAGTCCCCTGGCATCTCCCAGAGGGCGCAGAGGGAACTGCGGGCTCGTCGGCGTGAGCAGCTGCCGGTCATTCCGGTGATTGCACCCCATCCTGGCCAGCCACCACCTGCAGCCCATCAGCCCAGGAGGTTAAGAAGCCACTCCACACAGCATGCGGCGCCAGATCGTTGACTAACCAACCTAGTGGGTACACGTCTCTAGCTCCCTGCCTCGTCTGTCTTTTGAACCTTGCCTTACCCTGTTCTCCCTGTCTTCCCAGTTCCTGCCTGACCCACGCCTGTACGATTACCCCGCTCCTGCCTGACCCACGCCTGTACGACAACCCTGCTCCTGCCTGACCCACGCCTGTACGACAACCCTGCTCCTGCCTGACCCACGCCTGTACGACAACCCCGCTCCTGCCTGACCATCGCCTGTACGACTACCACGCTCCTGCCTGACCATCGCCTGTACGACTACCACGTCCCCGCCTGACCCACGCCTGTCTACGGATCACGTTACTGCCTGCCTCTCCCCGGATCGCAATAAACGTGCCTACGGGCTTTCACCCCAATCGTGTCTGCTCTTGGGTCCTCCATCCTGATCCTTAACACCTATAAAGCAACTGGTTATTCACCAGATCACTGATGAAGAGGAGGTTCACCCAGGAACTCATATTACCCAGAGCCATCACTGCTAGTCCTCTAATCAACCAGTATCAACACATCATTTATATGACAACTTGGTTAAACAAAGCTCAGAGAGCAATATGTACTCTATTCTGTCTTCAATTGGGGGTGTTTTTGTCAAAGAATTAATACAGAATAATTGTAGAAAATTCTTACTCTAAAGTTTATCCCCATTATGGACTTACTTGTTTTCTCTAAGTCAGTGTGTCAGATCCAGAAGTCACTAGCTACTCTGATGAGGTGGAATGGATCACTGACTGTTTAAGTGTCTGCGTCAGCAACGTCTACTATGACATCATAAAAGCAATGGGAGATGTAACGTGGCGAGGCGCCCTCTAGTGGTTTTGATAGGGGTGTGGAAGTGTTGGAGTCGGACTGATGAGTGCATTTTTGAAATAGGATATCTACATTAGGTAAACACGGGTGTAATTAATAAAAAGGCGAGGTTGCTGCGAGTGGTTGCTAAGCAAAGCGTTGACTAAGTGTAGTCACAAGCACCAACCCCCCTCTCCCCCCGCCGGGACGGCTCCCTCTCCCTCTCTCCTCCCCGATAGGTAGATTTGGGTAGCGTTCTTTGAGCGCGAAGGACGACCGAGAGGCGAGATTAGAGTTCGTTCAAGTAATAATAAAAAAAAGGGTCCCATAGCCATTGAATTGGTAGTAGCCTAGGCTATTTTGAGGTTGGTCATTTCTCCGAGTGAGAATTGTGAAGCGTGGCGAGTGAACGTGAGAATAGGCTGCAGTGCGTGTGTCTGAGACTTGGCAGCCCCGGGTTTCACTGATCTAGCGGTCAGTAAATTCGACCAAATTTCAAGAGGTGGACATCACTGGATTCATCTCGGCATACAGATAATTCAAGAGCAATTGACTCATGTTTACGAAGCACATCAACATAGTGCTCTGATCAGTACGAGTCCTCACTAAGACTAGACGAAGGGCACACATCACACCAGCCTTAAAATCACTACACTGGTTAACTGTCAACTCTAGAATAGACTTTAAAATACTAATACTAGTCTATAAATCTCTCCACAGTCACGCACCAGAAAACATTTCAGACATGCTTGTCAGGTACATGCCCAACAGACCACTCAGATCCTCAGGTACTGAACTCGTAACAGTCCCAAAAGCCAGGACCAAGAAACACGGAGAGGAAGCTTTTAGTTTCTATGCCCCCAACTTCTGGAACTCCCTGCCGGAGTGCCTAAGAAGGGTCGAAACAACGGAGGTCTTCAAGCAAGATCTCAAGACGTACCTTTTTGGCCTAGCCTACAATCACTAGCCAGGACCTTGAGACACAGAAAGGCAGCCTCAAACCTACCTGTGAATCCTCTGTATACATTGGTGTATATCCTGCTATGTATATCAAGTTGTGTACAGAAGCTGGTTGCCCTGAAACAGGCTTGTTCTGTTCTGATATCTGTGTTGCTTCAAAGGCTCAGCGTGCTTCTAACCGTTTTCTGTCTCCCCTAGTGCCTCTCTCTCTTCCTCCTACCTTCTAACCAGGTCCAGTGGATGCCCCACTGACACCCGCACACCACTCTGAGTCCGATAGATACCCCCGTGTCAGCTGTGGATGTCGTAGTATTTAGTTAACACACACACACACGTACACACATCAGTCCACATCCGGCTTAGGCCTGGACCTGGGCCCAGTCCCCCTTCCCCTCACCCTAACCCGGGTCCGTATCCTTTTCCTACCCCCTCTCTACCCCAACCCCTGCCTCTATCTGGGCCCAGGCACATTCACGCACACACAGACATACACCAGTGTTTGCCATGTCTCTCCTATTATGTTTTTAGCCTCTCTTACTCTGAAAATGTAATTTCATGTAATTTATTGCTTTATAAATGTTCTTAGCCGGTAGACAAACATACTCCAGGAGCTTGCTCGATTTCCTTGTTGAGAGGGATCAGGGAAGAATTTGTACAGCTTACTTTTTGCTTCCCTCTGGAATATGTAGGGATGGGATGTGTCCCCACCTCCCTTGTTCTCTGTAAAGCGCATTGTGTTGCCTCTGGGTATGAAATGCGCTATACAAATACAGCTTTGATTGATTGATTGATACCACTTCATATCACAGCGAGCATACTGTAGCTATACAGCTCTTTACAACACAGGACAGTAGGTCTATACCTAGCTGTACAGCACTTTACAACATACAACAGTAGTCATATACCTACTGTAGCTACTGTATACAAGTACTTTACAATACAGCACAATAGACCTATACCTAGCAGCACATTAGGCCTATATTTAGATATACAGGACTTTCCAACACAGCACAGTAGGCCTAGCTGGATAACACTTTACCAAACAGAAACCAAAAGAATCAAGTATTATTATTATTATTATATTAATCTGCCCCAGTCTGACTGAAGTCCTATAAAGCAAGTGGTTATTCACCAGATCACTGATGAAGAGGAGGTTCACCCAGGAACTCATATTACCCAGAGCCATCACTGCTAGTCCTCTAATCAACCAGTATCAACACATCATTTATATGACAACTTGGTTAAACAAAGCTCAGAGAGCAATATGTACTCTATTCTGTCTTCAATTGGGGGTGTTTTTGTCAAAGAATGAATACAGAATAATTGTAGAAAATTCTTACTATAAAGTTTATCCCCATTATGGACTTACTTGTTTTCTCTAAGTCAGTGTGTCAGATCCAGAAGTCACTAGCTACTCTGATGAGGTGGAATGGATCACTGACTGTTTAAGTGTCTGTGTCAGCAACGTCTACTATGACATCATAAAAGCAATGGGAGATGTAACGTGGCGAGGCGCCCTCTAGTGGTTTTGATAGGGGTGTGGAAGTGTTGGAGTCGGACTGATGAGTGCATTTTTGAAATAGGATATCTACATTAGGTAAACACGGGTGTAATTAATAAAAAGGCGAGGTTGCTGCGAGTGGTTGCTAAGCAAAGCGTTCACTAAGTGTAGTCACAAGCACCAACCCCCCTCTCCCCCCGCCGGGACGGCTCCCTCTCTCCTCCCCGATAGGTAGATTTGGGGAGCGTTCTTTGAGCGCGAAGGACGACCGAGAGGCGAGATTAGAGTTCGTTCAAGTAATAATAAAAAAAAGGATCCCATAGCCATTGAATTGGTAGTAGCCTAGGCTATTTTGAGGTTGGTCATTTCTCCGAGTGAGAATTGTGAAGCGTGGCGAGTGAACGTGAGAATAGGCTGCAATGCGTGTGTCTGAGACTTGGCAGCCCCGGGTTTCACTGATCTACCGGTCAGTAAATCCGAACAAATTTCAAGAGGTGGACATCACTGGATTAATCTCGGCATACAGATAATTCAAGATTGACTCATGTTTACGAAGCGCACCAGCATAGTGCTCTGATCAGCTGCACTCTCCAGTGAAGTTCTCAAAACGCGACAGATGCCCGGATCAGTAGCCTAGATCTCATTGTATTACAGTATTTTAGCAGACGCTTTTATCCAAAGCAACTAACAATAATTGCATTTAACTAGGAAAGGCCAATGTTGGGCTACTAGCCTACTAGGCTACTTGCCAGAACTTACAAGTGCATCTCCTTTCTAAAACAAGTGACTAAGATCATAATCTAGTGCTGAAGGCAAAGTGCAAGAATTGCAATCTAAAATACAATAGAGGGAGGATCGTTGTAGTTCTCTCTGTAAAATAACTCAAACTGAGGGACGGTAGGCCTAGCTGGATAACACTTTACCAAACAGAAACCAAAAGAATCAAGTATTATTATTATTATTATATTTATCTGCCCCAGTCTGACTGAAGTCCTATTGTCACAACCCATGCCTCTAACCCTGCCTCTCTGCCTGCCCCTAACCCTATCTCCGAGAACGAGTCCCCTGGCACCTCCCAGAGGGCGCAGAGGGAACTGCGGGCTCGTCGGCGTGAGCAGCTGCCGGTCATTCCGGTGATTGCACCCCATCCTGGCCAGCCACCACCTGCAGCCCATCAGCCCAGGAGGTTAAGAAGCCACTCCACACAGCATGCGGCGCCAGATCGTTGACTAACCAACCTAGTGGGTACACGTCTCTAGCTCCCTGCCTCGTCTGTCTTTTGAACCTTGCCTTACCCTGTTCTCCCTGTCTTCCCAGTTCCTGCCTGACCCACGCCTGTACGATTACCCCGCTCCTGCCTGACCCACGCCTGTACGACAACCCTGCTCCTGCCTGACCCACGCCTGTACGACAACCCCGCTCCTGCCTGACCATCGCCTGTACGACTACCACGCTCCTGCCTGACCATCGCCTGTACGACTACCACGTCTCCGCCTGACCCACGCCTGTCTACGGATCACGTTACTGCCTGCCTCTCCCCGGATCGCAATAAACGTGCCTACGGGCTTTCACCCCAATCGTGTCTGCTCTTGGGTCCTCCATCCTGATCCTTAACAGAACGATCTGGCCAAGACATGGACCCAGCGGACGTCGACGCCATACGCACTGCCATCGCCAGCCAAGGTACGCTGATTGGGAGACACGACTCTGACCTCCAACATGCGGCCAGTGCCATGCAGGGCCTCTCCACCAGCGTGAACGCGCTCGCCACCCAGGCAGCCCAAACCGACCAGGGCCTGCAGGCTCTCACCCAGGAGTTCCGGAACCTGATCGCCCACCTTACCCCTCTCCAGGCCCCAGCACCACCCCAGGACCCAGCACCACCCCAGGACCAGCCCGCCGCTCCAGCTCCTGGCGAGGCCGCTTCCCCCGCTCTGCCCCGGAGAGAGCCCAAGCTCTCCAACCCCAGGCCATTCGACGGCGACCTGGCTGAGTGCGGGTCCTTCCTGATGCAGTGCAAATTCATTTTCGCTCACCAGCCTAGCCGGTATTCTGGGGACGCGGAGAGGATTGCCTTCGTCTCCAACCTGTTGACCGGCCAACCCCTCCGCTGGTTTGAAGCAGTCTGGGAGTCAGGGGCGGCCTGTTTCGGGTCCTTCGAGACTTTCTGTGTGGAGTTTAGAAAGGTTTTCGACCATCCAGCCCACGGCCGCGACTCCGCCTCACGCCTGCTCCATCTCCAGCAGGGCACCCGGAGTGTGGCAGAATTCTCTGTGGAGTTCCGCATCCTGGCTGCGGGGAGCGGGTGGAACGATGCCGCCCTCCAGACCGCTTTCCGCTCAGGCCTCACAGAGACTATTAAGGATGAGCTGGCGCTCAGGGAAGATGCCACCTCCCTGGACAACCTCATCTCGCTCGCCGTGAAGGTGGACAACAGGCTCCGGGAGCGCAGGAGAGAAAGAGCCACCCGTCCCTCTGGCTCTGTCCGGCCCCCCAGTCACCGTCCCCCAGGCCAGCCGGCCCCCTTCTCGTCTCGCCCCGACTCCGCCCCCCTGCGCTCCTCTGCTCTGTCTGCCTCTCCATCCCCTGAGGACGAGCCCATGGTATTGGGCGGGGCTCATCTGACCGCTGAGGAGCGCCTCCGGAGGGTTACAGAGGGGCTCTGTTTCTATTGTGGCGGCCCTGGACACACCCGGAACACCTGCCCGAACCGCCCAAAAGCTCCAGCCCGTCGGTGAGAGGGGTGTCACTGATGGGCGGCGTACTCACCCCCAGCCACCAGGGGCGCCTGCACTTGGAAGCCGTGGTCACATCTAACAACCGGCCATTCCCCGTACCTGCTCTGATTGACTCGGGCGCGGACGACTGCTTCATCGATGCCACGCTCGTCCGTCAGGCCGGCATCCCCACACAACTCCGGGACACGCCCCTTGCCGTTCACGACCTCAGCGGGAGACTGCTGGCCGAGGTCACCCAGGTCACAAAGCCCTTGGAGATCCGTCTGTCTGGCAACCACCACGAGACCCTCTCCCTGCTGGTGTTCTCATCACCCCAGAGTCCCCTCGTCCTGGGGCAGACCTGGCTCCGGCGCCACAACCCCCACATCGACTGGGAGACCAACAGGGTGATTGGCTGGAGTCATCACTGCCACAGGACCTGTCTCACCTCTGCCACCCCGCCTACAGAGGGCGTCAGCGCCTCACTGGAGCCACCTGACCTGTCCACGGTTCCCTCCATCTACCATGACCTCGGAGAGGCGTTCAGCAAACAGAGGGCCCTCTCCCTGCCTCCTCACCGCCCCTACGACTGTGCCATTGAACTGCTTTCAGGAGCGCCCCTGCCCTCCGGCCGTCTGTTCAACTTGTCTCGTCCTGAGAGAGAGGCCATGGAGAAATACATCCACGAGTCCCTGAACGCCGGCCTCATCAAGCCCTCCAGCTCACCCGTAGGAGCGGGCTTCTTCTTCGTGGGCAAGAAAGACGGCACCCTACGCCCGTGCATCGACTACCGGCGATTGAACGACATTACAGTCAAGAACCGCTACCCCCTGCCGCTCATCGCCTCCGCCTTCGAACCGCTCCAGGGCGCCACAGTGTTCTCCAAGCTCGACCTCAGGAACGCTTACCACCTGGTGCGCATCAGGAAAGGAGACGAGTGGAAGACGGCCTTTAACACCCCCGTCGGGCACTTTGAGTACCGCGTCATGCCCTTCGGCCTAACCAACGCCCCGGCCGTGTTCCAAGCCCTAGTGAACGACGTCCTCAGAGACCTCCTCAACCACACCGTCTTCGTCTACCTGGATGACATCCTCGTCTTCTCGCGCACCATGGAGGAGCACACCGGGCACGTCAGGCAGGTCCTCCAGAGGCTCATGGAGAACAGGCTCTACCTCAAGGCGGAGAAATGCGAGTTTCACGTGCCCACGATCCAGTTCCTGGGTTTCGTCATTGAGGCCGGGAGGGTGAGGGCTTCCCCAGAGAAGATCAGGGCGGTGGTTGAGTGGCCGGTCCCCACCACCCGCAAGGAGCTCCAACGGTTCCTGGGGTTCGCTAACTTTTACCGGAGGTTTATCCGGAACTACAGCCGGGTGGCGAGCCCCATGACAGCGCTGACATCCACGGCCATCCCCTTCGCCTGGACCCCTGCGGCGGACGTGGCCTTCAAGGCCCTCAAGGCCCTGTTCACCTCCGCACCTGTCCTCATCCAACCGGACCCCTCACTCCAATTCGTCCTGGAGGTTGACGCCTCCGACACGGGGGTTGGGGCGGTCCTGTCCCAGAGGGCCGTGACGGACGGCAAGCTCCACCCCTGCGCCTTCTTCTCCCGCCGCTTGGAGCCGGCCGAGAGGAACTACGACGTAGGAAACAGGGAGCTTCTCGCGGTCCAACTCGCACTGCAGGAGTGGAGGCACTGGCTGGAGGGGACGGAGCAGCCGATCATCGTGTGGACTGACCACAAGAACCTGATCTACATCCGGGACGCAAAGAGGCTGAATCCCCGGCAGGCCAGGTGGGCTCTGTTTTTCGGCCGCTTCAATTTCACCCTGACCTACCGACCAGGGTCCCGCAATGTGAAGCCAGATGCTCTCTCACGCCAGTTCTCGCCCCCGGAGCGGAGTGCAGAGCTGGACACTATTCTGCCCTCCTCCTGTGTGGTGGGTGCTCTCACTTGGGAGGTAGAGGGGATCGTGAGGGAGGCCCAGAGGACTCAGCCAGACCTAGGCGGTGGTCCGGCAAACCGCCTCTTTGTGCCTGACCGGGTCCGTACCCAGGTCCTCCAGTGGGCCCACACGTCCCAGTTCGCCTGTCACCCAGGAGCCAGCCGCACGCTAACCCTGCTTAGGCGCCGGTTCTGGTGGCCCACCATGGCCGTCGACACCACCAAGTACGTCCAGGCCTGTACGGTGTGTGCCCGGAGTAAGTCCTCCCACCAGCCCCCTTCAGGACTTCTGCGTCCCCTGCCTGTTCCCGGCCGACCCTGGAGCCACATTGGGTTGGACTTCGTCACCGGTCTCCCCCCATCCCAGGGAAACACGGTGATCCTGACCATCATTGACCGTTTCTCGAAGGCTGCCCACTTCGTGCCGCTGCCTAAGCTCCCCTCTGCCTCTGAGACTGCGGACCTGCTGGTGACTCACGTGGTCCGTCTCCATGGCATCCCCCTCGACATTGTGTCAGACAGGGGGCCGCAGTTCACCTCTCGGGTCTGGAGGGAGTTCTGTCGGGCTATGGGGGCCACTGTCAGCCTGTCCTCGGGCTTCCACCCCCAGACCAACGGGCAGGCGGAACGGGCCAACCAGTACCTGGGCACTGCCCTGCGGTGCATCACGGGCCGGAGCCCGGCCTCTTGGAGCGAGCGCATCTCCTGGGTCGAGTACGCCCACAACACCCTGCCCAACGCCTCCTCAGGTCAGTCCCCGTTTGAGTGCTCCCTGGGTTACCAACCACCCCTTTTTCCTGAGCAGGAGGAGGAGCTGGCTGTCCCGTCAGTCCAGGCCCACATTGACCGCTGCCGCAGGATCTGGAGGACCGCCCGCTCGGCCCTGCTCCGCTCCACCCGCAGAAGCCAGCGGTATGCCGACCAGCGTCGGACCCCGGCCCCCAACTATGTGCCTGGCCAGGAGGTCTGGCTCTCCTCCAGGGACATTCCGCTGCAGGCAGGTTGCAGGAAGCTGGTCCCCCGCTTCCTCGGCCCCTACATCATTGAGAGCGTGGTCAACCCTGTGGCGGTCAAGCTCAGGTTGCCCCCCGCCATGAGGATCCACCCGGTCTTCCACGTCTCCAGGATCAAACCTGTGAAGGTCAGTCCCCTTTGCCCCCCAGGCGATGCTCCTCCCCCCGTCCGCCTCATCGACGACCATCCGGCCTGGACTGTCCGGCGGTTGCTGAGGGTCCGTCGCCGGGGCCGGGGTCTGCAATACCTTGTCGATTGGGAGGGTTATGGGCCTGAGGAGCAAAGCTGGGTGCCCCGCAGGCACATCCTGGACCCCTCTCTTGTCCGGGATTTCCACCGGGCCCACCCTGGCCTGCCTGGTCGGTCGCCGGGAGTCGCCCGTAGAGGGGGGGGTCCTGTCACAACCCATGCCTCTAACCCTGCCTCTCTGCCTGCCCCTAACCCTATCTCCGAGAACGAGTCCCCTGGCACCTCCCAGAGGGCGCAGAGGGAACTGCGGGCTCGTCGGCGTGAGCAGCTGCCGGTCATTCCGGTGATTGCACCCCATCCTGGCCAGCCACCACCTGCAGCCCATCAGCCCAGGAGGTTAAGAAGCCACTCCACACAGCATGCGGCGCCAGATCGTTGACTAACCAACCTAGTGGGTACACGTCTCTAGCTCCCTGCCTCGTCTGTCTTTTGAACCTTGCCTTACCCTGTTCTCCCTGTCTTCCCAGTTCCTGCCTGACCCACGCCTGTACGATTACCCCGCTCCTGCCTGACCCACGCCTGTACGACAACCCTGCTCCTGCCTGACCCACGCCTGTACGACAACCCTGCTCCTGCCTGACCCACGCCTGTACGACAACCCCGCTCCTGCCTGACCATCGCCTGTACGACTACCACGCTCCTGCCTGACCATCGCCTGTACGACTACCACGTCCCCGCCTGACCCACGCCTGTCTACGGATCACGTTACTGCCTGCCTCTCCCCGGATCGCAATAAACGTGCCTACGGGCTTTCACCCCAATCGTGTCTGCTCTTGGGTCCTCCATCCTGATCCTTAACACCTATAAAGCAACTGGTTATTCACCAGATCACTGATGAAGAGGAGGTTCACCCAGGAACTCATATTACCCAGAGCCATCACTGCTAGTCCTCTAATAAACCAGTATCAACACATCATTTATATGACAACTTGGTTAAACAAAGCTCAGAGAGCAATATGTACTCTATTCTGTCTTCAATTGGGGGTGTTTTTGTCAAAGAATGAATACAGAATAATTGTAGAAAATTCTTACTCTAAAGTTTATCCCCATTATGGACTTACTTGTTTTCTCTAAGTCAGTGTGTCAGATCCAGAAGTCACTAGCTACTCTGATGAGGTGGAATGGATCACTGACTGTTTAAGTGTCTGCGTCAGCAACGTCTACTATGACATCATAAAAGCAATGGGAGATGTAACGTGGCGAGGCGCCCTCTAGTGGTTTTGATAGGGGTGTGGAAGTGTTGGAGTCGGACTGATGAGTGCATTTTTGAAATAGGATATCTACATTAGGTAAACACGGGTGTAATTAATAAAAAGGCGAGGTTGCTGCGAGTGGTTGCTAAGCAAAGCGTTGACTAAGTGTAGTCACAAGCACCAACCCCCCTCTCCCCCCGCCGGGACGGCTCCCTCTCCCTCTCTCCTCCCCGATAGGTAGATTTGGGTAGCGTTCTTTGAGCGCGAAGGACGACCGAGAGGCGAGATTAGAGTTCGTTCAAGTAATAATAAAAAAAAGGGTCCCATAGCCATTGAATTGGTAGTAGCCTAGGCTATTTTGAGGTTGGTCATTTCTCCGAGTGAGAATTGTGAAGCGTGGCGAGTGAACGTGAGAATAGGCTGCAGTGCGTGTGTCTGAGACTTGGCAGCCCCGGGTTTCACTGATCTAGCGGTCAGTAAATTCGACCAAATTTCAAGAGGTGGACATCACTGGATTCATCTCGGCATACAGATAATTCAAGAGCAATTGACTCATGTTTAGGAAGCACACCAACATAGTGCTCTGATCAGTACGAGTCCTCACTAAGACTAGACGAAGGGCACACATCACACCAGCCTTAAAATCACTACACTGGTTAACTGTCAACTCTAGAATAGACTTTAAAATACTAATACTAGTCTATAAATCTCTCCACAGTCACGCACCAGAAAACATTTCAGACATGCTTGTCAGGTACATGCCCAACAGACCACTCAGATCCTCAGGTACTGAACTCGTAACAGTCCCAAAAGCCAGGACCAAGAAACACGGAGAGGCAGCTTTTAGTTTCTATGCCCCCAACTTCTGGAACTCCCTGCCGGAGTGCCTAAGAAGGGTCGAAACAACGGAGGTCTTCAAGCAAGATCTCAAGACGTACCTTTTTGGCCTAGCCTACAATCACTAGCCAGGACCTTGAGACACAGAAAGGCAGCCTCAAACCTACCTGTGAATCCTCTGTATACATTGGTGTATATCCTGCTATGTATATTGTGATCGTATTTTAGACTTGTCTAGTCCAAAGATTTACCAAGATACGTTCAAAAGGTTGAGTCTGGTTTATTGAATGAAATCAAATACTTGCGCAAGGACTTCCTGAACAACGCAAACAAAGGTGGTTTGTCAGAGAAGTGAAGTCAGTCACTTCTGGCCTGGCTTATATTCATTCAGAACACAGGTAAGTCTTTCTAGGATTTCATTGGCTGAGTTGTCTATGCGTCATCGTGAGGGGACGGATATCACACAGTGAAAGGAAGGAATGTGGGATGAAACTCGCTTTGAATAGAGACAAAGGTCTGAGTCAGGGCAGGAAGGTGGCCTTTCTGACTTGGACAAAAGAGCGAGGCAGAGCTATGCAGAGTGTGTTTACAATATCAAAAGGGGGGAGAGTTGGTGTTTTACATTAGACTGAAACTGGGGGGTTTAAGGTGTGGTTTAAGGTGTTTGGATGTAAATTCCTGGACAATCCCTCATTTGTGCCTGAACAGGCACACAAAAATAAAATATAAAATCCAAACACAGTGTAAACAGTCAGCTATGCTATACATGTGGAAAGGAAATAATCTCTCCACTAGGTGGAGAAAAAAAAAAAAAAAAAAATCTCTTTTTTTTTCTTTTTTTTAAATTATTTTCTCTCAACGTGCAAAATCACACACCAAAACCCCTTGTTTCAGAAATTTGACAGGAAACAAGATAAAAAAGATGACATGATTATATACTATTTATAGTCTAAGAGTGGACAACCATTCACCAAAAAACAAACTTGATTTAACAAGGCAAAAAAAAGATAAAATGGTTACCAGTGTAAGAGGGGCAAAAAACCTCTTGGTCAATTTAGAGGAAAAACCCAAACTTATTTATCAACTCATGTTTCAATCATTGCAACTCTTGTAAACAAATATGATATTTTTCAGATTATTTCAAAGTTCATTCACTCTTGTGAGGAGGTGACCGGCAAGGTCAGTCTCCGATTGCTCATCAGAGGAGAGGAGAGTGTGGCGGTGACTGTCAAGGTCACTCTTGTTCACAGTGTATCCCAACAGTCATTTAGGTGGCACTTCTCTTTTGGGCAATAGAATGTCATTGGGGAATGCAAGGCGTCTTCTCTTCTAGTTCGCAACTTCAATGTCGCGTTGTTTGAAATCAGTTATGTTCAATGTTAGTGTGTGCAGGTGTGTGTGCGTGTGTGGTGCATCTTGTGAGGAGGTGACCAGCAAGGTCATTTTTCCTCCGATTCCTCGTCAGAGGAGAGGACAGTGTGATGGCCCATGGTTTTGGCCTCTGAGCCCTCTGGTTCAGCTGCATTCTGATCTCCTGGTGTTTGCGATCCCTTGGTGGACCGTCCTCTGCTGCTTGGACCCGTCGGCAATGCTTGCATGGATCCAACGAAGTCCTCTCAGATCGCTGTCTGCGTGATGAGTAGAAACTGGTACGGCCCGAGCCACCTCGGCGAGTTCCAGCTCCTTCGTCTGTGGTCGTGGACCAGGACCCAATCCCCAGGAGAGATGTGATGCAGGAACCCCTCCTTAGCCTCAGGAAATGGCGGTCCTCACTCTGTTGGAGACATCTGTTAACATCTTCCGCCATCCCTGTTTTTGAAACATGATCTGGCCCGTGGGCTAGTTTGAAAGCATAATGAAAACATGAACGAGGTAGTACAGGTTTGTCATTAGGCCCTAGATACAGGTTAGTTTGGTGGTGGAAATGTGCACTTAGTCCTTCATTTCTTTTTCTCCGCAGGTGGAGCAGATGCTTGTAGGTCAGAAATGTAGGCTCTTGAACTGAACCCGGTCCATCTCTGTACTGCTCCACGTAGGACCGGCCCGGGTCGTGCTGCTGGAGGGCTCACCTCGGCGCTCCCGCCTCCAGCACAGGCTGATGAAGTGCTCCGTCTGTGGATCCACAGATGAGAGAGACAAACAGAGACAAAACAGAGCAAAAGAGAGTCCTCTGGTCTGGTCTCCCTGTTCCCTTCTTTGGTCAGGAACGGTTATTCAACAGTCTGTAGGAGATACTCAGAAACATGGTTAAGCGCAAGCTCCTGCTTTGGGGAAAAAATGTTGTTATTCTGTCAGGAAAACTTAAACAGGGTGACTGTTCAAGTGTCATTTAGAGCCATTCTGCAGTAGCCTACAGTGACATCAGGGGCAGCGTTAGAATGACTTCAATACGCCCAGTCCCCAGTCATGATCAAGGCAATTGGGTTTGGCTCTAGCATTTCTCTCACGATTTTATGAAAATAAAATAACCATATTCTCGTCTCAACAAAACAACACCCCCTAAGGGTGAAAGCAAAAAATTTCCTGAAGTCAGGATAAAAAATAGAGATGAGGCAAAGAAAATGACACTAAAATGAACTGGCTTCATTTACAATTAACTAATCAAAGAACTCCATCAAAGCTTTATTTGTATAGCTAAAATTTGTATATCTAAAACCTCCCTCTTCTGCATTTGAGGACAGAGTATTTGGGCACTGCTCCTGTTTCATACTTATCTGTCGCTCACAGTGAGTAGGTGACATGGCGTTGGTCTGCATCTCACGAAACCCAGATCGCCCATCTGTAGGGAAACAGGCCAGTAACCTCCGGTGTCCTGTGCCCGTCTCCTGGTTCGGCATTCACCCATCACTCCCGGAACGACAGTTGTCTGTAAAATACCACTCAGAAAAAACACTCAGGCCCGATGAATGTGCCTCAAACTATAAACATGAGATATTTAACATACTCATTTAAAAAATATATAATTGGGTTATGAGATGGTGCATTCAGATTAAGACACTAGCAACCCTTATCTATTCCCCCCACTATTATGCACAAACCTTATGTCTTAAGCTACATATCAGAAAGAGAGACAAAACAAACAGTTAAACAGACCAACAGCAGGTTCCAAGCAGTCCCCAGGAAGGCATGATCCAGGCTCCTCAAAGATCTGCCGCCCAGGGTCCATAGCACCTGAAAATTAAGACTCAAAACACAGACTGGGTTCAATAGCAGAGGAGAAGGCCTAATGCCAGCTCCTCAAAAAACACATTATCATTATATGAATGAAAATTCATACAGTAGAAATGCATAAAACGAACAGCTTATGGCCATTCATTGACTATTGAAACAAAACTCCTGAATCAAACACCTATTCAACCCTGTCAGACTTTTGAGTTCGCTCTACATCTATTTTATCCTGTTTATTTCACTTAAAAATTAAAACTCTCTATCTTGGCTAGTTTAAAATCACCCTTATGGGTTGTTCAAGGGAAGTCCAGCAGGTGGCGCTCGACTTCAAAATCGGAGGCTCTTCCTTCCGGACCTGTTCGGACAAATACCTCGTAGAAAGAAGGGGCGTGGCTAATGGCGCAACAAGTCGAGGGGGTAATCTAATTTTAAAACAGAGTTATTCTGCTGGGGAAATGGCGGAGAGACTGTTTGCTGAATCTCCTTATCTTTCCTTCCTGACCTAAAAAAAAACTCTCTCGTGCTACTCTCCCAAATCTTAAAAACAGACCAGTCTAGAGAATCAACAGGCATTTCCCTTAACCCTCTAGCTGAGCCCGAATCTTAGAATTTAACACTAAAATGTCAGATGTGGATGTAAGAAATCGAAAATGCTTTAGCACATAACGAAATTCTGCCAACAAACGCTCGCAGAGTAATGCTTCAGCGCAACAATCTCCTCAGGCTAGCAGTAGAATCCTGTGACCTCCTCTAGCCCTATGTTATTAGCCGGGGTTACAGGGACACCTAGTGGTGCTCCCAAAATGTTGCATGTATGACCCGGAAGTTGTCTTTGGCAGCGCGGGGAAATTTAAAGAAACAACGTCCCTAATAACAGCCTAGAAACCCCAAAACAGCAATGAAAGGAAACCTTATGGTTAACTCACGGCGGTAAAGAATACAATTTCGAAAGAAACACACATTAAGACACATTAAATTCGCTTAGTACTCACCTAGTCAGCGATCTCTTTGTTCTCCCTCTGGCTCAAGGCGGATCACCGGGAGTTGTTTTCCTTATCTCCTAGGCAACCAGCTAGCTAGCCTACTGGGAATCTAGCAGAAATGTAACAGTCTAAAAAGGGTACAAAACAATACTTTACCTGGATCCATGGCGCGCGTAACAAACATACAATCAAGAGCCGAGGCTCAAAAATGCAATCAAAAATCCCACTGAGCCGGCGAAAAATAGCGCTTAGACAAACATAAAGACAACACAACCCCGTTCGGGGACAAAAAACAGACACTCCGGAGGTTAGCTGGTAATCGCACTCACTGCGAACTTCAACCCATTTGGAAATCGCACTCACTGCGAACTTCAACTCATTTGGAAATCGCACTCACTGCGAACTTCAAGCCTGTGGGAATCGCACTATCTGCGAACTTCACTCTGTGGAAATCGCACTATCTGCGAACTTCAATCCTGTGGAAATCGCACTATCTGCGAACTTCAACCCAAAACGTTATCCTAGAAGTGCACTCTCACTTCTTAACTACAGCCGAGCCGACAAACAATCTAAACTGTAGTCTACATCAACTGTAAGGGAGCGAGTCCCAAACCCAAAATTGCACCTCTTCTGAAGAGAACCCCCGGTAGCCTAAACAAGGACGAAGTCAAAACGACAATACGATATAAATATGTATATTGCTGTCCACATCTCCTTGGATAGTTACTTACTTAATACCCACGCTGGGGTTTCCTGTTTTCAACCAATCCAGACCAACACAACTGAACCAAATCAAGGCAAATACAACTCAGAACCACAAGAGGGTTCGTTTAAACGTACCTGTGAGCCTCAGGAATCCAGTGGCAGAACTGAGGAAATAATCTCGGCTAGCGCTCTGGCGCAAGAGAGAAAATTGATTTTCCAAGCCCATATGGACCGACACGTCTGTCGATCAGTCCTATCCACTGGAATCCCGGCAACACGCAGGTAGTCCTCCCAGATCATCCGCGTCGCCAAAACTGTGATCGTATTTTAGACTTGTCTAGTCCAAAGATTTACCAAGATACGTTCAAAAGGTTGAGTCTGGTTTATTGAATGAAATCAAATACTTGCGCAAGGACTTCCTGAACAACGCAAACAAAGGTGGTTTGTCAGAGAAGTGAAGTCAGTCACTTCTGGCCTGGCTTATATTCATTCAGAACACAGGTAAGTCTTTCTAGGATTTCATTGGCTGAGTTGTCTATGCGTCATCGTGAGGGGACGGATATCACACAGTGAAAGGAAGGAATGTGGGATGAAACTCGCTTTGAATAGAGACAAAGGTCTGAGTCAGGGCAGGAAGGTGGCCTTTCTGACTTGGACAAAAGAGCGAGGCAGAGCTATGCAGAGTGTGTTTACAATATCAAAAGGGGGGAGAGTTGGTGTTTTACATTAGACTGAAACTGGGGGGTTTAAGGTGTGGTTTAAGGTGTTTGGATGTAAATTCCTGGACAATATCAAGTTGTGTACAGAAGCTGGTTGCCCTGAAACAGGCTTGTTCTGTTCTGATATCTGTGTTGCTTCAAAGGCTCAGCGTGCTTCTAACCGTTTTCTGTCTCCCCTAGTGCCTCTCTCTCTTCCTCCTACCTTCTAACCAGGTCCAGTGGATGCCCCACTGACACCCGCACACCACTCTGAGTCCGATAGATACCCCCGTGTCAGCTGTGGATGTCGTAGTATTTAGTTAACACACACACACACGTACACACATCAGTCCACATCCGGCTTAGGCCTGGACCTGGGCCCAGTCCCCCTTCCCCTCACCCTAACCCGGGTCCGTATCCTTTTCCTACCCCCTCTCTACCCCAACCCCTGCCTCTATCTGGGCCCAGGCACATTCACGCACACACAGACATACACCAGTGTTTGCCATGTCTCTCCTATTATGTTTTTAGCCTCTCTTACTCTGAAAATGTAATTTCATGTAATTTATTGCTTTATAAATGTTCTTAGCCGGTAGACAAACATACTCCAGGAGCTTGCTCGATTTCCTTGTTGAGAGGGATCAGGGAAGAATTTGTACAGCTTACTTTTTGCTTCCCTCTGGAATATGTAGGGATGGGATGTATCCCCACCTCCCTTGTTCTCTGTAAAGCGCATTGTGTTGCCTCTGGGTATGAAATGCGCTATACAAATACAGCTTTGATTGATTGATTGATACCACTTCATATCACAGCGAGCATACTGTAGCTATACAGCTCTTTACAACACAGGACAGTAGGTCTATACCTAGCTGTACAGCACTTTACAACATACAACAGTAGTCATATACCTACTGTAGCTACTGTATACAAGTACTTTACAATACAGCACAATAGACCTATACCTAGCAGCACATTAGGCCTATATTTAGATATACAGGACTTTCCAACACAGCACAGTAGGCCTAGCTGGATAACACTTTACCAAACAGAAACCAAAAGAATCAAGTATTATTATTATTATTATATTAATCTGCCCCAGTCTGACTGAAGTCCTATAAAGCAAGTGGTTATTCACCAGATCACTGATGAAGAGGAGGTTCACCCAGGAACTCATATTACCCAGAGCCATCACTGCTAGTCCTCTAATCAACCAGTATCAACACATCATTTATATGACAACTTGGTTAAACAAAGCTCAGAGAGCAATATGTACTCTATTCTGTCTTCAATTGGGGGTGTTTTTGTCAAAGAATGAATACAGAATAATTGTAGAAAATTCTTACTCTAAAGTTTATCCCCATTATGGACTTACTTGTTTTCTCTAAGTCAGTGTGTCAGATCCAGAAGTCACTAGACTACTAATATAGAGGGCACCTGTCAATGTGATTGATTTATGACCCCTAATTAGATATGCAAATGAGATTAAACGTATTTTATGACATGCACCTGGTCCGGGGTTTGTGTGTCACAATAGGAGGGGGGTGGTTTTGTGTGTGTGTGTGTGTGTGTGTGTGTGTGCTGCTGTTCTGTGTGTCTGAGGTGTGTGCGTGTTTGGGTATTCTGTGTGACGGTGTGTGTGTGTGTTTGATATGATTGTGAGGCTGGTGTGCTCTAATGAGCTTGATGTCCTTATTTAGATAACAGATTGTGTGTGCGTGGCTGTCGGTTTGTGAGGCGCGACTTGTGCCCCCCCTGTCTATCCCCCGGTGCTGACCCCCCCACCCAGACAAGCCCTGTGTGTGTGTGTGTGTGTGTGCTGCTGTTCTGTGTGTCTGAGGTGTGTGCTGCTGTTCTGTGTGTCTGAGGTGTGTGCGTGTTTGGGTATTCTGTGTGACGGTGTGTGTGTGTGTTTGATATGATTGTGAGGCTGGTGTGCTCTAATGAGCTTGATGTCCTTATTTAGATAACAGATTGTGTGTGCGTGGCTGTCGGTTTGTGAGGCGCGACTTGTGCCCCCCCTGTCTATCCCCCGGTGCTGACCCCCCCACCCAGACAAGCCCTGTGTGTGTGTGTGTGTGTGCTGCTGTTCTGTGTGTCTGAGGTGTGTGCGTGTATGGTGATCTGTGTGTGACGGTATGTGCGTGGCTGAGAGTTTGTGAGGATGGTGTTCTCTAATGAGCTTGATGTCCTTATTTAGATAACAGATTGTGTGTGCGTGGCTGTCGGTTTGTGAGGCGCGACTTGTGCCCCCCCCCTGTCTATCCCCCGGTGCTGACCCCCCCACCCAGACAAGCCCTGTGTGTGTGTGTGTGTGTGCTGCTGTTCTGTGTGTCTGAGGTGTGTGCGTGGATGGGGTGAGATGATTAGGGATGGGGCTAAGGTCAGACTGCATTAGAATATTGGCCTGCACCGGCGCTGGTGGTAGTACGGTCACTAGAGATAGGATTTTTTCTCAGTGTTTATGGTTTTAAATACACAATTATAAAACGGTAAGGATGGAGGGGCTGGTTTTAGTGTGTTTTTTTTCACTGTGTCTTCTGTGTATGTATGTGACTGGGGTCTTGTGTGTGTGTGTGTGTGTGTGTGTGTGTGTGTGTGTGTGTGTGTGTGGGGGGTGAGATGATTAGGGAGGGGGGGTATGGCCAGACGATATTAGATTATTGTCAGCTATAGGAGCCGGTACAGGCCTACTAAAGCAATAGGGGATCGGGGGCTTTTTCATCTCTAGACTAGATCAGAAGATTCTCTGGGTTTATCCCACCACCTGGGTGTGATAAGCTTCACTTACAAAGGTGAGAATGGAATGGGGTGGATCTATAAATATGAAGGGTCCCCGGTTCATTGTGTGTATGGCATCATTCACTCAGCAGAGCCCGCCACGTGGTCTTCAATACTTTTGAGTTCTCTCTCGGTACATCTCTTGCTATTTTCATCAAAAAACGATGGACAGCTTTTTGGACGATCATCACAATATGAATGTTTTTGATGGATGTAAGTAAACATTTTGGTGGTTATATTATAGCCTATAATTTTTTGTAATATTTAAGAATGACCTAACATGGTTTTTCGTTTTGTTTTCTGATGTTTTAACAGTGTGTGATAATATAGGAAAAGCGGGGGTTGAGACTTCTTCCGAAAATACCCGACCTAAGCCATGTCTGAAACGCAGAGGGGGCGGGGTCCATAAACCACTACGGTTGAAACGTCGTCGTGGTTTGGTTTCTAAAAGACGTTCCGTCGGGAAAGTATGCGTGTCACTCCCAGGACCACCAGCGGATCACGAAGCAGTATGTGTTAACGATACGCCTATTGGTAAGTAATATGCATAAACAAATAATATAAATAAGATGTATTTTTTCTTGCTAGATTTTAAAAAACAGTCATTTTACAACAGACCATTATATAACTCGCTCCCTCTCTCTCTCTCTCTCTCTCTTTCCCTCTCTTGCCCCTCCCGTCCTCTCTCGCGATCTCTTGCCCCTCACCTTTTCTCCCACTCCCGTCCTCTCTCGCGATCTCTTGCCCCCCACCTTTTCTCCCACTCCCGTCCTCTCTCGCGATCTCATGCCCCTCACCTTTTCTCCCACTCCCGTCCTCTCTCGCGATCTCTTGCCCCTCCCGTCCTCTCTCGCGATCTCTTGCCCCTCACCTTTTCTCCCACTCCCGTCCTCTCTCGCGATCTCTTCCCCCCCACCTTTTCTCCCACTCCCGTCCTCTCTCGCGATCTCATGCCCCTCACCTTTTCTCCCACTCCCGTCCTCTCTCGCGATCTCTTGCCCCTCTCTCTCCCTCTCTCTCTCTCTCTCTCATTACAGACGGTGAACGTGATCTCATTGCAGACGGTGAACGTGATCTCATTGACCGACGCTTAATGGCCGAAATATTTGGTGAAAGTAGTACGAATTTAGAAGATATTAATCCCACAATCCCTAGTGATTGGTTTGCACAGATCGGAGGCGGGTTAGACTCATTAGAATCATTTGTAGATCCAGATGCTTTGTCCGTAAATCCTTACATTTTGTTATCTCCACTACAGCCTACTTTTGACGACAACGCAACCCCTCACGAGCCAATATGTACGGATGCCTCTAGCCTAGTTGAACCAGACGTACTGGTGAATAATATTGCATTACAATCGGCCATTGAGAAGGCTGTCCTGGCGTCATTTACCGGAGATACACAGTCCTCAGCGCTTAAATCAATGACGCGTGATATTTGCGCATCAGTTGATCAATCTGTCACGTCTGGAATAAACACAATTGTAGCCAAGATATTGGAAAGCGTAACAGGAGCATACCAGAACGTCTTTACACAGATCATTGCGCGTCAGGATGCTATGTGTAATTCCATGGCGGAAAAATTGGCTTCGATAGAAGACGTGTTAAGGGAATTACAGTGCGTCAATGCGAGCGTCGCATCACACCATACTTTATACGATCGCAAGTTTTTAGATATTATAAAACGTCTTAAAAACCAGGGGGCAGTGACCGATAGTGTGGCTGGGGTTGATTGGAGACAGCTGGCTGACTTAATAAAGACGATCGCTAATCTTACGGCGGCGCAGCGTGAGAATATTCCCTCTTTCAGCAGATCAAGCGACCGGCTGCCGCTCATCGAGAGACCCAGCGCCAACGTCAGTCCACGACGTGTCAGTCCACACCGTCGTATATTGTTTTAAGACTAATCAGCTATGAATGATTTGATGTGAAAATTATGTGATTGTTTTTTTTTGTTTTCTTTTCTTAAAGGTCTGATTATGTCTGCTGTTAATTGGCCTAGATATGACGAAATATCATCTGAGGAATATGATGATGATAATGATGAGGATATTGACATTCCAGAATTTTTTAATAATGCTTTGACCGAAGCCCGTCGCATATGTGATGATGGAGTTTGTGATTATTTTAACCGTGTATTGAGTGATTCTGTAACTGTTATGGATTATAATAATACAATTTGTGATATCTCTGAACCAGACGTCTCTCACTTTAATTCATGTTTGACAGAGTCACTACAAATGTTAAATGTGATACCCCCAAATGTGTCTCAACATTTTAATTCATGTTTGACTGAAGCTAGGGGAATATTACAACAGGGGGGTCATAATTACTCACCACCTATTTTAAACGATGATGATATAATTACATTGCGTCGGTCAGGTGGAAATATTGGAGAATATGTAATATTAGCCCAACCACGTTTCAATAGTGTAAATCTAAGCCGCCGTTTTAATTTCAGAGGCTTTACGGCTGGGGATATTGTATCTTATGTAAACCATATTCATGATACGGTGAATTCGCTAATAACCTTCTCGAGAAGGATAGGGGGGGAGGGGTCTATTTTAAACATGCGTTTTACGGCGGATAGTTTTCAAGGCACAGTGCAATCAATATTATCACCCGATAACGGCTATGATCCAGAATTAATGGTAAGGGCTTTTGAGAATATATTACAAAGTGATGAGAGTATACCGAGTGATGAATCACTTCAACTGTCGTGTTCGATAGCTATGTCACAGGCGGGCGGGGGCCGGACAAAACTAGCCAGGCTAGCCCATAATGAACTACTTAAAAAAAAAAAATTATCGCTGTTTTTTCCTATGAATAGCGGAAACAAGCTATGCTTTAGTATATGTATAGCTCGTTATCTAAATAAGGAACAGACAATGAATGAATTGGAGCAAGTAGCAAAATGTTTACACCATCGTTTGGGTTTCACAGAAAATCATGAAATTTCATTTAATGAAGTGTCCTTATTTGAAAAAATGCTTAATATAAAGATTGTAATTTTCCATAGAACCTTAACTCATGAATTACTGAAATACCAAACCACCGACCAGCATAATGTTAGTACCGTTTTTCTATATCTCCATGAAAATCACTATTATTTAATAACAAAGTTAAACCGGTTTCTTGGCACCTCATATGTTTGCACCTACTGCCATAGAGGTTATAATGATGAAAGATTTCATGAATGCATTTATAAATGCGGGGTATGTAATAATTTAGATTGTTGTAAATATCCAAAAAAGACAATAAAATGTATTGATTGTAGGCGTATATGTAAATCGAAATTCTGTTTTGATAAACACAGGTTATTACAACCAATGAAAAACGGGTCATTATCTCCATCACAATGCGCTGTGGTTAAATACTGTGAAGAATGTAACAGACGATATTATAAAACATCAAAGGCACACAAATGTATTATAGGCAAGTGTCCATTTTGTTCGGAAAACCTGTCGCCCGATAATAATCATTCATGCTTTATTCAACCGGTGATTGTTAAACAACCCAATGAAAAGTTAATATTTTACGATTTTGAGACAAGATTTGAGGATGGTAGACATATTGCTAATTATGTACATGCTATCACTTTTAATGATCAAGTGTTTAGTGCCCGTGGGGATGGTTGTGTGCGTGATTTATTGAATCATTTTAGGGTATTAAAATATAGGGAATACACATGGATTGCGCATAATGCATCAGGCTTCGATAATTATTTGCTATTGTCCGAATTAACAAAAATGAATGTTACACCCTCTCTGATTTTGTCTGGTGCTAGAATAATATTTATGTACGATAATTTATTTAAACATCGCTATGTTGACAGCTATGCACATTTTCCAATGAGACTCGCAAAAACACCTGCCGCATTCAATTTGCATTGTGAAGACAAGGGTTATTTTCCTCACAAGTTTAATATAAAAGAGAATGAATATTACATAGGCCCATACCCCTCTCGTGAATATTATGGCTACGCTTTTATGTCCAATAAGGACCGAGCTGCATTTGATATTTGGTATGACAGTGTGAAGCACGACATATTTGACTTCCAAGAACAGATATCACAATATGGTGCTAATGATGTGATTTTATTGAAAGCTGCTTGTTTGAAATATAGATCTGAATTCATAGAATGTACAGGTGTAGATCCGTTCAACTACACTACGTTAGCTTCCTGTTGTATGAATGTATTTAAATCAAATTTTTTAACCCGTGATACGATTGCTTTAACTTATAATGGATGTTATACATCGCAGCATAAGAGTCATTCAAACGTCTCCATCCAATGGTTGGAATATCTAATCTATTCACGAGGCGTGCCAATACAACATGCGGTAAACACGGGCGAGGCCCAGTTTGGGCAATACTATGTCGATGGCTTTTATGAATGCAATGGCCAGAACCACGCATTTGAATTCAACGGATGTTTTTTTCACGGACATGATTGTCAATATGACTCGAACTGTATCAACCCATTATCAGGCGTTTCTTATGGGGCTTTGCACATGCGATTTAACGATAAATTAGAAATTCTTAGGAGCGTTTATAATCTAACGGTTGAAGTAATGTGGGAGTGTGAATGGAATCGAATGAAACAGACAGACCCTAACGTTATAGCATTTATGAATAACTATGAAATACCGGAACGTCTGAGACCTCGAGATGCGCTTTTTGGAGGTCGGACAAACGCGTATAAATTATATCATAAAGTCTCATGTGATGATGATGAGGAAATAAGATATTTAGATTTCACGAGCCTTTACCCGTTTTGCCAGGCTACAAAAACATTTCCTACCGGCCATCCTGAAATCATTTTTAAAGATTTTCTACCGATAGAGAACTATTTTGGTTTGATAAAAGCGCGTCTACTGCCACCTAGAGGGTTATTACATCCAGTGCTTCCTTATCGGACGGCGGGTATATTAATGTTTCCCCTGTGTGCCAAATGTGCTGACCAATTAAATCAGCTGAAACAATGTAATCATAATGACGGTGAGCGCGCTATATTAGGAACCTGGGTGAGCTTGGAAATATTGAAGGCCATAGAAAAAGGATATATATTGGTGAAAATGTATGAAGTATGGCATTTTCCCCAGCAATCTGATTCTCTATTTACTGACTATGTTAAAACATTTTTAAAATATAAGCAGGAAGCAAGCGGTTATCCTGATAATGTAGTGACCCAGGAAGATAAAGACAGATACATCGACGATTATCGTGAGAAACAGGGTATCAGTTTAAATCCCAGCAATATTACATTAAACCATGCGCGACGGTCTATTAATAAATTAATTTTAAATAATCTATGGGGCCGTTTTTCAATGAGAGAGAATTTGCCTACCACAGTACTGTTAAGAGACCCCGAAGAGTTCTCACGTTTCATTTTTGGACGGGGTGTGGATGTCAAATATTTTTCTTTCGTCTCAGAGGACGTCGTTTTATTGCAGTATGTGAATACATCCGGAACTATGACTCGTACTAACGATATTAATGTATTTTTAGGGGCCTTCACAACTGCTTATGCGAGATTAGCCCTCTATGATCTCATGGATAAATTGAACGATCGATTATTATACAGTGATACGGACAGCGTGGTATTTTTACAGAAGCCAGGTGTTTGGGCTCCAACGCTAGGACCGTATTTAGGTGATCTTACAAATGAAATTTCGGAGGGTGATTATATTATAGAGTTTTGCTCCGGGGGTCCAAAGACTTATGGATACCGCACTTCTGGTGGTGCAGTTTGTATGAAGGCCAAGGGGATCACGTTGAACGCCGTCAACTCAGAGGTGATTAAATTGGACAGCTTGAAGCAATTAGTAAGTCAGTTCATTTCTGAACGTGATGATTCAACACATCTTTTAGCCCACACCGAAAATATCATACGCGTTAAAAAGAACCTTACTTTGAAGAACCAGACTATTGTTAAAAAGTTCAGAATCGTCTACAATAAGAGGGTGTTATTATCAGATGGTACCACGTTACCCTACGGTTATTAAATATGGAAAAACAATCATCCGTCCTAAAGGATGATGTCAATTTTGATTTTAGACTAGCCCACCCATTTTCATGTATTATAAGCGGTCCGTCTAACTCTGGCAAAACGTATTTCGTGGAGGGGTTACTACGAGAGGCCGATCGTCTAATATCTCATAAAATTGATCATATCGTATACATATATGATTGCTGGCAACCGCTATATGACCGATTGTTAACAATAAGAAACATTCATTTTGTGCAAGGATTACCTCAAAAGTTAGATGATGATGATTTACTGCCCCCAACTAAAAATTGTTTATTAATATTAGATGATATGATGAATGAGGCGTCTAGTAATCTTGAGGTTGGTAAAGTCTTTACACAATTTGTCCATCATCGTAACCTGTCTGCTCTATATTTAATTCAAAACATATTTGTACAGGGCTCTGCTAGTAGAAACATAAGCCTTAATACCAATTATATGATTTTATTTAAAAATCCTAGAGATACCTCGCAAATTTCTGTATTGGCACGCCAAATGTACCCCGGTAATACACGTTATTTTATGGACGCATTCAAAGATGCAACCTCTATACCTTACGGCTATCTTTTAATCGACTATAAAACCACGACACCGGACGCCTACCGGCTCAGAACTGATTTGTTAGCCCCGTACCAAGCCGTGTATATTCAGAAAAAACGTTTGTAATATTAACCTATCCATCACTCAACATGTCGGAGCGTATTAAACGTAATTTACCTCTCTTGAGGATGTTACAAAAGGCTAGCCCGGGGGAGAGAAAGTCTATTCTACAAACCGCATCAAAGGAATTGATACTAGCACTGTGCGAGCTAGCTTTTAACATATTCAAGGGTAATATACCGTTGAATGGATCTCAGTATAAGAATCTCTCTAAAAAGAAGGCCCAAATCAAATTTATAGCAAATAAAAAAATTGGGTGGTTTAAGAAGAGACGGGCTATTAATCAAAGTGGTAGCGGATTCCTCCTTCCACTATTAAGTATAGCGCTACCGTTCATATCAAGTCTCTTTAAACGTTCTGGTTGAGTCAAAATGAGTGCTGAGAAAATGTATCTAGTTCCCCAGCGGGAGATACAGCGTTTACGAGACGATCATGGTCCAGTGCCTATAAGACAAGCTGCTGAAAACAGGCTGGATGATAATATGAGGGAAGTGTTAAATAGGAGCGATCTAAATACTCACGAAAAAGCTCTACAATATACCGCCTTATTACAGCGCTATCTGGCTATAGTCAAGCAAGGTGAACAGGAGACGAGCATGTTATCCCTATCATTACCACCAGATGTCGCCACGACCCCAGGTCATAATGATAATACATCCGCCAATGCAACAGGTGTCGCTGTGACAACCGCGAGCACTCGTTCAGACCGACAAATCAGTGATGACGGCAGTCATTTTTTGAAAAGTATAGCCGCGCGAAACAGAGAAAATGCGCAGTATCTCTTGGAAATGATAACCCAATCTAACGGTGTTGTGGGATGGAATCTTATGGATGAATTGATACATAAGGGTAGTATTACACGAGGGTCTAATGTAGGATTATTATTAAAGAGACTCACTACACCGCAATTGCGTAGTAACTTTAAACGGCCCATAGGGTGGCATGAGTTTCTATTAGCCTGTTCCGACCTCGATATACCTCTCTCAAAAATACCCAATACCCACGTTCGGGCTAGATATCTCCTGATTAAACAAGGTAGATCAGCCAACCCCCCCGATTTAGCATCCCCCGTTAGAACTACTACTACTACTGCTACTAATGCAAAGAAACCTAGAAAACGGGCCGTGAAAGAATGGGAGGAATGGTCATAAAATCGTTTTTTTGGTTTATGATTTTTTTTTATTTCTTTGATTTCCTTTAGTTATCAGAATGTTATCAGAATGTTCTAATGTATGTGTATTGTGTGTGTGTGTGTGTGTTGTATGTGAAAATATAAACAATGATGTAATTATTTTCAAAAATGTTTTATTGATGATAAATATGTATTGATGCATCGTTATTATACAATAAAAAACATATTGAACAATAAATAGGTGTTTCATCTTGCTTTATTTTATGTATTTGAAATGTTACAACAAACTCTGAAATATATATACACAACATTGACATAACACTGACATAAGTCATCATAACACTGACATAAGTCATCATAACATGGACATAACTCAACATAACATGGACATAACTCAACATAACACTGACATAATACTGACATAAGTCAACATAATGTGATAAACATCCTATATCAAATCATAAAAGAGGGTGATTCTTTATAAATATACCCCTTGAATCTACATGCTGTAGACATTTTAACCCTGTAGATATACACACGCAGGGCAATAGTTTTCTCACAAACAATGATACTAATCTATCATTTTTATCAGTATTATCACTGTACAAATCCAAGAATTTCATATAACTTTTACCTCTAAGCATATTAGAAAGAAAGAATATGCAGTGTTCACCGCAACAGGTGGAATCATATCCCTGTATTTGTTGACTGGAATATTGAATATCGTCACAGGTCATTTTGAGAAATCTATAAATACTGTCTGGAAACATTCTATAGTCGGGGCTGTTCCCATAACTATCGAAAAAACTACCAGTCATGTCAGACGATAGATACAGAGCAATCCAATGCTCCCCGGGGAGGTGTGATGGGTGTGTGTTTACGATGGCTGTTGCTGGGAGATTAGTGACACGCCTCCGAGGAAGCTGGTCACTAGCCAACACTCCGAGAAAATGGTTTTTTGTGGATATTTTATCCATAATATTTGTCAACTGTATAGTATTCATTTTTATTTTTTCAATAACAGTCCATAAGAACCTGTCGCCTATTAGATACTTCCAACACACAGTCAAACACCGCATATACGATTAATGTAATGGTCCTGGGGAGTGGTTGACTAAACCTGACCTCCATGCGTAAGCTGCCTGATTTGGCCAATGACAGATGACCTCCACACTCATCGTCCGGCGCGAGATTGAACGCATACAATGTATAGCCAGCCATAAAATCTTCCCTACTTATGGGCAAGCTACGATTCATTAAGTGTCGCCCTGTAGCCGTGATGAGTTGATAATAATCACGCGCAATACAACCGGCTTCGAAATTAGGCTGTAGCGGTTTGGTAGGGTATTGCTGGCCGTCGAGATAAACGGCTATGAATTCTAGATGATTATGTTTAAAATTAAAAGGGTTTTTATGATAAACACCCATAAATGCATCATTATCAACGAAACCCACTACTAATGATTTAGGCATGGTACCCAGAAAAAGGTTTTCTTGATTAGATATGCGTGACTGGGCCGGTAGCGAAATAGTTTTCACTACCACCCGGTCCAATGCATATCGAGCGGTCGCATTGAGCAAGGCTTCGGCATGACCAAGCCGTACCGGCGGGGAGACTGTCACCTTTTTCACAAATAACGATGCATACGTTATATTTAGCGTGTAGGGGATGTTGCCGTCCCTCATCAGACAGAATTCATCCTTTGTTCTCATAAGACGTATTTTTATATCAACCCCATTTAACATTAACTTTTCTTGAAAAAATATATCGGCGTGTATAGGGCCAATCAATTCAGTTACATGACTTTGTTGTGTAAATGCCGCCCTCGAGTTGAGACCGGGGTTGTTACCCTGTGTGTCAACTTCGTCCATATGACCCGCTTGATCCTTGTAAAATAAACCCGCGGTGAAATTTGTTTCCAATACTTGCTGATCATAATTCAATAGACATTCGATAATACTTCTATACGGATAGGTGGACGAGCTTTGCGACACTAGGCGGTCTCCTAACGTCACATCAACTTGTGAAAAAATACTGGCTATCGGATAGTTAACCAGGGCTACATTTGCGCCGGCCGGTAGTGGTTGGCCGTCGGGTAAAGTGATTCTAACCCTTAAAAATAGTAATGTGTTATTCAAATCTATGTACTCTTCTCCACTCGAAGGGATGAAGAATTCTAGAGGTGCCGTTCCGGAAAGGGCAGAGACAGGCTGGATCTCAACATATTGTGATTTCTCCACGCTCGTCTGGGTCAATGGGAGTGAAAATAAATCCAGCTCCGTTTTTAAACCTTCGTCGGATAATGGATGTAGTAGCGACATCTTTAATTAGAATATGCCTTTAAAGCCCCTCTTGACGGTGCTATTTTTACGCTGTTTACGTCTAGCGGGTCGTGCTGATAATGAACGCTTGGCCGCGCCGCGTTTACTTTTCTTGGTGACGGTCTTAGCTCGACCCCCGGGTGGCCGCTTCACACCCCTGCGTGTCATTACCATCAATCCTGACCCATCCTGATTCGAGCCTAAATTGTTAGACATAACGCGGCTCACCACATCACTGACTAAACCTTTTGCGGCCGTCTTTAAATGCGGTTTGGCTAGCGCTATACCCGATCTGAAAAACGGTGCTACCATGCGATACAAGCCCCTAAAAAGACCCCCAAATCCTCGTCCGTACTGCGTAAATGATCCTGCGTAACCCGGTAGATGCCCACCACCGGCCTGACTTTTATAATAAGAGACATACCGACGGCTGTCATTGTATGCCATCTTTACACCTTAGATATGCAACTTCTGAGGAACGGGGCGGAAGTGTAACTTGACTACCACTTTACCATGGGTAAATAAAACTGTTTGATCCTGATCGTTTTTAATATCGATACATATATCTGTGATTACATGTCTTGCAAGCGAAACGTAGTGTGCCTTGTCATAACACACTGTGACTGAATCCTGATGCTCACCCGATATATGTACACATCTCAACAGAGGCACATAATGATCCCCCACTAATTGATATCGTATAAAATCACAGTAAATAAATAATGTGTAAAACGCTCCATAAAGATCCGCGGGGTATTTTGCATAATGTCTCACTTGCCCCGTATTCAGATCTGAAATAAATGACTTGCTCCCCACAGCTTTTATCAAGCCACGACCCTCAACTAACTCCAATCCCAAAATGGATGATAATTTCACATTGAACTTTAGAACCATAGTATCAGCACACTGCATATAAACTTTATTTCGGACGGCATCATAAGATAACCTAGCCCGTAACCCCTCTAAAAAGATGTTGATAGCAGCGATTATGCCATCGATGCTTGTGTAGAAACCGTGAGGCACCCTCTGTGTAACAATGATCTCCGGGTCATTAAAACAAATATCAAATACACAGTCTTTTTCAGCTATAGTCTCCCATGTACGGGGGTAATTAATTTCGATGAGAGCTACTTCCCACCTACCCGGTAAGTCTAATACCGTGCGTAAATTAGTCCTGTATTTTCCAATCTCATTATCCGGATAAACAGATGCCGAAGAGTTGGAGGGGAGTGTAACGTAAAATCCTCCTGAATCACTCATTTTTGACACTATATTCATTCATGAATGAATGAATGAATGAATGAACGTAGGATATGGGACTCTGCGTTTCTTATGCGTCCACCACTTCATGCTCCGGAATCCAACTGTTGAACTTTTCAGGCCATCCCAACCATTTCACTAGAACCATACGCTTCTTGCCAGTTTTCTTTCTTGATATGATTTTATCAATCTTAAATCGATATCCTTTATTCAATTTAATCTTTTGTAACTCTTGTTCATAAAAATTACCTTCAATCAGCTCTCCATCATAATCCTTTAACCGGTAGATGGGAGGGGACCGTGGAATTCGTTCAGTTATAGTGAAATATTCATGGGTGTAGGTTTGTTCATATCCCTTATCAAATATACCACGGTTTCTTGAAACCCTTACAATATCACCCACCTCATGCCTGAATCTTACAGATTGTTTTTTATTACCGTCTATACCGTATAAATTGTTAAACACCACACGCTCATTGGCAAGACAAACCTCTGACGGCCTCATCTTAATAGCCGTATGTAACGAATTATTATAGGAGCTGACCAAATCCTCCAAGACATCAATGTATCGTTTAGAATTAACCGCAGTCAAATACCTCCACATACGGCCTTTAATAGTCCGATTGAATCGCTCCACTACAGAGGCCTTTACCTCACTATTTGTTGAAAAATGGTTTATTTTATATTTCCCCATTAGTTTTTTAAACGTAGTATTGTAGAATTCGGTTCCATGGTCGGTCTGTAGTTTACAAGGTATTCTACCGCTGGACATTACATCCTCAAACGCCTTGGTGACATCACTGGCGTTTTTAGTTTTAATACATACACACCAGGCAAATTTGCTAAATACATCTATACATGTCAACATATATTTAAAGTCGTCATTATATTCGGCATACATTGACATATCGACCAAGTCTGCTTGAAATTGCTGATTTAGACCAAAGACCATGACTCTGCTACGTGGATAGTTAATCCGCTTTGCTTTATGCAATGTGTAAGTATCTTCACCGGAGAGCCAATTAGTCACAGAATTGTTTGCCACTTTCCCTTCGAGTGCTCGTTTGAGGCGTTGTTGGCCCCCGAAACACCCCTCACTAGTGGGATCATAATATAAGCGTTTCATACGTGACTCCATGGTATGATTTGTTTTGAAATAATGAGAGGTTGTTACTGATACAATGATTTTTATTTAGAATATAATCAAGAATAGTTATACATTTCACACATACGCTCAATACATTTTGTCATATTTTACATCTTATCGAGCAGTTTTAAAAATTGAATACATTTATCAACATTTTTTCTTATCAGAAATTCGGCTAAAACAGTAGCCACAATAGACACATTAACGGTCTCATTTTTTAACATTTTCATTATACAAAAATCAGTCACAAACGTACAAATAACAATGAAAGTACCCATATTTAAACAACCCCATGTAGGCTGAGACATGCAATTTAAAACCAATGACACGGTCATGTGACAAGGGGCATGAGCATCGGAGCACATCTCCAGCAGACACGTCCAGTCGCTGGCTATCTCCCTCCCACGCTTCATGAGTTTCTTTAAGTTGCATAGACGCCCGGATGTCCTAACGCTCGCATCTTGATTAGTTGTAGAATCACCGCCCGCTACATGATTATTATGTATTTGAGCAATTTCATCTACAATCACAGAATACAATAATGAGGTCAAATGCCCCTTGAGAACGACCTCATCGATGACACGAGGCTCTTCCACCACGATTGATGTGAATCGGTTGCCCATCTTCTCATTGATGATGATGATGATACGACGATGATATTTTTTATGAAGAAATAATGCCGCGCCACCGCATCAATGTGTTCTCTACAGCGTCTTTGACATCTTTATCCATCAACGTGTTCCGGATCTCTCTCAACTTGGTGCAGATTTGTTTTTCAGCTTGCAGTTCGTATATCACTGTTTCAATACATCCAATAATTTTCTGTGGCGATGGATAAAGACCCTTTTTTGCTAGCACATCAGACAAAATCTGTGGTAGCGCCGGAACCACTATTTCAAGTAATATATCAACTGCATTTGTTTCAAGGAAATGAGCAGGGGGGTCAAATAGACACGGATGCTGCATTTGGCTAGGATGCTGTATTTTACAGCCGTAACATGTCAGCTTTAACCTATCACTAATTACGTCCTCAAGTATCATACATGTCGACACCTTTACAATATGCACTCCTAATGTAGTGAGAGGTTTACCCAATATTAAATAGGGATGGCTGGTTAATTGGTCATCAGCATAATTCATGGGTGGAATAACATCGTATCCGGCTTCTGCTTCATATTGTGAGCCCCCGTAGGCATCAACCCAACTAGATACCCAACCGTCATCTGAATCATAGTCTTTAGCTGACTCATTGTCTTTAACAGACGTTTTACCCCCATTAACACTAGCCATGTCATAGTTCTGTGTGCTTGTGCTGGCAACTGCCCCGTCACGGGTCAAGAGAGGTTTTATACCGTAGGAGTTGGAGGGCAACGTGGGAGGGGCTTTACTTGACCGTTTCATCATTTAGTCTTTGATGGGATGCTGAAAGGCCTAGGGGAATGAATGATTTAAGAAAGTCTCTCATTGACACACACACACACACACACACATACCCCGTCACACACACACACACACACACACACATTCATCTATCAACCGTAAAATTAAAAATTAAAAATTCATAGAAGACATTAAAAAAAAGAAACCCATATCAAGTCATATCTGCCATATCAAGTCTTTTAGAATCAACCACTATGTCTGGTTGAAGTATTCAAGATTGTTTATGAATAAAGTACGTTTAATACCATTAAAATCCTCCAAGACATTCCTCCAACGAAAAATGTCATCTATTCTATCAAAAATATCGTTCATTATGTGCACATCGCTTAAAGGAAAAACGAAAAGAGCATCAGAGTCTGCGATTACATTCGATAAATCATTAGGGTTTGCAATAATGGTATTTCTATAATTTCCACCGCATACATACACATAAGTGCCTGTTTTTTTAGAATCCCTGTCGGCAAAAACAAAATATTGTTTTTCACCACATTTAACGAGCTTATTGTATAAAACCTCGTTTTCAGGTATTACCAATTGACGCAGATTTGATAAAACGGCCCCTTTAAACGACCACCAAGACTCTCTGTCAAAAACCACCCCGTTTTTATCTAGTTCTGCCGCTACATTAGTAGTTGAAATCTTGACAGTTGATTCCTCTTTATCATAGACATACCCCGCCAGTCTAAAATCGCTGAGCATCCAGCTGAACTCTCTGTCAATGTCATAATCATACAGATTACGGAGCAAACTACCAGGCCGTCTCGTTAATGCCAAATCTCGCGGCACCACTTTTTTAGGCGCACGGCATAAAGTCGGGCTATGATCGACTATAGGAATTCTGATACGCGGGTGGTGGTCCGGCGTGTGACACGGAGGAGAACTCGCCATCGTCTGGGTTGAGGTCGTGAGAGAGAGAATGCAGAGCGGTGGCTAGTACCGTGATGGTCTCTCGGTTATGAACAGCCTCGGCTGTAATGAGCTTATCCTTATATAACACAGCGCTAAGAATCTCCCCGTTTAACGACCCATAATCACTCAGTAGAAACACACTCACACACACGCACACACAGTGAAAAAAACACACTAAAACCAGACACCACGCCTCCAGCCCCTCCATCCTTACCGTTTATAATTGTGTATTTAAAACCATAAACACTGAGAAAAAATCCTATCTCTAGTGACCGTACTACCACCAGCGCCGGTGCAGGCCAATATTCTAATGCAGTCTGACCTTAGCCCCATCCCTAATCATCTCACCCCATCCACGCACACACCTCAGACACACAGAACAGCAGCACACACACACACACACACAGGGCTTGTCTGGGTGGGGGGGTCAGCACCGGGGGACAGACAGGGGGGGCACAAGTCGCGCCTCACAAACCGACAGCCACGCACACACAATCTGTTATCTAAATAAGGACATCAAGCTCATTAGAGCACACCATCCTCACAAACTCTCAGCCACGCACATACCGTCACACACAGATCACCATCCACGCTCACACCTCAGACACACAGAACAGCAGCACACACACACACACACACAGGGCTTGTCTGGGTGGGGGGTCAGCACCGGGGGATAGACAGGGGGGGGGGCCCAAGTCGCGCCTCACAAACCGACAGCCACGCACACACAATCTGTTATCTAAATAAGGACATCAAGCTCATTAGAGCACACCAGCCTCACAATCATATCAAACACACACACACACCGTCACACAGAATACCCAAACACGCACACACCTCAGACACACAGAACAGCAGCACACACCTCAGACACACAGAACAGCAGCACACACACACACACACACACAGGGCTTGTCTGGGTGGGGGGGTCAGCACCGGGGGATAGACAGGGGGGGCACAAGTCGCGCCTCACAAACCGACAGCCACGCACACACAATCTGTTATCTAAATAAGGACATCAAGCTCATTAGAGCACACCAGCCTCACAATCATATCAAACACACACACACACCGTCACACAGAATACCCAAACACGCACACACCTCAGACACACAGAACAGCAGCACACACACACACACACACACACACACACACACAAAACCACCCCCCTCCTATTGTGACACACAAACCCCGGACCAGGTGCATGTCATAAAATACGTTTAATCTCATTTGCATATCTAATTAGGGGTCATAAATCAATCACATTGACAGGTGCCCTCTATATTAGTAGTCACTAGCTACTCTGATGAGGTGGAATGGATCACTGACTGTTTAAGTGTCTGCGTCAGCAACGTCTACTATGACATCATAAAAGCAATGGGAGATGTAACGTGGCGAGGCGCCCTCTAGTGGTTTTGATAAGTTAACATGATACGGTTTTTGTCAAATATCTCGGAAACGGAAGCTCGTACAGCAAATTTATCTGCATAGGGGACTGCTAACTGTAGAATTTGATGAGGAATCGAATGAGCCCATCTGCGAGGCTCTACGACTTTCGATTCAAAAGTTATAGCCGTTTGAACCACATCATTTTCATATCTGTACGGTTTTTGTCCGATTTCAAGGACATTTGACACATCATTTTTCATATCTGTACGGTTTTTGTCAAATATCTCGGAAACGGAAGCTCGTACAGCAAATTTATCTGCATAGGGGACTGCTAACTGTAGAATTTGATGAGGAATCGAATGAGCCCATCTGCGAGGCTCTACGACTTTCGATTCAAAAGTTATAGCCGTTTGAACCACATCATTTTCATATCTGTACGGTTTTTGTCCGATTTCAAGGACATTTGACACATCATTTTTCATATCTGTACGGTTTTTGTCAAATATCTCGGAAACGGAAGCTCGTACAGCAAATTTATCTGCATAGGGGACTGCTAACTGTAGAATTTGATGAGGAATCGAATGAGCCCATCTGCGAGGCTCTACGACTTTCGATTCAAAAGTTATAGCCTTTTGAGCCTGTGAGTTGCCATCACTGCTAGTCCTCTAATCAACCAGTATCAACACATCATTTATATGACAACTTGGTTAAACAAAGCTCAGAGAGCAATATGTACTCTATTCTGTCTTCAATTGGGGGTGTTTTTGTCAAAGAATGAATACAGAATAATTGTAGAAAATTCTTACTCTAAAGTTTATCCCCATTATGGACTTACTTGTTTTCTCTAAGTCAGTGTGTCAGATCCAGAAGTCACTAGCTACTCTGATGAGGTGGAATGGATCACTGACTGTTTAAGTGTCTGCGTCAGCAACGTCTACTATGACATCATAAAAGCAATGGGAGATGTAACGTGGCGAGGCGCCCTCTAGTGGTTTTGATAAGTTAACATGATACGTTTTTTGTCAAATATCTCGGAAACGGAAGCTCGTACAGCAAATTTATCTGCATAGGGGACTGCTAACTGTAGAATTTGATGAGGAATCGAATGAGCCCATCTGCGAGGCTCTACGACTTTCGATTCAAAAGTTATAGCCGTTTGAACCACATCATTTTCATATCTGTACGGTTTTTGTCCGATTTCAAGGACATTTGACACATCATTTTTCATATCTGTACGGTTTTTGTCAAATATCTCGGAAACGGAAGCTCGTACAGCAAATTTATCTGCATAGGGGACTGCTAACTGTAGAATTTGATGAGGAATCGAATGAGCCCATCTGCGAGGCTCTACGACTTTCGATTCAAAAGTTATAGCCTTTTGAGCCTGTGAGTTGCCATCACTGCTAGTCCTCTAATCAACCAGTATCAACACATCATTTATATGACAACTTGGTTAAACAAAGCTCAGAGAGCAATATGTTCTCTATTCTGTCTTCAATTGGGGGTGTTTTTGTCAAAGAATGAATACAGAATAATTGTAGAAAATTCTTACTCTAAAGTTTATCCCCATTATGGACTTACTTGTTTTCTCTAAGTCAGTGTGTCAGATCCAGAAGTCACTAGCTACTCTGATGAGATGGAATGGATCACTGACTGTTTAAGTGTCTGCGTCAGCAACGTCTACTATGACATCATAAAAGCAATGGGAGATGTAACGTGGCGAGGCGCCCTCTAGTGGTTTTGATAAGTTAACATGATACGGTTTTTGTCAAATATCTCGGAAACGGAAGCTCGTACAGCAAATTTATCTGCATAGGGGACTGCTAACTGTAGAATTTGATGAGGAATCGAATGAGCCCATCTGCGAGGCTCTACGACTTTCGATTCAAAAGTTATAGCCGTTTGAACCACATCATTTTCATATCTGTACGGTTTTTGTCCGATTTCAAGGACATTTGACACATAATTTTTCATATCTGTACGGTTTTTGTCAAATATCTCGGAAACGGAAGCTCGTACAGCAAATTTATCTGCATAGGGGACTGCTAACTGTAGAATTTGATGAGGAATCGAATGAGCCCATCTGCGTGGCTCTACGACTTTCGATTCAAAGGTTATAGCCGTTTGAGCCACATCATTTTTCATATCTGTTTGGTTTTTGTCAAATATCTCGGAAACCGAAGCTCGTACAGCAAATTTACCTGCATAGGGGACTGCTAACTGTAGAATTTGATGAGGAATCGAATGAGCCCATCTGCGAGGCTCTACGACTTTCGATTCAAAAGTTATAGCCGTTTGAACCACATCATTTTCATATCTGTACGGTTTTTGTCCGATTTCAAGGACATTTGACACATCATTTTTCATATCTGTACGGTTTTTGTCAAATATCTCGGAAACGGAAGCTCGTACAGCAAATTTATCTGCATAGGGGACTGCTAACTGTAGAATTTGATGAGGAATCGAATGAGCCCATCTGCGAGGCTCTACGACTTTCGATTCAAAAGTTATAGCCTTTTGAGCCTGTGAGTTGCCATCACTGCTAGTCCTCTAATCAACCAGTATCAACACATCATTTATATGACAACTTGGTTAAACAAAGCTCAGAGAGCAATATGTACTCTATTCTGTCTTCAATTGGGGGTGTTTTTGTCAAAGAATGAATACAGAATAATTGTAGAAAATTCTTACTCTAAAGTTTATCCCCATTATGGACTTACTTGTTTTCTCTAAGTCAGTGTGTCAGATCCAGAAGTCACTAGCTACTCTGATGAGATGGAATGGATCACTGACTGTTTAAGTGTCTGCGTCAGCAACGTCTACTATGACATCATAAAAGCAATGGGAGATGTAACGTGGCGAGGCGCCCTCTAGTGGTTTTGATAAGTTAACATGATACGGTTTTTGTCAAATATCTCGGAAACGGAAGCTCGTACAGCAAATTTATCTGCATAGGGGACTGCTAACTGTAGAATTTGATGAGGAATCGAATGAGCCCATCTGCGAGGCTCTACGACTTTCGATTCAAAAGTTATAGCCGTTTGAACCACATCATTTTCATATCTGTACGGTTTTTGTCCGATTTCAAGGACATTTGACACATCATTTTTCATATCTGTACGGTTTTTGTCAAATATCTCGGAAACGGAAGCTCGTACAGCAAATTTATCTGCATAGGGGACTGCTAACTGTAGAATTTGATGAGGAATCGAATGAGCCCATCTGCGAGGCTCTACGACTTTCGATTCAAAAGTTATAGCCTTTTGAGCCTGTGAGTTGCCATCACTGCTAGTCCTCTAATCAACCAGTATCAACACATCATTTATATGACAACTTGGTTAAACAAAGCTCAGAGAGCAATCTGTACTCTATTCTGTCTTCAATTGGGGGTGTTTTTGTCAAAGAATGAATACAGAATAATTGTAGAAAATTCTTACTCTAAAGTTTATCCCCATTATGGACTTACTTGTTTTCTCTAAGTCAGTGTGTCACATCCAGAAGTCACTAGCTACTCTGATGAGATGGAATGGATCACTGACTGTTTAAGTGTCTGCGTCAGCAACGTCTACTATGACATCATAAAAGCAATGGGAGATGTAACGTGGCGAGGCGCCCTCTAGTGGTTTTGATAAGTTAACATGATACGGTTTTTGTCAAATATCTCGGAAACGGAAGCTCGTACAGCAAATCTATCTGCATAGGGGACTGCTAACTGTAGAATTTGATAAGGAATCGAATGAGCCCATCTGCGAGGCTCTACGACTTTCGATTCAAAAGTTATAGCCGTTTGAACCACATCATTTTCATATCTGTACGGTTTTTGTCCGATTTCAAGGACATTTGACACATCATTTTTCATATCTGTACGGTTTTTGTCAAATATCTCGGAAACGGAAGCTCGTACAGCAAATTTATCTGCATAGGGGACTGCTAACTGTAGAATTTGATGAGGAATCGAATGAGCCCATCTGCGAGGCTCTACGACTTTCGATTCAAAAGTTATAGCCTTTTGAGCCTGTGAGTTGCCATCACTGCTAGTCCTCTAATCAACCAGTATCAACACATCATTTATATGACAACTTGGTTAAACAAAGCTCAGAGAGCAATATGTACTCTATTCTGTCTTCAATTGGGGGTGTTTTTGTCAAAGAATGAATACAGAATAATTGTAGAAAATTCTTACTCTAAAGTTTATCCCCATTATGGACTTACTTGTTTTCTCTAAGTCAGTGTGTCAGATCCAGAAGTCACTAGCTACTCTGATGAGATGGAATGGATCACTGACTGTTTAAGTGTCTGCGTCAGCAACGTCTACTATGACATCATAAAAGCAATGGGAGATGTAACGTGGCGAGGCGCCCTCTAGTGGTTTTGATAAGTTAACATGATACGGTTTTTGTCAAATATCTCGGAAACGGAAGCTCGTACAGCAAATTTACCTGCATAGGGGACTGCTAACTGTAGAATTTGATGAGGAATCGAATGAGCCCATCTGCGAGGCTCTACGACTTTAGATTCAAAAGTTATAGCCGTTTGAACCACATCATTTTCATATCTGTACGGTTTTTGTCCGATTTCAAGGACATTTGACACATCATTTTTCATATCTGTACGGTTTTTGTCAAATATCTCGGAAACGGAAGCTCGTACAGCAAATTTATCTGCATAAGGGACTGCTAACTGTAGAATTTGATGAGGAATCGAATGAGCCCATCTGCGAGGCTCTACGACTTTCGATTCAAAAGTTATAGCCGTTTGAACCACATCATTTTCATATCTGTACGGTTTTTGTCCGATTTCAAGGACATTTGACACATCATTTTTCATATCTGTACGGTTTTTGTCAAATATCTCGGAAACGGAAGCTCGTACAGCAAATTTATCTGCATAGGGGACTGCTAACTGTAGAATTTGATGAGGAATCGAATGAGCCCATCTGCGAGGCTCTACGACTTTCGATTCAAAAGTTATAGCCTTTTGAGCCTGTGAGTTGCCATCACTGCTAGTCCTCTAATCAACCAGTATCAACACATCATTTATATGACAACTTGGTTAAACAAAGCTCAGAGAGCAATATGTACTCTATTCTGTCTTCAATTGGGGGTGTTTTTGTCAAAGAATGAATACAGAATAATTGTAGAAAATTCTTACTCTAAAGTTTATCCCCATTATGGACTTACTTGTTTTCTCTAAGTCAGTGTGTCAGATCCAGAAGTCACTAGCTACTCTGATGAGATGGAATGGATCACTGACTGTTTAAGTGTCTGCGTCAGCAACGTCTACTATGAAATCATAAAAGCAATGGGAGATGTAACGTGGCGAGGCGCCCTCTAGTGGTTTTGATAAGTTAACATGATACGGTTTTTGTCAAATATCTCGGAAACGGAAGCTCATACAGCAAATTTATCTGCATTGGGCACTGCTAACTGTAGAATTTGATGAGGAATCGAATGAGCCCATCTGCGAGGCTCTACGACTTTCGATTCAAAAGTTAAAGCCGTTTGAACCACATCATTTTCATATCTGTACGGTTTTTGTCCGATTTCAAGGACATTTGACACATCATTTTTCATATCTGTACGGTTTTTGTCAAATATCTCGGAAACGGAAGCTCGTACAGCAAATTTATCTGCATAGGGGACTGCTAACTGTAGAATTTGATGAGGAATCGAATGAGCCCATCTGCGTGGCTCTACGACTTTCGATTCAAAAGTTATAGCCGTTTGAGCCACATCATTTTTCATATCTGTACGGTTTTTGTCAAATATCTCGGAAACGGAAGCTCGTACAGCAAATTTATCTGCTTAGGGGACTGCTAACTGTAGAATTTGATGAGGAATCGAATGAGCCCATCTGCGAGGCTCTACGACTTTCGATTCAAAAGTTATAGCCGTTTGAACCACATCAGTTTCATATCTGTACGGTTTTTGTCCGATTTCAAGGACATTTGACACATCATTTTTCATATCTGTACGGTTTTTGTCAAATATCTCGGAAACGGAAGCTCGTACAGCAAATTTATCTGCATAGGGGACTGCTAACTGTAGAATTTGATGAGGAATCGAATGAGCCCATCTGCGAGGCTCTACGACTTTCGATTCAAAAGTTATAGCCTTTTGAGCCTGTGAGTTGCCATCACTGCTAGTCCTCTAATCAACCAGTATCAACACATCATTTATATGACAACTTGGTTAAACAAAGCTCAGAGAGCAATATGTACTCTATTCTGTCTTCAATTGGGGGTGTTTTTGTCAAAGAATGAATACAGAATAATTGTAGAAAATTCTTACTCTAAAGTTTATCCCCATTATGGACTTACTTGTTTTCTCTAAGTCAGTGTGTCAGATCCAGAAGTCACTAGCTACTCTGATGAGATGGAATGGATCACTGACTGTTTAAGTGTCTGCGTCAGCAACGTCTACTATGACATCATAAAAGCAATGGGAGATGTAACGTGGCGAGGCGCCCTCTAGTGGTTTTGATAAGTTAACATGATACGGTTTTTGTCAAATATCTCGGAAACGGAAGCTCGTACAGCAAATTTATCTGCATAGGGGACTGCTAACTGTAGAATTTGATGAGGAATCGAATGAGCCCATCTGCGAGGCTCTACGACTTTCGATTCAAAAGTTATAGCCGTTTGAACCACATCATTTTCATATCTGTACGGTTTTTGTCCGATTTCAAGGACATTTGACACATCATTTTTCATATCTGTACGGTTTTTGTCAAATATCTCGGAAACGGAAGCTCGTACAGCAAATTTATCTGCATAGGGGACTGCTAACTGTAGAATTTGATGAGGAATCGAATGAGCCCATCTGCGAGGCTCTACGACTTTCGATTCAAAAGTTATAGCCTTTTGAGCCTGTGAGTTGCCATCACTGCTAGTCCTCTAATCAACCAGTATCAACACATCATTTATATGACAACTTGGTTAAACAAAGCTCAGAGAGCAATATGTACTCTATTCTGTCTTCAATTGGGGGTGTTTTTTTCAAAGAATGAATACAGAATAATTGTAGAAAATTCTTACTCTAAAGTTTATCCCCATTATGGACTTACTTGTTTTCTCTAAGTCAGTGTGTCAGATCCAGAAGTCACTAGCTACTCTGATGAGATGGAATGGATCACTGACTGTTTAAGTGTCTGCGTCAGCAACGTCTACTATGACATCATAAAAGCAATGGGAGATGTAACGTGGCGAGGCGCCCTCTAGTGGTTTTGATAAGTTAACATGATACGGTTTTTGTCAAATATCTCGGAAACGGAAGCTCGTACAGCAAATTTATCTGCATAGGGGACTGCTAACTGTAGAATTTGATGAGGAATCGAATGAGCCCATCTGCGTGGCTCTACGACTTTCGATTCAAAAGTTATAGCCGTTTGAGCCACATCATTTTTCATATCTGTTTGGTTTTTGTCAAATATCTCGGAAACGGAAGCTCGTACAGCAAATTTATCTGCATAGGGGACTGCTAACTGTAGAATTTGATGAGGAATCGAATGAGCCCATCTGCGAGGCTCTACGACTTTCGATTCAAAAGTTATAGCCTTTTGAGCCTGTGAGTTGCCATCACTGCTAGTCCTCTAATCAACCAGTATCAACACATCATTTATATGACAACTTGGTTAAACAAAGCTCAGAGAGCAATATGTACTCTATTCTGTCTTCAATTGGGGGTGTTTTTGTCAAAGAATGAATACAGAATAATTGTAGAAAATTCTTACTCTAAAGTTTATCCCCATTATGGACTTACTTGTTTTCTCTAAGTCAGTGTGTCAGATCCAGAAGTCACTAGCTACTCTGATGAGGTGGAATGGATCACTGACTGTTTAAGTGTCTGCGTCAGCAACGTCTACTATGAAATCATAAAAGCAATGGGAGATGTAACGTGGCGAGGCGCCCTCTAGTGGTTTTGATAAGTTAACATGATACGGTTTTTGTCAAATATCTCGGAAACGGAAGCTCATACAGCAAATTTATCTGCATTGGGCACTGCTAACTGTAGAATTTGATGAGGAATCGAATGAGCCCATCTGCGAGGCTCTACGACTTTCGATTCAAAAGTTAAAGCCGTTTGAACCACATCATTTTCATATCTGTACGGTTTTTGTCCGATTTCAAGGACATTTGACACATCATTTTTCATATCTGTACGGTTTTTGTCAAATATCTCGGAAACGGAAGCTCGTACAGCAAATTTATCTGCATAGGGGACTGCTAACTGTAGAATTTGATGAGGAATCGAATGAGCCCATCTGCGTGGCTCTACGACTTTCGATTCAAAAGTTATAGCCGTTTGAGCCACATCATTTTTCATATCTGTACGGTTTTTGTCAAATATCTCGGAAACGGAAGCTCGTACAGCAAATTTATCTGCTTAGGGGACTGCTAACTGTAGAATTTGATGAGGAATCGAATGAGCCCATCTGCGAGGCTCTACGACTTTCGATTCAAAAGTTATAGCCGTTTGAACCACATCATTTTCATATCTGTACGGTTTTTGTCCGATTTCAAGGACATTTGACACATCATTTTTCATATCTGTACGGTTTTTGTCAAATATCTCGGAAACGGAAGCTCGTACAGCAAATTTATCTGCATAGGGGACTGCTAACTGTAGAATTTGATGAGGAATCGAATGAGCCCATCTGCGAGGCTCTACGACTTTCGATTCAAAAGTTATAGCCTTTTGAGCCTGTGAGTTGCCATCACTGCTAGTCCTCTAATCAACCAGTATCAACACATCATTTATATGACAACTTGGTTAAACAAAGCTCAGAGAGCAATATGTACTCTATTCTGTCTTCAATTGGGGGTGTTTTTGTCAAAGAATGAATACAGAATAATTGTAGAAAATTCTTACTCTAAAGTTTATCCCCATTATGGACTTACTTGTTTTCTCTAAGTCAGTGTGTCAGATCCAGAAGTCACTAGCTACTCTGATGAGATGGAATGGATCACTGACTGTTTAAGTGTCTGCGTCAGCAACGTCTACTATGACATCATAAAAGCAATGGGAGATGTAACGTGGCGAGGCGCCCTCTAGTGGTTTTGATAAGTTAACATGATACGGTTTTTGTCAAATATCTCGGAAACGGAAGCTCGTACAGCAAATTTATCTGCATAGGGGACTGCTAACTGTAGAATTTGATGAGGAATCGAATGAGCCCATCTGCGAGGCTCTACGACTTTCGATTCAAAAGTTATAGCCGTTTGAACCACATCATTTTCATATCTGTACGGTTTTTGTCCGATTTCAAGGACATTTGACACATCATTTTTCATATCTGTACGGTTTTTGTCAAATATCTCGGAAACGGAAGCTCGTACAGCAAATTTATCTGCATAGGGGACTGCTAACTGTAGAATTTGATGAGGAATCGAATGAGCCCATCTGCGAGGCTCTACGACTTTCGATTCAAAAGTTATAGCCTTTTGAGCCTGTGAGTTGCCATCACTGCTAGTCCTCTAATCAACCAGTATCAACACATCATTTATATGACAACTTGGTTAAACAAAGCTCAGAGAGCAATATGTACTCTATTCTGTCTTCAATTGGGGGTGTTTTTTTCAAAGAATGAATACAGAATAATTGTAGAAAATTCTTACTCTAAAGTTTATCCCCATTATGGACTTACTTGTTTTCTCTAAGTCAGTGTGTCAGATCCAGAAGTCACTAGCTACTCTGATGAGGTGGAATGGATCACTGACTGTTTAAGTGTCTGCGTCAGCAACGTCTACTATGACATCATAAAAGCAATGGGAGATGTAACGTGGCGAGGCGCCCTCTAGTGGTTTTGATAAGTTAACATGATACGGTTTTTGTCAAATATCTCGGAAACGGAAGCTCGTACAGCAAATTTATCTGCATAGGGGACTGCTAACTGTAGAATTTGATGAGGAATCGAATGAGCCCATCTGCGTGGCTCTACGACTTTCGATTCAAAAGTTATAGCCGTTTGAGCCACATCATTTTTCATATCTGTTTGGTTTTTGTCAAATATCTCGGAAACGGAAGCTCGTACAGCAAATTTATCTGCATAGGGGACTGCTAACTGTAGAATTTGATGAGGAATCGAATGAGCCCATCTGCGAGGCTCTACGACTTTCGATTCAAAAGTTATAGCCTTTTGAGCCTGTGAGTTGCCATCACTGCTAGTCCTCTAATCAACCAGTATCAACACATCATTTATATGACAACTTGGTTAAACAAAGCTCAGAGAGCAATATGTACTCTATTCTGTCTTCAATTGGGGGTGTTTTTGTCAAAGAATGAATACAGAATAATTGTAGAAAATTCTTACTCTAAAGTTTATCCCCATTATGGACTTACTTGTTTTCTCTAAGTCAGTGTGTCAGATCCAGAAGTCACTAGCTACTCTGATGAGGTGGAATGGATCACTGACTGTTTAAGTGTCTGCGTCAGCAACGTCTACTATGACATCATAAAAGCAATGGGAGATGTAACGTGGCGAGGCGCCCTCTAGTGGTTTTGATAAGTTAACATGATACGGTTTTTGTCAAATATCTCGGAAACGGAAGCTCGTACAGCAAATTTATCTGCATAGGGGACTGCTAACTGTAGAATTTGATGAGGAATCGAATGAGCCCATCTGCGTGGCTCTACGACTTTCGATTCAAAAGTTATAGCCGTTTGAGCCACATCATTTTTCATATCTGTTTGGTTTTTGTCAAATATCTCGGAAACGGAAGCTCGTACAGCAAATTTATCTGCATAGGGGACTGCTAACTGTAGAATTTGATGAGGAATCGAATGAGCCCATCTGCGAGGCTCTACGACTTTCGATTCAAAAGTTATAGCCGTTTGAACCACATCATTTTCATATCTGTACGGTTTTTGTCCGATTTCAAGGACATTTGACACATCATTTTTCATATCTGTACGGTTTTTGTCAAATATCTCGGAAACGGAAGCTCGTACAGCAAATTTATCTGCATAGGGGACTGCTAACTGTAGAATTTGATGAGGAATCGAATGAGCCCATCTGCGAGGCTCTACGACTTTTGATTCAAAAGTTATAGCCTTTTGAGCCTGTGAGTTGCCATCACTGCTAGTCCTCTAATCAACCAGTATCAACACATCATTTATATGACAACTTGGTTAAACAAAGCTCAGAGAGCAATATGTACTCTATTCTGTCTTCAATTGGGGGTGTTTTTGTCAAAGAATGAATACAGAATAATTGTAGAAAATTCTTACTCTAAAGTTTATCCCCATTATGGACTTACTTGTTTTCTCTAAGTCAGTGTGTCAGATCCAGAAGTCCCTAGCTACTCTGATGAGATGGAATGGATCACTGACTGTTTAAGTGTCTGCGTCAGCAACGTCTACTATGACATCATAAAAGCAATGGGAGATGTAACGTGGCGAGGCGCCCTCTAGTGGTTTTGATAAGTTAACATGATACGGTTTTTGTCAAATATCTCGGAAACGGAAGCTCGTACAGCAAATTTATCTGCATAGGGGACTGCTAACTGTAGAATTTGATGAGGAATCGAATGAGCCCATCTGCGTGGCTCTACGACTTTCGATTCAAAAGTTATAGCCGTTTGAGCCACATCATTTTTCATATCTGTTTGGTTTTTGTCAAATATCTCGGAAACGGAAGCTCGTACAGCAAATTTATCTGCATAGGGGACTGCTAACTGTAGAATTTGATGAGGAATCGAATGAGCCCATCTGCGAGGCTCTACGACTTTCGATTCAAAAGTTATAGCCTTTTGAGCCTGTGAGTTGCCATCACTGCTAGTCCTCTAATCAACCAGTATCAACACATCATTTATATGACAACTTGGTTAAACAAAGCTCAGAGAGCAATATGTACTCTATTCTGTCTTCAATTGGGGGTGTTTTTGTCAAAGAATGAATACAGAATAATTGTAGAAAATTCTTACTCTAAAGTTTATCCCCATTATGGACTTACTTGTTTTCTCTAAGTCAGTGTGTCAGATCCAGAAGTCACTAGCTACTCTGATGAGGTGGAATGGATCACTGACTGTTTAAGTGTCTGCGTCAGCAACGTCTACTATGACATCATAAAAGCAATGGGAGATGTAACGTGGCGAGGCGCCCTCTAGTGGTTTTGATAAGTTAACATGATACGGTTTTTGTCAAATATCTCGGAAACGGAAGCTCGTACAGCAAATTTATCTGCATAGGGGACTGCTAACTGTAGAATTTGATGAGGAATCGAATGAGCCCATCTGCGTGGCTCTACGACTTTCGATTCAAAAGTTATAGCCGTTTGAGCCACATCATTTTTCATATCTGTTTGGTTTTTGTCAAATATCTCGGAAACGGAAGCTCGTACAGCAAATTTATCTGCATAGGGGACTGCTAACTGTAGAATTTGATGAGGAATCGAATGAGCCCATCTGCGAGGCTCTACGACTTTCGATTCAAAAGTTATAGCCGTTTGAACCACATCATTTTCATATCTGTACGGTTTTTGTCCGATTTCAAGGACATTTGACACATCATTTTTCATATCTGTACGGTTTTTGTCAAATATCTCGGAAACGGAAGCTCGTACAGCAAATTTATCTGCATAGGGGACTGCTAACTGTAGAATTTGATGAGGAATCGAATGAGCCCATCTGCGAGGCTCTACGACTTTTGATTCAAAAGTTATAGCCTTTTGAGCCTGTGAGTTGCCATCACTGCTAGTCCTCTAATCAACCAGTATCAACACATCATTTATATGACAACTTGGTTAAACAAAGCTCAGAGAGCAATATGTACTCTATTCTGTCTTCAATTGGGGGTGTTTTTGTCAAAGAATGAATACAGAATAATTGTAGAAAATTCTTACTCTAAAGTTTATCCCCATTATGGACTTACTTGTTTTCTCTAAGTCAGTGTGTCAGATCCAGAAGTCACTAGCTACTCTGATGAGGTGGAATGGATCACTGACTGTTTAAGTGTCTGCGTCAGCAACGTCTACTATGACATCATAAAAGCAATGGGAGATGTAACGTGGCGAGGCGCCCTCTAGTGGTTTTGATAAGTTAACATGCAGGGCTGTACGTTAACTTTTTTAGCTCCTAGCACTGGTGCTACAGAGGTAAAAAATTTGTAGCACAGGCCAAAATCTTTTAGCACAGGCCAAAAGTTTGTAGCACAGGCCAAAATTTTTTTGCACAATTTTAAAATGTCCGTTATCACCTCTAAAAACAATAAGTAATGCATTTCATCACTTATACACACTAGCAAAGGATATTTGGGGTAGTGAGTGACTTTGTGGTTGCCTCAAAGGGTGGGTGAAGGTTGAGAGAAGGTTGTGGGTTCGAATCCCGCTTGTCTCAGGTCCTTTCTGTGTGGAGTTGCATGTTCTCCCTGTGCTTGCGTGGGTTTCCTCCGGGTGCTCCGGTTTCCACCCAACACCAAAGACATGCATGTTAGGATATTCCTGTCAGTGTCCCTGACCAAAGGCACTTGCAAAAACATCTGGAGTTGGTCTGATTGTGAGGAGTTGCGACCCACAGCCATAACATTACATAGTAAAGCTAGTCTGTGGACAACTTAAACCATACGAATGCATACAAAGCACACCCAAACAACCTTGCGTTTTCAGAGAAAAACATTTATTCTTTTTGCATAGTGAAATTAAAGGCCTAAACTTTGTAAAAGGAAGTTCTTCTTTTGCGATGCAATAAGCAACATTCATCTTCATCTTTACTTCACGGAGAGCAGCCTCGTCTGCTCTGGTGAGCCCAGCATTGAGTAGTTTAGAGACAGTACCAGCCCGGTTCGGTTTTTGTTTAGCATTGAATGCATCTCTGGCCAAAAGATGACGGTGAGAAGTGTTGTGTTTGCTAACGTTATCTCGTTTAAAAATGTTATTGCCTACAACATAAGGACTGTTGTCGCTCTTTTTCGAAGTTTCCTTACAGTACGAACAAAACAATAGCCCTTTCGCTTCGTCGAAGATTAGCCAAGGGAAGTCTTTTTTCCACTCTGGGTTGTACTTGTATGTTTTCTCTTTAGTGGTAACGTCTTTTTCTGTTTCAGCTGGAACAGTTATGATGCTGGGTTCTTCTCTTCCATCCCTTTCTTCCTGGCGAGCTCGTTTGCCATCTTTCTCGAGCGGCAGAAAAAAGCGCTTCATCTTTGAGCCTAGCTCACCTGCTCATCTTAAAGCGTTCCTTAAGCGGAAGTTGTGAAATGGACCCACTGCATTGTGGGAAATGGTGTTTGGTGAACAGGCAATTCTATGGTGAGGGAAGGACAAAAGGACTACAACTGAAAAACAAATGGCAACAAAACAGCCGGTAGCACGTGTGCTAGTATGCAAAATAAGTCATAGCACTGCCCATTTTTCCACTAGCACGTGCGACATATATGTCGCACTGTACAGCCCTGACATGATACGGTTTTTGTCAAATATCTCGGAAACGGAAGCTCGTACAGCAAATTTATCTGCATAGGGGACTGCTAACTGTAGAATTTGATGAGGAATCGAATGAGCCCATCTGCGTGGCTCTACGACTTTCGATTCAAAAGTTATAGCCGTTTGAGCCACATCATTTTTCATATCTGTTTGGTTTTTGTCAAATATCTCGGAAACGGAAGCTCGTACAGCAAATTTATCTGCATAGGGGACTGCTAACTGTAGAATTTGATGAGGAATCGAATGAGCCCATCTGCGAGGCTCTACGACTTTCGATTCAAAAGTTATAGCCGTTTGAACCACATCATTTTCATATCTGTACGGTTTTTGTCCGATTTCAAGGACATTTGACACATCATTTTTCATATCTGTACGGTTTTTGTCAAATATCTCGGAAACGGAAGCTCGTACAGCAAATTTATCTGCATAGGGGACTGCTAACTGTAGAATTTGATGAGGAATCGAATGAGCCCATCTGCGAGGCTCTACGACTTTTGATTCAAAAGTTATAGCCTTTTGAGCCTGTGAGTTGCCATCACTGCTAGTCCTCTAATCAACCAGTATCAACACATCATTTATATGACAACTTGGTTAAACAAAGCTCAGAGAGCAATATGTACTCTATTCTGTCTTCAATTGGGGGTGTTTTTGTCAAAGAATGAATACAGAATAATTGTAGAAAATTCTTACTCTAAAGTTTATCCCCATTATGGACTTACTTGTTTTCTCTAAGTCAGTGTGTCAGATCCAGAAGTCCCTAGCTACTCTGATGAGATGGAATGGATCACTGACTGTTTAAGTGTCTGCGTCAGCAACGTCTACTATGACATCATAAAAGCAATGGGAGATGTAACGTGGCGAGGCGCCCTCTAGTGGTTTTGATAAGTTAACATGATACGGTTTTTGTCAAATATCTCGGAAACGGAAGCTCGTACAGCAAATTTATCTGCATAGGGGACTGCTAACTGTAGAATTTGATGAGGAATCGAATGAGCCCATCTGCGTGGCTCTACGACTTTCGATTCAAAAGTTATAGCCGTTTGAGCCACATCATTTTTCATATCTGTTTGGTTTTTGTCAAATATCTCGGAAACGGAAGCTCGTACAGCAAATTTATCTGCATAGGGGACTGCTAACTGTAGAATTTGATGAGGAATCGAATGAGCCCATCTGCGAGGCTCTACGACTTTCGATTCAAAAGTTATAGCCGTTTGAACCACATCATTTTCATATCTGTACGGTTTTTGTCCGATTTCAAGGACATTTGACACATCATTTTTCATATCTGTACGGTTTTTGTCAAATATCTCGGAAACGGAAGCTCGTACAGCAAATTTATCTGCATAGGGGACTGCTAACTGTAGAATTTGATGAGGAATCGAATGAGCCCATCTGCGAGGCTCTACGACTTTTGATTCAAAAGTTATAGCCTTTTGAGCCTGTGAGTTGCCATCACTGCTAGTCCTCTAATCAACCAGTATCAACACATCATTTATATGACAACTTGGTTAAACAAAGCTCAGAGAGCAATATGTACTCTATTCTGTCTTCAATTGGGGGTGTTTTTGTCAAAGAATGAATACAGAATAATTGTAGAAAATTCTTACTCTAAAGTTTATCCCCATTATGGACTTACTTGTTTTCTCTAAGTCAGTGTGTCAGATCCAGAAGTCACTAGCTACTCTGATGAGGTGGAATGGATCACTGACTGTTTAAGTGTCTGCGTCAGCAACGTCTACTATGACATCATAAAAGCAATGGGAGATGTAACGTGGCGAGGCGCCCTCTAGTGGTTTTGATAAGTTAACATGATACGGTTTTTGTCAAATATCTCGGAAACGGAAGCTCGTACAGCAAATTTATCTGCATAGGGGACTGCTAACTGTAGAATTTGATGAGGAATCGAATGAGCCCATCTGCGTGGCTCTACGACTTTCGATTCAAAAGTTATAGCCGTTTGAGCCACATCATTTTTCATATCTGTTTGGTTTTTGTCAAATATCTCGGAAACGGAAGCTCGTACAGCAAATTTATCTGCATAGGGGACTGCTAACTGTAGAATTTGATGAGGAATCGAATGAGCCCATCTGCGAGGCTCTACGACTTTCGATTCAAAAGTTATAGCCGTTTGAACCACATCATTTTCATATCTGTACGGTTTTTGTCCGATTTCAAGGACATTTGACACATCATTTTTCATATCTGTACGGTTTTTGTCAAATATCTCGGAAACGGAAGCTCGTACAGCAAATTTATCTGCATAGGGGACTGCTAACTGTAGAATTTGATGAGGAATCGAATGAGCCCATCTGCGAGGCTCTACGACTTTTGATTCAAAAGTTATAGCCTTTTGAGCCTGTGAGTTGCCATCACTGCTAGTCCTCTAATCAACCAGTATCAACACATCATTTATATGACAACTTGGTTAAACAAAGCTCAGAGAGCAATATGTACTCTATTCTGTCTTCAATTGGGGGTGTTTTTGTCAAAGAATGAATACAGAATAATTGTAGAAAATTCTTACTCTAAAGTTTATCCCCATTATGGACTTACTTGTTTTCTCTAAGTCAGTGTGTCAGATCCAGAAGTCACTAGCTACTCTGATGAGATGGAATGGATCACTGACTGTTTAAGTGTCTGCGTCAGCAACGTCTACTATGACATCATAAAAGCAATGGGAGATGTAACGTGGCGAGGCGCCCTCTAGTGGTTTTGATAAGTTAACATGATACGGTTTTTGTCAAATATCTCGGAAACGGAAGCTCGTACAGCAAATTTATCTGCATAGGGGACTGCTAACTGTAGAATTTGATGAGGAATCGAATGAGCCCATCTGCGAGGCTCTACGACTTTCGATTCAAAAGTTATAGCCGTTTGAACCACATCATTTGCATATCTGTACGGTTTTTGTCCGATTTCAAGGACATTTGACACATCATTTTTCATATCTGTACGGTTTTTGTCAAATATCTCGGAAACGGAAGCTCGTACAGCAAATTTATCTGCATAGGGGACTGCTAACTGTAGAATTTGATGAGGAATCGAATGGGCCCATCTGCGAGGCTCTACGACTTTCGATTCAAAAGTTATAGCCTTTTGAGCCTGTGAGTTGCCATCACTGCTAGTCCTCTAATCAACCAGTATCAACACATCATTTATATGACAACTTGGTTAAACAAAGCTCAGAGAGCAATATGTACTCTATTCTGTCTTCAATTGGGGGTGTTTTTGTCAAAGAATGAATACAGAATAATTGTAGAAAATTCTTACTCTAAAGTTTATCCCCATTATGGACTTACTTGTTTTCTCTAAGTCAGTGTGTCAGATCCAGAAGTCACTAGCTACTCTGATGAGGTGGAATGGATCACTGACTGTTTAAGTGTCTGCGTCAGCAACGTCTACTATGACATCATAAAAGCAATGGGAGATGTAACGTGGCGAGGCGCCCTCTAGTGGTTTTGATAAGTTAACATGATACAGTTTTTGTCAAATATCTCGGAAACGGAAGCTCGTACAGCAAATTTACCTGCATAGGGGACTGCTAACTGTAGAATTTGATGAGGAATCGAATGAGCCCATCTGCGAGGCTCTACGACTTTCGATTCAAAAGTTATAGCCGTTTGAACCACATCATTTTCATATCTGTACGGTTTTTGTCCGATTTCAAGGACATTTGACACATCATTTTTCATATCTGTACGGTTTTTGTCAAATATCTCGGAAACGGAAGCTCGTACAGCAAATTTATCTGCATAGGGGACTGCTAACTGTAGAATTTGATGAGGAATCGAATGAGCCCATCTGCGTGGCTCTACGACTTTCGATTCAAAAGTTATAGCCGTTTGAGCCACATCATTTTTCATATCTGTTTGGTTTTTGTCAAATATCTCGGAAACGGAAGCTCGTACAGCAAATTTATCTGCATAGGGGACTGCTAACTGTAGAATTTGATGAGGAATCGAATGAGCCCATCTGCGAGGCTCTACGACTTTCGATTCAAAAGTTATAGCCTTTTGAGCCTGTGAGTTGCCATCACTGCTAGTCCTCTAATCAACCAGTATCAACACATCATTTATATGACAACTTGGTTAAACAAAGCTCAGAGAGCAATATGTACTCTATTCTGTCTTCAATTGGGGGTGTTTTTGTCAAAGAATGAATACAGAATAATTGTAGAAAATTCTTACTCTAAAGTTTATCCCCATTATGGACTTACTTGTTTTCTCTAAGTCAGTGTGTCAGATCCAGAAGTCACTAGCTACTCTGATGAGATGGAATGGATCACTGACTGTTTAAGTGTCTGCGTCAGCAACGTCTACTATGACATCATAAAAGCAATGGGAGATGTAACGTGGCGAGGCGCCCTCTAGTGGTTTTGATAAGTTAACATGATACGGTTTTTGTCAAATATCTCGGAAACGGAAGCTCGTACAGCAAATTTATCTGCATAAGGGACTGCTAACTGTAGAATTTGATGAGGAATCGAATGAGCCCATCTGCGAGGCTCTACGACTTTCGATTCAAAAGTTATAGCCGTTTGAACCACATCATTTTCATATCTGTACGGTTTTTGTCCGATTTCAAGGACATTTGACACATCATTTTTCATATCTGTACGGTTTTTGTCAAATATCTCGGAAACGGAAGCTCGTACAGCAAATTTATCTGCATAGGGGACTGCTAACTGTAGAATTTGATGAGGAATCGAATGAGCCCATCTGCGAGGCTCTACGACTTTCGATTCAAAAGTTATAGCCGTTTGAACCACATCATTTTCATATCTGTACGGTTTTTGTCCGATTTCAAGGACATTTGACACATCATTTTTCATATCTGTACGGTTTTTGTCAAATATCTCGGAAACGGAAGCTCGTACAGCAAATTTATCTGCATAGGGGACTGCTAACTGTAGAATTTGATGAGGAATCGAATGAGCCCATCTGCGAGGCTCTACGACTTTCGATTCAAAAGTTATAGCCTTTTGAGCCTGTGAGTTGCCATCACTGCTAGTCCTCTAATCAACCAGTATCAACACATCATTTATATGACAACTTGGTTAAACAAAGCTCAGAGAGCAATATGTACTCTATTCTGTCTTCAATTGGGGGTGTTTTTGTCAAAGAATGAATACAGAATAATTGTAGAAAATTCTTACTCTAAAGTTTATCCCCATTATGGACTTACTTGTTTTCTCTAAGTCAGTGTGTCAGATCCAGAAGTCACTAGCTACTCTGATGAGGTGGAATGGATCACTGACTGTTTAAGTGTCTGCGTCAGCAACGTCTACTATGACATCATAAAAGCAATGGGAGATGTAACGTGGCGAGGCGCCCTCTAGTGGTTTTGATAAGTTAACATGATACGGTTTTTGTCAAATATCTCGGAAACGGAAGCTCGTACAGCAAATTTATCTGCATAGGGGACTGCTAACTGTAGAATTCGATGAGGAATCGAATGAGCCCATCTGCGAGGCTCTACGACTTTCGATTCAAAAGTTATAGCCGTTTGAACCACATCATTTTCATATCTGTACGGTTTTTGTCCGATTTCAAGGACATTTGACACATCATTTTTCATATCTGTACGGTTTTTGTCAAATATCTCGGAAACGGAAGCTCGTACAGCAAATTTATCTGCATAGGGGACTGCTAACTGTAGAATTTGATGAGGAATCGAATGAGCCCATCTGCGAGGCTCTACGACTTTTGATTCAAAAGTTATAGCCTTTTGAGCCTGTGAGTTGCCATCACTGCTAGTCCTCTAATCAACCAGTATCAACACATCATTTATATGACAACTTGGTTAAACAAAGCTCAGAGAGCAATATGTACTCTATTCTGTCTTCAATTGGGGGTGTTTTTGTCAAAGAATGAATACAGAATAATTGTAGAAAATTCTTACTCTAAAGTTTATCCCCATTATGGACTTACTTGTTTTCTCTAAGTCAGTGTGTCAGATCCAGAAGTCACTAGCTACTCTGATGAGATGGAATGGATCACTGACTGTTTAAGTGTCTGCGTCAGCAACGTCTACTATGACATCATAAAAGCAATGGGAGATGTAACGTGGCGAGGCGCCCTCTAGTGGTTTTGATAAGTTAACATGATACGGTTTTTGTCAAATATCTCGGAAACGGAAGCTCGTACAGCAAATTTATCTGCATAGGGGACTGCTAACTGTAGAATTTGATGAGGAATCGAATGAGCCCATCTGCGAGGCTCTACGACTTTCGATTCAAAAGTTATAGCCGTTTGAACCACATCATTTTCATATCTGTACGGTTTTTGTCCGATTTCAAGGACATTTGACACATCATTTTTCATATCTGTACGGTTTTTGTCAAATATCTCGGAAACGGAAGCTCGTACAGCAAATTTATCTGCATAGGGGACTGCTAACTGTAGAATTTGATGAGGAATCGAATGAGCCCATCTGCGAGGCTCTACGATTTTCGATTCAAAAGTTATAGCCGTTTGAACCACATCATTTTCATATCTGTACGGTTTTTGTCCGATTTCAAGGACATTTGACACATCATTTTTCATATCTGTACGGTTTTTGTCAAATATCTCGGAAACGGAAGCTCGTACAGCAAATTTATCTGCATAGTGGACTGCTAACTGTAGAATTTGATGAGGAATCGAATGAGCCCCTCTGCGAGGCTCTACGACTTTCGATTCAAAAGTTATAGCCGTTTGAACCACATCATTTTCATATCTGTACGGTTTTTGTCCGATTTCAAGGACATTTGACACATCATTTTTCATATCTGTACGGTTTTTGTCAAATATCTCGGAAACGGAAGCTCGTACAGCAAATTGATCTGCGTAGGGGACTGCTAACTGTAGAATTTGATGAGGAATCGAATGAGCCCATCTGCGAGGCTCTACGACTTTCGATTCAAAAGTTATAGCCTTTTGAGCCTGTGAGTTGCCATCACTGCTAGTCCTCTAATCAACCAGTATCAACACATCATTTATATGACAACTTGGTTAAACAAAGCTCAGAGAGCAATATGTACTCTATTCTGTCTTCAATTGGGGGTGTTTTTGTCAAAGAATGAATACAGAATAATTGTAGAAAATTCTTACTCTAAAGTTTATCCCCATTATGGACTTACTTGTTTTCTCTAAGTCAGTGTGTCAGATCCAGAAGTCACTAGCTACTCTGATGAGGTGGAATGGATCACTGACTGTTTAAGTGTCTGCGTCAGCAACGTCTACTATGACATCATAAAAGCAATGGGAGATGTAACGTGGCGAGGCGCCCTCTAGTGGTTTTGATAGGGGTGTGGAAGTGTTGGAGTCGGACTGATGAGTGCATTTTTGAAATAGGATATCTACATTAGGCAAACACAGGTGTAATTAATAAAAAGGCGAGGTTGCTGCGAGTGGTTGCTAAGCAAAGCGTTCACTAAGTGTAGTCACAAGCACCAACCCCCCTCTCCCCCCGCCGGGACGGCTCCCTCTCCCTCTCTCCTCCCCGATAGGTAGATTTGGGGAGCGTTCTTTGAGCGCGAAGGACGACCGAGAGGCGAGATTAGAGTTCGTTCAAGTAATAATAATAAAAAAGAGTCCCATAGCCATTGAATTGGTAGTAGCCTAGGCTATTTTGAGGTTGGTCATTTCTCCGAGTGAGAATTGTGAAGCGTGGCGAGTGAGCGTGAGAATAGGCTGCAATGAGTGTGTCTGAGACTTGGCAGCCCCGGGTTTCACTGATCTAGCGGTCAGTAAATTTGACCAAATTTCAAGAGGTGGACATCACTGGATACATCTCGGCATACAGATAATTCAAGAGCAATTGACTCATGTTTACGAAGCACACCAACATAGTGCTCTGATCAGTACGAGTCCTCACTAAGACTAGACGAAGGGCACACATCACACCAGCCTTAAAATCACTACACTGGTTACCTGTCAACTCTAGAATAGACTTTAAAATACTAATACTAGTCTATAAATCTCTCCACAGTCACGCACCAGAAAACATTTCAGACATGCTTGTCAGGTACATGCCCAACAGACCACTCAGATCCTCAGGTACTGAACTCGTAACAGTCCCAAAAGCCAGGACCAAGAAACATGGAGAGGCAGCTTTTAGTTTCTATGCCCCCAACCTCTGGAACACCCTGCCGGAGTGCCTAAGAAGGGTCGAAACAACGGAGGTCTTCAAGCAAGATCTCAAGACGTACCTTTTTGGCCTAGCCTACAATCACTAGCCAGGACCTTGAGACACAGAAAGGCAGCCTCAAACCTACCTGTGAATCCTCTGTATACATTGATGTATATCCTGCTATGCACTCTATGTATATCAAGTTGTGTACAGAAGCTGGTTGCCCTGAAACAGGCTTGTTCTGTTCTGATATCTGTGTTGCTTCAAAGGCTCAGCGTGCTTCTAACCGTTTTCTGTCTCCCCTAGTGCCTCTCTCTCTTCCTCCTACCTTCTAACCAGGTCCAGTGGATGCCCCACTGTCACCCGCACACCACTCTGAGTCCGATAGATACCCCCGTGTCAGCTGTGGATGTCGTAGTATTTAGTTAACACACACACACACGTACACACATCAGTCCACATCCGGCTTAGGCCTGGACCTGGGCCCAGTCCCCCTTCCCCTCACCCTAACCCGGGTCCGTATCCTTTTCCTACCCCCTCTCTACCCCAACCCCTGCCTCTATCTGGGCCCAGGCACATTCACGCACACACAGACATACACCAGTGTTTGCCATGTCTCTCCTATTATGTTTTTAGCCTCTCTTACTCTGAAAATGTAATTTAATGTAATTTATTGCTTTATAAATGTTCTTAGCCGGTAGACAAACATACTCCAGGAGCTTGCTCGATTTCCTTGTTGAGAGGGGTCAGGGAAGAATTTGTACAGCTCACTTTTTGCTTCCCTCTGGAATATGTAGGGGTGGGATGAATCCCCACCTCCCTTGTTCTCTGTAAAGCGCATTGTGTTGCCTCTGGGTATGAAATGCGCTATACAAATACAGCTTTGATTGATTGATTGATTGATTGATACCACTTCACATCACAGCGAGCATACTGTAGCTATACAGCTCTTTACAACACAGGACAGTAGGTCTATACCTAGCTGTACAGCAATTTACAACATACAACAGTAGTCATATACCTACTGTAGCTACTGTATACAAGTACTTTACAATACAGCACAATAGACCTATACCTAGCAGCACATTAGGCCTATATTTAGATATACAGGACTTTCCAACACAGCACAGTAGGCCTAGCTGGATAACACTTTACCAAACAGAAACCAAAATAATCAAGTATTATTATTATTTTTATATTTATCTGCCCCAGTCTGACTGAAGTCCTATAAAGCAACTGGTTATTCACCAGATCACTGATGAAGAGGAGGTTCACCCAGGAACTCATATTACCCAGAGCCATCACTGCTAGTCCTCTAATCAACCAGTATCAACACATCATTTATATGACAACTTGGTTAAACAAAGCTCAGAGAGCAATATGTACTCTATTCTGTCTTCAATTGGGGGTGTTTTTGTCAAAGAATTAATACAGAATAATTGTAGAAAATTCTTACTCTAAAGTTTATCCCCATTATGGACTTACTTGTTTTCTCTAAGTCAGTGTGTCAGATCCAGAAGTCACTAGCTACTCTGATGAGGTGGAATGGATCACTGACTGTTTAAGTGTCTGCGTCAGCAACGTCTACTATGACATCATAAAAGCAATGGGAGATGTAACGTGGCGAGGCGCCCTCTAGTGGTTTTGATAGGGGTGTGGAAGTGTTGGAGTCGGACTGATGAGTGCATTTTTGAAATAGGATATCTACATTAGGCAAACACGGGTGTAATTAATAAAAAGGCGAGGTTGCTGCGAGTGGTTGCTAAGCAAAGCGTTCACTAAGTGTAGTCACAAGCACCAACCCCCCTCTCCCCCCGCCGGGACGGCTCCCTCTCTCCTCCCCGATAGGTAGATTTGGGGAGCGTTCTTTGAGCGCGAAGGACGACCGAGAGGCGAGATTAGAGTTCGTTCAAGTAATAATAATAAAAAAGAGTCCCATAGCCATTGAATTGGTAGTAGCCTAGGCTATTTTGAGGTTGGTCATTTCTCCGAGTGAGAATTGTGAAGCGTGGCGAGTGAGCGTGAGAATAGGCTGCAATGCGTGTGTCTGAGACTTGGCAGCCCCGGGTTTCACTGATCTAGCGGTCAGTAAATTTGACCAAATTTCAAGAGGTGGACATCACTGGATACATCTCGGCATACAGATAATTCAAGAGCAATTGACTCATGTTTACGAAGCACACCAACATAGTGCTCTGATCAGTACGAGTCCTCACTAAGACTAGACGAAGGGCACACATCACACCAGCCTTAAAATCACTACACTGGTTACCTGTCAACTCTAGAATAGACTTTAAAATACTATTACTAGTCTATAAATCTCTCCACAGTCACGCACCAGAAAAAATTTCAGACATGCTTGTCAGGTACATGCCCAACAGACCACTCAGATCCTCAGGTACTGAACTCGTAACAGTCCCAAAAGCCAGGACCAAGAAACACGGAGAGGCAGCTTTTAGTTTCTATACCCCCAACCTCTGGAACACCCTGCCGGAGTGCCTAAGAAGGGTCGAAACAACGGAGGTCTTCAAGCAAGATCTCAAGACGTACCTTTTTGGCCTAGCCTACAATCACTAGCCAGGACCTTGAGACACAGAAAGGCAGCCTCAAACCTACCTGTGAATCCTCTGTATACATTGGTGTATATCCTGCTATGTATATCAAGTTGTGTACAGAAGCTGGTTGCCCTGAAACAGGCTTGTTCTGTTCTGATATCTGTGTTGCTTCAAAGGCTCAGCGTGCTTCTAACCGTTTTCTGTCTCCCCTAGTGCCTCTCTCTCTTCCTCCTACCTTCTAACCAGGTCCAGTGGATGCCCCACTGACACCCGCACACCACTCTGAGTCCGATAGATACCCCCGTGTCAGCTGTGGATGTCGTAGTATTTAGTTAACACACACACACACGTACACACATCAGTCCACATCCGGCTTAGGCCTGGACCTGGGCCCAGTCCCCCTTCCCCTCACCCTAACCCGGGTCCGTATCCTTTTCCTACCCCCTCTCTACCCCAACCCCTGCCTCTATCTGGGCCCAGGCACATTCACGCACACACAGACATACACCAGTGTTTGCCATGTCTCTCCTATTATGTTTTTAGCCTCTCTTACTCTGAAAATGTAATTTCATGTAATTTATTGCTTTATAAATGTTCTTAGCCGGTAGACAAACATACTCCAGGAGCTTGCTCGATTTCCTTGTTGAGAGGGATCAGGGAAGAATTTGTACAGCTTACTTTTTGCTTCCCTCTGGAATATGTAGGGATGGGATGTATCCCCACCTCCCTTGTTCTCTGTAAAGCGCATTGTGTTGCCTCTGGGTATGAAATGCGCTATACAAATACAGCTTTGATTGATTGATTGATACCACTTCATATCACAGCGAGCATACTGTAGCTAAACAGCTCTTTACAACACAGGACAGTAGGTCTATACCTAGCTGTACAGCACTTTACAACATACAACAGTAGTCATATACCTACTGTAGCTACTGTATACAAGTACTTTACAATACAGCACAATAGACCTATACCTAGCAGCACATTAGGCCTATATTTAGATATACAGGACTTTCCAACACAGCACAGTAGGCCTAGCTGGATAACACTTTACCAAACAGAAACCAAAAGAATCAAGTATTATTATTATTATTATATTAATCTGCCCCAGTCTGACTGAAGTCCTATAAAGCAACTGGTTATTCACCAGATCACTGATGAAGAGGAGGTTCACCCAGGAACTCATATTACCCAGAGCCATCACTGCTAGTCCTCTAATCAACCAGTATCAACACATCATTTATATGACAACTTGGTTAAACAAAGCTCAGAGAGCAATATGTACTCTATTCTGTCTTCAATTGGGGGTGTTTTTGTCAAAGAATGAATACAGAATAATTGTAGAAAATTCTTACTATAAAGTTTATCCCCATTATGGACTTATTTGTTTTCTCTAAGTCAGTGTGTCAGATCCAGAAGTCACTAGCTACTCTGATGAGGTGGAATGGATCACTGACTGTTTAAGTGTCTGCGTCAGCAACGTCTACTATGACATCATAAAAGCAATGGGAGATGTAACGTGGCGAGGCGCCCTCTAGTGGTTTTGATAGGGGTGTGGAAGTGTTGGAGTCGGACTGATGAGTGCATTTTTGAAATAGGATATCTACATTAGGTAAACACGGGTGTAATTAATAAAAAGGCGAGGTTGCTGCGAGTGGTTGCTAAGCAAAGCGTTCACTAAGTGTAGTCACAAGCACCAACCCCCCTCTCCCCCCGCCGGGACGGCTCCCTCTCCCTCTCTCCTCCCCGATAGGTAGATTTGGGGAGCGTTCTTTGAGCGCGAAGGACGACCGAGAGGCGAGATTAGAGTTCGTTCAAGTAATAATAAAAAAAAGGATCCCATAGCCATTGAATTGGTAGTAGCCTAGGCTATTTTGAGGTTGGTCATTTCTCCGAGTGAGAATTGTGAAGCGTGGCGAGTGAACGTGAGAATAGGCTGCAATGTGTGTGTCTGAGACTTGGCAGCCCCGGGTTTCACTGATCTAGCGGTCAGTAAATTCGACCAAATTTCAAGAGGTGGACATCACTGGATTCATCTCGGCATACAGATAATTCAAGAGCAATTGACTCATGTTTACGAAGCACACCAACATAGTGCTCTGATCAGTACGAGTCCTCACTAAGACTAGACGAAGGGCACACATCACACCAGCCTTAAAATCACTACACTGGTTAACTGTCAACTCTAGAATAGACTTTAAAAGACTAATACTAGTCTATAAATCTCTCCACAGTCACGCACCAGAAAACATTTCAGACATGCTTGTCAGGTACATGCCCAACAGACCACTCAGATCCTCAGGTACTGAACTCGTAACAGTCCCAAAAGCCAGGACCAAGAAACACGGAGAGGCAGCTTTTAGTTTCTATGCCCCCAACTTCTGGAACTCCCTGCCGGAGTGCCTAAGAAGGGTCGAAACAACGGTCTTCAAGCAAGATCTCAAGACGTACCTTTTTGGCCTAGCCTACAATCACTAGCCAGGACCTTGAGACACAGAAAGGCAGCCTCAAACCTACCTGTGAATCCTCTGTATACATTGGTGTATATCCTGCTATGCACTCTATGTATATCAAGTTGTGTACAGAAGCTGGTTGCCCTGAAACAGGCTTGTTCTGTTCTGATATCTGTGTTGCTTCAAAGGCTCAGCGTGCTTCTAACCGTTTTCTGTCTCCCCTAGTGCCTCTCTCTCTTCCTCCTACCTTCTAACCAGGTCAAGTGGATGCCCCACTGTCACCCGCACACCACTCTGAGTCCGATAGATACCCCCGTGTCAGCTGTGGATGTCGTAGTATTTAGTTAACACACACACACACGTACACACATCAGTCCACATCCGGCTTAGGCCTGGACCTGGGCCCAGTCCCCCTTCCCCTCACCCTAACCCGGGTCCGTATCCTTTTCCTACCCCCTCTCTACCCCAACCCCTGCCTCTATCTGGGCCCAGGCACATTCACGCACACACAGACATACACCAGTGTTTGCCATGTCTCTCCTATTATGTTTTTAGCCTCTCTTACTCTGAAAATGTAATTTAATGTAATTTATTGCTTTATAAATGTTCTTAGCCGGTAGACAAACATACTCCAGGAGCTTGCTCGATTTCCTTGTTGAGAGGGGTCAGGGAAGAATTTGTACAGCTCACTTTTTGCTTCCCTCTGGAATATGTAGGGATGGGATGTATCCCCACCTCCCTTGTTCTCTGTAAAGCGCATTGTGTTGCCTCTGGGTATGAAATGCGCTATACAAATACAGCTTTGATTGATTGATTGATTGATTGATACCACTTCATATCACAGCGAGCATACTGTAGCTATACAGCTCTTTACAACACAGGACAGTAGGTCTATACCTAGCTGTACAGCAATTTACAACATACAACAGTAGTCATATACCTACTGTAGCTACTGTATACAAGTACTTTACAATACAGCACAATAGACCTATACCTAGCAGCACATTAGGCCTATATTTAGATATACAGGACTTTCCAACACAGCACAGTAGGCCTAGCTGGATAACACTTTACCAAACAGAAACCAAAAGAATCAAGTATTATTATTATTATTATATTTATCTGCCCCAGTCTGACTGAAGTCCTATAAAGCAACTGGTTATTCACCAGATCACTGATGAAGAGGAGGTTCACCCAGGAACTCATATTACCCAGAGCCATCACTGCTAGTCCTCTAATCAACCAGTATCAACACATCATTTATATGACAACTTGGTTAAACAAAGCTCAGAGAGCAATATGTACTCTATTCTGTCTTCAATTGAGGGTGTTTTTGTCAAAGAATGAATACAGAATAATTGTAGAAAATTCTTACTCTAAAGTTTATCCCCATTATGGACTTACTTGTTTTCTCTAAGTCAGTGTGTCAGATCCAGAAGTCACTAGCTACTCTGATGAGGTGGAATGGATCACTGACTGTTTAAGTGTCTGCGTCAGCAACGTCTACTATGACATCATAAAAGCAATGGGAGATGTAACGTGGCGAGGCGCCCTCTAGTGGTCTTGATAGGGGTGTGGAAGTGTTGGAGTCGGACTGATGAGTGCATTTTTGAAATAGGATATCTACATTAGGTAAACACGGGTGTAATTAATAAAAAGGCGAGGTTGCTGCGAGTGGTTGCTAAGCAAAGCGTTGACTAAGTGTAGTCACAAGCACCAACCCCCCTCTCCCCCCGCCGGGACGGCTCCCTCTCCCTCTCTCCTCCCCGATAGGTAGATTTGGGTAGCGTTCTTTGAGCGCGAAGGACGACCGAGAGGCGAGATTAGAGTTCGTTCAAGTAATAATAAAAAAAAGGGTCCCATAGCCATTGAATTGGTAGTAGCCTAGGCTATTTTGAGGTTGGTCATTTCTCCGAGTGAGAATTGTGAAGCGTGGCGAGTGAACGTGAGAATAGGCTGCAGTGCGTGTGTCTGAGACTTGGCAGCCCCGGGTTTCACTGATCTAGCGGTCAGTAAATTCGACCAAATTTCAAGAGGTGGACATCACTGGATTCATCTCGGCATACAGATAATTCAAGAGCAATTGACTCATGTTTACGAAGCACACCAACATAGTGCTCTGATCAGTACGAGTCCTCACTAAGACTAGACGAAGGGCACACATCACACCAGCCTTAAAATCACTACACTGGTTAACTGTCAACTCTAGAATAGACTTTAAAATACTAATACTAGTCTATAAATCTCTCCACAGTCACGCACCAGAAAACATTTCAGACATGCTTGTCAGGTACATGCCCAACAGACCACTCAGATCCTCAGGTACTGAACTCGTAACAGTCCCAAAAGCCAGGACCAAGAAACACGGAGAGGCAGCTTTTAGTTTCTATGCCCCCAACTTCTGGAACTCCCTGCCGGAGTGCCTAAGAAGGGTCGAAACAACGGAGGTCTTCAAGCAAGATCTCAAGACGTACCTTTTTGGCCTAGCCTACAATCACTAGCCAGGACCTTGAGACACAGAAAGGCAGCCTCAAACCTACCTGTGAATCCTCTGTATACATTGGTGTATATCCTGCTATGTATATCAAGTTGTGTACAGAAGCTGGTTGCCCTGAAACAGGCTTGTTCTGTTCTGATATCTGTGTTGCTTCAAAGGCTCAGCGTGCTTCTAACCGTTTTCTGTCTCCCCTAGTGCCTCTCTCTCTTCCTCCTACCTTCTAACCAGGTCCAGTGGATGCCCCACTGACACCCGCACACCACTCTGAGTCCGATAGATACCCCCGTGTCAGCTGTGGATGTCGTAGTATTTAGTTAACACACACACACACGTACACACATCAGTCCACATCCGGCTTAGGCCTGGACCTGGGCCCAGTCCCCCTTCCCCTCACCCTAACCCGGGTCCGTATCCTTTTCCTACCCCCTCTCTACCCCAACCCCTGCCTCTATCTGGGCCCAGGCACATTCACGCACACACAGACATACACCAGTGTTTGCCATGTCTCTCCTATTATGTTTTTAGCCTCTCTTACTCTGAAAATGTAATTTCATGTAATTTATTGCTTTATAAATGTTCTTAGCCGGTAGACAAACATACTCCAGGAGCTTGCTCGATTTCCTTGTTGAGAGGGATCAGGGAAGAATTTGTACAGCTCACTTTTTGCTTCCCTCTGGAATATGTAGGGATGGGATGTATCCCCACCTCCCTTGTTCTCTGTAAAGCGCATTGTGTTGCCTCTGGGTATGAAATGCGCTATACAAATACAGCTTTGATTGATTGATTGATACCACTTCATATCACAGCGAGCATACTGTAGCTATACAGCTCTTTACAACACAGGACAGTAGGTCTATACCTAGCTGTACAGCACTTTACAACATACAACAGTAGTCATATACCTACTGTAGCTACTGTATACAAGTACTTTACAATACAGCACAATAGACCTATACCTAGCAGCACATTAGGCCTATATTTAGATATACAGGACTTTCCAACACAGCACAGTAGGCCTAGCTGGATAACACTTTACCAAACAGAAACCAAAAGAATCAAGTATTATTATTATTATTATATTAATCTGCCCCAGTCTGACTGAAGTCCTATAAAGCAAGTGGTTATTCACCAGATCACTGATGAAGAGGAGGTTCACCCAGGAACTCATATTACCCAGAGCCATCACTGCTAGTCCTCTAATCAACCAGTATCAACACATCATTTATATGACAACTTGGTTAAACAAAGCTCAGAGAGCAATATGTACTCTATTCTGTCTTCAATTGGGGGTGTTTTTGTCAAAGAATGAATACAGAATAATTGTAGAAAATTCTTACTATAAAGTTTATCCCCATTATGGACTTACTTGTTTTCTCTAAGTCAGTGTGTCAGATCCAGAAGTCACTAGCTACTCTGATGAGGTGGAATGGATCACTGACTGTTTAAGTGTCTGCGTCAGCAACGTCTACTATGACATCATAAAAGCAATGGGAGATGTAACGTGGCGAGGCGCCCTCTAGTGGTTTTGATAGGGGTGTGGAAGTGTTGGAGTCGGACTGATGAGTGCATTTTTGAAATAGGATATCTACATTAGGTAAACACGGGTGTAATTAATAAAAAGGCGAGGTTGCTGCGAGTGGTTGCTAAGCAAAGCGTTCACTAAGTGTAGTCACAAGCACCAACCCCCCTCTCCCCCCGCCGGGACGGCTCCCTCTCCCTCTCTCCTCCCCGATAGGTAGATTTGGGGAGCGTTCTTTGAGCGCGAAGGACGACCGAGAGGCGAGATTAGAGTTCGTTCAAGTAATAATAAAAAAAAGGATCCCATAGCCATTGAATTGGTAGTAGCCTAGGCTATTTTGAGGTTGGTCATTTCTCCGAGTGAGAATTGTGAAGCGTGGCGAGTGAACGTGAGAATAGGCTGCAATGCGTGTGTCTGAGACTTGGCAGCCCCGGGTTTCACTGATCTAGCGGTCAGTAAATTCGACCAAATTTCAAGAGGTGGACATCACTGGATTCATCTCGGCATACAGATAATTCAAGAGCAATTGACTCATGTTTACGAAGCACACCAACATAGTGCTCTGATCAGTACGAGTCCTCACTAAGACTAGACGAAGGGCACACATCACACCAGCCTTAAAATCACTACACTGGTTAACTGTCAACTCTAGAATAGACTTTAAAAGACTAATACTAGTCTATAAATCTCTCCACAGTCACGCACCAGAAAACATTTCAGACATGCTTGTCAGGTACATGCCCAACAGACCACTCAGATCCTCAGGTACTGAACTCGTAACAGTCCCAAAAGCCAGGACCAAGAAACACGGAGAGGCAGCTTTTAGTTTCTATGCCCCCAACTTCTGGAACTCCCTGCCGGAGTGCCTAAGAAGGGTCGAAACAACGGTCTTCAAGCAAGATCTCAAGACGTACCTTTTTGGCCTAGCCTACAATCACTAGCCAGGACCTTGAGACACAGAAAGGCAGCCTCAAACCTACCTGTGAATCCTCTGTATACATTGGTGTATATCCTGCTATGCACTCTATGTATATCAAGTTGTGTACAGAAGCTGGTTGCCCTGAAACAGGCTTGTTCTGTTCTGATATCTGTGTTGCTTCAAAGGCTCAGCGTGCTTCTAACCGTTTTCTGTCTCCCCTAGTGCCTCTCTCTCTTCCTCCTACCTTCTAACCAGGTCCAGTGGATGCCCCACTGTCACCCGCACACCACTCTGAGTCCGATAGATACCCCCGTGTCAGCTGTGGATGTCGTAGTATTTAGTTAACACACACACACACGTACACACATCAGTCCACATCCGGCTTAGGCCTGGACCTGGGCCCAGTCCCCCTTCCCCTCACCCTAACCCGGGTCCGTATCCTTTTCCTACCCCCTCTCTACCCCAACCCCTGCCTCTATCTGGGCCCAGGCACATTCACGCACACACAGACATACACCAGTGTTTGCCATGTCTCTCCTATTATGTTTTTAGCCTCTCTTACTCTGAAAATGTAATTTAATGTAATTTATTGCTTTATAAATGTTCTTAGCCGGTAGACAAACATACTCCAGGAGCTTGCTCGATTTCCTTGTTGAGAGGGGTCAGGGAAGAATTTGTACAGCTCACTTTTTGCTTCCCTCTGGAATATGTAGGGATGGGATGTATCCCCACCTCCCTTGTTCTCTGTAAAGCGCATTGTGTTGCCTCTGGGTATGAAATGCGCTATACAAATACAGCTTTGATTGATTGATTGATTGATTGATACCACTTCATATCACAGCGAGCATACTGTAGCTATACAGCTCTTTACAACACAGGACAGTAGGTCTATACCTAGCTGTACAGCAATTTACAACATACAACAGTAGTCATATACCTACTGTAGCTACTGTATACAAGTACTTTACAATACAGCACAATAGACCTATACCTAGCAGCACATTAGGCCTATATTTAGATATACAGGACTTTCCAACACAGCACAGTAGGCCTAGCTGGATAACACTTTACCAAACAGAAACCAAAAGAATCAAGTATTATTATTATTATTATATTTATCTGCCCCAGTCTGACTGAAGTCCTATAAAGCAACTGGTTATTCACCAGATCACTGATGAAGAGGAGGTTCACCCAGGAACTCATATTACCCAGAGCCATCACTGCTAGTCCTCTAATCAACCAGTATCAACACATCATTTATATGACAACTTGGTTAAACAAAGCTCAGAGAGCAATATGTACTCTATTCTGTCTTCAATTGAGGGTGTTTTTGTCAAAGAATGAATACAGAATAATTGTAGAAAATTCTTACTCTAAAGTTTATCCCCATTATGGACTTACTTGTTTTCTCTAAGTCAGTGTGTCAAATCCAGAAGTCACTAGCTACTCTGATGAGGTGGAATGGATCACTGACTGTTTAAGTGTCTGCGTCAGCAACGTCTACTATGACATCATAAAAGCAATGGGAGATGTAACGTGGCGAGGCGCCCTCTAGTGGTTTTGATAGGGGTGTGGAAGTGTTGGAGTCGGACTGATGAGTGCATTTTTGAAATAGGATATCTACATTAGGTAAACACGCGTGTAATTAATAAAAAGGCGAGGTTGCTGCGATTGGTTGCTAAGCAAAGCGTTGACTAAGTGTAGTCACAAGCACCAACCCCCCTCTCCCCCCGCCGGGACGGCTCCCTCTCCCTCTCTCCTCCCCGATAGGTAGATTTGGGGAGCGTTCTTTGAGCGCGAAGGACGACCGAGAGGCGAGATTAGAGTTCGTTCAAGTAATAATAATAAAAAAGAGTCCCATAGCCATTGAATTGGTAGTAGCCTAGGTTATTTTGAGGTTGGTCATTTCTCCGAGTGAGAATTGTGAAGCGTGGCGAGTGAGCGTGAGAATAGGCTGCAATGCGTGTGTCTGAGACTTGGCAGCCCCGGGTTTCACTGATCTACCGGTCAGTAAATCCGAACAAATTTCAAGAGGTGGACATCACTGGATTAATCTCGGCATACAGATAATTCAAGATTGACTCATGTTTACGAAGCGCACCAGCATAGTGCTCTGATCAGCTGCACTCTCCAGTGAAGTTCTCAAAACGCGACAGATGCCCGGATCAGTAGCCTAGATCTCATTGTATTACAGTATTTTAGCAGACGCTTTTATCCAAAGCAACTGACAATAATTGCATTTAACTAGGAAAGGCCAATGTTGGGCTACTAGCCTACTAGGCTACTTGCCAGAACTTACAAGTGCATCTCCTTTCTAAAACAAGTGACTAAGATCATAATCTAGTGCTGAAGGCAAAGTGCAAGAATTGCAATCTAAAATACAATAGAGGGAGGATCGTTGTAGTTCTCTCTGTAAAATAACTCAAACTGAGGGACGGTAGGCCTAGCTGGATAACACTTTACCAAACAGAAACCAAAAGAATCAAGTATTATTATTATTATTATATTTATCTGCCCCAGTCTGACTGAAGTCCTATTGTCACAACCCATGCCTCTAACCCTGCCTCTCTGCCTGCCCCTAACCCTATCTCCGAGAACGAGTCCCCTGGCACCTCCCAGAGGGCGCAGAGGGAACTGCGGGCTCGTCGGCGTGAGCAGCTGCCGGTCATTCCGGTGATTGCACCCCATCCTGGCCAGCCACCACCTGCAGCCCATCAGCCCAGGAGGTTAAGAAGCCACTCCACACAGCATGCGGCGCCAGATCGTTGACTAACCAACCTAGTGGGTACACGTCTCTAGCTCCCTGCCTCGTCTGTCTTTTGAACCTTGCCTTACCCTGTTCTCCCTGTCTTCCCAGTTCCTGCCTGACCCACGCCTGTACGATTACCCCGCTCCTGCCTGACCCACGCCTGTACGACAACCCTGCTCCTGCCTGACCCACGCCTGTACGACAACCCTGCTCCTGCCTGACCCACGCCTGTACGACAACCCCGCTCCTGCCTGACCATCGCCTGTACGACTACCACGCTCCTGCCTGACCATCGCCTGTACGACTACCACGTCTCCGCCTGACCCACGCCTGTCTACGGATCACGTTACTGCCTGCCTCTCCCCGGATCGCAATAAACGTGCCTACGGGCTTTCACCCCAATCGTGTCTGCTCTTGGGTCCTCCATCCTGATCCTTAACAGAACGATCTGGCCAAGACATGGACCCAGCGGACGTCGACGCCATACGCACTGCCATCGCCAGCCAAGGTACGCTGATTGGGAGACACGACTCTGACCTCCAACATGCGGCCAGTGCCATGCAGGGCCTCTCCACCAGCGTGAACGCGCTCGCCACCCAGGCAGCCCAAACCGACCAGGGCCTGCAGGCTCTCACCCAGGAGTTCCGGAACCTGATCGCCCACCTTACCCCTCTCCAGGCCCCAGCACCACCCCAGGACCCAGCACCACCCCAGGACCAGCCCGCCGCTCCAGCTCCTGGCGAGGCCGCTTCCCCCGCTCTGCCCCGGAGAGAGCCCAAGCTCTCCAACCCCAGGCCATTCGACGGCGACCTGGCTGAGTGCGGGTCCTTCCTGATGCAGTGCAAATTCATTTTCGCTCACCAGCCTAGCCGGTATTCTGGGGACGCGGAGAGGATTGCCTTCGTCTCCAACCTGTTGACCGGCCAACCCCTCCGCTGGTTTGAAGCAGTCTGGGAGTCAGGGGCGGCCTGTTTCGGGTCCTTCGAGACTTTCTGTGTGGAGTTTAGAAAGGTTTTCGACCATCCAGCCCACGGCCGCGACTCCGCCTCACGCCTGCTCCATCTCCAGCAGGGCACCCGGAGTGTGGCAGAATTCTCTGTGGAGTTCCGCATCCTGGCTGCGGGGAGCGGGTGGAACGATGCCGCCCTCCAGACCGCTTTCCGCTCAGGCCTCACAGAGACTATTAAGGATGAGCTGGCGCTCAGGGAAGATGCCACCTCCCTGGACAACCTCATCTCGCTCGCCGTGAAGGTGGACAACAGGCTCCGGGAGCGCAGGAGAGAAAGAGCCACCCGTCCCTCTGGCTCTGTCCGGCCCCCCAGTCACCGTCCCCCAGGCCAGCCGGCCCCCTTCTCGTCTCGCCCCGACTCCGCCCCCCTGCGCTCCTCTGCTCTGTCTGCCTCTCCATCCCCTGAGGACGAGCCCATGGTATTGGGCGGGGCTCATCTGACCGCTGAGGAGCGCCTCCGGAGGGTTACAGAGGGGCTCTGTTTCTATTATGGCGGCCCTGGACACACCCGGAACACCTGCCCGAACCGCCCAAAAGCTCCAGCCCGTCGGTGAGAGGGGTGTCACTGATGGGCGGCGTACTCACCCCCAGCCACCAGGGGCGCCTGCACTTGGAAGCCGTGGTCACATCTAACAACCGGCCATTCCCCGTACCTGCTCTGATTGACTCGGGCGCGGACGACTGCTTCATCGATGCCACGCTCGTCCGTCAGGCCGGCATCCCCACACAACTCCGGGACACGCCCCTTGCCGTTCACGACCTCAGCGGGAGACTGCTGGCCGAGGTCACCCAGGTCACAAAGCCCTTGGAGATCCGTCTGTCTGGCAACCACCACGAGACCCTCTCCCTGCTGGTGTTCTCATCACCCCAGAGTCCCCTCGTCCTGGGGCAGACCTGGCTCCGGCGCCACAACCCCCACATCGACTGGGAGACCAACAGGGTGATTGGCTGGAGTCATCACTGCCACAGGACCTGTCTCACCTCTGCCACCCCGCCTACAGAGGGCGTCAGCGCCTCACTGGAGCCACCTGACCTGTCCACGGTTCCCTCCATCTACCATGACCTCGGAGAGGCGTTCAGCAAACAGAGGGCCCTCTCCCTGCCTCCTCACCGCCCCTACGACTGTGCCATTGAACTGCTTTCAGGAGCGCCCCTGCCCTCCGGCCGTCTGTTCAACTTGTCTCGTCCTGAGAGAGAGGCCATGGAGAAATACATCCACGAGTCCCTGAACGCCGGCCTCATCAAGCCCTCCAGCTCACCCGTAGGAGCGGGCTTCTTCTTCGTGGGCAAGAAAGACGGCACCCTACGCCCGTGCATCGACTACCGGCGATTGAACGACATTACAGTCAAGAACCGCTACCCCCTGCCGCTCATCGCCTCCGCCTTCGAACCGCTCCAGGGCGCCACAGTGTTCTCCAAGCTCGACCTCAGGAACGCTTACCACCTGGTGCGCATCAGGAAAGGAGACGAGTGGAAGACGGCCTTTAACACCCCCGTCGGGCACTTTGAGTACCGCGTCATGCCCTTCGGCCTAACCAACGCCCCGGCCGTGTTCCAAGCCCTAGTGAACGACGTCCTCAGAGACCTCCTCAACCACACCGTCTTCGTCTACCTGGATGACATCGTCGTCTTCTCGCGCACCATGGAGGAGCACACCGGGCACGTCAGGCAGGTCCTCCAGAGGCTCATGGAGAACAGGCTCTACCTCAAGGCGGAGAAATGCGAGTTTCACGTGCCCACGATCCAGTTCCTGGGTTTCGTCATTGAGGCCGGGAGGGTGAGGGCTTCCCCAGAGAAGATCAGGGCGGTGGTTGAGTGGCCGGTCCCCACCACCCGCAAGGAGCTCCAACGGTTCCTGGGGTTCGCTAACTTTTACCGGAGGTTTATCCGGAACTACAGCCGGGTGGCGAGCCCCATGACAGCGCTGACATCCACGGCCATCCCCTTCGCCTGGACCCCTGCGGCGGACGTGGCCTTCAAGGCCCTCAAGGCCCTGTTCACCTCCGCACCTGTCCTCATCCAACCGGACCCCTCACTCCAATTCGTCCTGGAGGTTGACGCCTCCGACACGGGGGTTGGGGCGGTCCTGTCCCAGAGGGCCGTGACGGACGGCAAGCTCCACCCCTGCGCCTTCTTCTCCCGCCGCTTGGAGCCGGCCGAGAGGAACTACGACGTAGGAAACAGGGAGCTTCTCGCGGTCCAACTCGCACTGCAGGAGTGGAGGCACTGGCTGGAGGGGACGGAGCAGCCGATCATCGTGTGGACTGACCACAAGAACCTGATCTACATCCGGGACGCAAAGAGGCTGAATCCCCGGCAGGCCAGGTGGGCTCTGTTTTTCGGCCGCTTCAATTTCACCCTGACCTACCGACCAGGGTCCCGCAATGTGAAGCCAGATGCTCTCTCACGCCAGTTCTCGCCCCCGGAGCGGAGTGCAGAGCTGGACACTATTCTGCCCTCCTCCTGTGTGGTGGGTGCTCTCACTTGGGAGGTAGAGGGGATCGTGAGGGAGGCCCAGAGGACTCAGCCAGACCTAGGCGGTGGTCCGGCACCAGGCAGGTCCTCCAGTGGGCCCACACGTCCCAGTTCGCCTGTCACCCAGGAGCCAGCCGCACGCTAACCCTGCTTAGGCGCCGGTTCTGGTGGCCCACCATGGCCGTCGACACCACCAAGTACGTCCAGGCCTGTACGGTGTGTGCCCGGAGTAAGTCCTCCCACCAGCCCCCTTCAGGACTTCTGCGTCCCCTGCCTGTTCCCGGCCGACCCTGGAGCCACATTGGGTTGGACTTCGTCACCGGTCTCCCCCCATCCCAGGGAAACACGGTGATCCTGACCATCATTGACCGTTTCTCGAAGGCTGCCCACTTCGTGCCGCTGCCTAAGCTCCCCTCTGCCTCTGAGACTGCGGACCTGCTGGTGACTCACGTGGTCCGTCTCCATGGCATCCCCCTCGACATTGTGTCAGACAGGGGGCCGCAGTTCACCTCTCGGGTCTGGAGGGAGTTCTGTCGGGCTATGGGGGCCACTGTCAGCCTGTCCTCGGGCTTCCACCCCCAGACCAACGGGCAGGCGGAACGGGCCAACCAGTACCTGGGCACTGCCCTGCGGTGCATCACGGGCCGGAGCCCGGCCTCTTGGAGCGAGCGCATCTCCTGGGTCGAGTACGCCCACAACACCCTGCCCAACGCCTCCTCAGGTCAGTCCCCGTTTGAGTGCTCCCTGGGTTACCAACCACCCCTTTTTCCTGAGCAGGAGGAGGAGCTGGCTGTCCCGTCAGTCCAGGCCCACATTGACCGCTGCCGCAGGATCTGGAGGACCGCCCGCTCGGCCCTGCTCCGCTCCACCCGCAGAAGCCAGCGGTATGCCGACCAGCGTCGGACCCCGGCCCCCAACTATGTGCCTGGCCAGGAGGTCTGGCTCTCCTCCAGGGACATTCCGCTGCAGGCAGGTTGCAGGAAGCTGGTCCCCCGCTTCCTCGGCCCCTACGTCATTGAGAGCGTGGTCAACCCTGTGGCGGTCAAGCTCAGGTTGCCCCCCGCCATGAGGATCCACCCGGTCTTCCACGTCTCCAGGATCAAACCTGTGAAGGTCAGTCCCCTTTGCCCCCCAGGCGATGCTCCTCCCCCCGTCCGCCTCATCGACGACCATCCGGCCTGGACTGTCCGGCGGTTGCTGAGGGTCCGTCGCCGGGGCCGGGGTCTGCAATACCTTGTCGATTGGGAGGGTTATGGGCCTGAGGAGCAAAGCTGGGTGCCCCGCAGGCACATCCTGGACCCCTCTCTTGTCCGGGATTTCCACCGGGCCCACCCTGGCCTGCCTGGTCGGTCGCCGGGAGTCGCCCGTAGAGGGGGGGGTCCTGTCACAACCCATGCCTCTAACCCTGCCTCTCTGCCTGCCCCTAACCCTATCTCCGAGAACGAGTCCCCTGGCATCTCCCAGAGGGCGCAGAGGGAACTGCGGGCTCGTCGGCGTGAGCAGCTGCCGGTCATTCCGGTGATTGCACCCCATCCTGGCCAGCCACCACCTGCAGCCCATCAGCCCAGGAGGTTAAGAAGCCACTCCACACAGCATGCGGCGCCAGATCGTTGACTAACCAACCTAGTGGGTACACGTCTCTAGCTCCCTGCCTCGTCTGTCTTTTGAACCTTGCCTTACCCTGTTCTCCCTGTCTTCCCAGTTCCTGCCTGACCCACGCCTGTACGATTACCCCGCTCCTGCCTGACCCACGCCTGTACGACAACCCTGCTCCTGCCTGACCCACGCCTGTACGACAACCCTGCTCCTGCCTGACCCACGCCTGTACGACAACCCCGCTCCTGCCTGACCATCGCCTGTACGACTACCACGCTCCTGCCTGACCATCGCCTGTACGACTACCACGTCCCCGCCTGACCCACGCCTGTCTACGGATCACGTTACTGCCTGCCTCTCCCCGGATCGCAATAAACGTGCCTACGGGCTTTCACCCCAATCGTGTCTGCTCTTGGGTCCTCCATCCTGATCCTTAACACCTATAAAGCAACTGGTTATTCACCAGATCACTGATGAAGAGGAGGTTCACCCAGGAACTCATATTACCCAGAGCCATCACTGCTAGTCCTCTAATCAACCAGTATCAACACATCATTTATATGACAACTTGGTTAAACAAAGCTCAGAGAGCAATATGTACTCTATTCTGTCTTCAATTGGGGGTGTTTTTGTCAAAGATTAATACAGAATAATTGTAGAAAATTCTTACTCTAAAGTTTATCCCCATTATGGACTTACTTGTTTTCTCTAAGTCAGTGTGTCAGATCCAGAAGTCACTAGCTACTCTGATGAGGTGGAATGGATCACTGACTGTTTAAGTGTCTGCGTCAGCAACGTCTACTATGACATCATAAAAGCAATGGGAGATGTAACGTGGCGAGGCGCCCTCTAGTGGTTTTGATAGGGGTGTGGAAGTGTTGGAGTCGGACTGATGAGTGCATTTTTGAAATAGGATATCTACATTAGGTAAACACGGGTGTAATTAATAAAAAGGCGAGGTTGCTGCGAGTGGTTGCTAAGCAAAGCGTTGACTAAGTGTAGTCACAAGCACCAACCCCCCTCTCCCCCCGCCGGGACGGCTCCCTCTCCCTCTCTCCTCCCCGATAGGTAGATTTGGGTAGCGTTCTTTGAGCGCGAAGGACGACCGAGAGGCGAGATTAGAGTTCGTTCAAGTAATAATAAAAAAAAGGGTCCCATAGCCATTGAATTGGTAGTAGCCTAGGCTATTTTGAGGTTGGTCATTTCTCCGAGTGAGAATTGTGAAGCGTGGCGAGTGAACGTGAGAATAGGCTGCAGTGCGTGTGTCTGAGACTTGGCAGCCCCGGGTTTCACTGATCTAGCGGTCAGTAAATTCGACCAAATTTCAAGAGGTGGACATCACTGGATTCATCTCGGCATACAGATAATTCAAGAGCAATTGACTCATGTTTACGAAGCACATCAACATAGTGCTCTGATCAGTACGAGTCCTCACTAAGACTAGACGAAGGGCACACATCACACCAGCCTTAAAATCACTACACTGGTTAACTGTCAACTCTAGAATAGACTTTAAAATACTAATACTAGTCTATAAATCTCTCCACAGTCACGCACCAGAAAACATTTCAGACATGCTTGTCAGGTACATGCCCAACAGACCACTCAGATCCTCAGGTACTGAACTCGTAACAGTCCCAAAAGCCAGGACCAAGAAACACGGAGAGGCAGCTTTTAGTTTCTATGCCCCCAACTTCTGGAACTCCCTGCCGGAGTGCCTAAGAAGGGTCGAAACAACGGAGGTCTTCAAGCAAGATCTCAAGACGTACCTTTTTGGCCTAGCCTACAATCACTAGCCAGGACCTTGAGACACAGAAAGGCAGCCTCAAACCTACCTGTGAATCCTCTGTATACATTGGTGTATATCCTGCTATGTATATCAAGTTGTGTACAGAAGCTGGTTGCCCTGAAACAGGCTTGTTCTGTTCTGATATCTGTGTTGCTTCAAAGGCTCAGCGTGCTTCTAACCGTTTTCTGTCTCCCCTAGTGCCTCTCTCTCTTCCTCCTACCTTCTAACCAGGTCCAGTGGATGCCCCACTGACACCCGCACACCACTCTGAGTCCGATAGATACCCCCGTGTCAGCTGTGGATGTCGTAGTATTTAGTTAACACACACACACACGTACACACATCAGTCCACATCCGGCTTAGGCCTGGACCTGGGCCCAGTCCCCCTTCCCCTCACCCTAACCCGGGTCCGTATCCTTTTCCTACCCCCTCTCTACCCCAACCCCTGCCTCTATCTGGGCCCAGGCACATTCACGCACACACAGACATACACCAGTGTTTGCCATGTCTCTCCTATTATGTTTTTAGCCTCTCTTACTCTGAAAATGTAATTTCATGTAATTTATTGCTTTATAAATGTTCTTAGCCGGTAGACAAACATACTCCAGGAGCTTGCTCGATTTCCTTGTTGAGAGGGGTCAGGGAAGAATTTGTACAGCTCACTTTTTGCTTCCCTCTGGAATATGTAGGGATGGGATGTATCCCCACCTCCCTTGTTCTCTGTAAAGCGCATTGTGTTGCCTCTGGGTATGAAATGCGCTATACAAATACAGCTTTGATTGATTGATTGATTGATTGATACCACTTCATATCACAGCGAGCATACTGTAGCTATACAGCTCTTTACAACACAGGACAGTAGGTCTATACCTAGCTGTACAGCAATTTACAACATACAACAGTAGTCATATACCTACTGTAGCTACTGTATACAAGTACTTTACAATACAGCACAATAGACCTATACCTAGCAGCACATTAGGCCTATATTTAGATATACAGGACTTTCCAACACAGCACAGTAGGCCTAGCTGGATAACACTTTACCAAACAGAAACCAAAAGAATCAAGTATTATTATTATTATTATATTTATCTGCCCCAGTCTGACTGAAGTCCTATAAAGCAACTGGTTATTCACCAGATCACTGATGAAGAGGAGGTTCACCCAGGAACTCATATTACCCAGAGCCATCACTGCTAGTCCTCTAATCAACCAGTATCAACACATCATTTATATGACAACTTGGTTAAACAAAGCTCAGAGAGCAATATGTACTCTATTCTGTCTTCAATTGAGGGTGTTTTTGTCAAAGAATGAATACAGAATAATTGTAGAAAATTCTTACTCTAAAGTTTATCCCCATTATGGACTTACTTGTTTTCTCTAAGTCAGTGTGTCAGATCCAGAAGTCACTAGCTACTCTGATGAGGTGGAATGGATCACTGACTGTTTAAGTGTCTGCGTCAGCAACGTCTACTATGACATCATAAAAGCAATGGGAGATGTAACGTGGCGAGGCGCCCTCTAGTGGTTTTGATAGGGGTGTGGAAGTGTTGGAGTCGGACTGATGAGTGCATTTTTGAAATAGGATATCTACATTAGGTAAACACGCGTGTAATTAATAAAAAGGCGAGGTTGCTGCGATTGGTTGCTAAGCAAAGCGTTGACTAAGTGTAGTCACAAGCACCAACCCCCCTCTCCCCCCGCCGGGACGGCTCCCTCTCCCTCTCTCCTCCCCGATAGGTAGATTTGGGGAGCGTTCTTTGAGCGCGAAGGACGACCGAGAGGCGAGATTAGAGTTCGTTCAAGTAATAATAATAAAAAAGAGTCCCATAGCCATTGAATTGGTAGTAGCCTAGGTTATTTTGAGGTTGGTCATTTCTCCGAGTGAGAATTGTGAAGCGTGGCGAGTGAGCGTGAGAATAGGCTGCAATGCGTGTGTCTGAGACTTGGCAGCCCCGGGTTTCACTGATCTACCGGTCAGTAAATCCGAACAAATTTCAAGAGGTGGACATCACTGGATTAATCTCGGCATACAGATAATTCAAGATTGACTCATGTTTACGAAGCGCACCAGCATAGTGCTCTGATCAGCTGCACTCTCCAGTGAAGTTCTCAAAACGCGACAGATGCCCGGATCAGTAGCCTAGATCTCATTGTATTACAGTATTTTAGCAGACGCTTTTATCCAAAGCAACTAACAATAATTGCATTTAACTAGGAAAGGCCAATGTTGGGCTACTAGCCTACTAGGCTACTTGCCAGAACTTACAAGTGCATCTCCTTTCTAAAACAAGTGACTAAGATCATAATCTAGTGCTGAAGGCAAAGTGCAAGAATTGCAATCTAAAATACAATAGAGGGAGGATCGTTGTAGTTCTCTCTGTAAAATAACTCAAACTGAGGGACGGTAGGCCTAGCTGGATAACACTTTACCAAACAGAAACCAAAAGAATCAAGTATTATTATTATTATTATATTTATCTGCCCCAGTCTGACTGAAGTCCTATTGTCACAACCCATGCCTCTAACCCTGCCTCTCTGCCTGCCCCTAACCCTATCTCCGAGAACGAGTCCCCTGGCACCTCCCAGAGGGCGCAGAGGGAACTGCGGGCTCGTCGGCGTGAGCAGCTGCCGGTCATTCCGGTGATTGCACCCCATCCTGGCCAGCCACCACCTGCAGCCCATCAGCCCAGGAGGTTAAGAAGCCACTCCACACAGCATGCGGCGCCAGATCGTTGACTAACCAACCTAGTGGGTACACGTCTCTAGCTCCCTGCCTCGTCTGTCTTTTGAACCTTGCCTTACCCTGTTCTCCCTGTCTTCCCAGTTCCTGCCTGACCCACGCCTGTACGATTACCCCGCTCCTGCCTGACCCACGCCTGTACGACAACCCTGCTCCTGCCTGACCCACGCCTGTACGACAACCCTGCTCCTGCCTGACCCACGCCTGTACGACAACCCCGCTCCTGCCTGACCATCGCCTGTACGACTACCACGCTCCTGCCTGACCATCGCCTGTACGACTACCACGTCTCCGCCTGACCCACGCCTGTCTACGGATCACGTTACTGCCTGCCTCTCCCCGGATCGCAATAAACGTGCCTACGGGCTTTCACCCCAATCGTGTCTGCTCTTGGGTCCTCCATCCTGATCCTTAACAGAACGATCTGGCCAAGACATGGACCCAGCGGACGTCGACGCCATACGCACTGCCATCGCCAGCCAAGGTACGCTGATTGGGAGACACGACTCTGACCTCCAACATGCGGTCAGTGCCATGCAGGGCCTCTCCACCAGCGTGAACGCGCTCGCCACCCAGGCAGCCCAAACCGACCAGGGCCTGCAGGCTCTCACCCAGGAGTTCCGGAACCTGATCGCCCACCTTACCCCTCTCCAGGCCCCAGCACCACCCCAGGACCCAGCACCACCCCAGGACCAGCCCGCCGCTCCAGCTCCTGGCGAGGCCGCTTCCCCCGCTCTGCCCCGGAGAGAGCCCAAGCTCTCCAACCCCAGGCCATTCGACGGCGACCTGGCTGAGTGCGGGTCCTTCCTGATGCAGTGCAAATTCATTTTCGCTCACCAGCCTAGCCGGTATTCTGGGGACGCGGAGAGGATTGCCTTCGTCTCCAACCTGTTGACCGGCCAACCCCTCCGCTGGTTTGAAGCAGTCTGGGAGTCAGGGGCGGCCTGTTTCGGGTCCTTCGAGACTTTCTGTGTGGAGTTTAGAAAGGTTTTCGACCATCCAGCCCACGGCCGCGACTCCGCCTCACGCCTGCTCCATCTCCAGCAGGGCACCCGGAGTGTGGCAGAATTCTCTGTGGAGTTCCGCATCCTGGCTGCGGGGAGCGGGTGGAACGATGCCGCCCTCCAGACCGCTTTCCGCTCAGGCCTCACAGAGACTATTAAGGATGAGCTGGCGCGCAGGGAAGATGCCACCTCCCTGGACAACCTCATCTCGCTCGCCGTGAAGGTGGACAACAGGCTCCGGGAGCGCAGGAGAGAAAGAGCCACCCGTCCCTCTGGCTCTGTCCGGCCCCCCAGTCACCGTCCCCCAGGCCAGCCGGCCCCCTTCTCGTCTCGCCCCGACTCCGCCCCCCTGCGCTCCTCTGCTCTGTCTGCCTCTCCATCCCCTGAGGACGAGCCCATGGTATTGGGCGGGGCTCATCTGACCGCTGAGGAGCGCCTCCGGAGGGTTACAGAGGGGCTCTGTTTCTATTGTGGCGGCCCTGGACACACCCGGAACACCTGCCCGAACCGCCCAAAAGCTCCAGCCCGTCGGTGAGAGGGGTGTCACTGATGGGCGGCGTACTCACCCCCAGCCACCAGGGGCGCCTGCACTTGGAAGCCGTGGTCACATCTAACAACCGGCCATTCCCCGTACCTGCTCTGATTGACTCGGGCGCGGACGACTGCTTCATCGATGCCACGCTCGTCCGTCAGGCCGGCATCCCCACACAACTCCGGGACACGCCCCTTGCCGTTCACGACCTCAGCGGGAGACTGCTGGCCGAGGTCACCCAGGTCACAAAGCCCTTGGAGATCCGTCTGTCTGGCAACCACCACGAGACCCTCTCCCTGCTGGTGTTCTCATCACCCCAGAGTCCCCTCGTCCTGGGGCAGACCTGGCTCCGGCGCCACAACCCCCACATCGACTGGGAGACCAACAGGGTGATTGGCTGGAGTCATCACTGCCACAGGACCTGTCTCACCTCTGCCACCCCGCCTACAGAGGGCGTCAGCGCCTCACTGGAGCCACCTGACCTGTCCACGGTTCCCTCCATCTACCATGACCTCGGAGAGGCGTTCAGCAAACAGAGGGCCCTCTCCCTGCCTCCTCACCGCCCCTACGACTGTGCCATTGAACTGCTTTCAGGAGCGCCCCTGCCCTCCGGCCGTCTGTTCAACTTGTCTCGTCCTGAGAGAGAGGCCATGGAGAAATACATCCACGAGTCCCTGAACGCCGGCCTCATCAAGCCCTCCAGCTCACCCGTAGGAGCGGGCTTCTTCTTCGTGGGCAAGAAAGACGGCACCCTACGCCCGTGCATCGACTACCGGCGATTGAACGACATTACAGTCAAGAACCGCTACCCCCTGCCGCTCATCGCCTCCGCCTTCGAACCGCTCCAGGGCGCCACAGTGTTCTCCAAGCTCGACCTCAGGAACGCTTACCACCTGGTGCGCATCAGGAAAGGAGACGAGTGGAAGACGGCCTTTAACACCCCCGTCGGGCACTTTGAGTACCGCGTCATGCCCTTCGGCCTAACCAACGCCCCGGCCGTGTTCCAAGCCCTAGTGAACGACGTCCTCAGAGACCTCCTCAACCACACCGTCTTCGTCTACCTGGATGACATCGTCGTCTTCTCGCGCACCATGGAGGAGCACACCGGGCACGTCAGGCAGGTCCTCCAGAGGCTCATGGAGAACAGGCTCTACCTCAAGGCGGAGAAATGCGAGTTTCACGTGCCCACGATCCAGTTCCTGGGTTTCGTCATTGAGGCCGGGAGGGTGAGGGCTTCCCCAGAGAAGATCAGGGCGGTGGTTGAGTGGCCGGTCCCCACCACCCGCAAGGAGCTCCAACGGTTCCTGGGGTTCGCTAACTTTTACCGGAGGTTTATCCGGAACTACAGCCGGGTGGCGAGCCCCATGACAGCGCTGACATCCACGGCCATCCCCTTCGCCTGGACCCCTGCGGCGGACGTGGCCTTCAAGGCCCTCAAGGCCCTGTTCACCTCCGCACCTGTCCTCATCCAACCGGACCCCTCACTCCAATTCGTCCTGGAGGTTGACGCCTCCGACACGGGGGTTGGGGCGGTCCTGTCCCAGAGGGCCGTGACGGACGGCAAGCTCCACCCCTGCGCCTTCTTCTCCCGCCGCTTGGAGCCGGCCGAGAGGAACTACGACGTAGGAAACAGGGAGCTTCTCGCGGTCCAACTCGCACTGCAGGAGTGGAGGCACTGGCTGGAGGGGACGGAGCAGCCGATCATCGTGTGGACTGACCACAAGAACCTGATCTACATCCGGGACGCAAAGAGGCTGAATCCCCGGCAGGCCAGGTGGGCTCTGTTTTTCGGCCGCTTCAATTTCACCCTGACCTACCGACCAGGGTCCCGCAATGTGAAGCCAGATGCTCTCTCACGCCAGTTCTCGCCCCCGGAGCGGAGTGCAGAGCTGGACACTATTCTGCCCTCCTCCTGTGTGGTGGGTGCTCTCACTTGGGAGGTAGAGGGGATCGTGAGGGAGGCCCAGAGGACTCAGCCAGACCTAGGCGGTGGTCCGGCACCAGGCAGGTCCTCCAGTGGGCCCACACGTCCCAGTTCGCCTGTCACCCAGGAGCCAGCCGCACGCTAACCCTGCTTAGGCGCCGGTTCTGGTGGCCCACCATGGCCGTCGACACCACCAAGTACGTCCAGGCCTGTACGGTGTGTGCCCGGAGTAAGTCCTCCCACCAGCCCCCTTCAGGACTTCTGCGTCCCCTGCCTGTTCCCGGCCGACCCTGGAGCCACATTGGGTTGGACTTCGTCACCGGTCTCCCCCCATCCCAGGGAAACACGGTGATCCTGACCATCATTGACCGTTTCTCGAAGGCTGCCCACTTCGTGCCGCTGCCTAAGCTCCCCTCTGCCTCTGAGACTGCGGACCTGCTGGTGACTCACGTGGTCCGTCTCCATGGCATCCCCCTCGACATTGTGTCAGACAGGGGGCCGCAGTTCACCTCTCGGGTCTGGAGGGAGTTCTGTCGGGCTATGGGGGCCACTGTCAGCCTGTCCTCGGGCTTCCACCCCCAGACCAACGGGCAGGCGGAACGGGCCAACCAGTACCTGGGCACTGCCCTGCGGTGCATCACGGGCCGGAGCCCGGCCTCTTGGAGCGAGCGCATCTCCTGGGTCGAGTACGCCCACAACACCCTGCCCAACGCCTCCTCAGGTCAGTCCCCGTTTGAGTGCTCCCTGGGTTACCAACCACCCCTTTTTCCTGAGCAGGAGGAGGAGCTGGCTGTCCCGTCAGTCCAGGCCCACATTGACCGCTGCCGCAGGATCTGGAGGACCGCCCGCTCGGCCCTGCTCCGCTCCACCCGCAGAAGCCAGCGGTATGCCGACCAGCGTCGGACCCCGGCCCCCAACTATGTGCCTGGCCAGGAGGTCTGGCTCTCCTCCAGGGACATTCCGCTGCAGGCAGGTTGCAGGAAGCTGGTCCCCCGCTTCCTCGGCCCCTACGTCATTGAGAGCGTGGTCAACCCTGTGGCGGTCAAGCTCAGGTTGCCCCCCGCCATGAGGATCCACCCGGTCTTCCACGTCTCCAGGATCAAACCTGTGAAGGTCAGTCCCATTTGCCCCCCAGGCGATGCTCCTCCCCCCGTCCGCCTCATCGACGACCATCCGGCCTGGACTGTCCGGCGGTTGCTGAGGGTCCGTCGCCGGGGCCGGGGTCTGCAATACCTTGTCGATTGGGAGGGTTATGGGCCTGAGGAGCAAAGCTGGGTGCCCCGCAGGCACATCCTGGACCCCTCTCTTGTCCGGGATTTCCACCGGGCCCACCCTGGCCTGCCTGGTCGGTCGCCGGGAGTCGCCCGTAGAGGGGGGGGTCCTGTCACAACCCATGCCTCTAACCCTGCCTCTCTGCCTGCCCCTAACCCTATCTCCGAGAACGAGTCCCCTGGCATCTCCCAGAGGGCGCAGAGGGAACTGCGGGCTCGTCGGCGTGAGCAGCTGCCGGTCATTCCGGTGATTGCACCCCATCCTGGCCAGCCACCACCTGCAGCCCATCAGCCCAGGAGGTTAAGAAGCCACTCCACACAGCATGCGGCGCCAGATCGTTGACTAACCAACCTAGTGGGTACACGTCTCTAGCTCCCTGCCTCGTCTGTCTTTTGAACCTTGCCTTACCCTGTTCTCCCTGTCTTCCCAGTTCCTGCCTGACCCACGCCTGTACGATTACCCCGCTCCTGCCTGACCCACGCCTGTACGACAACCCTGCTCCTGCCTGACCCACGCCTGTACGACAACCCTGCTCCTGCCTGACCCACGCCTGTACGACAACCCCGCTCCTGCCTGACCATCGCCTGTACGACTACCACGCTCCTGCCTGACCATCGCCTGTACGACTACCACGTCCCCGCCTGACCCACGCCTGTCTACGGATCACGTTACTGCCTGCCTCTCCCCGGATCGCAATAAACGTGCCTACGGGCTTTCACCCCAATCGTGTCTGCTCTTGGGTCCTCCATCCTGATCCTTAACACCTATAAAGCAACTGGTTATTCACCAGATCACTGATGAAGAGGAGGTTCACCCAGGAACTCATATTACCCAGAGCCATCACTGCTAGTCCTCTAATCAACCAGTATCAACACATCATTTATATGACAACTTGGTTAAACAAAGCTCAGAGAGCAATATGTACTCTATTCTGTCTTCAATTGGGGGTGTTTTTGTCAAAGAATTAATACAGAATAATTGTAGAAAATTCTTACTCTAAAGTTTATCCCCATTATGGACTTACTTGTTTTCTCTAAGTCAGTGTGTCAGATCCAGAAGTCACTAGCTACTCTGATGAGGTGGAATGGATCACTGACTGTTTAAGTGTCTGCGTCAGCAACGTCTACTATGACATCATAAAAGCAATGGGAGATGTAACGTGGCGAGGCGCCCTCTAGTGGTTTTGATAGGGGTGTGGAAGTGTTGGAGTCGGACTGATGAGTGCATTTTTGAAATAGGATATCTACATTAGGTAAACACGGGTGTAATTAATAAAAAGGCGAGGTTGCTGCGAGTGGTTGCTAAGCAAAGCGTTGACTAAGTGTAGTCACAAGCACCAACCCCCCTCTCCCCCCGCCGGGACGGCTCCCTCTCCCTCTCTCCTCCCCGATAGGTAGATTTGGGTAGCGTTCTTTGAGCGCGAAGGACGACCGAGAGGCGAGATTAGAGTTCGTTCAAGTAATAATAAAAAAAAGGGTCCCATAGCCATTGAATTGGTAGTAGCCTAGGCTATTTTGAGGTTGGTCATTTCTCCGAGTGAGAATTGTGAAGCGTGGCGAGTGAACGTGAGAATAGGCTGCAGTGCGTGTGTCTGAGACTTGGCAGCCCCGGGTTTCACTGATCTAGCGGTCAGTAAATTCGACCAAATTTCAAGAGGTGGACATCACTGGATTCATCTCGGCATACAGATAATTCAAGAGCAATTGACTCATGTTTACGAAGCACATCAACATAGTGCTCTGATCAGTACGAGTCCTCACTAAGACTAGACGAAGGGCACACATCACACCAGCCTTAAAATCACTACACTGGTTAACTGTCAACTCTAGAATAGACTTTAAAATACTAATACTAGTCTATAAATCTCTCCACAGTCACGCACCAGAAAACATTTCAGACATGCTTGTCAGGTACATGCCCAACAGACCACTCAGATCCTCAGGTACTGAACTCGTAACAGTCCCAAAAGCCAGGACCAAGAAACACGGAGAGGAAGCTTTTAGTTTCTATGCCCCCAACTTCTGGAACTCCCTGCCGGAGTGCCTAAGAAGGGTCGAAACAACGGAGGTCTTCAAGCAAGATCTCAAGACGTACCTTTTTGGCCTAGCCTACAATCACTAGCCAGGACCTTGAGACACAGAAAGGCAGCCTCAAACCTACCTGTGAATCCTCTGTATACATTGGTGTATATCCTGCTATGTATATCAAGTTGTGTACAGAAGCTGGTTGCCCTGAAACAGGCTTGTTCTGTTCTGATATCTGTGTTGCTTCAAAGGCTCAGCGTGCTTCTAACCGTTTTCTGTCTCCCCTAGTGCCTCTCTCTCTTCCTCCTACCTTCTAACCAGGTCCAGTGGATGCCCCACTGACACCCGCACACCACTCTGAGTCCGATAGATACCCCCGTGTCAGCTGTGGATGTCGTAGTATTTAGTTAACACACACACACACGTACACACATCAGTCCACATCCGGCTTAGGCCTGGACCTGGGCCCAGTCCCCCTTCCCCTCACCCTAACCCGGGTCCGTATCCTTTTCCTACCCCCTCTCTACCCCAACCCCTGCCTCTATCTGGGCCCAGGCACATTCACGCACACACAGACATACACCAGTGTTTGCCATGTCTCTCCTATTATGTTTTTAGCCTCTCTTACTCTGAAAATGTAATTTCATGTAATTTATTGCTTTATAAATGTTCTTAGCCGGTAGACAAACATACTCCAGGAGCTTGCTCGATTTCCTTGTTGAGAGGGATCAGGGAAGAATTTGTACAGCTTACTTTTTGCTTCCCTCTGGAATATGTAGGGATGGGATGTGTCCCCACCTCCCTTGTTCTCTGTAAAGCGCATTGTGTTGCCTCTGGGTATGAAATGCGCTATACAAATACAGCTTTGATTGATTGATTGATACCACTTCATATCACAGCGAGCATACTGTAGCTATACAGCTCTTTACAACACAGGACAGTAGGTCTATACCTAGCTGTACAGCACTTTACAACATACAACAGTAGTCATATACCTACTGTAGCTACTGTATACAAGTACTTTACAATACAGCACAATAGACCTATACCTAGCAGCACATTAGGCCTATATTTAGATATACAGGACTTTCCAACACAGCACAGTAGGCCTAGCTGGATAACACTTTACCAAACAGAAACCAAAAGAATCAAGTATTATTATTATTATTATATTAATCTGCCCCAGTCTGACTGAAGTCCTATAAAGCAAGTGGTTATTCACCAGATCACTGATGAAGAGGAGGTTCACCCAGGAACTCATATTACCCAGAGCCATCACTGCTAGTCCTCTAATCAACCAGTATCAACACATCATTTATATGACAACTTGGTTAAACAAAGCTCAGAGAGCAATATGTACTCTATTCTGTCTTCAATTGGGGGTGTTTTTGTCAAAGAATGAATACAGAATAATTGTAGAAAATTCTTACTATAAAGTTTATCCCCATTATGGACTTACTTGTTTTCTCTAAGTCAGTGTGTCAGATCCAGAAGTCACTAGCTACTCTGATGAGGTGGAATGGATCACTGACTGTTTAAGTGTCTGTGTCAGCAACGTCTACTATGACATCATAAAAGCAATGGGAGATGTAACGTGGCGAGGCGCCCTCTAGTGGTTTTGATAGGGGTGTGGAAGTGTTGGAGTCGGACTGATGAGTGCATTTTTGAAATAGGATATCTACATTAGGTAAACACGGGTGTAATTAATAAAAAGGCGAGGTTGCTGCGAGTGGTTGCTAAGCAAAGCGTTCACTAAGTGTAGTCACAAGCACCAACCCCCCTCTCCCCCCGCCGGGACGGCTCCCTCTCTCCTCCCCGATAGGTAGATTTGGGGAGCGTTCTTTGAGCGCGAAGGACGACCGAGAGGCGAGATTAGAGTTCGTTCAAGTAATAATAAAAAAAAGGATCCCATAGCCATTGAATTGGTAGTAGCCTAGGCTATTTTGAGGTTGGTCATTTCTCCGAGTGAGAATTGTGAAGCGTGGCGAGTGAACGTGAGAATAGGCTGCAATGCGTGTGTCTGAGACTTGGCAGCCCCGGGTTTCACTGATCTACCGGTCAGTAAATCCGAACAAATTTCAAGAGGTGGACATCACTGGATTAATCTCGGCATACAGATAATTCAAGATTGACTCATGTTTACGAAGCGCACCAGCATAGTGCTCTGATCAGCTGCACTCTCCAGTGAAGTTCTCAAAACGCGACAGATGCCCGGATCAGTAGCCTAGATCTCATTGTATTACAGTATTTTAGCAGACGCTTTTATCCAAAGCAACTAACAATAATTGCATTTAACTAGGAAAGGCCAATGTTGGGCTACTAGCCTACTAGGCTACTTGCCAGAACTTACAAGTGCATCTCCTTTCTAAAACAAGTGACTAAGATCATAATCTAGTGCTGAAGGCAAAGTGCAAGAATTGCAATCTAAAATACAATAGAGGGAGGATCGTTGTAGTTCTCTCTGTAAAATAACTCAAACTGAGGGACGGTAGGCCTAGCTGGATAACACTTTACCAAACAGAAACCAAAAGAATCAAGTATTATTATTATTATTATATTTATCTGCCCCAGTCTGACTGAAGTCCTATTGTCACAACCCATGCCTCTAACCCTGCCTCTCTGCCTGCCCCTAACCCTATCTCCGAGAACGAGTCCCCTGGCACCTCCCAGAGGGCGCAGAGGGAACTGCGGGCTCGTCGGCGTGAGCAGCTGCCGGTCATTCCGGTGATTGCACCCCATCCTGGCCAGCCACCACCTGCAGCCCATCAGCCCAGGAGGTTAAGAAGCCACTCCACACAGCATGCGGCGCCAGATCGTTGACTAACCAACCTAGTGGGTACACGTCTCTAGCTCCCTGCCTCGTCTGTCTTTTGAACCTTGCCTTACCCTGTTCTCCCTGTCTTCCCAGTTCCTGCCTGACCCACGCCTGTACGATTACCCCGCTCCTGCCTGACCCACGCCTGTACGACAACCCTGCTCCTGCCTGACCCACGCCTGTACGACAACCCTGCTCCTGCCTGACCCACGCCTGTACGACAACCCCGCTCCTGCCTGACCATCGCCTGTACGACTACCACGCTCCTGCCTGACCATCGCCTGTACGACTACCACGTCTCCGCCTGACCCACGCCTGTCTACGGATCACGTTACTGCCTGCCTCTCCCCGGATCGCAATAAACGTGCCTACGGGCTTTCACCCCAATCGTGTCTGCTCTTGGGTCCTCCATCCTGATCCTTAACAGAACGATCTGGCCAAGACATGGACCCAGCGGACGTCGACGCCATACGCACTGCCATCGCCAGCCAAGGTACGCTGATTGGGAGACACGACTCTGACCTCCAACATGCGGCCAGTGCCATGCAGGGCCTCTCCACCAGCGTGAACGCGCTCGCCACCCAGGCAGCCCAAACCGACCAGGGCCTGCAGGCTCTCACCCAGGAGTTCCGGAACCTGATCGCCCACCTTACCCCTCTCCAGGCCCCAGCACCACCCCAGGACCCAGCACCACCCCAGGACCAGCCCGCCGCTCCAGCTCCTGGCGAGGCCGCTTCCCCCGCTCTGCCCCGGAGAGAGCCCAAGCTCTCCAACCCCAGGCCATTCGACGGCGACCTGGCTGAGTGCGGGTCCTTCCTGATGCAGTGCAAATTCATTTTCGCTCACCAGCCTAGCCGGTATTCTGGGGACGCGGAGAGGATTGCCTTCGTCTCCAACCTGTTGACCGGCCAACCCCTCCGCTGGTTTGAAGCAGTCTGGGAGTCAGGGGCGGCCTGTTTCGGGTCCTTCGAGACTTTCTGTGTGGAGTTTAGAAAGGTTTTCGACCATCCAGCCCACGGCCGCGACTCCGCCTCACGCCTGCTCCATCTCCAGCAGGGCACCCGGAGTGTGGCAGAATTCTCTGTGGAGTTCCGCATCCTGGCTGCGGGGAGCGGGTGGAACGATGCCGCCCTCCAGACCGCTTTCCGCTCAGGCCTCACAGAGACTATTAAGGATGAGCTGGCGCTCAGGGAAGATGCCACCTCCCTGGACAACCTCATCTCGCTCGCCGTGAAGGTGGACAACAGGCTCCGGGAGCGCAGGAGAGAAAGAGCCACCCGTCCCTCTGGCTCTGTCCGGCCCCCCAGTCACCGTCCCCCAGGCCAGCCGGCCCCCTTCTCGTCTCGCCCCGACTCCGCCCCCCTGCGCTCCTCTGCTCTGTCTGCCTCTCCATCCCCTGAGGACGAGCCCATGGTATTGGGCGGGGCTCATCTGACCGCTGAGGAGCGCCTCCGGAGGGTTACAGAGGGGCTCTGTTTCTATTGTGGCGGCCCTGGACACACCCGGAACACCTGCCCGAACCGCCCAAAAGCTCCAGCCCGTCGGTGAGAGGGGTGTCACTGATGGGCGGCGTACTCACCCCCAGCCACCAGGGGCGCCTGCACTTGGAAGCCGTGGTCACATCTAACAACCGGCCATTCCCCGTACCTGCTCTGATTGACTCGGGCGCGGACGACTGCTTCATCGATGCCACGCTCGTCCGTCAGGCCGGCATCCCCACACAACTCCGGGACACGCCCCTTGCCGTTCACGACCTCAGCGGGAGACTGCTGGCCGAGGTCACCCAGGTCACAAAGCCCTTGGAGATCCGTCTGTCTGGCAACCACCACGAGACCCTCTCCCTGCTGGTGTTCTCATCACCCCAGAGTCCCCTCGTCCTGGGGCAGACCTGGCTCCGGCGCCACAACCCCCACATCGACTGGGAGACCAACAGGGTGATTGGCTGGAGTCATCACTGCCACAGGACCTGTCTCACCTCTGCCACCCCGCCTACAGAGGGCGTCAGCGCCTCACTGGAGCCACCTGACCTGTCCACGGTTCCCTCCATCTACCATGACCTCGGAGAGGCGTTCAGCAAACAGAGGGCCCTCTCCCTGCCTCCTCACCGCCCCTACGACTGTGCCATTGAACTGCTTTCAGGAGCGCCCCTGCCCTCCGGCCGTCTGTTCAACTTGTCTCGTCCTGAGAGAGAGGCCATGGAGAAATACATCCACGAGTCCCTGAACGCCGGCCTCATCAAGCCCTCCAGCTCACCCGTAGGAGCGGGCTTCTTCTTCGTGGGCAAGAAAGACGGCACCCTACGCCCGTGCATCGACTACCGGCGATTGAACGACATTACAGTCAAGAACCGCTACCCCCTGCCGCTCATCGCCTCCGCCTTCGAACCGCTCCAGGGCGCCACAGTGTTCTCCAAGCTCGACCTCAGGAACGCTTACCACCTGGTGCGCATCAGGAAAGGAGACGAGTGGAAGACGGCCTTTAACACCCCCGTCGGGCACTTTGAGTACCGCGTCATGCCCTTCGGCCTAACCAACGCCCCGGCCGTGTTCCAAGCCCTAGTGAACGACGTCCTCAGAGACCTCCTCAACCACACCGTCTTCGTCTACCTGGATGACATCCTCGTCTTCTCGCGCACCATGGAGGAGCACACCGGGCACGTCAGGCAGGTCCTCCAGAGGCTCATGGAGAACAGGCTCTACCTCAAGGCGGAGAAATGCGAGTTTCACGTGCCCACGATCCAGTTCCTGGGTTTCGTCATTGAGGCCGGGAGGGTGAGGGCTTCCCCAGAGAAGATCAGGGCGGTGGTTGAGTGGCCGGTCCCCACCACCCGCAAGGAGCTCCAACGGTTCCTGGGGTTCGCTAACTTTTACCGGAGGTTTATCCGGAACTACAGCCGGGTGGCGAGCCCCATGACAGCGCTGACATCCACGGCCATCCCCTTCGCCTGGACCCCTGCGGCGGACGTGGCCTTCAAGGCCCTCAAGGCCCTGTTCACCTCCGCACCTGTCCTCATCCAACCGGACCCCTCACTCCAATTCGTCCTGGAGGTTGACGCCTCCGACACGGGGGTTGGGGCGGTCCTGTCCCAGAGGGCCGTGACGGACGGCAAGCTCCACCCCTGCGCCTTCTTCTCCCGCCGCTTGGAGCCGGCCGAGAGGAACTACGACGTAGGAAACAGGGAGCTTCTCGCGGTCCAACTCGCACTGCAGGAGTGGAGGCACTGGCTGGAGGGGACGGAGCAGCCGATCATCGTGTGGACTGACCACAAGAACCTGATCTACATCCGGGACGCAAAGAGGCTGAATCCCCGGCAGGCCAGGTGGGCTCTGTTTTTCGGCCGCTTCAATTTCACCCTGACCTACCGACCAGGGTCCCGCAATGTGAAGCCAGATGCTCTCTCACGCCAGTTCTCGCCCCCGGAGCGGAGTGCAGAGCTGGACACTATTCTGCCCTCCTCCTGTGTGGTGGGTGCTCTCACTTGGGAGGTAGAGGGGATCGTGAGGGAGGCCCAGAGGACTCAGCCAGACCTAGGCGGTGGTCCGGCAAACCGCCTCTTTGTGCCTGACCGGGTCCGTACCCAGGTCCTCCAGTGGGCCCACACGTCCCAGTTCGCCTGTCACCCAGGAGCCAGCCGCACGCTAACCCTGCTTAGGCGCCGGTTCTGGTGGCCCACCATGGCCGTCGACACCACCAAGTACGTCCAGGCCTGTACGGTGTGTGCCCGGAGTAAGTCCTCCCACCAGCCCCCTTCAGGACTTCTGCGTCCCCTGCCTGTTCCCGGCCGACCCTGGAGCCACATTGGGTTGGACTTCGTCACCGGTCTCCCCCCATCCCAGGGAAACACGGTGATCCTGACCATCATTGACCGTTTCTCGAAGGCTGCCCACTTCGTGCCGCTGCCTAAGCTCCCCTCTGCCTCTGAGACTGCGGACCTGCTGGTGACTCACGTGGTCCGTCTCCATGGCATCCCCCTCGACATTGTGTCAGACAGGGGGCCGCAGTTCACCTCTCGGGTCTGGAGGGAGTTCTGTCGGGCTATGGGGGCCACTGTCAGCCTGTCCTCGGGCTTCCACCCCCAGACCAACGGGCAGGCGGAACGGGCCAACCAGTACCTGGGCACTGCCCTGCGGTGCATCACGGGCCGGAGCCCGGCCTCTTGGAGCGAGCGCATCTCCTGGGTCGAGTACGCCCACAACACCCTGCCCAACGCCTCCTCAGGTCAGTCCCCGTTTGAGTGCTCCCTGGGTTACCAACCACCCCTTTTTCCTGAGCAGGAGGAGGAGCTGGCTGTCCCGTCAGTCCAGGCCCACATTGACCGCTGCCGCAGGATCTGGAGGACCGCCCGCTCGGCCCTGCTCCGCTCCACCCGCAGAAGCCAGCGGTATGCCGACCAGCGTCGGACCCCGGCCCCCAACTATGTGCCTGGCCAGGAGGTCTGGCTCTCCTCCAGGGACATTCCGCTGCAGGCAGGTTGCAGGAAGCTGGTCCCCCGCTTCCTCGGCCCCTACATCATTGAGAGCGTGGTCAACCCTGTGGCGGTCAAGCTCAGGTTGCCCCCCGCCATGAGGATCCACCCGGTCTTCCACGTCTCCAGGATCAAACCTGTGAAGGTCAGTCCCCTTTGCCCCCCAGGCGATGCTCCTCCCCCCGTCCGCCTCATCGACGACCATCCGGCCTGGACTGTCCGGCGGTTGCTGAGGGTCCGTCGCCGGGGCCGGGGTCTGCAATACCTTGTCGATTGGGAGGGTTATGGGCCTGAGGAGCAAAGCTGGGTGCCCCGCAGGCACATCCTGGACCCCTCTCTTGTCCGGGATTTCCACCGGGCCCACCCTGGCCTGCCTGGTCGGTCGCCGGGAGTCGCCCGTAGAGGGGGGGGTCCTGTCACAACCCATGCCTCTAACCCTGCCTCTCTGCCTGCCCCTAACCCTATCTCCGAGAACGAGTCCCCTGGCACCTCCCAGAGGGCGCAGAGGGAACTGCGGGCTCGTCGGCGTGAGCAGCTGCCGGTCATTCCGGTGATTGCACCCCATCCTGGCCAGCCACCACCTGCAGCCCATCAGCCCAGGAGGTTAAGAAGCCACTCCACACAGCATGCGGCGCCAGATCGTTGACTAACCAACCTAGTGGGTACACGTCTCTAGCTCCCTGCCTCGTCTGTCTTTTGAACCTTGCCTTACCCTGTTCTCCCTGTCTTCCCAGTTCCTGCCTGACCCACGCCTGTACGATTACCCCGCTCCTGCCTGACCCACGCCTGTACGACAACCCTGCTCCTGCCTGACCCACGCCTGTACGACAACCCTGCTCCTGCCTGACCCACGCCTGTACGACAACCCCGCTCCTGCCTGACCATCGCCTGTACGACTACCACGCTCCTGCCTGACCATCGCCTGTACGACTACCACGTCCCCGCCTGACCCACGCCTGTCTACGGATCACGTTACTGCCTGCCTCTCCCCGGATCGCAATAAACGTGCCTACGGGCTTTCACCCCAATCGTGTCTGCTCTTGGGTCCTCCATCCTGATCCTTAACACCTATAAAGCAACTGGTTATTCACCAGATCACTGATGAAGAGGAGGTTCACCCAGGAACTCATATTACCCAGAGCCATCACTGCTAGTCCTCTAATAAACCAGTATCAACACATCATTTATATGACAACTTGGTTAAACAAAGCTCAGAGAGCAATATGTACTCTATTCTGTCTTCAATTGGGGGTGTTTTTGTCAAAGAATGAATACAGAATAATTGTAGAAAATTCTTACTCTAAAGTTTATCCCCATTATGGACTTACTTGTTTTCTCTAAGTCAGTGTGTCAGATCCAGAAGTCACTAGCTACTCTGATGAGGTGGAATGGATCACTGACTGTTTAAGTGTCTGCGTCAGCAACGTCTACTATGACATCATAAAAGCAATGGGAGATGTAACGTGGCGAGGCGCCCTCTAGTGGTTTTGATAGGGGTGTGGAAGTGTTGGAGTCGGACTGATGAGTGCATTTTTGAAATAGGATATCTACATTAGGTAAACACGGGTGTAATTAATAAAAAGGCGAGGTTGCTGCGAGTGGTTGCTAAGCAAAGCGTTGACTAAGTGTAGTCACAAGCACCAACCCCCCTCTCCCCCCGCCGGGACGGCTCCCTCTCCCTCTCTCCTCCCCGATAGGTAGATTTGGGTAGCGTTCTTTGAGCGCGAAGGACGACCGAGAGGCGAGATTAGAGTTCGTTCAAGTAATAATAAAAAAAAGGGTCCCATAGCCATTGAATTGGTAGTAGCCTAGGCTATTTTGAGGTTGGTCATTTCTCCGAGTGAGAATTGTGAAGCGTGGCGAGTGAACGTGAGAATAGGCTGCAGTGCGTGTGTCTGAGACTTGGCAGCCCCGGGTTTCACTGATCTAGCGGTCAGTAAATTCGACCAAATTTCAAGAGGTGGACATCACTGGATTCATCTCGGCATACAGATAATTCAAGAGCAATTGACTCATGTTTACGAAGCACACCAACATAGTGCTCTGATCAGTACGAGTCCTCACTAAGACTAGACGAAGGGCACACATCACACCAGCCTTAAAATCACTACACTGGTTAACTGTCAACTCTAGAATAGACTTTAAAATACTAATACTAGTCTATAAATCTCTCCACAGTCACGCACCAGAAAACATTTCAGACATGCTTGTCAGGTACATGCCCAACAGACCACTCAGATCCTCAGGTACTGAACTCGTAACAGTCCCAAAAGCCAGGACCAAGAAACACGGAGAGGCAGCTTTTAGTTTCTATGCCCCCAACTTCTGGAACTCCCTGCCGGAGTGCCTAAGAAGGGTCGAAACAACGGAGGTCTTCAAGCAAGATCTCAAGACGTACCTTTTTGGCCTAGCCTACAATCACTAGCCAGGACCTTGAGACACAGAAAGGCAGCCTCAAACCTACCTGTGAATCCTCTGTATACATTGGTGTATATCCTGCTATGTATATTGTGATCGTATTTTAGACTTGTCTAGTCCAAAGATTTACCAAGATACGTTCAAAAGGTTGAGTCTGGTTTATTGAATGAAATCAAATACTTGCGCAAGGACTTCCTGAACAACGCAAACAAAGGTGGTTTGTCAGAGAAGTGAAGTCAGTCACTTCTGGCCTGGCTTATATTCATTCAGAACACAGGTAAGTCTTTCTAGGATTTCATTGGCTGAGTTGTCTATGCGTCATCGTGAGGGGACGGATATCACACAGTGAAAGGAAGGAATGTGGGATGAAACTCGCTTTGAATAGAGACAAAGGTCTGAGTCAGGGCAGGAAGGTGGCCTTTCTGACTTGGACAAAAGAGCGAGGCAGAGCTATGCAGAGTGTGTTTACAATATCAAAAGGGGGGAGAGTTGGTGTTTTACATTAGACTGAAACTGGGGGGTTTAAGGTGTGGTTTAAGGTGTTTGGATGTAAATTCCTGGACAATCCCTCATTTGTGCCTGAACAGGCACACAAAAATAAAATATAAAATCCAAACACAGTGTAAACAGTCAGCTATGCTATACATGTGGAAAGGAAATAATCTCTCCACTAGGTGGAGAAAAAAAAAAAAAAAAAAATCTCTTTTTTTTTCTTTTTTTTAAATTATTTTCTCTCAACGTGCAAAATCACACACCAAAACCCCTTGTTTCAGAAATTTGACAGGAAACAAGATAAAAAAGATGACATGATTATATACTATTTATAGTCTAAGAGTGGACAACCATTCACCAAAAAACAAACTTGATTTAACAAGGCAAAAAAAAGATAAAATGGTTACCAGTGTAAGAGGGGCAAAAAACCTCTTGGTCAATTTAGAGGAAAAACCCAAACTTATTTATCAACTCATGTTTCAATCATTGCAACTCTTGTAAACAAATATGATATTTTTCAGATTATTTCAAAGTTCATTCACTCTTGTGAGGAGGTGACCGGCAAGGTCAGTCTCCGATTGCTCATCAGAGGAGAGGAGAGTGTGGCGGTGACTGTCAAGGTCACTCTTGTTCACAGTGTATCCCAACAGTCATTTAGGTGGCACTTCTCTTTTGGGCAATAGAATGTCATTGGGGAATGCAAGGCGTCTTCTCTTCTAGTTCGCAACTTCAATGTCGCGTTGTTTGAAATCAGTTATGTTCAATGTTAGTGTGTGCAGGTGTGTGTGCGTGTGTGGTGCATCTTGTGAGGAGGTGACCAGCAAGGTCATTTTTCCTCCGATTCCTCGTCAGAGGAGAGGACAGTGTGATGGCCCATGGTTTTGGCCTCTGAGCCCTCTGGTTCAGCTGCATTCTGATCTCCTGGTGTTTGCGATCCCTTGGTGGACCGTCCTCTGCTGCTTGGACCCGTCGGCAATGCTTGCATGGATCCAACGAAGTCCTCTCAGATCGCTGTCTGCGTGATGAGTAGAAACTGGTACGGCCCGAGCCACCTCGGCGAGTTCCAGCTCCTTCGTCTGTGGTCGTGGACCAGGACCCAATCCCCAGGAGAGATGTGATGCAGGAACCCCTCCTTAGCCTCAGGAAATGGCGGTCCTCACTCTGTTGGAGACATCTGTTAACATCTTCCGCCATCCCTGTTTTTGAAACATGATCTGGCCCGTGGGCTAGTTTGAAAGCATAATGAAAACATGAACGAGGTAGTACAGGTTTGTCATTAGGCCCTAGATACAGGTTAGTTTGGTGGTGGAAATGTGCACTTAGTCCTTCATTTCTTTTTCTCCGCAGGTGGAGCAGATGCTTGTAGGTCAGAAATGTAGGCTCTTGAACTGAACCCGGTCCATCTCTGTACTGCTCCACGTAGGACCGGCCCGGGTCGTGCTGCTGGAGGGCTCACCTCGGCGCTCCCGCCTCCAGCACAGGCTGATGAAGTGCTCCGTCTGTGGATCCACAGATGAGAGAGACAAACAGAGACAAAACAGAGCAAAAGAGAGTCCTCTGGTCTGGTCTCCCTGTTCCCTTCTTTGGTCAGGAACGGTTATTCAACAGTCTGTAGGAGATACTCAGAAACATGGTTAAGCGCAAGCTCCTGCTTTGGGGAAAAAATGTTGTTATTCTGTCAGGAAAACTTAAACAGGGTGACTGTTCAAGTGTCATTTAGAGCCATTCTGCAGTAGCCTACAGTGACATCAGGGGCAGCGTTAGAATGACTTCAATACGCCCAGTCCCCAGTCATGATCAAGGCAATTGGGTTTGGCTCTAGCATTTCTCTCACGATTTTATGAAAATAAAATAACCATATTCTCGTCTCAACAAAACAACACCCCCTAAGGGTGAAAGCAAAAAATTTCCTGAAGTCAGGATAAAAAATAGAGATGAGGCAAAGAAAATGACACTAAAATGAACTGGCTTCATTTACAATTAACTAATCAAAGAACTCCATCAAAGCTTTATTTGTATAGCTAAAATTTGTATATCTAAAACCTCCCTCTTCTGCATTTGAGGACAGAGTATTTGGGCACTGCTCCTGTTTCATACTTATCTGTCGCTCACAGTGAGTAGGTGACATGGCGTTGGTCTGCATCTCACGAAACCCAGATCGCCCATCTGTAGGGAAACAGGCCAGTAACCTCCGGTGTCCTGTGCCCGTCTCCTGGTTCGGCATTCACCCATCACTCCCGGAACGACAGTTGTCTGTAAAATACCACTCAGAAAAAACACTCAGGCCCGATGAATGTGCCTCAAACTATAAACATGAGATATTTAACATACTCATTTAAAAAATATATAATTGGGTTATGAGATGGTGCATTCAGATTAAGACACTAGCAACCCTTATCTATTCCCCCCACTATTATGCACAAACCTTATGTCTTAAGCTACATATCAGAAAGAGAGACAAAACAAACAGTTAAACAGACCAACAGCAGGTTCCAAGCAGTCCCCAGGAAGGCATGATCCAGGCTCCTCAAAGACCTGCCGCCCAGGGTCCATAGCACCTGAAAATTAAGACTCAAAACACAGACTGGGTTCAATAGCAGAGGAGAAGGCCTAATGCCAGCTCCTCAAAAAACACATTATCATTATATGAATGAAAATTCATACAGTAGAAATGCATAAAACGAACAGCTTATGGCCATTCATTGACTATTGAAACAAAACTCCTGAATCAAACACCTATTCAACCCTGTCAGACTTTTGAGTTCGCTCTACATCTATTTTATCCTGTTTATTTCACTTAAAAATTAAAACTCTCTATCTTGGCTAGTTTAAAATCACCCTTATGGGTTGTTCAAGGGAAGTCCAGCAGGTGGCGCTCGACTTCAAAATCGGAGGCTCTTCCTTCCGGACCTGTTCGGACAAATACCTCGTAGAAAGAAGGGGCGTGGCTAATGGCGCAACAAGTCGAGGGGGTAATCTAATTTTAAAACAGAGTTATTCTGCTGGGGAAATGGCGGAGAGACTGTTTGCTGAATCTCCTTATCTTTCCTTCCTGACCTAAAAAAAAACTCTCTCGTGCTACTCTCCCAAATCTTAAAAACAGACCAGTCTAGAGAATCAACAGGCATTTCCCTTAACCCTCTAGCTGAGCCCGAATCTTAGAATTTAACACTAAAATGTCAGATGTGGATGTAAGAAATCGAAAATGCTTTAGCACATAACGAAATTCTGCCAACAAACGCTCGCAGAGTAATGCTTCAGCGCAACAATCTCCTCAGGCTAGCAGTAGAATCCTGTGACCTCCTCTAGCCCTATGTTATTAGCCGGGGTTACAGGGACACCTAGTGGTGCTCCCAAAATGTTGCATGTATGACCCGGAAGTTGTCTTTGGCAGCGCGGGGAAATTTAAAGAAACAACGTCCCTAATAACAGCCTAGAAACCCCAAAACAGCAATGAAAGGAAACCTTATGGTTAACTCACGGCGGTAAAGAATACAATTTCGAAAGAAACACACATTAAGACACATTAAATTCGCTTAGTACTCACCTAGTCAGCGATCTCTTTGTTCTCCCTCTGGCTCAAGGCGGATCACCGGGAGTTGTTTTCCTTATCTCCTAGGCAACCAGCTAGCTAGCCTACTGGGAATCTAGCAGAAATGTAACAGTCTAAAAAGGGTACAAAACAATACTTTACCTGGATCCATGGCGCGCGTAACAAACATACAATCAAGAGCCGAGGCTCAAAAATGCAATCAAAAATCCCACTGAGCCGGCGAAAAATAGCGCTTAGACAAACATAAAGACAACACAACCCCGTTCGGGGACAAAAAACAGACACTCCGGAGGTTAGCTGGTAATCGCACTCACTGCGAACTTCAACCCATTTGGAAATCGCACTCACTGCGAACTTCAACTCATTTGGAAATCGCACTCACTGCGAACTTCAAGCCTGTGGGAATCGCACTATCTGCGAACTTCACTCTGTGGAAATCGCACTATCTGCGAACTTCAATCCTGTGGAAATCGCACTATCTGCGAACTTCAACCCAAAACGTTATCCTAGAAGTGCACTCTCACTTCTTAACTACAGCCGAGCCGACAAACAATCTAAACTGTAGTCTACATCAACTGTAAGGGAGCGAGTCCCAAACCCAAAATTGCACCTCTTCTGAAGAGAACCCCCGGTAGCCTAAACAAGGACGAAGTCAAAACGACAATACGATATAAATATGTATATTGCTGTCCACATCTCCTTGGATAGTTACTTACTTAATACCCACGCTGGGGTTTCCTGTTTTCAACCAATCCAGACCAACACAACTGAACCAAATCAAGGCAAATACAACTCAGAACCACAAGAGGGTTCGTTTAAACGTACCTGTGAGCCTCAGGAATCCAGTGGCAGAACTGAGGAAATAATCTCGGCTAGCGCTCTGGCGCAAGAGAGAAAATTGATTTTCCAAGCCCATATGGACCGACACGTCTGTCGATCAGTCCTATCCACTGGAATCCCGGCAACACGCAGGTAGTCCTCCCAGATCATCCGCGTCGCCAAAACTGTGATCGTATTTTAGACTTGTCTAGTCCAAAGATTTACCAAGATACGTTCAAAAGGTTGAGTCTGGTTTATTGAATGAAATCAAATACTTGCGCAAGGACTTCCTGAACAACGCAAACAAAGGTGGTTTGTCAGAGAAGTGAAGTCAGTCACTTCTGGCCTGGCTTATATTCATTCAGAACACAGGTAAGTCTTTCTAGGATTTCATTGGCTGAGTTGTCTATGCGTCATCGTGAGGGGACGGATATCACACAGTGAAAGGAAGGAATGTGGGATGAAACTCGCTTTGAATAGAGACAAAGGTCTGAGTCAGGGCAGGAAGGTGGCCTTTCTGACTTGGACAAAAGAGCGAGGCAGAGCTATGCAGAGTGTGTTTACAATATCAAAAGGGGGGAGAGTTGGTGTTTTACATTAGACTGAAACTGGGGGGTTTAAGGTGTGGTTTAAGGTGTTTGGATGTAAATTCCTGGACAATATCAAGTTGTGTACAGAAGCTGGTTGCCCTGAAACAGGCTTGTTCTGTTCTGATATCTGTGTTGCTTCAAAGGCTCAGCGTGCTTCTAACCGTTTTCTGTCTCCCCTAGTGCCTCTCTCTCTTCCTCCTACCTTCTAACCAGGTCCAGTGGATGCCCCACTGACACCCGCACACCACTCTGAGTCCGATAGATACCCCCGTGTCAGCTGTGGATGTCGTAGTATTTAGTTAACACACACACACACGTACACACATCAGTCCACATCCGGCTTAGGCCTGGACCTGGGCCCAGTCCCCCTTCCCCTCACCCTAACCCGGGTCCGTATCCTTTTCCTACCCCCTCTCTACCCCAACCCCTGCCTCTATCTGGGCCCAGGCACATTCACGCACACACAGACATACACCAGTGTTTGCCATGTCTCTCCTATTATGTTTTTAGCCTCTCTTACTCTGAAAATGTAATTTCATGTAATTTATTGCTTTATAAATGTTCTTAGCCGGTAGACAAACATACTCCAGGAGCTTGCTCGATTTCCTTGTTGAGAGGGATCAGGGAAGAATTTGTACAGCTTACTTTTTGCTTCCCTCTGGAATATGTAGGGATGGGATGTGTCCCCACCTCCCTTGTTCTCTGTAAAGCGCATTGTGTTGCCTCTGGGTATGAAATGCGCTATACAAATACAGCTTTGATTGATTGATTGATACCACTTCATATCACAGCGAGCATACTGTAGCTATACAGCTCTTTACAACACAGGACAGTAGGTCTATACCTAGCTGTACAGCACTTTACAACATACAACAGTAGTCATATACCTACTGTAGCTACTGTATACAAGTACTTTACAATACAGCACAATAGACCTATACCTAGCAGCACATTAGGCCTATATTTAGATATACAGGACTTTCCAACACAGCACAGTAGGCCTAGCTGGATAACACTTTACCAAACAGAAACCAAAAGAATCAAGTATTATTATTATTATTATATTAATCTGCCCCAGTCTGACTGAAGTCCTATAAAGCAAGTGGTTATTCACCAGATCACTGATGAAGAGGAGGTTCACCCAGGAACTCATATTACCCAGAGCCATCACTGCTAGTCCTCTAATCAACCAGTATCAACACATCATTTATATGACAACTTGGTTAAACAAAGCTCAGAGAGCAATATGTACTCTATTCTGTCTTCAATTGGGGGTGTTTTTGTCAAAGAATGAATATAGAATAATTGTAGAAAATTCTTACTATAAAGTTTATCCCCATTATGGACTTACTTGTTTTCTCTAAGTCAGTGTGTCAGATCCAGAAGTCACTAGCTACTCTGATGAGGTGGAATGGATCACTGACTGTTTAAGTGTCTGCGTCAGCAACGTCTACTATGACATCATAAAAGCAATGGGAGATGTAACGTGGCGAGGCGCCCTCTAGTGGTTTTGATAGGGGTGTGGAAGTGTTGGAGTCGGACTGATGAGTGCATTTTTGAAATAGGATATCTACATTAGGTAAACACGGGTGTAATTAATAAAAAGGCGAGGTTGCTGCGAGTGGTTGCTAAGCAAAGCGTTCACTAAGTGTAGTCACAAGCACCAACCCCCCTCTCCCCCCGCCGGGACGGCTCCCTCTCCCTCTCTCCTCCCCGATAGGTAGATTTGGGGAGCGTTCTTTGAGCGCGAAGGACGACCGAGAGGCGAGATTAGAGTTCGTTCAAGTAATAATAAAAAAAAGGATCCCATAGCCATTGAATTGGTAGTAGCCTAGGCTATTTTGAGGTTGGTCATTTCTCCGAGTGAGAATTGTGAAGCGTGGCGAGTGAACGTGAGAATAGGCTGCAATGCGTGTGTCTGAGACTTGGCAGCCCCGGGTTTCACTGATCTACCGGTCAGTAAATCCGAACAAATTTCAAGAGGTGGACATCACTGGATTAATCTCGGCATACAGATAATTCAAGATTGACTCATGTTTACGAAGCGCACCAGCATAGTGCTCTGATCAGCTGCACTCTCCAGTGAAGTTCTCAAAACGCGACAGATGCCCGGATCAGTAGCCTAGATCTCATTGTATTACAGTATTTTAGCAGACGCTTTTATCCAAAGCAACTAACAATAATTGCATTTAACTAGGAAAGGCCAATGTTGGGCTACTAGCCTACTAGGCTACTTGCCAGAACTTACAAGTGCATCTCCTTTCTAAAACAAGTGACTAAGATCATAATCTAGTGCTGAAGGCAAAGTGCAAGAATTGCAATCTAAAATACAATAGAGGGAGGATCGTTGTAGTTCTCTCTGTAAAATAACTCAAACTGAGGGACGGTAGGCCTAGCTGGATAACACTTTACCAAACAGAAACCAAAAGAATCAAGTATTATTATTATTATTATATTTATCTGCCCCAGTCTGACTGAAGTCCTATTGTCACAACCCATGCCTCTAACCCTGCCTCTCTGCCTGCCCCTAACCCTATCTCCGAGAACGAGTCCCCTGGCACCTCCCAGAGGGCGCAGAGGGAACTGCGGGCTCGTCGGCGTGAGCAGCTGCCGGTCATTCCGGTGATTGCACCCCATCCTGGCCAGCCACCACCTGCAGCCCATCAGCCCAGGAGGTTAAGAAGCCACTCCACACAGCATGCGGCGCCAGATCGTTGACTAACCAACCTAGTGGGTACACGTCTCTAGCTCCCTGCCTCGTCTGTCTTTTGAACCTTGCCTTACCCTGTTCTCCCTGTCTTCCCAGTTCCTGCCTGACCCACGCCTGTACGATTACCCCGCTCCTGCCTGACCCACGCCTGTACGACAACCCTGCTCCTGCCTGACCCACGCCTGTACGACAACCCTGCTCCTGCCTGACCCACGCCTGTACGACAACCCCGCTCCTGCCTGACCATCGCCTGTACGACTACCACGCTCCTGCCTGACCATCGCCTGTACGACTACCACGTCTCCGCCTGACCCACGCCTGTCTACGGATCACGTTACTGCCTGCCTCTCCCCGGATCGCAATAAACGTGCCTACGGGCTTTCACCCCAATCGTGTCTGCTCTTGGGTCCTCCATCCTGATCCTTAACAGAACGATCTGGCCAAGACATGGACCCAGCGGACGTCGACGCCATACGCACTGCCATCGCCAGCCAAGGTACGCTGATTGGGAGACACGACTCTGACCTCCAACATGCGGCCAGTGCCATGCAGGGCCTCTCCACCAGCGTGAACGCGCTCGCCACCCAGGCAGCCCCAACCGACCAGGGCCTGCAGGCTCTCACCCAGGAGTTCCGGAACCTGATCGCCCACCTTACCCCTCTCCAGGCCCCAGCACCACCCCAGGACCCAGCACCACCCCAGGACCAGCCCGCCGCTCCAGCTCCTGGCGAGGCCGCTTCCCCCGCTCTGCCCCGGAGAGAGCCCAAGCTCTCCAACCCCAGGCCATTCGACGGCGACCTGGCTGAGTGCGGGTCCTTCCTGATGCAGTGCAAATTCATTTTCGCTCACCAGCCTAGCCGGTATTCTGGGGACGCGGAGAGGATTGCCTTCGTCTCCAACCTGTTGACCGGCCAACCCCTCCGCTGGTTTGAAGCAGTCTGGGAGTCAGGGGCAGCCTGTTTCGGGTCCTTCGAGACTTTCTGTGTGGAGTTTAGAAAGGTTTTCGACCATCCAGCCCACGGCCGCGACTCTGCCTCACGCCTGCTCCATCTCCAGCAGGGCACCCGGAGTGTGGCAGAATTCTCTGTGGAGTTCCGCATCCTGGCTGCGGGGAGCGGGTGGAACGATGCCGCCCTCCAGACCGCTTTCCGCTCAGGCCTCACAGAGACTATTAAGGATGAGCTGGCGCTCAGGGAAGATGCCACCTCCCTGGACAACCTCATCTCGCTCGCCGTGAAGGTGGACAACAGGCTCCGGGAGCGCAGGAGAGAAAGAGCCACCCGTCCCTCTGGCTCTGTCCGGCCCCCCAGTCACCGTCCCCCAGGCCAGCCGGCCCCCTTCTCGTCTCGCCCCGACTCCGCCCCCCTGCGCTCCTCTGCTCTGTCTGCCTCTCCATCCCCTGAGGACGAGCCCATGGTATTGGGCGGGGCTCATCTGACCGCTGAGGAGCGCCTCCGGAGGGTTACAGAGGGGCTCTGTTTCTATTGTGGCGGCCCTGGACACACCCGGAACACCTGCCCGAACCGCCCAAAAGCTCCAGCCCGTCGGTGAGAGGGGTGTCACTGATGGGCGGCGTACTCACCCCCAGCCACCAGGGGCGCCTGCACTTGGAAGCCGTGGTCACATCTAACAACCGGCCATTCCCCGTACCTGCTCTGATTGACTCGGGCGCGGACGACTGCTTCATCGATGCCACGCTCGTCCGTCAGGCCGGCATCCCCACACAACTCCGGGACACGCCCCTTGCCGTTCACGACCTCAGCGGGAGACTGCTGGCCGAGGTCACCCAGGTCACAAAGCCCTTGGAGATCCGTCTGTCTGGCAACCACCACGAGACCCTCTCCCTGCTGGTGTTCTCATCACCCCAGAGTCCCCTCGTCCTGGGGCAGACCTGGCTCCGGCGCCACAACCCCCACATCGACTGGGAGACCAACAGGGTGATTGGCTGGAGTCATCACTGCCACAGGACCTGTCTCACCTCTGCCACCCCGCCTACAGAGGGCGTCAGCGCCTCACTGGAGCCACCTGACCTGTCCACGGTTCCCTCCATCTACCATGACCTCGGAGAGGCGTTCAGCAAACAGAGGGCCCTCTCCCTGCCTCCTCACCGCCCCTACGACTGTGCCATTGAACTGCTTTCAGGAGCGCCCCTGCCCTCCGGCCGTCTGTTCAACTTGTCTCGTCCTGAGAGAGAGGCCATGGAGAAATACATCCACGAGTCCCTGAACGCCGGCCTCATCAAGCCCTCCAGCTCACCCGTAGGAGCGGGCTTCTTCTTCGTGGGCAAGAAAGACGGCACCCTACGCCCGTGCATCGACTACCGGCGATTGAACGACATTACAGTCAAGAACCGCTACCCCCTGCCGCTCATCGCCTCCGCCTTCGAACCGCTCCAGGGCGCCACAGTGTTCTCCAAGCTCGACCTCAGGAACGCTTACCACCTGGTGCGCATCAGGAAAGGAGACGAGTGGAAGACGGCCTTTAACACCCCCGTCGGGCACTTTGAGTACCGCGTCATGCCCTTCGGCCTAACCAACGCCCCGGCCGTGTTCCAAGCCCTAGTGAACGACGTCCTCAGAGACCTCCTCAACCACACCGTCTTCGTCTACCTGGATGACATCCTCGTCTTCTCGCGCACCATGGAGGAGCACACCGGGCACGTCAGGCAGGTCCTCCAGAGGCTCATGGAGAACAGGCTCTACCTCAAGGCGGAGAAATGCGAGTTTCACGTGCCCACGATCCAGTTCCTGGGTTTCGTCATTGAGGCCGGGAGGGTGAGGGCTTCCCCAGAGAAGATCAGGGCGGTGGTTGAGTGGCCGGTCCCCACCACCCGCAAGGAGCTCCAACGGTTCCTGGGGTTCGCTAACTTTTACCGGAGGTTTATCCGGAACTACAGCCGGGTGGCGAGCCCCATGACAGCGCTGACATCCACGGCCATCCCCTTCGCCTGGACCCCTGCGGCGGACGTGGCCTTCAAGGCCCTCAAGGCCCTGTTCACCTCCGCACCTGTCCTCATCCAACCGGACCCCTCACTCCAATTCGTCCTGGAGGTTGACGCCTCCGACACGGGGGTTGGGGCGGTCCTGTCCCAGAGGGCCGTGACGGACGGCAAGCTCCACCCCTGCGCCTTCTTCTCCCGCCGCTTGGAGCCGGCCGAGAGGAACTACGACGTAGGAAACAGGGAGCTTCTCGCGGTCCAACTCGCACTGCAGGAGTGGAGGCACTGGCTGGAGGGGACGGAGCAGCCGATCATCGTGTGGACTGACCACAAGAACCTGATCTACATCCGGGACGCAAAGAGGCTGAATCCCCGGCAGGCCAGGTGGGCTCTGTTTTTCGGCCGCTTCAATTTCACCCTGACCTACCGACCAGGGTCCCGCAATGTGAAGCCAGATGCTCTCTCACGCCAGTTCTCGCCCCCGGAGCGGAGTGCAGAGCTGGACACTATTCTGCCCTCCTCCTGTGTGGTGGGTGCTCTCACTTGGGAGGTAGAGGGGATCGTGAGGGAGGCCCAGAGGACTCAGCCAGACCTAGGCGGTGGTCCGGCAAACCGCCTCTTTGTGCCTGACCGGGTCCGTACCCAGGTCCTCCAGTGGGCCCACACGTCCCAGTTCGCCTGTCACCCAGGAGCCAGCCGCACGCTAACCCTGCTTAGGCGCCGGTTCTGGTGGCCCACCATGGCCGTCGACACCACCAAGTACGTCCAGGCCTGTACGGTGTGTGCCCGGAGTAAGTCCTCCCACCAGCCCCCTTCAGGACTTCTGCGTCCCCTGCCTGTTCCCGGCCGACCCTGGAGCCACATTGGGTTGGACTTCGTCACCGGTCTCCCCCCATCCCAGGGAAACACGGTGATCCTGACCATCATTGACCGTTTCTCGAAGGCTGCCCACTTCGTGCCGCTGCCTAAGCTCCCCTCTGCCTCTGAGACTGCGGACCTGCTGGTGACTCACGTGGTCCGTCTCCATGGCATCCCCCTCGACATTGTGTCAGACAGGGGGCCGCAGTTCACCTCTCGGGTCTGGAGGGAGTTCTGTCGGGCTATGGGGGCCACTGTCAGCCTGTCCTCGGGCTTCCACCCCCAGACCAACGGGCAGGCGGAACGGGCCAACCAGTACCTGGGCACTGCCCTGCGGTGCATCACGGGCCGGAGCCCGGCCTCTTGGAGCGAGCGCATCTCCTGGGTCGAGTACGCCCACAACACCCTGCCCAACGCCTCCTCAGGTCAGTCCCCGTTTGAGTGCTCCCTGGGTTACCAACCACCCCTTTTTCCTGAGCAGGAGGAGGAGCTGGCTGTCCCGTCAGTCCAGGCCCACATTGACCGCTGCCGCAGGATCTGGAGGACCGCCCGCTCGGCCCTGCTCCGCTCCACCCGCAGAAGCCAGCGGTATGCCGACCAGCGTCGGACCCCGGCCCCCAACTATGTGCCTGGCCAGGAGGTCTGGCTCTCCTCCAGGGACATTCCGCTGCAGGCAGGTTGCAGGAAGCTGGTCCCCCGCTTCCTCGGCCCCTACGTCATTGAGAGCGTGGTCAACCCTGTGGCGGTCAAGCTCAGGTTGCCCCCCGCCATGAGGATCCACCCGGTCTTCCACGTCTCCAGGATCAAACCTGTGAAGGTCAGTCCCCTTTGCCCCCCAGGCGATGCTCCTCCCCCCGTCCGCCTCATCGACGACCATCCGGCCTGGACTGTCCGGCGGTTGCTGAGGGTCCGTCGCCGGGGCCGGGGTCTGCAATACCTTGTCGATTGGGAGGGTTATGGGCCTGAGGAGCAAAGCTGGGTGCCCCGCAGGCACATCCTGGACCCCTCTCTTGTCCGGGATTTCCACCGGGCCCACCCTGGCCTGCCTGGTCGGTCGCCGGGAGTCGCCCGTAGAGGGGGGGGTCCTGTCACAACCCATGCCTCTAACCCTGCCTCTCTGCCTGCCCCTAACCCTATCTCCGAGAACGAGTCCCCTGGCACCTCCCAGAGGGCGCAGAGGGAACTGCGGGCTCGTCGGCGTGAGCAGCTGCCGGTCATTCCGGTGATTGCACCCCATCCTGGCCAGCCACCACCTGCAGCCCATCAGCCCAGGAGGTTAAGAAGCCACTCCACACAGCATGCGGCGCCAGATCGTTGACTAACCAACCTAGTGGGTACACGTCTCTAGCTCCCTGCCTCGTCTGTCTTTTGAACCTTGCCTTACCCTGTTCTCCCTGTCTTCCCAGTTCCTGCCTGACCCACGCCTGTACGATTACCCCGCTCCTGCCTGACCCACGCCTGTACGACAACCCTGCTCCTGCCTGACCCACGCCTGTACGACAACCCTGCTCCTGCCTGACCCACGCCTGTACGACAACCCCGCTCCTGCCTGACCATCGCCTGTACGACTACCACGCTCCTGCCTGACCATCGCCTGTACGACTACCACGTCCCCGCCTGACCCACGCCTGTCTACGGATCACGTTACTGCCTGCCTCTCCCCGGATCGCAATAAACGTGCCTACGGGCTTTCACCCCAATCGTGTCTGCTCTTGGGTCCTCCATCCTGATCCTTAACACCTATAAAGCAACTGGTTATTCACCAGATCACTGATGAAGAGGAGGTTCACCCAGGAACTCATATTACCCAGAGCCATCACTGCTAGTCCTCTAATCAACCAGTATCAACACATCATTTATATGACAACTTGGTTAAACAAAGCTCAGAGAGCAATATGTACTCTATTCTGTCTTCAATTGGGGGTGTTTTTGTCAAAGAATGAATACAGAATAATTGTAGAAAATTCTTACTCTAAAGTTTATCCCCATTATGGACTTACTTGTTTTCTCTAAGTCAGTGTGTCAGATCCAGAAGTCACTAGCTACTCTGATGAGGTGGAATGGATCACTGACTGTTTAAGTGTCTGCGTCAGCAACGTCTACTATGACATCATAAAAGCAATGGGAGATGTAACGTGGCGAGGCGCCCTCTAGTGGTTTTGATAGGGGTGTGGAAGTGTTGGAGTCGGACTGATGAGTGCATTTTTGAAATAGGATATCTACATTAGGTAAACACGGGTGTAATTAATAAAAAGGCGAGGTTGCTGCGAGTGGTTGCTAAGCAAAGCGTTGACTAAGTGTAGTCACAAGCACCAACCCCCCTCTCCCCCCGCCGGGACGGCTCCCTCTCCCTCTCTCCTCCCCGATAGGTAGATTTGGGTAGCGTTCTTTGAGCGCGAAGGACGACCGAGAGGCGAGATTAGAGTTCGTTCAAGTAATAATAAAAAAAAGGGTCCCATAGCCATTGAATTGGTAGTAGCCTAGGCTATTTTGAGGTTGGTCATTTCTCCGAGTGAGAATTGTGAAGCGTGGCGAGTGAACGTGAGAATAGGCTGCAGTGCGTGTGTCTGAGACTTGGCAGCCCCGGGTTTCACTGATCTAGCGGTCAGTAAATTCGACCAAATTTCAAGAGGTGGACATCACTGGATTCATCTCGGCATACAGATAATTCAAGAGCAATTGACTCATGTTTACGAAGCACACCAACATAGTGCTCTGATCAGTACGAGTCCTCACTAAGACTAGACGAAGGGCACACATCACACCAGCCTTAAAATCACTACACTGGTTAACTGTCAACTCTAGAATAGACTTTAAAATACTAATACTTGTCTATAAATCTCTCCACAGTCACGCACCAGAAAACATTTCAGACATGCTTGTCAGGTACATGCCCAACAGACCACTCAGATCCTCAGGTACTGAACTCGTAACAGTCCCAAAAGCCAGGACCAAGAAACACGGAGAGGCAGCTTTTAGTTTCTATGCCCCCAACTTCTGGAACTCCCTGCCGGAGTGCCTAAGAAGGGTCGAAACAACGGAGGTCTTCAAGCAAGATCTCAAGACGTACCTTTTTGGCCTAGCCTACAATCACTAGCCAGGACCTTGAGACACAGAAAGGCAGCCTCAAACCTACCTGTGAATCCTCTGTATACATTGGTGTATATCCTGCTATGTATATCAAGTTGTGTACAGAAGCTGGTTGCCCTGAAACAGGCTTGTTCTGTTCTGATATCTGTGTTGCTTCAAAGGCTCAGCGTGCTTCTAACCGTTTTCTGTCTCCCCTAGTGCCTCTCTCTCTTCCTCCTACCTTCTAACCAGGTCCAGTGGATGCCCCACTGACACCCGCACACCACTCTGAGTCCGATAGATACCCCCGTGTCAGCTGTGGATGTCGTAGTATTTAGTTAACACACACACACACGTACACACATCAGTCCACATCCGGCTTAGGCCTGGACCTGGGCCCAGTCCCCCTTCCCCTCACCCTAACCCGGGTCCGTATCCTTTTCCTACCCCCTCTCTACCCCAACCCCTGCCTCTATCTGGGCCCAGGCACATTCACGCACACACAGACATACACCAGTGTTTGCCATGTCTCTCCTATTATGTTTTTAGCCTCTCTTACTCTGAAAATGTAATTTCATGTAATTTATTGCTTTATAAATGTTCTTAGCCGGTAGACAAACATACTCCAGGAGCTTGCTCGATTTCCTTGTTGAGAGGGATCAGGGAAGAATTTGTACAGCTTACTTTTTGCTTCCCTCTGGAATATGTAGGGATGGGATGTGTCCCCACCTCCCTTGTTCTCTGTAAAGCGCATTGTGTTGCCTCTGGGTATGAAATGCGCTATACAAATACAGCTTTGATTGATTGATTGATACCACTTCATATCACAGCGAGCATACTGTAGCTATACAGCTCTTTACAACACAGGACAGTAGGTCTATACCTAGCTGTACAGCACTTTACAACATACAACAGTAGTCATATACCTACTGTAGCTACTGTATACAAGTACTTTACAATACAGCACAATAGACCTATACCTAGCAGCACATTAGGCCTATATTTAGATATACAGGACTTTCCAACACAGCACAGTAGGCCTAGCTGGATAACACTTTACCAAACAGAAACCAAAAGAATCAAGTATTATTATTATTATTATATTAATCTGCCCCAGTCTGACTGAAGTCCTATAAAGCAAGTGGTTATTCACCAGATCACTGATGAAGAGGAGGTTCACCCAGGAACTCATATTACCCAGAGCCATCACTGCTAGTCCTCTAATCAACCAGTATCAACACATCATTTATATGACAACTTGGTTAAACAAAGCTCAGAGAGCAATATGTACTCTATTCTGTCTTCAATTGGGGGTGTTTTTGTCAAAGAATGAATATAGAATAATTGTAGAAAATTCTTACTATAAAGTTTATCCCCATTATGGACTTACTTGTTTTCTCTAAGTCAGTGTGTCAGATCCAGAAGTCACTAGCTACTCTGATGAGGTGGAATGGATCACTGACTGTTTAAGTGTCTGCGTCAGCAACGTCTACTATGACATCATAAAAGCAATGGGAGATGTAACGTGGCGAGGCGCCCTCTAGTGGTTTTGATAGGGGTGTGGAAGTGTTGGAGTCGGACTGATGAGTGCATTTTTGAAATAGGATATCTACATTAGGTAAACACGGGTGTAATTAATAAAAAGGCGAGGTTGCTGCGAGTGGTTGCTAAGCAAAGCGTTCACTAAGTGTAGTCACAAGCACCAACCCCCCTCTCCCCCCGCCGGGACGGCTCCCTCTCCCTCTCTCCTCCCCGATAGGTAGATTTGGGGAGCGTTCTTTGAGCGCGAAGGACGACCGAGAGGCGAGATTAGAGTTCGTTCAAGTAATAATAAAAAAAAGGATCCCATAGCCATTGAATTGGTAGTAGCCTAGGCTATTTTGAGGTTGGTCATTTCTCCGAGTGAGAATTGTGAAGCGTGGCGAGTGAACGTGAGAATAGGCTGCAATGCGTGTGTCTGAGACTTGGCAGCCCCGGGTTTCACTGATCTACCGGTCAGTAAATCCGAACAAATTTCAAGAGGTGGACATCACTGGATTAATCTCGGCATACAGATAATTCAAGATTGACTCATGTTTACGAAGCGCACCAGCATAGTGCTCTGATCAGCTGCACTCTCCAGTGAAGTTCTCAAAACGCGACAGATGCCCGGATCAGTAGCCTAGATCTCATTGTATTACAGTATTTTAGCAGACGCTTTTATCCAAAGCAACTAACAATAATTGCATTTAACTAGGAAAGGCCAATGTTGGGCTACTAGCCTACTAGGCTACTTGCCAGAACTTACAAGTGCATCTCCTTTCTAAAACAAGTGACTAAGATCATAATCTAGTGCTGAAGGCAAAGTGCAAGAATTGCAATCTAAAATACAATAGAGGGAGGATCGTTGTAGTTCTCTCTGTAAAATAACTCAAACTGAGGGACGGTAGGCCTAGCTGGATAACACTTTACCAAACAGAAACCAAAAGAATCAAGTATTATTATTATTATTATATTTATCTGCCCCAGTCTGACTGAAGTCCTATTGTCACAACCCATGCCTCTAACCCTGCCTCTCTGCCTGCCCCTAACCCTATCTCCGAGAACGAGTCCCCTGGCACCTCCCAGAGGGCGCAGAGGGAACTGCGGGCTCGTCGGCGTGAGCAGCTGCCGGTCATTCCGGTGATTGCACCCCATCCTGGCCAGCCACCACCTGCAGCCCATCAGCCCAGGAGGTTAAGAAGCCACTCCACACAGCATGCGGCGCCAGATCGTTGACTAACCAACCTAGTGGGTACACGTCTCTAGCTCCCTGCCTCGTCTGTCTTTTGAACCTTGCCTTACCCTGTTCTCCCTGTCTTCCCAGTTCCTGCCTGACCCACGCCTGTACGATTACCCCGCTCCTGCCTGACCCACGCCTGTACGACAACCCTGCTCCTGCCTGACCCACGCCTGTACGACAACCCTGCTCCTGCCTGACCCACGCCTGTACGACAACCCCGCTCCTGCCTGACCATCGCCTGTACGACTACCACGCTCCTGCCTGACCATCGCCTGTACGACTACCACGTCTCCGCCTGACCCACGCCTGTCTACGGATCACGTTACTGCCTGCCTCTCCCCGGATCGCAATAAACGTGCCTACGGGCTTTCACCCCAATCGTGTCTGCTCTTGGGTCCTCCATCCTGATCCTTAACAGAACGATCTGGCCAAGACATGGACCCAGCGGACGTCGACGCCATACGCACTGCCATCGCCAGCCAAGGTACGCTGATTGGGAGACACGACTCTGACCTCCAACATGCGGCCAGTGCCATGCAGGGCCTCTCCACCAGCGTGAACGCGCTCGCCACCCAGGCAGCCCCAACCGACCAGGGCCTGCAGGCTCTCACCCAGGAGTTCCGGAACCTGATCGCCCACCTTACCCCTCTCCAGGCCCCAGCACCACCCCAGGACCCAGCACCACCCCAGGACCAGCCCGCCGCTCCAGCTCCTGGCGAGGCCGCTTCCCCCGCTCTGCCCCGGAGAGAGCCCAAGCTCTCCAACCCCAGGCCATTCGACGGCGACCTGGCTGAGTGCGGGTCCTTCCTGATGCAGTGCAAATTCATTTTCGCTCACCAGCCTAGCCGGTATTCTGGGGACGCGGAGAGGATTGCCTTCGTCTCCAACCTGTTGACCGGCCAACCCCTCCGCTGGTTTGAAGCAGTCTGGGAGTCAGGGGCAGCCTGTTTCGGGTCCTTCGAGACTTTCTGTGTGGAGTTTAGAAAGGTTTTCGACCATCCAGCCCACGGCCGCGACTCTGCCTCACGCCTGCTCCATCTCCAGCAGGGCACCCGGAGTGTGGCAGAATTCTCTGTGGAGTTCCGCATCCTGGCTGCGGGGAGCGGGTGGAACGATGCCGCCCTCCAGACCGCTTTCCGCTCAGGCCTCACAGAGACTATTAAGGATGAGCTGGCGCTCAGGGAAGATGCCACCTCCCTGGACAACCTCATCTCGCTCGCCGTGAAGGTGGACAACAGGCTCCGGGAGCGCAGGAGAGAAAGAGCCACCCGTCCCTCTGGCTCTGTCCGGCCCCCCAGTCACCGTCCCCCAGGCCAGCCGGCCCCCTTCTCGTCTCGCCCCGACTCCGCCCCCCTGCGCTCCTCTGCTCTGTCTGCCTCTCCATCCCCTGAGGACGAGCCCATGGTATTGGGCGGGGCTCATCTGACCGCTGAGGAGCGCCTCCGGAGGGTTACAGAGGGGCTCTGTTTCTATTGTGGCGGCCCTGGACACACCCGGAACACCTGCCCGAACCGCCCAAAAGCTCCAGCCCGTCGGTGAGAGGGGTGTCACTGATGGGCGGCGTACTCACCCCCAGCCACCAGGGGCGCCTGCACTTGGAAGCCGTGGTCACATCTAACAACCGGCCATTCCCCGTACCTGCTCTGATTGACTCGGGCGCGGACGACTGCTTCATCGATGCCACGCTCGTCCGTCAGGCCGGCATCCCCACACAACTCCGGGACACGCCCCTTGCCGTTCACGACCTCAGCGGGAGACTGCTGGCCGAGGTCACCCAGGTCACAAAGCCCTTGGAGATCCGTCTGTCTGGCAACCACCACGAGACCCTCTCCCTGCTGGTGTTCTCATCACCCCAGAGTCCCCTCGTCCTGGGGCAGACCTGGCTCCGGCGCCACAACCCCCACATCGACTGGGAGACCAACAGGGTGATTGGCTGGAGTCATCACTGCCACAGGACCTGTCTCACCTCTGCCACCCCGCCTACAGAGGGCGTCAGCGCCTCACTGGAGCCACCTGACCTGTCCACGGTTCCCTCCATCTACCATGACCTCGGAGAGGCGTTCAGCAAACAGAGGGCCCTCTCCCTGCCTCCTCACCGCCCCTACGACTGTGCCATTGAACTGCTTTCAGGAGCGCCCCTGCCCTCCGGCCGTCTGTTCAACTTGTCTCGTCCTGAGAGAGAGGCCATGGAGAAATACATCCACGAGTCCCTGAACGCCGGCCTCATCAAGCCCTCCAGCTCACCCGTAGGAGCGGGCTTCTTCTTCGTGGGCAAGAAAGACGGCACCCTACGCCCGTGCATCGACTACCGGCGATTGAACGACATTACAGTCAAGAACCGCTACCCCCTGCCGCTCATCGCCTCCGCCTTCGAACCGCTCCAGGGCGCCACAGTGTTCTCCAAGCTCGACCTCAGGAACGCTTACCACCTGGTGCGCATCAGGAAAGGAGACGAGTGGAAGACGGCCTTTAACACCCCCGTCGGGCACTTTGAGTACCGCGTCATGCCCTTCGGCCTAACCAACGCCCCGGCCGTGTTCCAAGCCCTAGTGAACGACGTCCTCAGAGACCTCCTCAACCACACCGTCTTCGTCTACCTGGATGACATCCTCGTCTTCTCGCGCACCATGGAGGAGCACACCGGGCACGTCAGGCAGGTCCTCCAGAGGCTCATGGAGAACAGGCTCTACCTCAAGGCGGAGAAATGCGAGTTTCACGTGCCCACGATCCAGTTCCTGGGTTTCGTCATTGAGGCCGGGAGGGTGAGGGCTTCCCCAGAGAAGATCAGGGCGGTGGTTGAGTGGCCGGTCCCCACCACCCGCAAGGAGCTCCAACGGTTCCTGGGGTTCGCTAACTTTTACCGGAGGTTTATCCGGAACTACAGCCGGGTGGCGAGCCCCATGACAGCGCTGACATCCACGGCCATCCCCTTCGCCTGGACCCCTGCGGCGGACGTGGCCTTCAAGGCCCTCAAGGCCCTGTTCACCTCCGCACCTGTCCTCATCCAACCGGACCCCTCACTCCAATTCGTCCTGGAGGTTGACGCCTCCGACACGGGGGTTGGGGCGGTCCTGTCCCAGAGGGCCGTGACGGACGGCAAGCTCCACCCCTGCGCCTTCTTCTCCCGCCGCTTGGAGCCGGCCGAGAGGAACTACGACGTAGGAAACAGGGAGCTTCTCGCGGTCCAACTCGCACTGCAGGAGTGGAGGCACTGGCTGGAGGGGACGGAGCAGCCGATCATCGTGTGGACTGACCACAAGAACCTGATCTACATCCGGGACGCAAAGAGGCTGAATCCCCGGCAGGCCAGGTGGGCTCTGTTTTTCGGCCGCTTCAATTTCACCCTGACCTACCGACCAGGGTCCCGCAATGTGAAGCCAGATGCTCTCTCACGCCAGTTCTCGCCCCCGGAGCGGAGTGCAGAGCTGGACACTATTCTGCCCTCCTCCTGTGTGGTGGGTGCTCTCACTTGGGAGGTAGAGGGGATCGTGAGGGAGGCCCAGAGGACTCAGCCAGACCTAGGCGGTGGTCCGGCAAACCGCCTCTTTGTGCCTGACCGGGTCCGTACCCAGGTCCTCCAGTGGGCCCACACGTCCCAGTTCGCCTGTCACCCAGGAGCCAGCCGCACGCTAACCCTGCTTAGGCGCCGGTTCTGGTGGCCCACCATGGCCGTCGACACCACCAAGTACGTCCAGGCCTGTACGGTGTGTGCCCGGAGTAAGTCCTCCCACCAGCCCCCTTCAGGACTTCTGCGTCCCCTGCCTGTTCCCGGCCGACCCTGGAGCCACATTGGGTTGGACTTCGTCACCGGTCTCCCCCCATCCCAGGGAAACACGGTGATCCTGACCATCATTGACCGTTTCTCGAAGGCTGCCCACTTCGTGCCGCTGCCTAAGCTCCCCTCTGCCTCTGAGACTGCGGACCTGCTGGTGACTCACGTGGTCCGTCTCCATGGCATCCCCCTCGACATTGTGTCAGACAGGGGGCCGCAGTTCACCTCTCGGGTCTGGAGGGAGTTCTGTCGGGCTATGGGGGCCACTGTCAGCCTGTCCTCGGGCTTCCACCCCCAGACCAACGGGCAGGCGGAACGGGCCAACCAGTACCTGGGCACTGCCCTGCGGTGCATCACGGGCCGGAGCCCGGCCTCTTGGAGCGAGCGCATCTCCTGGGTCGAGTACGCCCACAACACCCTGCCCAACGCCTCCTCAGGTCAGTCCCCGTTTGAGTGCTCCCTGGGTTACCAACCACCCCTTTTTCCTGAGCAGGAGGAGGAGCTGGCTGTCCCGTCAGTCCAGGCCCACATTGACCGCTGCCGCAGGATCTGGAGGACCGCCCGCTCGGCCCTGCTCCGCTCCACCCGCAGAAGCCAGCGGTATGCCGACCAGCGTCGGACCCCGGCCCCCAACTATGTGCCTGGCCAGGAGGTCTGGCTCTCCTCCAGGGACATTCCGCTGCAGGCAGGTTGCAGGAAGCTGGTCCCCCGCTTCCTCGGCCCCTACGTCATTGAGAGCGTGGTCAACCCTGTGGCGGTCAAGCTCAGGTTGCCCCCCGCCATGAGGATCCACCCGGTCTTCCACGTCTCCAGGATCAAACCTGTGAAGGTCAGTCCCCTTTGCCCCCCAGGCGATGCTCCTCCCCCCGTCCGCCTCATCGACGACCATCCGGCCTGGACTGTCCGGCGGTTGCTGAGGGTCCGTCGCCGGGGCCGGGGTCTGCAATACCTTGTCGATTGGGAGGGTTATGGGCCTGAGGAGCAAAGCTGGGTGCCCCGCAGGCACATCCTGGACCCCTCTCTTGTCCGGGATTTCCACCGGGCCCACCCTGGCCTGCCTGGTCGGTCGCCGGGAGTCGCCCGTAGAGGGGGGGGTCCTGTCACAACCCATGCCTCTAACCCTGCCTCTCTGCCTGCCCCTAACCCTATCTCCGAGAACGAGTCCCCTGGCACCTCCCAGAGGGCGCAGAGGGAACTGCGGGCTCGTCGGCGTGAGCAGCTGCCGGTCATTCCGGTGATTGCACCCCATCCTGGCCAGCCACCACCTGCAGCCCATCAGCCCAGGAGGTTAAGAAGCCACTCCACACAGCATGCGGCGCCAGATCGTTGACTAACCAACCTAGTGGGTACACGTCTCTAGCTCCCTGCCTCGTCTGTCTTTTGAACCTTGCCTTACCCTGTTCTCCCTGTCTTCCCAGTTCCTGCCTGACCCACGCCTGTACGATTACCCCGCTCCTGCCTGACCCACGCCTGTACGACAACCCTGCTCCTGCCTGACCCACGCCTGTACGACAACCCTGCTCCTGCCTGACCCACGCCTGTACGACAACCCCGCTCCTGCCTGACCATCGCCTGTACGACTACCACGCTCCTGCCTGACCATCGCCTGTACGACTACCACGTCCCCGCCTGACCCACGCCTGTCTACGGATCACGTTACTGCCTGCCTCTCCCCGGATCGCAATAAACGTGCCTACGGGCTTTCACCCCAATCGTGTCTGCTCTTGGGTCCTCCATCCTGATCCTTAACACCTATAAAGCAACTGGTTATTCACCAGATCACTGATGAAGAGGAGGTTCACCCAGGAACTCATATTACCCAGAGCCATCACTGCTAGTCCTCTAATCAACCAGTATCAACACATCATTTATATGACAACTTGGTTAAACAAAGCTCAGAGAGCAATATGTACTCTATTCTGTCTTCAATTGGGGGTGTTTTTGTCAAAGAATTAATACAGAATAATTGTAGAAAATTCTTACTCTAAAGTTTATCCCCATTATGGACTTACTTGTTTTCTCTAAGTCAGTGTGTCAGATCCAGAAGTCACTAGCTACTCTGATGAGGTGGAATGGATCACTGACTGTTTAAGTGTCTGCGTCAGCAACGTCTACTATGACATCATAAAAGCAATGGGAGATGTAACGTGGCGAGGCGCCCTCTAGTGGTTTTGATAGGGGTGTGGAAGTGTTGGAGTCGGACTGATGAGTGCATTTTTGAAATAGGATATCTACATTAGGTAAACACGGGTGTAATTAATAAAAAGGCGAGGTTGCTGCGAGTGGTTGCTAAGCAAAGCGTTGACTAAGTGTAGTCACAAGCACCAACCCCCCTCTCCCCCCGCCGGGACGGCTCCCTCTCCCTCTCTCCTCCCCGATAGGTAGATTTGGGTAGCGTTCTTTGAGCGCGAAGGACGACCGAGAGGCGAGATTAGAGTTCGTTCAAGTAATAATAAAAAAAAGGGTCCCATAGCCATTGAATTGGTAGTAGCCTAGGCTATTTTGAGGTTGGTCATTTCTCCGAGTGAGAATTGTGAAGCGTGGCGAGTGAACGTGAGAATAGGCTGCAGTGCGTGTGTCTGAGACTTGGCAGCCCCGGGTTTCACTGATCTAGCGGTCAGTAAATTCGACCAAATTTCAAGAGGTGGACATCACTGGATTCATCTCGGCATACAGATAATTCAAGAGCAATTGACTCATGTTTACGAAGCACACCAACATAGTGCTCTGATCAGTACGAGTCCTCACTAAGACTAGACGAAGGGCACACATCACACCAGCCTTAAAATCACTACACTGGTTAACTGTCAACTCTAGAATAGACTTTAAAATACTAATACTTGTCTATAAATCTCTCCACAGTCACGCACCAGAAAACATTTCAGACATGCTTGTCAGGTACATGCCCAACAGACCACTCAGATCCTCAGGTACTGAACTCGTAACAGTCCCAAAAGCCAGGACCAAGAAACACGGAGAGGCAGCTTTTAGTTTCTATGCCCCCAACTTCTGGAACTCCCTGCCGGAGTGCCTAAGAAGGGTCGAAACAACGGAGGTCTTCAAGCAAGATCTCAAGACGTACCTTTTTGGCCTAGCCTACAATCACTAGCCAGGACCTTGAGACACAGAAAGGCAGCCTCAAACCTACCTGTGAATCCTCTGTATACATTGGTGTATATCCTGCTATGTATATCAAGTTGTGTACAGAAGCTGGTTGCCCTGAAACAGGCTTGTTCTGTTCTGATATCTGTGTTGCTTCAAAGGCTCAGCGTGCTTCTAACCGTTTTCTGTCTCCCCTAGTGCCTCTCTCTCTTCCTCCTACCTTCTAACCAGGTCCAGTGGATGCCCCACTGACACCCGCACACCACTCTGAGTCCGATAGATACCCCCGTGTCAGCTGTGGATGTCGTAGTATTTAGTTAACACACACACACACGTACACACATCAGTCCACATCCGGCTTAGGCCTGGACCTGGGCCCAGTCCCCCTTCCCCTCACCCTAACCCGGGTCCGTATCCTTTTCCTACCCCCTCTCTACCCCAACCCCTGCCTCTATCTGGGCCCAGGCACATTCACGCACACACAGACATACACCAGTGTTTGCCATGTCTCTCCTATTATGTTTTTAGCCTCTCTTACTCTGAAAATGTAATTTCATGTAATTTATTGCTTTATAAATGTTCTTAGCCGGTAGACAAACATACTCCAGGAGCTTGCTCGATTTCCTTGTTGAGAGGGATCAGGGAAGAATTTGTACAGCTTACTTTTTGCTTCCCTCTGGAATATGTAGGGATGGGATGTGTCCCCACCTCCCTTGTTCTCTGTAAAGCGCATTGTGTTGCCTCTGGGTATGAAATGCGCTATACAAATACAGCTTTGATTGATTGATTGATACCACTTCATATCACAGCGAGCATACTGTAGCTATACAGCTCTTTACAACACAGGACAGTAGGTCTATACCTAGCTGTACAGCACTTTACAACATACAACAGTAGTCATATACCTACTGTAGCTACTGTATACAAGTACTTTACAATACAGCACAATAGACCTATACCTAGCAGCACATTAGGCCTATATTTAGATATACAGGACTTTCCAACACAGCACAGTAGGCCTAGCTGGATAACACTTTACCAAACAGAAACCAAAAGAATCAAGTATTATTATTATTATTATATTAATCTGCCCCAGTCTGACTGAAGTCCTATAAAGCAAGTGGTTATTCACCAGATCACTGATGAAGAGGAGGTTCACCCAGGAACTCATATTACCCAGAGCCATCACTGCTAGTCCTCTAATCAACCAGTATCAACACATCATTTATATGACAACTTGGTTAAACAAAGCTCAGAGAGCAATATGTACTCTATTCTGTCTTCAATTGGGGGTGTTTTTGTCAAAGAATGAATATAGAATAATTGTAGAAAATTCTTACTATAAAGTTTATCCCCATTATGGACTTACTTGTTTTCTCTAAGTCAGTGTGTCAGATCCAGAAGTCACTAGCTACTCTGATGAGGTGGAATGGATCACTGACTGTTTAAGTGTCTGCGTCAGCAACGTCTACTATGACATCATAAAAGCAATGGGAGATGTAACGTGGCGAGGCGCCCTCTAGTGGTTTTGATAGGGGTGTGGAAGTGTTGGAGTCGGACTGATGAGTGCATTTTTGAAATAGGATATCTACATTAGGTAAACACGGGTGTAATTAATAAAAAGGCGAGGTTGCTGCGAGTGGTTGCTAAGCAAAGCGTTCACTAAGTGTAGTCACAAGCACCAACCCCCCTCTCCCCCCGCCGGGACGGCTCCCTCTCCCTCTCTCCTCCCCGATAGGTAGATTTGGGGAGCGTTCTTTGAGCGCGAAGGACGACCGAGAGGCGAGATTAGAGTTCGTTCAAGTAATAATAAAAAAAAGGATCCCATAGCCATTGAATTGGTAGTAGCCTAGGCTATTTTGAGGTTGGTCATTTCTCCGAGTGAGAATTGTGAAGCGTGGCGAGTGAACGTGAGAATAGGCTGCAATGCGTGTGTCTGAGACTTGGCAGCCCCGGGTTTCACTGATCTACCGGTCAGTAAATCCGAACAAATTTCAAGAGGTGGACATCACTGGATTCATCTCGGCATACAGATAATTCAAGATTGACTCATGTTTACGAAGCGCACCAGCATAGTGCTCTGATCAGCTGCACTCTCCAGTGAAGTTCTCAAAACGCGACAGATGCCCGGATCAGTAGCCTAGATCTCATTGTATTACAGTATTTTAGCAGACGCTTTTATCCAAAGCAACTAACAATAATTGCATTTAACTAGGAAAGGCCAATGTTGGGCTACTAGCCTACTAGGCTACTTGCCAGAACTTACAAGTGCATCTCCTTTCTAAAACAAGTGACTAAGATCATAATCTAGTGCTGAAGGCAAAGTGCAAGAATTGCAATCTAAAATACAATAGAGGGAGGATCGTTGTAGTTCTCTCTGTAAAATAACTCAAACTGAGGGACGGTAGGCCTAGCTGGATAACACTTTACCAAACAGAAACCAAAAGAATCAAGTATTATTATTATTATTATATTTATCTGCCCCAGTCTGACTGAAGTCCTATTGTCACAACCCATGCCTCTAACCCTGCCTCTCTGCCTGCCCCTAACCCTATCTCCGAGAACGAGTCCCCTGGCACCTCCCAGAGGGCGCAGAGGGAACTGCGGGCTCGTCGGCGTGAGCAGCTGCCGGTCATTCCGGTGATTGCACCCCATCCTGGCCAGCCACCACCTGCAGCCCATCAGCCCAGGAGGTTAAGAAGCCACTCCACACAGCATGCGGCGCCAGATCGTTGACTAACCAACCTAGTGGGTACACGTCTCTAGCTCCCTGCCTCGTCTGTCTTTTGAACCTTGCCTTACCCTGTTCTCCCTGTCTTCCCAGTTCCTGCCTGACCCACGCCTGTACGATTACCCCGCTCCTGCCTGACCCACGCCTGTACGACAACCCTGCTCCTGCCTGACCCACGCCTGTACGACAACCCTGCTCCTGCCTGACCCACGCCTGTACGACAACCCCGCTCCTGCCTGACCATCGCCTGTACGACTACCACGCTCCTGCCTGACCATCGCCTGTACGACTACCACGTCTCCGCCTGACCCACGCCTGTCTACGGATCACGTTACTGCCTGCCTCTCCCCGGATCGCAATAAACGTGCCTACGGGCTTTCACCCCAATCGTGTCTGCTCTTGGGTCCTCCATCCTGATCCTTAACAGAACGATCTGGCCAAGACATGGACCCAGCGGACGTCGACGCCATACGCACTGCCATCGCCAGCCAAGGTACGCTGATTGGGAGACACGACTCTGACCTCCAACATGCGGCCAGTGCCATGCAGGGCCTCTCCACCAGCGTGAACGCGCTCGCCACCCAGGCAGCCCAAACCGACCAGGGCCTGCAGGCTCTCACCCAGGAGTTCCGGAACCTGATCGCCCACCTTACCCCTCTCCAGGCCCCAGCACCACCCCAGGACCCAGCACCACCCCAGGACCAGCCCGCCGCTCCAGCTCCTGGCGAGGCCGCTTCCCCCGCTCTGCCCCGGAGAGAGCCCAAGCTCTCCAACCCCAGGCCATTCGACGGCGACCTGGCTGAGTGCGGGTCCTTCCTGATGCAGTGCAAATTCATTTTCGCTCACCAGCCTAGCCGGTATTCTGGGGACGCGGAGAGGATTGCCTTCGTCTCCAACCTGTTGACCGGCCAACCCCTCCGCTGGTTTGAAGCAGTCTGGGAGTCAGGGGCGGCCTGTTTCGGGTCCTTCGAGACTTTCTGTGTGGAGTTTAGAAAGGTTTTCGACCATCCAGCCCACGGCCGCGACTCCGCCTCACGCCTGCTCCATCTCCAGCAGGGCACCCGGAGTGTGGCAGAATTCTCTGTGGAGTTCCGCATCCTGGCTGCGGGGAGCGGGTGGAACGATGCCGCCCTCCAGACCGCTTTCCGCTCAGGCCTCACAGAGACTATTAAGGATGAGCTGGCGCTCAGGGAAGATGCCACCTCCCTGGACAACCTCATCTCGCTCGCCGTGAAGGTGGACAACAGGCTCCGGGAGCGCAGGAGAGAAAGAGCCACCCGTCCCTCTGGCTCTGTCCGGCCCCCCAGTCACCGTCCCCCAGGCCAGCCGGCCCCCTTCTCGTCTCGCCCCGACTCCGCCCCCCTGCGCTCCTCTGCTCTGTCTGCCTCTCCATCCCCTGAGGACGAGCCCATGGTATTGGGCGGGGCTCATCTGACCGCTGAGGAGCGCCTCCGGAGGGTTACAGAGGGGCTCTGTTTCTATTGTGGCGGCCCTGGACACACCCGGAACACCTGCCCGAACCGCCCAAAAGCTCCAGCCCGTCGGTGAGAGGGGTGTCACTGATGGGCGGCGTACTCACCCCCAGCCACCAGGGGCGCCTGCACTTGGAAGCCGTGGTCACATCTAACAACCGGCCATTCCCCGTACCTGCTCTGATTGACTCGGGCGCGGACGACTGCTTCATCGATGCCACGCTCGTCCGTCAGGCCGGCATCCCCACACAACTCCGGGACACGCCCCTTGCCGTTCACGACCTCAGCGGGAGACTGCTGGCCGAGGTCACCCAGGTCACAAAGCCCTTGGAGATCCGTCTGTCTGGCAACCACCACGAGACCCTCTCCCTGCTGGTGTTCTCATCACCCCAGAGTCCCCTCGTCCTGGGGCAGACCTGGCTCCGGCGCCACAACCCCCACATCGACTGGGAGACCAACAGGGTGATTGGCTGGAGTCATCACTGCCACAGGACCTGTCTCACCTCTGCCACCCCGCCTACAGAGGGCGTCAGCGCCTCACTGGAGCCACCTGACCTGTCCACGGTTCCCTCCATCTACCATGACCTCGGAGAGGCGTTCAGCAAACAGAGGGCCCTCTCCCTGCCTCCTCACCGCCCCTACGACTGTGCCATTGAACTGCTTTCAGGAGCGCCCCTGCCCTCCGGCCGTCTGTTCAACTTGTCTCGTCCTGAGAGAGAGGCCATGGAGAAATACATCCACGAGTCCCTGAACGCCGGCCTCATCAAGCCCTCCAGCTCACCCGTAGGAGCGGGCTTCTTCTTCGTGGGCAAGAAAGACGGCACCCTACGCCCGTGCATCGACTACCGGCGATTGAACGACATTACAGTCAAGAACCGCTACCCCCTGCCGCTCATCGCCTCCGCCTTCGAACCGCTCCAGGGCGCCACAGTGTTCACAAGCTCGACCTCAGGAACGCTTACCACCTGGTGCGCATCAGGAAAGGAGACGAGTGGAAGACGGCCTTTAACACCCCCGTCGGGCACTTTGAGTACCGCGTCATGCCCTTCGGCCTAACCAACGCCCCGGCCGTGTTCCAAGCCCTAGTGAACGACGTCCTCAGAGACCTCCTCAACCACACCGTCTTCGTCTACCTGGATGACATCCTCGTCTTCTCGCGCACCATGGAGGAGCACACCGGGCACGTCAGGCAGGTCCTCCAGAGGCTCATGGAGAACAGGCTCTACCTCAAGGCGGAGAAATGCGAGTTTCACGTGCCCACGATCCAGTTCCTGGGTTTCGTCATTGAGGCCGGGAGGGTGAGGGCTTCCCCAGAGAAGATCAGGGCGGTGGTTGAGTGGCCGGTCCCCACCACCCGCAAGGAGCTCCAACGGTTCCTGGGGTTCGCTAACTTTTACCGGAGGTTTATCCGGAACTACAGCCGGGTGGCGAGCCCCATGACAGCGCTGACATCCACGGCCATCCCCTTCGCCTGGACCCCTGCGGCGGACGTGGCCTTCAAGGCCCTCAAGGCCCTGTTCACCTCCGCACCTGTCCTCATCCAACCGGACCCCTCACTCCAATTCGTCCTGGAGGTTGACGCCTCCGACACGGGGGTTGGGGCGGTCCTGTCCCAGAGGGCCGTGACGGACGGCAAGCTCCACCCCTGCGCCTTCTTCTCCCGCCGCTTGGAGCCGGCCGAGAGGAACTACGACGTAGGAAACAGGGAGCTTCTCGCGGTCCAACTCGCACTGCAGGAGTGGAGGCACTGGCTGGAGGGGACGGAGCAGCCGATCATCGTGTGGACTGACCACAAGAACCTGATCTACATCCGGGACGCAAAGAGGCTGAATCCCCGGCAGGCCAGGTGGGCTCTGTTTTTCGGCCGCTTCAATTTCACCCTGACCTACCGACCAGGGTCCCGCAATGTGAAGCCAGATGCTCTCTCACGCCAGTTCTCGCCCCCGGAGCGGAGTGCAGAGCTGGACACTATTCTGCCCTCCTCCTGTGTGGTGGGTGCTCTCACTTGGGAGGTAGAGGGGATCGTGAGGGAGGCCCAGAGGACTCAGCCAGACCTAGGCGGTGGTCCGGCAAACCGCCTCTTTGTGCCTGACCGGGTCCGTACCCAGGTCCTCCAGTGGGCCCACACGTCCCAGTTCGCCTGTCACCCAGGAGCCAGCCGCACGCTAACCCTGCTTAGGCGCCGGTTCTGGTGGCCCACCATGGCCGTCGACACCACCAAGTACGTCCAGGCCTGTACGGTGTGTGCCCGGAGTAAGTCCTCCCACCAGCCCCCTTCAGGACTTCTGCGTCCCCTGCCTGTTCCCGGCCGACCCTGGAGCCACATTGGGTTGGACTTCGTCACCGGTCTCCCCCCATCCCAGGGAAACACGGTGATCCTGACCATCATTGACCGTTTCTCGAAGGCTGCCCACTTCGTGCCGCTGCCTAAGCTCCCCTCTGCCTCTGAGACTGCGGACCTGCTGGTGACTCACGTGGTCCGTCTCCATGGCATCCCCCTCGACATTGTGTCAGACAGGGGGCCGCAGTTCACCTCTCGGGTCTGGAGGGAGTTCTGTCGGGCTATGGGGGCCACTGTCAGCCTGTCCTCGGGCTTCCACCCCCAGACCAACGGGCAGGCGGAACGGGCCAACCAGTACCTGGGCACTGCCCTGCGGTGCATCACGGGCCGGAGCCCGGCCTCTTGGAGCGAGCGCATCTCCTGGGTCGAGTACGCCCACAACACCCTGCCCAACGCCTCCTCAGGTCAGTCCCCGTTTGAGTGCTCCCTGGGTTACCAACCACCCCTTTTTCCTGAGCAGGAGGAGGAGCTGGCTGTCCCGTCAGTCCAGGCCCACATTGACCGCTGCCGCAGGATCTGGAGGACCGCCCGCTCGGCCCTGCTCCGCTCCACCCGCAGAAGCCAGCGGTATGCCGACCAGCGTCGGACCCCGGCCCCCAACTATGTGCCTGGCCAGGAGGTCTGGCTCTCCTCCAGGGACATTCCGCTGCAGGCAGGTTGCAGGAAGCTGGTCCCCCGCTTCCTCGGCCCCTACATCATTGAGAGCGTGGTCAACCCTGTGGCGGTCAAGCTCAGGTTGCCCCCCGCCATGAGGATCCACCCGGTCTTCCACGTCTCCAGGATCAAACCTGTGAAGGTCAGTCCCCTTTGCCCCCCAGGCGATGCTCCTCCCCCCGTCCGCCTCATCGACGACCATCCGGCCTGGACTGTCCGGCGGTTGCTGAGGGTCCGTCGCCGGGGCCGGGGTCTGCAATACCTTGTCGATTGGGAGGGTTATGGGCCTGAGGAGCAAAGCTGGGTGCCCCGCAGGCACATCCTGGACCCCTCTCTTGTCCGGGATTTCCACCGGGCCCACCCTGGCCTGCCTGGTCGGTCGCCGGGAGTCGCCCGTAGAGGGGGGGGTCCTGTCACAACCCATGCCTCTAACCCTGCCTCTCTGCCTGCCCCTAACCCTATCTCCGAGAACGAGTCCCCTGGCACCTCCCAGAGGGCGCAGAGGGAACTGCGGGCTCGTCGGCGTGAGCAGCTGCCGGTCATTCCGGTGATTGCACCCCATCCTGGCCAGCCACCACCTGCAGCCCATCAGCCCAGGAGGTTAAGAAGCCACTCCACACAGCATGCGGCGCCAGATCGTTGACTAACCAACCTAGTGGGTACACGTCTCTAGCTCCCTGCCTCGTCTGTCTTTTGAACCTTGCCTTACCCTGTTCTCCCTGTCTTCCCAGTTCCTGCCTGACCCACGCCTGTACGATTACCCCGCTCCTGCCTGACCCACGCCTGTACGACAACCCTGCTCCTGCCTGACCCACGCCTGTACGACAACCCTGCTCCTGCCTGACCCACGCCTGTACGACAACCCCGCTCCTGCCTGACCATCGCCTGTACGACTACCACGCTCCTGCCTGACCATCGCCTGTACGACTACCACGTCCCCGCCTGACCCACGCCTGTCTACGGATCACGTTACTGCCTGCCTCTCCCCGGATCGCAATAAACGTGCCTACGGGCTTTCACCCCAATCGTGTCTGCTCTTGGGTCCTCCATCCTGATCCTTAACACCTATAAAGCAACTGGTTATTCACCAGATCACTGATGAAGAGGAGGTTCACCCAGGAACTCATATTACCCAGAGCCATCACTGCTAGTCCTCTAATCAACCAGTATCAACACATCATTTATATGACAACTTGGTTAAACAAAGCTCAGAGAGCAATATGTACTCTATTCTGTCTTCAATTGGGGGTGTTTTTGTCAAAGAATTAATACAGAATAATTGTAGAAAATTCTTACTCTAAAGTTTATCCCCATTATGGACTTACTTGTTTTCTCTAAGTCAGTGTGTCAGATCCAGAAGTCACTAGCTACTCTGATGAGGTGGAATGGATCACTGACTGTTTAAGTGTCTGCGTCAGCAACGTCTACTATGACATCATAAAAGCAATGGGAGATGTAACGTGGCGAGGCGCCCTCTAGTGGTTTTGATAGGGGTGTGGAAGTGTTGGAGTCGGACTGATGAGTGCATTTTTGAAATAGGATATCTACATTAGGTAAACACGGGTGTAATTAATAAAAAGGCGAGGTTGCTGCGAGTGGTTGCTAAGCAAAGCGTTGACTAAGTGTAGTCACAAGCACCAACCCCCCTCTCCCCCCGCCGGGACGGCTCCCTCTCCCTCTCTCCTCCCCGATAGGTAGATTTGGGTAGCGTTCTTTGAGCGCGAAGGACGACCGAGAGGCGAGATTAGAGTTCGTTCAAGTAATAATAAAAAAAAGGGTCCCATAGCCATTGAATTGGTAGTAGCCTAGGCTATTTTGAGGTTGGTCATTTCTCCGAGTGAGAATTGTGAAGCGTGGCGAGTGAACGTGAGAATAGGCTGCAGTGCGTGTGTCTGAGACTTGGCAGCCCCGGGTTTCACTGATCTAGCGGTCAGTAAATTCGACCAAATTTCAAGAGGTGGACATCACTGGATTCATCTCGGCATACAGATAATTCAAGAGCAATTGACTCATGTTTACGAAGCACACCAACATAGTGCTCTGATCAGTACGAGTCCTCACTAAGACTAGACGAAGGGCACACATCACACCAGCCTTAAAATCACTACACTGGTTAACTGTCAACTCTAGAATAGACTTTAAAATACTAATACTAGTCTATAAATCTCTCCACAGTCACGCACCAGAAAACATTTCAGACATGCTTGTCAGGTACATGCCCAACAGACCACTCAGATCCTCAGGTACTGAACTCGTAACAGTCCCAAAAGCCAGGACCAAGAAACACGGAGAGGCAGCTTTTAGTTTCTATGCCCCCAACTTCTGGAACTCCCTGCCGGAGTGCCTAAGAAGGGTCGAAACAACGGAGGTCTTCAAGCAAGATCTCAAGACGTACCTTTTTGGCCTAGCCTACAATCACTAGCCAGGACCTTGAGACACAGAAAGGCAGCCTCAAACCTACCTGTGAATCCTCTGTATACATTGGTGTATATCCTGCTATGTATATCAAGTTGTGTACAGAAGCTGGTTGCCCTGAAACAGGCTTGTTCTGTTCTGATATCTGTGTTGCTTCAAAGGCTCAGCGTGCTTCTAACCGTTTTCTGTCTCCCCTAGTGCCTCTCTCTCTTCCTCCTACCTTCTAACCAGGTCCAGTGGATGCCCCACTGACACCCGCACACCACTCTGAGTCCGATAGATACCCCCGTGTCAGCTGTGGATGTCGTAGTATTTAGTTAACACACACACACACGTACACACATCAGTCCACATCCGGCTTAGGCCTGGACCTGGGCCCAGTCCCCCTTCCCCTCACCCTAACCCGGGTCCGTATCCTTTTCCTACCCCCTCTCTACCCCAACCCCTGCCTCTATCTGGGCCCAGGCACATTCACGCACACACAGACATACACCAGTGTTTGCCATGTCTCTCCTATTATGTTTTTAGCCTCTCTTACTCTGAAAATGTAATTTCATGTAATTTATTGCTTTATAAATGTTCTTAGCCGGTAGACAAACATACTCCAGGAGCTTGCTCGATTTCCTTGTTGAGAGGGATCAGGGAAGAATTTGTACAGCTTACTTTTTGCTTCCCTCTGGAATATGTAGGGATGGGATGTGTCCCCACCTCCCTTGTTCTCTGTAAAGCGCATTGTGTTGCCTCTGGGTATGAAATGCGCTATACAAATACAGCTTTGATTGATTGATTGATACCACTTCATATCACAGCGAGCATACTGTAGCTATACAGCTCTTTACAACACAGGACAGTAGGTCTATACCTAGCTGTACAGCACTTTACAACATACAACAGTAGTCATATACCTACTGTAGCTACTGTATACAAGTACTTTACAATACAGCACAATAGACCTATACCTAGCAGCACATTAGGCCTATATTTAGATATACAGGACTTTCCAACACAGCACAGTAGGCCTAGCTGGATAACACTTTACCAAACAGAAACCAAAAGAATCAAGTATTATTATTATTATTATATTAATCTGCCCCAGTCTGACTGAAGTCCTATAAAGCAAGTGGTTATTCACCAGATCACTGATGAAGAGGAGGTTCACCCAGGAACTCATATTACCCAGAGCCATCACTGCTAGTCCTCTAATCAACCAGTATCAACACATCATTTATATGACAACTTGGTTAAACAAAGCTCAGAGAGCAATATGTACTCTATTCTGTCTTCAATTGGGGGTGTTTTTGTCAAAGAATGAATATAGAATAATTGTAGAAAATTCTTACTATAAAGTTTATCCCCATTATGGACTTACTTGTTTTCTCTAAGTCAGTGTGTCAGATCCAGAAGTCACTAGCTACTCTGATGAGGTGGAATGGATCACTGACTGTTTAAGTGTCTGCGTCAGCAACGTCTACTATGACATCATAAAAGCAATGGGAGATGTAACGTGGCGAGGCGCCCTCTAGTGGTTTTGATAGGGGTGTGGAAGTGTTGGAGTCGGACTGATGAGTGCATTTTTGAAATAGGATATCTACATTAGGTAAACACGGGTGTAATTAATAAAAAGGCGAGGTTGCTGCGAGTGGTTGCTAAGCAAAGCGTTCACTAAGTGTAGTCACAAGCACCAACCCCCCTCTCCCCCCGCCGGGACGGCTCCCTCTCCCTCTCTCCTCCCCGATAGGTAGATTTGGGGAGCGTTCTTTGAGCGCGAAGGACGACCGAGAGGCGAGATTAGAGTTCGTTCAAGTAATAATAAAAAAAAGGATCCCATAGCCATTGAATTGGTAGTAGCCTAGGCTATTTTGAGGTTGGTCATTTCTCCGAGTGAGAATTGTGAAGCGTGGCGAGTGAACGTGAGAATAGGCTGCAATGCGTGTGTCTGAGACTTGGCAGCCCCGGGTTTCACTGATCTACCGGTCAGTAAATCCGAACAAATTTCAAGAGGTGGACATCACTGGATTAATCTCGGCATACAGATAATTCAAGATTGACTCATGTTTACGAAGCGCACCAGCATAGTGCTCTGATCAGCTGCACTCTCCAGTGAAGTTCTCAAAACGCGACAGATGCCCGGATCAGTAGCCTAGATCTCATTGTATTACAGTATTTTAGCAGACGCTTTTATCCAAAGCAACTAACAATAATTGCATTTAACTAGGAAAGGCCAATGTTGGGCTACTAGCCTACTAGGCTACTTGCCAGAACTTACAAGTGCATCTCCTTTCTAAAACAAGTGACTAAGATCATAATCTAGTGCTGAAGGCAAAGTGCAAGAATTGCAATCTAAAATACAATAGAGGGAGGATCGTTGTAGTTCTCTCTGTAAAATAACTCAAACTGAGGGACGGTAGGCCTAGCTGGATAACACTTTACCAAACAGAAACCAAAAGAATCAAGTATTATTATTATTATTATATTTATCTGCCCCAGTCTGACTGAAGTCCTATTGTCACAACCCATGCCTCTAACCCTGCCTCTCTGCCTGCCCCTAACCCTATCTCCGAGAACGAGTCCCCTGGCACCTCCCAGAGGGCGCAGAGGGAACTGCGGGCTCGTCGGCGTGAGCAGCTGCCGGTCATTCCGGTGATTGCACCCCATCCTGGCCAGCCACCACCTGCAGCCCATCAGCCCAGGAGGTTAAGAAGCCACTCCACACAGCATGCGGCGCCAGATCGTTGACTAACCAACCTAGTGGGTACACGTCTCTAGCTCCCTGCCTCGTCTGTCTTTTGAACCTTGCCTTACCCTGTTCTCCCTGTCTTCCCAGTTCCTGCCTGACCCACGCCTGTACGATTACCCCGCTCCTGCCTGACCCACGCCTGTACGACAACCCTGCTCCTGCCTGACCCACGCCTGTACGACAACCCTGCTCCTGCCTGACCCACGCCTGTACGACAACCCCGCTCCTGCCTGACCATCGCCTGTACGACTACCACGCTCCTGCCTGACCATCGCCTGTACGACTACCACGTCTCCGCCTGACCCACGCCTGTCTACGGATCACGTTACTGCCTGCCTCTCCCCGGATCGCAATAAACGTGCCTACGGGCTTTCACCCCAATCGTGTCTGCTCTTGGGTCCTCCATCCTGATCCTTAACAGAACGATCTGGCCAAGACATGGACCCAGCGGACGTCGACGCCATACGCACTGCCATCGCCAGCCAAGGTACGCTGATTGGGAGACACGACTCTGACCTCCAACATGCGGCCAGTGCCATGCAGGGCCTCTCCACCAGCGTGAACGCGCTCGCCACCCAGGCAGCCCCAACCGACCAGGGCCTGCAGGCTCTCACCCAGGAGTTCCGGAACCTGATCGCCCACCTTACCCCTCTCCAGGCCCCAGCACCACCCCAGGACCCAGCACCACCCCAGGACCAGCCCGCCGCTCCAGCTCCTGGCGAGGCCGCTTCCCCCGCTCTGCCCCGGAGAGAGCCCAAGCTCTCCAACCCCAGGCCATTCGACGGCGACCTGGCTGAGTGCGGGTCCTTCCTGATGCAGTGCAAATTCATTTTCGCTCACCAGCCTAGCCGGTATTCTGGGGACGCGGAGAGGATTGCCTTCGTCTCCAACCTGTTGACCGGCCAACCCCTCCGCTGGTTTGAAGCAGTCTGGGAGTCAGGGGCAGCCTGTTTCGGGTCCTTCGAGACTTTCTGTGTGGAGTTTAGAAAGGTTTTCGACCATCCAGCCCACGGCCGCGACTCTGCCTCACGCCTGCTCCATCTCCAGCAGGGCACCCGGAGTGTGGCAGAATTCTCTGTGGAGTTCCGCATCCTGGCTGCGGGGAGCGGGTGGAACGATGCCGCCCTCCAGACCGCTTTCCGCTCAGGCCTCACAGAGACTATTAAGGATGAGCTGGCGCTCAGGGAAGATGCCACCTCCCTGGACAACCTCATCTCGCTCGCCGTGAAGGTGGACAACAGGCTCCGGGAGCGCAGGAGAGAAAGAGCCACCCGTCCCTCTGGCTCTGTCCGGCCCCCCAGTCACCGTCCCCCAGGCCAGCCGGCCCCCTTCTCGTCTCGCCCCGACTCCGCCCCCCTGCGCTCCTCTGCTCTGTCTGCCTCTCCATCCCCTGAGGACGAGCCCATGGTATTGGGCGGGGCTCATCTGACCGCTGAGGAGCGCCTCCGGAGGGTTACAGAGGGGCTCTGTTTCTATTGTGGCGGCCCTGGACACACCCGGAACACCTGCCCGAACCGCCCAAAAGCTCCAGCCCGTCGGTGAGAGGGGTGTCACTGATGGGCGGCGTACTCACCCCCAGCCACCAGGGGCGCCTGCACTTGGAAGCCGTGGTCACATCTAACAACCGGCCATTCCCCGTACCTGCTCTGATTGACTCGGGCGCGGACGACTGCTTCATCGATGCCACGCTCGTCCGTCAGGCCGGCATCCCCACACAACTCCGGGACACGCCCCTTGCCGTTCACGACCTCAGCGGGAGACTGCTGGCCGAGGTCACCCAGGTCACAAAGCCCTTGGAGATCCGTCTGTCTGGCAACCACCACGAGACCCTCTCCCTGCTGGTGTTCTCATCACCCCAGAGTCCCCTCGTCCTGGGGCAGACCTGGCTCCGGCGCCACAACCCCCACATCGACTGGGAGACCAACAGGGTGATTGGCTGGAGTCATCACTGCCACAGGACCTGTCTCACCTCTGCCACCCCGCCTACAGAGGGCGTCAGCGCCTCACTGGAGCCACCTGACCTGTCCACGGTTCCCTCCATCTACCATGACCTCGGAGAGGCGTTCAGCAAACAGAGGGCCCTCTCCCTGCCTCCTCACCGCCCCTACGACTGTGCCATTGAACTGCTTTCAGGAGCGCCCCTGCCCTCCGGCCGTCTGTTCAACTTGTCTCGTCCTGAGAGAGAGGCCATGGAGAAATACATCCACGAGTCCCTGAACGCCGGCCTCATCAAGCCCTCCAGCTCACCCGTAGGAGCGGGCTTCTTCTTCGTGGGCAAGAAAGACGGCACCCTACGCCCGTGCATCGACTACCGGCGATTGAACGACATTACAGTCAAGAACCGCTACCCCCTGCCGCTCATCGCCTCCGCCTTCGAACCGCTCCAGGGCGCCACAGTGTTCTCCAAGCTCGACCTCAGGAACGCTTACCACCTGGTGCGCATCAGGAAAGGAGACGAGTGGAAGACGGCCTTTAACACCCCCGTCGGGCACTTTGAGTACCGCGTCATGCCCTTCGGCCTAACCAACGCCCCGGCCGTGTTCCAAGCCCTAGTGAACGACGTCCTCAGAGACCTCCTCAACCACACCGTCTTCGTCTACCTGGATGACATCCTCGTCTTCTCGCGCACCATGGAGGAGCACACCGGGCACGTCAGGCAGGTCCTCCAGAGGCTCATGGAGAACAGGCTCTACCTCAAGGCGGAGAAATGCGAGTTTCACGTGCCCACGATCCAGTTCCTGGGTTTCGTCATTGAGGCCGGGAGGGTGAGGGCTTCCCCAGAGAAGATCAGGGCGGTGGTTGAGTGGCCGGTCCCCACCACCCGCAAGGAGCTCCAACGGTTCCTGGGGTTCGCTAACTTTTACCGGAGGTTTATCCGGAACTACAGCCGGGTGGCGAGCCCCATGACAGCGCTGACATCCACGGCCATCCCCTTCGCCTGGACCCCTGCGGCGGACGTGGCCTTCAAGGCCCTCAAGGCCCTGTTCACCTCCGCACCTGTCCTCATCCAACCGGACCCCTCACTCCAATTCGTCCTGGAGGTTGACGCCTCCGACACGGGGGTTGGGGCGGTCCTGTCCCAGAGGGCCGTGACGGACGGCAAGCTCCACCCCTGCGCCTTCTTCTCCCGCCGCTTGGAGCCGGCCGAGAGGAACTACGACGTAGGAAACAGGGAGCTTCTCGCGGTCCAACTCGCACTGCAGGAGTGGAGGCACTGGCTGGAGGGGACGGAGCAGCCGATCATCGTGTGGACTGACCACAAGAACCTGATCTACATCCGGGACGCAAAGAGGCTGAATCCCCGGCAGGCCAGGTGGGCTCTGTTTTTCGGCCGCTTCAATTTCACCCTGACCTACCGACCAGGGTCCCGCAATGTGAAGCCAGATGCTCTCTCACGCCAGTTCTCGCCCCCGGAGCGGAGTGCAGAGCTGGACACTATTCTGCCCTCCTCCTGTGTGGTGGGTGCTCTCACTTGGGAGGTAGAGGGGATCGTGAGGGAGGCCCAGAGGACTCAGCCAGACCTAGGCGGTGGTCCGGCAAACCGCCTCTTTGTGCCTGACCGGGTCCGTACCCAGGTCCTCCAGTGGGCCCACACGTCCCAGTTCGCCTGTCACCCAGGAGCCAGCCGCACGCTAACCCTGCTTAGGCGCCGGTTCTGGTGGCCCACCATGGCCGTCGACACCACCAAGTACGTCCAGGCCTGTACGGTGTGTGCCCGGAGTAAGTCCTCCCACCAGCCCCCTTCAGGACTTCTGCGTCCCCTGCCTGTTCCCGGCCGACCCTGGAGCCACATTGGGTTGGACTTCGTCACCGGTCTCCCCCCATCCCAGGGAAACACGGTGATCCTGACCATCATTGACCGTTTCTCGAAGGCTGCCCACTTCGTGCCGCTGCCTAAGCTCCCCTCTGCCTCTGAGACTGCGGACCTGCTGGTGACTCACGTGGTCCGTCTCCATGGCATCCCCCTCGACATTGTGTCAGACAGGGGGCCGCAGTTCACCTCTCGGGTCTGGAGGGAGTTCTGTCGGGCTATGGGGGCCACTGTCAGCCTGTCCTCGGGCTTCCACCCCCAGACCAACGGGCAGGCGGAACGGGCCAACCAGTACCTGGGCACTGCCCTGCGGTGCATCACGGGCCGGAGCCCGGCCTCTTGGAGCGAGCGCATCTCCTGGGTCGAGTACGCCCACAACACCCTGCCCAACGCCTCCTCAGGTCAGTCCCCGTTTGAGTGCTCCCTGGGTTACCAACCACCCCTTTTTCCTGAGCAGGAGGAGGAGCTGGCTGTCCCGTCAGTCCAGGCCCACATTGACCGCTGCCGCAGGATCTGGAGGACCGCCCGCTCGGCCCTGCTCCGCTCCACCCGCAGAAGCCAGCGGTATGCCGACCAGCGTCGGACCCCGGCCCCCAACTATGTGCCTGGCCAGGAGGTCTGGCTCTCCTCCAGGGACATTCCGCTGCAGGCAGGTTGCAGGAAGCTGGTCCCCCGCTTCCTCGGCCCCTACATCATTGAGAGCGTGGTCAACCCTGTGGCGGTCAAGCTCAGGTTGCCCCCCGCCATGAGGATCCACCCGGTCTTCCACGTCTCCAGGATCAAACCTGTGAAGGTCAGTCCCCTTTGCCCCCCAGGCGATGCTCCTCCCCCCGTCCGCCTCATCGACGACCATCCGGCCTGGACTGTCCGGCGGTTGCTGAGGGTCCGTCGCCGGGGCCGGGGTCTGCAATACCTTGTCGATTGGGAGGGTTATGGGCCTGAGGAGCAAAGCTGGGTGCCCCGCAGGCACATCCTGGACCCCTCTCTTGTCCGGGATTTCCACCGGGCCCACCCTGGCCTGCCTGGTCGGTCGCCGGGAGTCGCCCGTAGAGGGGGGGGTCCTGTCACAACCCATGCCTCTAACCCTGCCTCTCTGCCTGCCCCTAACCCTATCTCCGAGAACGAGTCCCCTGGCACCTCCCAGAGGGCGCAGAGGGAACTGCGGGCTCGTCGGCGTGAGCAGCTGCCGGTCATTCCGGTGATTGCACCCCATCCTGGCCAGCCACCACCTGCAGCCCATCAGCCCAGGAGGTTAAGAAGCCACTCCACACAGCATGCGGCGCCAGATCGTTGACTAACCAACCTAGTGGGTACACGTCTCTAGCTCCCTGCCTCGTCTGTCTTTTGAACCTTGCCTTACCCTGTTCTCCCTGTCTTCCCAGTTCCTGCCTGACCCACGCCTGTACGATTACCCCGCTCCTGCCTGACCCACGCCTGTACGACAACCCTGCTCCTGCCTGACCCACGCCTGTACGACAACCCTGCTCCTGCCTGACCCACGCCTGTACGACAACCCCGCTCCTGCCTGACCATCGCCTGTACGACTACCACGCTCCTGCCTGACCATCGCCTGTACGACTACCACGTCCCCGCCTGACCCACGCCTGTCTACGGATCACGTTACTGCCTGCCTCTCCCCGGATCGCAATAAACGTGCCTACGGGCTTTCACCCCAATCGTGTCTGCTCTTGGGTCCTCCATCCTGATCCTTAACACCTATAAAGCAACTGGTTATTCACCAGATCACTGATGAAGAGGAGGTTCACCCAGGAACTCATATTACCCAGAGCCATCACTGCTAGTCCTCTAATCAACCAGTATCAACACATCATTTATATGACAACTTGGTTAAACAAAGCTCAGAGAGCAATATGTACTCTATTCTGTCTTCAATTGGGGGTGTTTTTGTCAAAGAATTAATACAGAATAATTGTAGAAAATTCTTACTCTAAAGTTTATCCCCATTATGGACTTACTTGTTTTCTCTAAGTCAGTGTGTCAGATCCAGAAGTCACTAGCTACTCTGATGAGGTGGAATGGATCACTGACTGTTTAAGTGTCTGCGTCAGCAACGTCTACTATGACATCATAAAAGCAATGGGAGATGTAACGTGGCGAGGCGCCCTCTAGTGGTTTTGATAGGGGTGTGGAAGTGTTGGAGTCGGACTGATGAGTGCATTTTTGAAATAGGATATCTACATTAGGTAAACACGGGTGTAATTAATAAAAAGGCGAGGTTGCTGCGAGTGGTTGCTAAGCAAAGCGTTGACTAAGTGTAGTCACAAGCACCAACCCCCCTCTCCCCCCGCCGGGACGGCTCCCTCTCCCTCTCTCCTCCCCGATAGGTAGATTTGGGTAGCGTTCTTTGAGCGCGAAGGACGACCGAGAGGCGAGATTAGAGTTCGTTCAAGTAATAATAAAAAAAAGGGTCCCATAGCCATTGAATTGGTAGTAGCCTAGGCTATTTTGAGGTTGGTCATTTCTCCGAGTGAGAATTGTGAAGCGTGGCGAGTGAACGTGAGAATAGGCTGCAGTGCGTGTGTCTGAGACTTGGCAGCCCCGGGTTTCACTGATCTAGCGGTCAGTAAATTCGACCAAATTTCAAGAGGTGGACATCACTGGATTCATCTCGGCATACAGATAATTCAAGAGCAATTGACTCATGTTTACGAAGCACACCAACATAGTGCTCTGATCAGTACGAGTCCTCACTAAGACTAGACGAAGGGCACACATCACACCAGCCTTAAAATCACTACACTGGTTAACTGTCAACTCTAGAATAGACTTTAAAATACTAATACTAGTCTATAAATCTCTCCACAGTCACGCACCAGAAAACATTTCAGACATGCTTGTCAGGTACATGCCCAACAGACCACTCAGATCCTCAGGTACTGAACTCGTAACAGTCCCAAAAGCCAGGACCAAGAAACACGGAGAGGCAGCTTTTAGTTTCTATGCCCCCAACTTCTGGAACTCCCTGCCGGAGTGCCTAAGAAGGGTCGAAACAACGGAGGTCTTCAAGCAAGATCTCAAGACGTACCTTTTTGGCCTAGCCTACAATCACTAGCCAGGACCTTGAGACACAGAAAGGCAGCCTCAAACCTACCTGTGAATCCTCTGTATACATTGGTGTATATCCTGCTATGTATATCAAGTTGTGTACAGAAGCTGGTTGCCCTGAAACAGGCTTGTTCTGTTCTGATATCTGTGTTGCTTCAAAGGCTCAGCGTGCTTCTAACCGTTTTCTGTCTCCCCTAGTGCCTCTCTCTCTTCCTCCTACCTTCTAACCAGGTCCAGTGGATGCCCCACTGACACCCGCACACCACTCTGAGTCCGATAGATACCCCCGTGTCAGCTGTGGATGTCGTAGTATTTAGTTAACACACACACACACGTACACACATCAGTCCACATCCGGCTTAGGCCTGGACCTGGGCCCAGTCCCCCTTCCCCTCACCCTAACCCGGGTCCGTATCCTTTTCCTACCCCCTCTCTACCCCAACCCCTGCCTCTATCTGGGCCCAGGCACATTCACGCACACACAGACATACACCAGTGTTTGCCATGTCTCTCCTATTATGTTTTTAGCCTCTCTTACTCTGAAAATGTAATTTCATGTAATTTATTGCTTTATAAATGTTCTTAGCCGGTAGACAAACATACTCCAGGAGCTTGCTCGATTTCCTTGTTGAGAGGGATCAGGGAAGAATTTGTACAGCTTACTTTTTGCTTCCCTCTGGAATATGTAGGGATGGGATGTGTCCCCACCTCCCTTGTTCTCTGTAAAGCGCATTGTGTTGCCTCTGGGTATGAAATGCGCTATACAAATACAGCTTTGATTGATTGATTGATACCACTTCATATCACAGCGAGCATACTGTAGCTATACAGCTCTTTACAACACAGGACAGTAGGTCTATACCTAGCTGTACAGCACTTTACAACATACAACAGTAGTCATATACCTACTGTAGCTACTGTATACAAGTACTTTACAATACAGCACAATAGACCTATACCTAGCAGCACATTAGGCCTATATTTAGATATACAGGACTTTCCAACACAGCACAGTAGGCCTAGCTGGATAACACTTTACCAAACAGAAACCAAAAGAATCAAGTATTATTATTATTATTATATTAATCTGCCCCAGTCTGACTGAAGTCCTATAAAGCAAGTGGTTATTCACCAGATCACTGATGAAGAGGAGGTTCACCCAGGAACTCATATTACCCAGAGCCATCACTGCTAGTCCTCTAATCAACCAGTATCAACACATCATTTATATGACAACTTGGTTAAACAAAGCTCAGAGAGCAATATGTACTCTATTCTGTCTTCAATTGGGGGTGTTTTTGTCAAAGAATGAATATAGAATAATTGTAGAAAATTCTTACTATAAAGTTTATCCCCATTATGGACTTACTTGTTTTCTCTAAGTCAGTGTGTCAGATCCAGAAGTCACTAGCTACTCTGATGAGGTGGAATGGATCACTGACTGTTTAAGTGTCTGCGTCAGCAACGTCTACTATGACATCATAAAAGCAATGGGAGATGTAACGTGGCGAGGCGCCCTCTAGTGGTTTTGATAGGGGTGTGGAAGTGTTGGAGTCGGACTGATGAGTGCATTTTTGAAATAGGATATCTACATTAGGTAAACACGGGTGTAATTAATAAAAAGGCGAGGTTGCTGCGAGTGGTTGCTAAGCAAAGCGTTCACTAAGTGTAGTCACAAGCACCAACCCCCCTCTCCCCCCGCCGGGACGGCTCCCTCTCCCTCTCTCCTCCCCGATAGGTAGATTTGGGGAGCGTTCTTTGAGCGCGAAGGACGACCGAGAGGCGAGATTAGAGTTCGTTCAAGTAATAATAAAAAAAAGGATCCCATAGCCATTGAATTGGTAGTAGCCTAGGCTATTTTGAGGTTGGTCATTTCTCCGAGTGAGAATTGTGAAGCGTGGCGAGTGAACGTGAGAATAGGCTGCAATGCGTGTGTCTGAGACTTGGCAGCCCCGGGTTTCACTGATCTACCGGTCAGTAAATCCGAACAAATTTCAAGAGGTGGACATCACTGGATTAATCTCGGCATACAGATAATTCAAGATTGACTCATGTTTACGAAGCGCACCAGCATAGTGCTCTGATCAGCTGCACTCTCCAGTGAAGTTCTCAAAACGCGACAGATGCCCGGATCAGTAGCCTAGATCTCATTGTATTACAGTATTTTAGCAGACGCTTTTATCCAAAGCAACTAACAATAATTGCATTTAACTAGGAAAGGCCAATGTTGGGCTACTAGCCTACTAGGCTACTTGCCAGAACTTACAAGTGCATCTCCTTTCTAAAACAAGTGACTAAGATCATAATCTAGTGCTGAAGGCAAAGTGCAAGAATTGCAATCTAAAATACAATAGAGGGAGGATCGTTGTAGTTCTCTCTGTAAAATAACTCAAACTGAGGGACGGTAGGCCTAGCTGGATAACACTTTACCAAACAGAAACCAAAAGAATCAAGTATTATTATTATTATTATATTTATCTGCCCCAGTCTGACTGAAGTCCTATTGTCACAACCCATGCCTCTAACCCTGCCTCTCTGCCTGCCCCTAACCCTATCTCCGAGAACGAGTCCCCTGGCACCTCCCAGAGGGCGCAGAGGGAACTGCGGGCTCGTCGGCGTGAGCAGCTGCCGGTCATTCCGGTGATTGCACCCCATCCTGGCCAGCCACCACCTGCAGCCCATCAGCCCAGGAGGTTAAGAAGCCACTCCACACAGCATGCGGCGCCAGATCGTTGACTAACCAACCTAGTGGGTACACGTCTCTAGCTCCCTGCCTCGTCTGTCTTTTGAACCTTGCCTTACCCTGTTCTCCCTGTCTTCCCAGTTCCTGCCTGACCCACGCCTGTACGATTACCCCGCTCCTGCCTGACCCACGCCTGTACGACAACCCTGCTCCTGCCTGACCCACGCCTGTACGACAACCCTGCTCCTGCCTGACCCACGCCTGTACGACAACCCCGCTCCTGCCTGACCATCGCCTGTACGACTACCACGCTCCTGCCTGACCATCGCCTGTACGACTACCACGTCTCCGCCTGACCCACGCCTGTCTACGGATCACGTTACTGCCTGCCTCTCCCCGGATCGCAATAAACGTGCCTACGGGCTTTCACCCCAATCGTGTCTGCTCTTGGGTCCTCCATCCTGATCCTTAACAGAACGATCTGGCCAAGACATGGACCCAGCGGACGTCGACGCCATACGCACTGCCATCGCCAGCCAAGGTACGCTGATTGGGAGACACGACTCTGACCTCCAACATGCGGCCAGTGCCATGCAGGGCCTCTCCACCAGCGTGAACGCGCTCGCCACCCAGGCAGCCCCAACCGACCAGGGCCTGCAGGCTCTCACCCAGGAGTTCCGGAACCTGATCGCCCACCTTACCCCTCTCCAGGCCCCAGCACCACCCCAGGACCCAGCACCACCCCAGGACCAGCCCGCCGCTCCAGCTCCTGGCGAGGCCGCTTCCCCCGCTCTGCCCCGGAGAGAGCCCAAGCTCTCCAACCCCAGGCCATTCGACGGCGACCTGGCTGAGTGCGGGTCCTTCCTGATGCAGTGCAAATTCATTTTCGCTCACCAGCCTAGCCGGTATTCTGGGGACGCGGAGAGGATTGCCTTCGTCTCCAACCTGTTGACCGGCCAACCCCTCCGCTGGTTTGAAGCAGTCTGGGAGTCAGGGGCAGCCTGTTTCGGGTCCTTCGAGACTTTCTGTGTGGAGTTTAGAAAGGTTTTCGACCATCCAGCCCACGGCCGCGACTCTGCCTCACGCCTGCTCCATCTCCAGCAGGGCACCCGGAGTGTGGCAGAATTCTCTGTGGAGTTCCGCATCCTGGCTGCGGGGAGCGGGTGGAACGATGCCGCCCTCCAGACCGCTTTCCGCTCAGGCCTCACAGAGACTATTAAGGATGAGCTGGCGCTCAGGGAAGATGCCACCTCCCTGGACAACCTCATCTCGCTCGCCGTGAAGGTGGACAACAGGCTCCGGGAGCGCAGGAGAGAAAGAGCCACCCGTCCCTCTGGCTCTGTCCGGCCCCCCAGTCACCGTCCCCCAGGCCAGCCGGCCCCCTTCTCGTCTCGCCCCGACTCCGCCCCCCTGCGCTCCTCTGCTCTGTCTGCCTCTCCATCCCCTGAGGACGAGCCCATGGTATTGGGCGGGGCTCATCTGACCGCTGAGGAGCGCCTCCGGAGGGTTACAGAGGGGCTCTGTTTCTATTGTGGCGGCCCTGGACACACCCGGAACACCTGCCCGAACCGCCCAAAAGCTCCAGCCCGTCGGTGAGAGGGGTGTCACTGATGGGCGGCGTACTCACCCCCAGCCACCAGGGGCGCCTGCACTTGGAAGCCGTGGTCACATCTAACAACCGGCCATTCCCCGTACCTGCTCTGATTGACTCGGGCGCGGACGACTGCTTCATCGATGCCACGCTCGTCCGTCAGGCCGGCATCCCCACACAACTCCGGGACACGCCCCTTGCCGTTCACGACCTCAGCGGGAGACTGCTGGCCGAGGTCACCCAGGTCACAAAGCCCTTGGAGATCCGTCTGTCTGGCAACCACCACGAGACCCTCTCCCTGCTGGTGTTCTCATCACCCCAGAGTCCCCTCGTCCTGGGGCAGACCTGGCTCCGGCGCCACAACCCCCACATCGACTGGGAGACCAACAGGGTGATTGGCTGGAGTCATCACTGCCACAGGACCTGTCTCACCTCTGCCACCCCGCCTACAGAGGGCGTCAGCGCCTCACTGGAGCCACCTGACCTGTCCACGGTTCCCTCCATCTACCATGACCTCGGAGAGGCGTTCAGCAAACAGAGGGCCCTCTCCCTGCCTCCTCACCGCCCCTACGACTGTGCCATTGAACTGCTTTCAGGAGCGCCCCTGCCCTCCGGCCGTCTGTTCAACTTGTCTCGTCCTGAGAGAGAGGCCATGGAGAAATACATCCACGAGTCCCTGAACGCCGGCCTCATCAAGCCCTCCAGCTCACCCGTAGGAGCGGGCTTCTTCTTCGTGGGCAAGAAAGACGGCACCCTACGCCCGTGCATCGACTACCGGCGATTGAACGACATTACAGTCAAGAACCGCTACCCCCTGCCGCTCATCGCCTCCGCCTTCGAACCGCTCCAGGGCGCCACAGTGTTCTCCAAGCTCGACCTCAGGAACGCTTACCACCTGGTGCGCATCAGGAAAGGAGACGAGTGGAAGACGGCCTTTAACACCCCCGTCGGGCACTTTGAGTACCGCGTCATGCCCTTCGGCCTAACCAACGCCCCGGCCGTGTTCCAAGCCCTAGTGAACGACGTCCTCAGAGACCTCCTCAACCACACCGTCTTCGTCTACCTGGATGACATCCTCGTCTTCTCGCGCACCATGGAGGAGCACACCGGGCACGTCAGGCAGGTCCTCCAGAGGCTCATGGAGAACAGGCTCTACCTCAAGGCGGAGAAATGCGAGTTTCACGTGCCCACGATCCAGTTCCTGGGTTTCGTCATTGAGGCCGGGAGGGTGAGGGCTTCCCCAGAGAAGATCAGGGCGGTGGTTGAGTGGCCGGTCCCCACCACCCGCAAGGAGCTCCAACGGTTCCTGGGGTTCGCTAACTTTTACCGGAGGTTTATCCGGAACTACAGCCGGGTGGCGAGCCCCATGACAGCGCTGACATCCACGGCCATCCCCTTCGCCTGGACCCCTGCAGCGGACGTGGCCTTCAAGGCCCTCAAGGCCCTGTTCACCTCCGCACCTGTCCTCATCCAACCGGACCCCTCACTCCAATTCGTCCTGGAGGTTGACGCCTCCGACACGGGGGTTGGGGCGGTCCTGTCCCAGAGGGCCGTGACGGACGGCAAGCTCCACCCCTGCGCCTTCTTCTCCCGCCGCTTGGAGCCGGCCGAGATGAACTACGACGTAGGAAACAGGGAGCTTCTCGCGGTCCAACTCGCACTGCAGGAGTGGAGGCACTGGCTGGAGGGGACGGAGCAGCCGATCATCGTGTGGACTGACCACAAGAACCTGATCTACATCCGGGACGCAAAGAGGCTGAATCCCCGGCAGGCCAGGTGGGCTCTGTTTTTCGGCCGCTTCAATTTCACCCTGACCTACCGACCAGGGTCCCGCAATGTGAAGCCAGATGCTCTCTCACGCCAGTTCTCGCCCCCGGAGCGGAGTGCAGAGCTGGACACTATTCTGCCCTCCTCCTGTGTGGTGGGTGCTCTCACTTGGTAGGTAGAGGGGATCGTGAGGGAGGCCCAGAGGACTCAGCCAGACCTAGGCGGTGGTCCGGCAAACCGCCTCTTTGTGCCTGACCGGGTCCGTACCCAGGTCCTCCAGTGGGCCCACACGTCCCAGTTCGCCTGTCACCCAGGAGCCAGCCGCACGCTAACCCTGCTTAGGCGCCGGTTCTGGTGGCCCACCATGGCCGTCGACACCACCAAGTACGTCCAGGCCTGTACGGTGTGTGCCCGGAGTAAGTCCTCCCACCAGCCCCCTTCAGGACTTCTGCGTCCCCTGCCTGTTCCCGGCCGACCCTGGAGCCACATTGGGTTGGACTTCGTCACCGGTCTCCCCCCATCCCAGGGAAACACGGTGATCCTGACCATCATTGACCGTTTCTCGAAGGCTGCCCACTTCGTGCCGCTGCCTAAGCTCCCCTCTGCCTCTGAGACTGCGGACCTGCTGGTGACTCACGTGGTCCGTCTCCATGGCATCCCCCTCGACATTGTGTCAGACAGGGGGCCGCAGTTCACCTCTCGGGTCTGGAGGGAGTTCTGTCGGGCTATGGGGGCCACTGTCAGCCTGTCCTCGGGCTTCCACCCCCAGACCAACGGGCAGGCGGAACGGGCCAACCAGTACCTGGGCACTGCCCTGCGGTGCATCACGGGCCGGAGCCCGGCCTCTTGGAGCGAGCGCATCTCCTGGGTCGAGTACGCCCACAACACCCTGCCCAACGCCTCCTCAGGTCAGTCCCCGTTTGAGTGCTCCCTGGGTTACCAACCGCCCCTTTTTCCTGAGCAGGAGGAGGAGCTGGCTGTCCCGTCAGTCCAGGCCCACATTGACCGCTGCCGCAGGATCTGGAGGACCGCCCGCTCGGCCCTGCTCCGCTCCACCCGCAGAAGCCAGCGGTATGCCGACCAGCGTCGGACCCCGGCCCCCAACTATGTGCCTGGCCAGGAGGTCTGGCTCTCCTCCAGGGACATTCCGCTGCAGGCAGGTTGCAGGAAGCTGGTCCCCCGCTTCCTCGGCCCCTACGTCATTGAGAGCGTGGTCAACCCTGTGGCGGTCAAGCTCAGGTTTCCCCCCGCCATGAGGATCCACCCGGTCTTCCACGTCTCCAGGATCAAACCTGTGAAGGTCAGTCCCCTTTGCCCCCCAGGCGATGCTCCTCCCCCCGTCCGCCTCATCGACGACCATCCGGCCTGGACTGTCCGGCGGTTGCTGAGGGTCCGTCGCCGGGGCCGGGGTCTGCAATACCTTGTCGATTGGGAGGGTTATGGGCCTGAGGAGCAAAGCTGGGTGCCCCGCAGGCACATCCTGGACCCCTCTCTTGTCCGGGATTTCCACCGGGCCCACCCTGGCCTGCCTGGTCGGTCGCCGGGAGTCGCCCGTAGAGGGGGGGGTCCTGTCACAACCCATGCCTCTAACCCTGCCTCTCTGCCTGCCCCTAACCCTATCTCCGAGAACGAGTCCCCTGGCACCTCCCAGAGGGCGCAGAGGGAACTGCGGGCTCGTCGGCGTGAGCAGTCATTCCGGTGATTGCACCCCATCCTGGCCAGCCACCACCTGCAGCCCATCAGCCCAGGAGGTTAAGAAGCCACTCCACACAGCATGCGGCGCCAGATCGTTGACTAACCAACCTAGTGGGTACACGTCTCTAGCTCCCTGCCTCGTCTGTCTTTTGAACCTTGCCTTACCCTGTTCTCCCTGTCTTCCCAGTTCCTGCCTGACCCACGCCTGTACGATTACCCCGCTCCTGCCTGACCCACGCCTGTACGACAACCCTGCTCCTGCCTGACCCACGCCTGTACGACAACCCTGCTCCTGCCTGACCCACGCCTGTACGACAACCCCGCTCCTGCCTGACCATCGCCTGTACGACTACCACGCTCCTGCCTGACCATCGCCTGTACGACTACCACGTCTCCGCCTGACCCACGCCTGTCTACGGATCACGTTACTGCCTGCCTCTCCCCGGATCGCAATAAACGTGCCTACGGGCTTTCACCCCAATCGTGTCTGCTCTTGGGTCCTCCATCCTGATCCTTAACACCTATAAAGCAACTGGTTATTCACCAGATCACTGATGAAGAGGAGGTTCACCCAGGAACTCATATTACCCAGAGCCATCACTGCTAGTCCTCTAATCAACCAGTATCAACACATTATTTATATGACAACTTGGTTAAACAAAGCTCAGAGAGCAATATGTACTCTATTCTGTCTTCAATTGGGGGTGTTTTTGTCAAAGAATTAATACAGAATAATTGTAGAAAATTCTTACTCTAAAGTTTATCCCCATTATGGACTTACTTGTTTTCTCTAAGTCAGTGTGTCAGATCCAGAAGTCACTAGCTACTCTGATGAGGTGGAATGGATCACTGACTGTTTAAGTGTCTGCGTCAGCAACGTCTACTATGACATCATAAAAGCAATGGGAGATGTAACGTGGCGAGGCGCCCTCTAGTGGTTTTGATAGGGGTGTGGAAGTGTTGGAGTCGGACTGATGAGTGCATTTTTGAAATAGGATATCTACATTAGGTAAACACGGGTGTAATTAATAAAAAGGCGAGGTTGCTGCGAGTGGTTGCTAAGCAAAGCGTTGACTAAGTGTAGTCACAAGCACCAACCCCCCTCTCCCCCCGCCGGGACGGCTCCCTCTCCCTCTCTCCTCCCCGATAGGTAGATTTGGGTAGCGTTCTTTGAGCGCGAAGGACGACCGAGAGGCGAGATTAGAGTTCGTTCAAGTAATAATAAAAAAAAGGGTCCCATAGCCATTGAATTGGTAGTAGCCTAGGCTATTTTGAGGTTGGTCATTTCTCCGAGTGAGAATTGTGAAGCGTGGCGAGTGAACGTGAGAATAGGCTGCAATGCGTGTGTCTGAGACTTGGCAGCCCCGGGTTTCACTGATCTAGCGGTCAGTAAATTCGACCAAATTTCAAGAGGTGGACATCACTGGATTCATCTCGGCATACAGATAATTCAAGAGCAATTGACTCATGTTTACGAAGCACACCAACATAGTGCTCTGATCAGTACGAGTCCTCACTAAGACTAGACGAAGGGCACACATCACACCAGCCTTAAAATCACTACACTGGTTAACTGTCAACTCTAGAATAGACTTTAAAATACTAATACTAGTCTATAAATCTCTCCACAGTCACGCACCAGAAAACATTTCAGACATGCTTGTCAGGTACATGCCCAACAGACCACTCAGATCCTCAGGTACTGAACTCGTAACAGTCCCAAAAGCCAGGACCAAGAAACACGGAGAGGCAGCTTTTAGTTTCTATGCCCCCAACTTCTGGAACTCCCTGCCGGAGTGCCTAAGAAGGGTCGAAACAACGGAGGTCTTCAAGCAAGATCTCAAGACGTACCTTTTTGGCCTAGCCTACAATCACTAGCCAGGACCTTGAGACACAGAAAGGCAGCCTCAAACCTACCTGTGAATCCTCTGTATACATTGGTGTATATCCTGCTATGCACTCTATGTATATCAAGTTGTGTACAGAAGCTGGTTGCCCTGAAACAGGCTTGTTCTGTTCTGATATCTGTGTTGCTTCAAAGGCTCAGCGTGCTTCTAACCGTTTTCTGTCTCCCCTAGTGCCTCTCTCTCTTCCTCCTACCTTCTAACCAGGTCCAGTGGATGCCCCACTGACACCCGCACACCACTCTGAGTCCGATAGATACCCCCGTGTAAGCTGTGGATGTCGTAGTATTTAGTTAACACACACACACACGTACACACATCAGTCCACATCCGGCTTAGGCCTGGACCTGGGCCCAGTCCCCCTTCCCCTCACCCTAACCCGGGTCCGTATCCTTTTCCTACCCCCTCTCTACCCCAACCCCTGCCTCTATCTGGGCCCAGGCACATTCACGCACACACAGACATACACCAGTGTTTGCCATGTCTCTCCTATTATGTTTTTAGCCTCTCTTACTCTGAAAATGTAATTTAATGTAATTTATTGCTTTATAAATGTTCTTAGCCGGTAGACAAACATAATCCAGGAGCTTGCTCGATTTCCTTGTTGAGAGGGGTCAGGGAAGAATTTGTACAGCTCACTTTTTGCTTCCCTCTGGAATATGTAGGGATGGGATGTATCCCCACCTCCCTTGTTCTCTGTAAAGCGCATTGTGTTGCCTCTGGGTATGAAATGCGCTATACAAATACAGCTTTGATTGATTGATTGATTGATTGATACCACTTCACATCACAGCGAGCATACTGTAGCTATACAGCTCTTTACAACACAGGACAGTAGGTCTATACCTAGCTGTACAGCACTTTACAACATACAACAGTAGTCATATACCTACTGTAGCTACTGTATACAAGTACTTTACAATACAGCACAATAGACCCATACCTAGCAGCACATTAGGCCTATATTTAGATATACAGGACTTTCCAACACAGCACAGTAGGCCTAGCTGGATAACACTTTACCAAACAGAAACCAAAAGAATCAAGTATTATTATTATTATTATATTCATCTGCCCCAGTCTGACTGAAGTCCTATAAAGCAAGTGGTTATTCACCAGATCACTGATGAAGAGGAGGTTCACCCAGGAACTCATATTACCCAGAGCCATCACTGCTAGTCCTCTAATCAACCAGTATCAACACATCATTTATATGACAACTTGGTTAAACAAAGCTCAGAGAGCAATATGTACTCTATTCTGTCTTCAATTGGGGGTGTTTTTGTCAAAGAATGAATACAGAATAATTGTAGAAAATTCTTACTCTAAAGTTTATCCCCATTATGGACTTACTTGTTTTCTCTAAGTCAGTGTGTCAGATCCAGAAGTCACTAGCTACTCTGATGAGGTGGAATGGATCACTGACTGTTTAAGTGTCTGCGTCAGCAACGTCTACTATGACATCATAAAAGCAATGGGAGATGTAACGTGGTGAGGCGCCCTCTAGTGGTTTTGATAGGGGTGTGGAACTGATGAGTGCATTTTTGAAATAGGATATCTACATTAGGTAAACACGGGTGTAATTAATAAAAAGGCGAGGTTGCTGCGAGTGGTTGCTAAGCAAAGCGTTGACTAAGTGTAGTCACAAGCACCAACCCCCCTCTCCCCCCGCCGGGACGGCTCCCTCTCCCTCTCTCCTCCCCGATAGGTAGATTTGGGTAGCGTTCTTTGAGCGCGAAGGACGACCGAGAGGCGAGATTAGAGTTCGTTCAAGTAATAATAAAAAAAAGGGTCCCATAGCCATTGAATTGGTAGTAGCCTAGGCTATTTTGAGGTTGGTCATTTCTCCGAGTGAGAATTGTGAAGCGTGGCGAGTGAACGTGAGAATAGGCTGCAATGCGTGTGTCTGAGACTTGGCAGCCCCGGGTTTCACTGATCTAGCGGTCAGTAAATTCGACCAAATTTCAAGAGGTGGACATCACTGGATACATCTCGGCATACAGATAATTCAAGAGCAATTGACTCATGTTTACGAAGCACACCAACATAGTGCTCTGATCAGTACGAGTCCTCACTAAGACTAGACGAAGGGCACACATCACACCAGCCTTAAAATCACTACACTGGTTACCTGTCAACTCTAGAATAGACTTTAAAATACTAATACTAGTCTATAAATCTCTCCCCAGTCACGCACCAGAAAACATTTCAGACATGCTTGTCAGGTACATGCCCAACAGACCACTCAGATCCTCAGGTAGGCCTACTGAACTCGTAACAGTCCCAAAAGCCAGGACCAAGAAACATGGAGAGGCAGCTTTTAGTTTCTATGCCCCCAACTTCTGGAACTCCCTGCCGGAGTGCCTAAGAAGGGTCGAAACAACGGAGGTCTTCAAGCAAGATCTCAAGACGTACCTTTTTGGCCTAGCCTACAATCACTAGCCAGGACCTTGAGACACAGAAAGGCAGCCTCAAACCTACCTGTGAATCCTCTGTATACATTGGTGTATATCCTGCTATGCACTCTATGTATATCAAGTTGTGTACAGAAGCTGGTTGCCCTGAAACAGGCTTGTTCTGTTCTGATATCTGTGTTGCTTCAAAGGCTCAGCGTGCTTCTAACCGTTTTCTGTCTCCCCTAGTGCCTCTCTCTCTTCCTCCTACCTTCTAACCAGGTCCAGTGGATGCCCCACTGACACCCGCACACCACTCTGAGTCCGATAGATACCCCCGTGTAAGCTGTGGATGTCGTAGTATTTAGTTAACACACACACACACGTACACACATCAGTCCACATCCGGCTTAGGCCTGGACCTGGGCCCAGTCCCCCTTCCCCTCACCCTAACCCGGGTCCGTATCCTTTTCCTACCCCCTCTCTACCCCAACCCCTGCCTCTATCTGGGCCCAGGCACATTCACGCACACACAGACATACACCAGTGTTTGCCATGTCTCTCCTATTATGTTTTTAGCCTCTCTTACTCTGAAAATGTAATTTAATGTAATTTATTGCTTTATAAATGTTCTTAGCCGGTAGACAAACATAATCCAGGAGCTTGCTCGATTTCCTTGTTGAGAGGGGTCAGGGAAGAATTTGTACAGCTCACTTTTTGCTTCCCTCTGGAATATGTAGGGATGGGATGTATCCCCACCTCCCTTGTTCTCTGTAAAGCGCATTGTGTTGCCTCTGGGTATGAAATGCGCTATACAAATACAGCTTTGATTGATTGATTGATTGATTGATACCACTTCACATCACAGCGAGCATACTGTAGCTATACAGCTCTTTACAACACAGGACAGTAGGTCTATACCTAGCTGTACAGCACTTTACAACATACAACAGTAGTCATATACCTACTGTAGCTACTGTATACAAGTACTTTACAATACAGCACAATAGACCCATACCTAGCAGCACATTAGGCCTATATTTAGATATACAGGACTTTCCAACACAGCACAGTAGGCCTAGCTGGATAACACTTTACCAAACAGAAACCAAAAGAATCAAGTATTATTATTATTATTATATTCATCTGCCCCAGTCTGACTGAAGTCCTATAAAGCAAGTGGTTATTCACCAGATCACTGATGAAGAGGAGGTTCACCCAGGAACTCATATTACCCAGAGCCATCACTGCTAGTCCTCTAATCAACCAGTATCAACACATCATTTATATGACAACTTGGTTAAACAAAGCTCAGAGAGCAATATGTACTCTATTCTGTCTTCAATTGGGGGTGTTTTTGTCAAAGAATGAATACAGAATAATTGTAGAAAATTCTTACTCTAAAGTTTATCCCCATTATGGACTTACTTGTTTTCTCTAAGTCAGTGTGTCAGATCCAGAAGTCACTAGCTACTCTGATGAGGTGGAATGGATCACTGACTGTTTAAGTGTCTGCGTCAGCAACGTCTACTATGACATCATAAAAGCAATGGGAGATGTAACGTGGTGAGGCGCCCTCTAGTGGTTTTGATAGGGGTGTGGAACTGATGAGTGCATTTTTGAAATAGGATATCTACATTAGGTAAACACGGGTGTAATTAATAAAAAGGCGAGGTTGCTGCGAGTGGTTGCTAAGCAAAGCGTTGACTAAGTGTAGTCACAAGCACCAACCCCCCTCTCCCCCCGCCGGGACGGCTCCCTCTCCCTCTCTCCTCCCCGATAGGTAGATTTGGGTAGCGTTCTTTGAGCGCGAAGGACGACCGAGAGGCGAGATTAGAGTTCGTTCAAGTAATAATAAAAAAAAGGGTCCCATAGCCATTGAATTGGTAGTAGCCTAGGCTATTTTGAGGTTGGTCATTTCTCCGAGTGAGAATTGTGAAGCGTGGCGAGTGAACGTGAGAATAGGCTGCAATGCGTGTGTCTGAGACTTGGCAGCCCCGGGTTTCACTGATCTAGCGGTCAGTAAATTCGACCAAATTTCAAGAGGTGGACATCACTGGATACATCTCGGCATACAGATAATTCAAGAGCAATTGACTCATGTTTACGAAGCACACCAACATAGTGCTCTGATCAGTACGAGTCCTCACTAAGACTAGACGAAGGGCACACATCACACCAGCCTTAAAATCACTACACTGGTTACCTGTCAACTCTAGAATAGACTTTAAAATACTAATACTAGTCTATAAATCTCTCCCCAGTCACGCACCAGAAAACATTTCAGACATGCTTGTCAGGTACATGCCCAACAGACCACTCAGATCCTCAGGTAGGCCTACTGAACTCGTAACAGTCCCAAAAGCCAGGACCAAGAAACATGGAGAGGCAGCTTTTAGTTTCTATACCCCCAACCTCTGGAACACCCTGCCGGAGTGCCTAAGAAGGGTCGAAACAACGGAGGTCTTCAAGCAAGATCTCAAGACGTATCTTTTTGGCCTAGCCTACAATCACTAGCCAGGACCTTGAGACACAGAAAGGCAGCCTCAAACCTACCTGTGAATCCTCTGTATACATTGATGTATATCCTGCTATGCACTCTATGTATATCAAGTTGTGTACAGAAGCTGGTTGCCCTGAAACAGGCTTGTTCTGTTCTGATATCTGTGTTGCTTCAAAGGCTCAGCGTGCTTCTAACCGTTTTCTGTCTCCCCTAGTGCCTCTCTCTCTTCCTCCTACCTTCTAACCAGGTCCAATGGATGCCCCACTGTCACCCGCACACCACTCTGAGTCCGATAGATACCCCCGTGTCAGCTGTGGATGTCGTAGTATTTAGTTAACACACACACACACGTACACACATCAGTCCACATCCGGCTTAGGCCTGGACCTGGGCCCAGTCCCCCTTCCCCTCACCCTAACCCGGGTCCGTATCCTTTTCCTACCCCCTCTCTACCCCAACCCCTGCCTCTATCTGGGCCCAGGCACATTCACGCACACACAGACATACACCAGTGTTTGCCATGTCTCTCCTATTATGTTTTTAGCCTCTCTTACTCTGAAAATGTTATTTAATGTAATTTATTGCTTTATAAATGTTCTTAGCCGGTAGACAAACATACTCCAGGAGCTTGCTCGATTTCCTTGTTGAGAGGGGTCAGGGAAGAATTTGTACAGCTCACTTTTTGCTTCCCTCTGGAATATGTAGGGGTGGGATGAATCCCCACCTCCCTTGTTCTCTGTAAAGCGCATTGTGTTGCCTCTGGGTATGAAATGCGCTATACAAATACAGCTTTGATTGATTGATTGATTGATTGATACCACTTCACATCACAGCGAGCATACTGTAGCTATACAGCTCTTTACAACACAGGACAGTAGGTCTATACCTAGCTGTACAGCAATTTACAACATACAACGGTAGTCATATACCTACTGTAGCTACTGTATACAAGTACTTTACAATACAGCACAATAGACCTATACCTAGCAGCACATTAGGCCTATATTTAGATATACAGGACTTTCCAACACAGCACAGTAGGCCTAGCTGGATAACACTTTACCAAACAGAAACCAAAAGAATCAAGTATTATTATTATTATTATATTTATCTGCCCCAGTCTGACTGAAGTCCTATAAAGCAACTGGTTATTCACCAGATCACTGATGAAGAGGAGGTTCACCCAGGAACTCATATTACCCAGAGCCATCACTGCTAGTCCTCTAATCAACCAGTATCAACACATCATTTATATGACAACTTGGTTAAACAAAGCTCAGAGAGCAATATGTACTCTATTCTGTCTTCAATTGGGGGTGTTTTTGTCAAAGAATGAATACAGAATAATTGTAGAAAATTCTTACTCTAAAGTTTATCCCCATTATGGACTTACTTGTTTTCTCTAAGTCAGTATGTCAGATCCAGAAGTCACTAGCTACTCTGATGAGATGGAATTGATCACTGACTGTTTAAGTGTCTGCGTCAGCAAAGTCTACTATGACATCATAAAAGCAATGGGAGATGTAACGTGGCGAGGCGCCCTCTAGTGGTTTTGATAAGTTAACATGATACGGTTTTTGTCAAATATCTCGGAAACGGAAGCTCGTACAGCAAATTTATCTGCATAGGGGACTGCTAACTGTAGAATTTGATGAGGAATCAAATGAGCCCATCTGCGAGGCTCTACGACTTTCGATTCAAAAGTTATAGCCGTTTGAACCACATCATTTTCATATCTGTACGGTTTTTGTCCGATTTCAAGGACATTTGACACATCATTTTTCATATCTGTACGGTTTTTGTCAAATATCTCGGAAACGGAAGCTCGTACAGCAAATTTATCTGCATAGGGGACTGCTAACTGTAGAATTTGATGAGGAATCGAATGGGCCCATCTGCGAGGCTCTACGACTTTCGATTCAAAAGTTATAGCCGTTTGAGCCACATCATTTTTCATATCTGTTTGGTTTTTGTCAAATATCTCGGAAACGGAAGCTCGTACAGCAAATTTATCTGCATAGGGGACTGCTAACTGTAGAATTTGATGAGGAATCGAATGAGCCCATCTGCGAGGCTCTACGACTTTCGATTCAAAAGTTATAGCCTTTTGAGCCTGTGAGTTGCCATCACTGCTAGTCCTCTAATCAACCAGTATCAACACATCATTTATATGACAACTTGGTTAAACAAAGCTCAGAGAGCAATATGTACTCTATTCTGTCTTCAATTGGGGGTGTTTTTGTCAAAGAATGAATACAGAATAATTGTAGAAAATTCTTACTCTAAAGTTTATCCCCATTATGGACTTACTTGTTTTCTCTAAGTCAGTGTGTCAGATCCAGAAGTCACTAGCTACTCTGATGAGATGGAATGGATCACTGACTGTTTAAGTGTCTGCGTCAGCAACGTCTACTATGACATCATAAAAGCAATGGGAGATGTAACGTGGCGAGGCGCCCTCTAGTGGTTTTGATAAGTTAACATGATACGGTTTTTGTCAAATATCTCGGAAACGGAAGCTCATACAGCAAATTTATCTGCATAGGGGACTGCTAACTGTAGAATTTGATGAGGAATCGAATGAGCCCATCTGCGAGGCTCTACGACTTTCGATTCAAAAGTTATAGCCGTTTGAACCACATCATTTTCATATCTGTACGGTTTTTGTCCGATTTCAAGGACATTTGACACATTATTTTTCATATCTGTACGGTTTTTGTCAAATATCTCGGAAACGGAAGCTCGTACAGCAAATTTATCTGCATAGGGGACTGCTAACTGTAGAATTTGATGAGGAATCGAATGAGCCCATCTGCGTGGCTCTACGACTTTCGATTCAAAAGTTATAGCCGTTTGAGCCACATCATTTTTCATATCTGTTTGGTTTTTGTCAAATATCTCGGAAACGGAAGCTCGTACAGCAAATTTATCTGCATAGGGGACTGCTAACTGTAGAATTTGATGAGGAATCGAATGAGCCCATCTGCGAGGCTCTACGACTTTCGATTCAAAAGTTATAGCCTTTTGAGCCTGTGAGTTGCCATCACTGCTAGTCCTCTAATCAACCAGTATCAACACATCATTTATATGACAACTTGGTTAAACAAAGCTCAGAGAGCAATATGTACTCTATTCTGTCTTCAATTGGGGGTGTTTTTGTCAAAGAATGAATACAGAATAATTGTAGAAAATTCTTACTCTAAAGTTTATCCCCATTATGGACTTACTTGTTTTCTCTAAGTCAGTGTGTCAGATCCAGAAGTCACTAGCTACTCTGATGAGATGGAATGGATCACTGACTGTTTAAGTGTCTGCGTCAGCAACGTCTACTATGACATCATAAAAGCAATGGGAGATGTAACGTGGCGAGGCGCCCTCTAGTGGTTTTGATAAGTTAACATGATACGGTTTTTGTCAAATATCTCGGAAACGGAAGCTCATACAGCAAATTTATCTGCATAGGGGACTGCTAACTGTAGAATTTGATGAGGAATCGAATGAGCCCATCTGCGAGGCTCTACGACTTTCGATTCAAAAGTTATAGCCGTTTGAACCACATCATTTTCATATCTGTACGGTTTTTGTCCGATTTCAAGGACATTTGACACATTATTTTTCATATCTGTACGGTTTTTGTCAAATATCTCGGAAACGGAAGCTCGTACAGCAAATTTATCTGCATAGGGGACTGCTAACTGTAGAATTTGATGAGGAATCGAATGAGCCCATCTGCGTGGCTCTACGACTTTCGATTCAAAAGTTATAGCCGTTTGAGCCACATCATTTTTCATATCTGTTTGGTTTTTGTCAAATATCTCGGAAACCGAAGCTCGTACAGCAAATTTATCTGCAATTGGGACTGCTAACTGTAGAATTTGATGAGGAATCGAATGAGCCCATCTGCGAGGCTCTACGACTTTCGATTCAAAAGTTATAGCCGTTTGAACCACATCATTTTCATATCTGTACGGTTTTTGTCCGATTTCAAGGACATTTTACACATCATTTTTCATATCTGTACGGTTTTTGTCAAATATCTCGGAAACGGAAGCTCGTACAGCAAATTTATCTGCATAGGGGACTGCTAACTGTAGAATTTGATGAGGAATCGAATGAGCCCCTCTGCGAGGCTCTACGACTTTCGATTCAAAAGTTATAGCCGTTTGAACCACATCATTTTCATATCTGTACGGTTTTTGTCCGATTTCAAGGACATTTGACACATCATTTTTCATATCTGTACGGTTTTTGTCAAATATCTCGGAAACGGAAGCTCGTACAGCAAATTTATCTGCATAGGGGACTGCTAACTGTAGAATTTGATGAGGAATCGAATGAGCCCATCTGCGAGGCTCTACGACTTTCGATTCAAAAGTTATAGCCGTTTGAACCACATCATTTTCATATCTGTACGGTTTTTGTCCGATTTCAAGGACATTTGACACATCATTTTTCATATCTGTACGGTTTTTGTCAAATATCTCGGAAACGGAAGCTCGTACAGCAAATTTATCTGCATAGGGGACTGCTAACTGTAGAATTTGATGAGGAATCGAATGAGCCCATCTGCGTGGCTCTACGACTTTCGATTCAAAAGTTATAGCCGTTTGAGCCACATCATTTTTCATATCTGTTTGGTTTTTGTCAAATATCTCGGAAACCGAAGCTCGTACAGCAAATTCATCTGCAAAAGGGACTGCTAACTGTAGAATTTGATGAGGAATCGAATGAGCCCATCTGCGAGGCTCTACGACTTTCGATTCAAAAGTTATAGCCGTTTGAACCACATCATTTTCATATCTGTACGGTTTTTGTCCGATTTCAAGGACATTTGACACATCATTTTTCATATCTGTACGGTTTTTGTCAAATATCTCGGAAACGGAAGCTCGTACAGCAAATTTATCTGCATAGGGGACTGCTAACTGTAGAATTTGATGAGGAATCGAATGAGCCCATCTGCGAGGCTCTACGACTTTCGATTCAAAAGTTATAGCCGTTTGAACCACATCATTTTCATATCTGTACGGTTTTTGTCCGATTTCAAGGACATTTGACACATCATTTTTCATATCTGTACGGTTTTTGTCAAATATCTCGGAAACGGAAGCTCGTACAGCAAATTTATCTGCATAGGGGACTGCTAACTGTAGAATTTGATGAGGAATCGAATGAGCCCATCTGCGAGGCTCTACGACTTTCGATTCAAAAGTTATAGCCTTTTGAGCCTGTGAGTTGCCATCACTGCTAGTCCTCTAATCAACCAGTATCAACACATCATTTATATGACAACTTGGTTAAACAAAGCTCAGAGAGCAATATGTACTCTATTCTGTCTTCAATTGGGGGTGTTTTTGTCAAAGAATGAATACAGAATAATTGTAGAAAATTCTTACTCTAAAGTTTATCCCCATTATGGACTTACTTGTTTTCTCTAAGTCAGTGTGTCAGATCCAGAAGTCACTAGCTACTCTGATGAGATGGAATGGATCACTGACTGTTTAAGTGTCTGCGTCAGCAACGTCTACTATGACATCATAAAAGCAATGGGAGATGTAACGTGGCGAGGCGCCCTCTAGTGGTTTTGATAAGTTAACATGATACGGTTTTTGTCAAATATCTCGGAAACGGAAGCTCATACAGCAAATTTATCTGCATAGGGGACTGCTAACTGTAGAATTTGATGAGGAATCGAATGAGCCCATCTGCGAGGCTCTACGACTTTCGATTCAAAAGTTATAGCCGTTTGAACCACATCATTTTCATATCTGTACGGTTTTTGTCCGATTTCAAGGACATTTGACACATCATTTTTCATATCTGTACGGTTTTTGTCAAATATCTCGGAAACGGAAGCTCGTACAGCAAATTTATCTGCATAGGGGACTGCTAACTGTAGAATTTGATGAGGAATCGAATGAGCCCATCTGCGAGGCTCTACGACTTTCGATTCAAAAGTTATAGCCGTTTGAACCACATCATTTTCATATCTGTACGGTTTTTGTCAAATATCTCGGAAACGGAAGCTCGTACAGCAAATTTATCTGCATAGGGGACTGCTAACTGTAGAATTTGATGAGGAATCGAATGAGCCCATCTGCGAGGCTCTACGACTTTCGATTCAAAAGTTATAGCCGTTTGAACCACATCATTTTCATATCTGTACGGTTTTTGTCCGATTTCAAGGACATTTGACACATCATTTTTCATATCTGTACGGTTTTTGTCAAATATCTCGGAAACGGAAGCTCGTACAGCAAATTTATCTGCATAGGGGACTGCTAACTGTAGAATTTGATGAGGAATCGAATGAGCCCATCTGCGAGGCTCTACGACTTTCGATTCAAAAGTTATAGCCTTTTGAGCCTGTGAGTTGCCATCACTGCTAGTCCTCTAATCAACCAGTATCAACACATCATTTATATGACAACTTGGTTAAACAAAGCTCAGAGAGCAATATGTACTCTATTCTGTCTTCAATTGGGGGTGTTTTTGTCAAAGAATGAATACAGAATAATTGTAGAAAATTCTTACTCTAAAGTTTATCCCCATTATGGACTTACTTGTTTTCTCTAAGTCAGTGTGTCAGATCCAGAAGTCACTAGCTACTCTGATGAGATGGAATGGATCACTGACTGTTTAAGTGTCTGCGTCAGCAACGTCTACTATGACATCATAAAAGCAATGGGAGATGTAACGTGGCGAGGCGCCCTCTAGTGGTTTTGATAAGTTAACATGATACGGTTTTTGTCAAATATCTCGGAAACGGAAGCTCGTACAGCAAATTTATCTGCATAGGGGACTGCTAACTGTAGAATTTGATGAGGAATCGAATGAGCCCATCTGCGAGGCTCTACGACTTTCGATTCAAAAGTTATAGCCGTTTGAACCACATCATTTTCATATCTGTACGGTTTTTGTCCGATTTCAAGGACATTTGACACATCATTTTTCATATCTGTACGGTTTTTGTCAAATATCTCGGAAACGGAAGCTCGTACAGCAAATTTATCTGCATAGGGGACTGCTAACTGTAGAATTTGATGAGGAATCGAATGAGCCCATCTGCGAGGCTCTACGACTTTCGATTCAAAAGTTATAGCCTTTTGAGCCTGTGAGTTGCCATCACTGCTAGTCCTCTAATCAACCAGTATCAACACATCATTTATATGACAACTTGGTTAAACAAAGCTCAGAGAGCAATATGTACTCTATTCTGTCTTCAATTGGGGGTGTTTTTGTCAAAGAATGAATACAGAATAATTGTAGAAAATTCTTACTCTAAAGTTTATCCCCATTATGGACTTACTTGTTTTCTCTAAGTCAGTGTGTCAGATCCAGAAGTCACTAGCTACTCTGATGAGATGGAATGGATCACTGACTGTTTAAGTGTCTGCGTCAGCAACGTCTACTATGACATCATAAAAGCAATGGGAGATGTAACGTGGCGAGGCGCCCTCTAGTGGTTTTGATAAGTTAACATGATACGATTTTTGTCAAATATCTCGGAAACGGAAGCTCGTACAGCAAATTTATCTGCGTAGGGGACTGCTAACAGTAGAATTTGATGAGGAATCGAATGAGCCCATCTGCGAGGCTCTACGACTTTCGATTCAAAAGTTATAGCCGTTTGAACCACATCATTTGCATATCTGTACGGTTTTTGTCCGATTTCAAGGACATTTGACACATCATTTTTCATATCTGTACGGTTTTTGTCAAATATCTCGGAAACGGAAGCTCGTACAGCAAATTTATCTGCATAGGGGACTGCTAACTGTAGAATTTGATGAGGAATCGAATGAGCCCCTCTGCGAGGCTCTACGACTTTCGATTCAAAAGTTATAGCCGTTTGAACCACATCATTTTCATATCTGTACGGTTTTTGTCCGATTTCAAGGACATTTGACACATCATTTTTCATATCTGTACGGTTTTTGTCAAATATCTCGGAAACGGAAGCTCGTACAGCAAATTTATCTGCATAGGGGACTGCTAACTGTAGAATTTGATGAGGAATCGAATGAGCCCATCTGCGAGGCTCTACGACTTTCGATTCAAAAGTTATAGCCTTTTGAGCCTGTGAGTTGCCATCACTGCTAGTCCTCTAATCAACCAGTATCAACACATCATTTATATGACAACTTGGTTAAACAAAGCTCAGAGAGCAATATGTACTCTATTCTGTCTTCAATTGGGGGTGTTTTTGTCAAAGAATGAATACAGAATAATTGTAGAAAATTCTTACTCTAAAGTTTATCCCCATTATGGACTTACTTGTTTTCTCTAAGTCAGTGTGTCAGATCCAGAAGTCACTAGCTACTCTGATGAGATGGAATGGATCACTGACTGTTTAAGTGTCTGCGTCAGCAACGTCTACTATGAAATCATAAAAGCAATGGGAGATGTAACGTGGCGAGGCGCCCTCTAGTGGTTTTGATAAGTTAACATGATACGGTTTTTGTCAAATATCTCGGAAACGGAAGCTCGTACAGCAAATTTATCTGCATAGGGGACTGCTAACTGTAGAATTTGATGAGGAATCGAATGAGCCCATCTGCGAGGCTCTACGACTTTCGATTCAAAAGTTATAGCCGTTTGAACCACATCATTTTCATATCTGTACGGTTTTTGTCCGATTTCAAGGACATTTGACACATCATTTTTCATATCTGTACGGTTTTTGTCAAATATCTCGGAAACGGAAGCTCGTACAGCAAATTTATCTGCATAGGGGACTGCTAACTGTAGAATTTGATGAGGAATCGAATGAGCCCATCTGCGAGGCTCTACGACTTTCGATTCAAAAGTTATAGCCGTTTGAACCACATCATTTTCATATCTGTACGGTTTTTGTCCGATTTCAAGGACATTTGACACATCATTTTTCATATCTGTACGGTTTTTGTCAAATATCTCGGAAACGGAAGCTCGTACAGCAAATTTATCTGCATAGGGGACTGCTAACTGTAGAATTTGATGAGGAATCGAATGAGCCCATCTGCGAGGCTCTACGACTTTCGATTCAAAAGTTATAGCCTTTTGAGCCTGTGAGTTGCCATCACTGCTAGTCCTCTAATCAACCAGTATCAACACATCATTTATATGACAACTTGGTTAAACAAAGCTCAGAGAGCAATATGTACTCTATTCTGTCTTCAATTGGGGGTGTTTTTGTCAAAGAATGAATACAGAATAATTGTAGAAAATTCTTACTCTAAAGTTTATCCCCATTATGGACTTACTTGTTTTCTCTAAGTCAGTGTGTCAGATCCAGAAGTCACTAGCTACTCTGATGAGATGGAATGGATCACTGACTGTTTAAGTGTCTGCGTCAGCAACGTCTACTATGACATCATAAAAGCAATGGGAGATGTAACGTGGCGAGGCGCCCTCTAGTGGTTTTGATAAGTTAACATGATACGGTTTTTGTCAAATATCTCGGAAACGGAAGCTCGTACAGCAAATTTATCTGCATAGGGGACTGCTAACTGTAGAATTTGATGAGGAATCGAATGAGCCCATCTGCGAGGCTCTACGACTTTCGATTCAAAAGTTATAGCCTTTTGAGCCACATCATTTTTCTTATCTGTTTGGTTTTTGTCAAATATCTCGGAAACGGAAGCTCGTACAGCAAATTTATCTGCAATTGGGACTGCTAACTGTAGAATTTGATGAGGAATCGAATGAGCCCATCTGCGAGGCTCTACGACTTTCGATTCAAAAGTTATAGCCGTTTGAACCACATCATTTTCATATCTGTACGGTTTTTGTCCGATTTCAAGGACATTTTACACATCATTTTTCATATCTGTACGGTTTTTGTCAAATATCTCGGAAACGGAAGCTCGTACAGCAAATTTATCTGCATAGGGGACTGCTAACTGTAGAATTTGATGAGGAATCGAATGAGCCCCTCTGCGAGGCTCTACGACTTTCGATTCAAAAGTTATAGCCGTTTGAACCACATCATTTTCATATCTGTACGGTTTTTGTCCGATTTCAAGGACATTTGACACATCATTTTTCATATCTGTACGGTTTTTGTCAAATATCTCGGAAACGGAAGCTCGTACAGCAAATTTATCTGCATAGGGGACTGCTAACTGTAGAATTTGATGAGGAATCGAATGAGCCCATCTGCGAGGCTCTACGACTTTCGATTCAAAAGTTATAGCCGTTTGAACCACATCATTTTCATATCTGTACGGTTTTTGTCCGATTTCAAGGACATTTGACACATCATTTTTCATATCTGTACGGTTTTTGTCAAATATCTCGGAAACGGAAGCTCGTACAGCAAATTTATCTGCATAGGGGACTGCTAACTGTAGAATTTGATGAGGAATCGAATGAGCCCATCTGCGTGGCTCTACGACTTTCGATTCAAAAGTTATAGCCGTTTGAGCCACATCATTTTTCATATCTGTTTGGTTTTTGTCAAATATCTCGGAAACCGAAGCTCGTACAGCAAATTCATCTGCAAAAGGGACTGCTAACTGTAGAATTTGATGAGGAATCGAATGAGCCCATCTGCGAGGCTCTACGACTTTCGATTCAAAAGTTATAGCCGTTTGAACCACATCATTTTCATATCTGTACGGTTTTTGTCCGATTTCAAGGACATTTGACACATCATTTTTCATATCTGTACGGTTTTTGTCAAATATCTCGGAAACGGAAGCTCGTACAGCAAATTTATCTGCATAGGGGACTGCTAACTGTAGAATTTGATGAGGAATCGAATGAGCCCATCTGCGAGGCTCTACGACTTTCGATTCAAAAGTTATAGCCGTTTGAACCACATCATTTTCATATCTGTACGGTTTTTGTCCGATTTCAAGGACATTTGACACATCATTTTTCATATCTGTACGGTTTTTGTCAAATATCTCGGAAACGGAAGCTCGTACAGCAAATTTATCTGCATAGGGGACTGCTAACTGTAGAATTTGATGAGGAATCGAATGAGCCCATCTGCGAGGCTCTACGACTTTCGATTCAAAAGTTATAGCCTTTTGAGCCTGTGAGTTGCCATCACTGCTAGTCCTCTAATCAACCAGTATCAACACATCATTTATATGACAACTTGGTTAAACAAAGCTCAGAGAGCAATATGTACTCTATTCTGTCTTCAATTGGGGGTGTTTTTGTCAAAGAATGAATACAGAATAATTGTAGAAAATTCTTACTCTAAAGTTTATCCCCATTATGGACTTACTTGTTTTCTCTAAGTCAGTGTGTCAGATCCAGAAGTCACTAGCTACTCTGATGAGATGGAATGGATCACTGACTGTTTAAGTGTCTGCGTCAGCAACGTCTACTATGACATCATAAAAGCAATGGGAGATGTAACGTGGCGAGGCGCCCTCTAGTGGTTTTGATAAGTTAACATGATACGGTTTTTGTCAAATATCTCGGAAACGGAAGCTCATACAGCAAATTTATCTGCATAGGGGACTGCTAACTGTAGAATTTGATGAGGAATCGAATGAGCCCATCTGCGAGGCTCTACGACTTTCGATTCAAAAGTTATAGCCGTTTGAACCACATCATTTTCATATCTGTACGGTTTTTGTCCGATTTCAAGGACATTTGACACATCATTTTTCATATCTGTACGGTTTTTGTCAAATATCTCGGAAACGGAAGCTCGTACAGCAAATTTATCTGCATAGGGGACTGCTAACTGTAGAATTTGATGAGGAATCGAATGAGCCCATCTGCGAGGCTCTACGACTTTCGATTCAAAAGTTATAGCCTTTTGAGCCTGTGAGTTGCCATCACTGCTAGTCCTCTAATCAACCAGTATCAACACATCATTTATATGACAACTTGGTTAAACAAAGCTCAGAGAGCAATATGTACTCTATTCTGTCTTCAATTGGGGGTGTTTTTGTCAAAGAATGAATACAGAATAATTGTAGAAAATTCTTACTCTAAAGTTTATCCCCATTATGGACTTACTTGTTTTCTCTAAGTCAGTGTGTCAGATCCAGAAGTCACTAGCTACTCTGATGAGATGGAATGGATCACTGACTGTTTAAGTGTCTGCGTCAGCAACGTCTACTATGACATCATAAAAGCAATGGGAGATGTAACGTGGCGAGGCGCCCTCTAGTGGTTTTGATAAGTTAACATGATACGGTTTTTGTCAAATATCTCGGAAACGGAAGCTCGTACAGCAAATTTATCTGCATAGGGGACTGCTAACTGTAGAATTTGATGAGGAATCGAATGAGCCCATCTGCGAGGCTCTACGACTTTCGATTCAAAAGTTATAGCCTTTTGAGCCACATCATTTTTCTTATCTGTTTGGTTTTTGTCAAATATCTCGGAAACGGAAGCTCGTACAGCAAATTTATCTGCAATTGGGACTGCTAACTGTAGAATTTGATGAGGAATCGAATGAGCCCATCTGCGAGGCTCTACGACTTTCGATTCAAAAGTTATAGCCGTTTGAACCACATCATTTTCATATCTGTACGGTTTTTGTCCGATTTCAAGGACATTTTACACATCATTTTTCATATCTGTACGGTTTTTGTCAAATATCTCGGAAACGGAAGCTCGTACAGCAAATTTATCTGCATAGGGGACTGCTAACTGTAGAATTTGATGAGGAATCGAATGAGCCCCTCTGCGAGGCTCTACGACTTTCGATTCAAAAGTTATAGCCGTTTGAACCACATCATTTTCATATCTGTACGGTTTTTGTCCGATTTCAAGGACATTTGACACATCATTTTTCATATCTGTACGGTTTTTGTCAAATATCTCGGAAACGGAAGCTCGTACAGCAAATTTATCTGCATAGGGGACTGCTAACTGTAGAATTTGATGAGGAATCGAATGAGCCCATCTGCGAGGCTCTACGACTTTCGATTCAAAAGTTATAGCCGTTTGAACCACATCATTTTCATATCTGTACGGTTTTTGTCCGATTTCAAGGACATTTGACACATCATTTTTCATATCTGTACGGTTTTTGTCAAATATCTCGGAAACGGAAGCTCGTACAGCAAATTTATCTGCATAGGGGACTGCTAACTGTAGAATTTGATGAGGAATCGAATGAGCCCATCTGCGTGGCTCTACGACTTTCGATTCAAAAGTTATAGCCGTTTGAGCCACATCATTTTTCATATCTGTTTGGTTTTTGTCAAATATCTCGGAAACCGAAGCTCGTACAGCAAATTCATCTGCAAAAGGGACTGCTAACTGTAGAATTTGATGAGGAATCGAATGAGCCCATCTGCGAGGCTCTACGACTTTCGATTCAAAAGTTATAGCCGTTTGAACCACATCATTTTCATATCTGTACGGTTTTTGTCCGATTTCAAGGACATTTGACACATCATTTTTCATATCTGTACGGTTTTTGTCAAATATCTCGGAAACGGAAGCTCGTACAGCAAATTTATCTGCATAGGGGACTGCTAACTGTAGAATTTGATGAGGAATCGAATGAGCCCATCTGCGAGGCTCTACGACTTTCGATTCAAAAGTTATAGCCGTTTGAACCACATCATTTTCATATCTGTACGGTTTTTGTCCGATTTCAAGGACATTTGACACATCATTTTTCATATCTGTACGGTTTTTGTCAAATATCTCGGAAACGGAAGCTCGTACAGCAAATTTATCTGCATAGGGGACTGCTAACTGTAGAATTTGATGAGGAATCGAATGAGCCCATCTGCGAGGCTCTACGACTTTCGATTCAAAAGTTATAGCCTTTTGAGCCTGTGAGTTGCCATCACTGCTAGTCCTCTAATCAACCAGTATCAACACATCATTTATATGACAACTTGGTTAAACAAAGCTCAGAGAGCAATATGTACTCTATTCTGTCTTCAATTGGGGGTGTTTTTGTCAAAGAATGAATACAGAATAATTGTAGAAAATTCTTACTCTAAAGTTTATCCCCATTATGGACTTACTTGTTTTCTCTAAGTCAGTGTGTCAGATCCAGAAGTCACTAGCTACTCTGATGAGATGGAATGGATCACTGACTGTTTAAGTGTCTGCGTCAGCAACGTCTACTATGACATCATAAAAGCAATGGGAGATGTAACGTGGCGAGGCGCCCTCTAGTGGTTTTGATAAGTTAACATGATACGGTTTTTGTCAAATATCTCGGAAACGGAAGCTCATACAGCAAATTTATCTGCATAGGGGACTGCTAACTGTAGAATTTGATGAGGAATCGAATGAGCCCATCTGCGAGGCTCTACGACTTTCGATTCAAAAGTTATAGCCGTTTGAACCACATCATTTTCATATCTGTACGGTTTTTGTCCGATTTCAAGGACATTTGACACATCATTTTTCATATCTGTACGGTTTTTGTCAAATATCTCGGAAACGGAAGCTCGTACAGCAAATTTATCTGCATAGGGGACTGCTAACTGTAGAATTTGATGAGGAATCGAATGAGCCCATCTGCGAGGCTCTACGACTTTCGATTCAAAAGTTATAGCCGTTTGAACCACATCATTTTCATATCTGTACGGTTTTTGTCAAATATCTCGGAAACGGAAGCTCGTACAGCAAATTTATCTGCATAGGGGACTGCTAACTGTAGAATTTGATGAGGAATCGAATGAGCCCATCTGCGAGGCTCTACGACTTTCGATTCAAAAGTTATAGCCGTTTGAACCACATCATTTTCATATCTGTACGGTTTTTGTCCGATTTCAAGGACATTTGACACATCATTTTTCATATCTGTACGGTTTTTGTCAAATATCTCGGAAACGGAAGCTCGTACAGCAAATTTATCTGCATAGGGGACTGCTAACTGTAGAATTTGATGAGGAATCGAATGAGCCCATCTGCGAGGCTCTACGACTTTCGATTCAAAAGTTATAGCCTTTTGAGCCTGTGAGTTGCCATCACTGCTAGTCCTCTAATCAACCAGTATCAACACATCATTTATATGACAACTTGGTTAAACAAAGCTCAGAGAGCAATATGTACTCTATTCTGTCTTCAATTGGGGGTGTTTTTGTCAAAGAATGAATACAGAATAATTGTAGAAAATTCTTACTCTAAAGTTTATCCCCATTATGGACTTACTTGTTTTCTCTAAGTCAGTGTGTCAGATCCAGAAGTCACTAGCTACTCTGATGAGATGGAATGGATCACTGACTGTTTAAGTGTCTGCGTCAGCAACGTCTACTATGACATCATAAAAGCAATGGGAGATGTAACGTGGCGAGGCGCCCTCTAGTGGTTTTGATAAGTTAACATGATACGGTTTTTGTCAAATATCTCGGAAACGGAAGCTCGTACAGCAAATTTATCTGCATAGGGGACTGCTAACTGTAGAATTTGATGAGGAATCGAATGAGCCCATCTGCGAGGCTCTACGACTTTCGATTCAAAAGTTATAGCCGTTTGAACCACATCATTTTCATATCTGTACGGTTTTTGTCCGATTTCAAGGACATTTGACACATCATTTTTCATATCTGTACGGTTTTTGTCAAATATCTCGGAAACGGAAGCTCGTACAGCAAATTTATCTGCATAGGGGACTGCTAACTGTAGAATTTGATGAGGAATCGAATGAGCCCATCTGCGAGGCTCTACGACTTTCGATTCAAAAGTTATAGCCTTTTGAGCCTGTGAGTTGCCATCACTGCTAGTCCTCTAATCAACCAGTATCAACACATCATTTATATGACAACTTGGTTAAACAAAGCTCAGAGAGCAATATGTACTCTATTCTGTCTTCAATTGGGGGTGTTTTTGTCAAAGAATGAATACAGAATAATTGTAGAAAATTCTTACTCTAAAGTTTATCCCCATTATGGACTTACTTGTTTTCTCTAAGTCAGTGTGTCAGATCCAGAAGTCACTAGCTACTCTGATGAGATGGAATGGATCACTGACTGTTTAAGTGTCTGCGTCAGCAACGTCTACTATGACATCATAAAAGCAATGGGAGATGTAACGTGGCGAGGCGCCCTCTAGTGGTTTTGATAAGTTAACATGATACGATTTTTGTCAAATATCTCGGAAACGGAAGCTCGTACAGCAAATTTATCTGCGTAGGGGACTGCTAACAGTAGAATTTGATGAGGAATCGAATGAGCCCATCTGCGAGGCTCTACGACTTTCGATTCAAAAGTTATAGCCGTTTGAACCACATCATTTGCATATCTGTACGGTTTTTGTCCGATTTCAAGGACATTTGACACATCATTTTTCATATCTGTACGGTTTTTGTCAAATATCTCGGAAACGGAAGCTCGTACAGCAAATTTATCTGCATAGGGGACTGCTAACTGTAGAATTTGATGAGGAATCGAATGAGCCCCTCTGCGAGGCTCTACGACTTTCGATTCAAAAGTTATAGCCGTTTGAACCACATCATTTTCATATCTGTACGGTTTTTGTCCGATTTCAAGGACATTTGACACATCATTTTTCATATCTGTACGGTTTTTGTCAAATATCTCGGAAACGGAAGCTCGTACAGCAAATTTATCTGCATAGGGGACTGCTAACTGTAGAATTTGATGAGGAATCGAATGAGCCCATCTGCGAGGCTCTACGACTTTCGATTCAAAAGTTATAGCCTTTTGAGCCTGTGAGTTGCCATCACTGCTAGTCCTCTAATCAACCAGTATCAACACATCATTTATATGACAACTTGGTTAAACAAAGCTCAGAGAGCAATATGTACTCTATTCTGTCTTCAATTGGGGGTGTTTTTGTCAAAGAATGAATACAGAATAATTGTAGAAAATTCTTACTCTAAAGTTTATCCCCATTATGGACTTACTTGTTTTCTCTAAGTCAGTGTGTCAGATCCAGAAGTCACTAGCTACTCTGATGAGATGGAATGGATCACTGACTGTTTAAGTGTCTGCGTCAGCAACGTCTACTATGAAATCATAAAAGCAATGGGAGATGTAACGTGGCGAGGCGCCCTCTAGTGGTTTTGATAAGTTAACATGATACGGTTTTTGTCAAATATCTCGGAAACGGAAGCTCGTACAGCAAATTTATCTGCATAGGGGACTGCTAACTGTAGAATTTGATGAGGAATCGAATGAGCCCATCTGCGAGGCTCTACGACTTTCGATTCAAAAGTTATAGCCGTTTGAACCACATCATTTTCATATCTGTACGGTTTTTGTCCGATTTCAAGGACATTTGACACATCATTTTTCATATCTGTACGGTTTTTGTCAAATATCTCGGAAACGGAAGCTCGTACAGCAAATTTATCTGCATAGGGGACTGCTAACTGTAGAATTTGATGAGGAATCGAATGAGCCCATCTGCGAGGCTCTACGACTTTCGATTCAAAAGTTATAGCCGTTTGAACCACATCATTTTCATATCTGTACGGTTTTTGTCCGATTTCAAGGACATTTGACACATCATTTTTCATATCTGTACGGTTTTTGTCAAATATCTCGGAAACGGAAGCTCGTACAGCAAATTTATCTGCATAGGGGACTGCTAACTGTAGAATTTGATGAGGAATCGAATGAGCCCATCTGCGAGGCTCTACGACTTTCGATTCAAAAGTTATAGCCTTTTGAGCCTGTGAGTTGCCATCACTGCTAGTCCTCTAATCAACCAGTATCAACACATCATTTATATGACAACTTGGTTAAACAAAGCTCAGAGAGCAATATGTACTCTATTCTGTCTTCAATTGGGGGTGTTTTTGTCAAAGAATGAATACAGAATAATTGTAGAAAATTCTTACTCTAAAGTTTATCCCCATTATGGACTTACTTGTTTTCTCTAAGTCAGTGTGTCAGATCCAGAAGTCACTAGCTACTCTGATGAGATGGAATGGATCACTGACTGTTTAAGTGTCTGCGTCAGCAACGTCTACTATGAAATCATAAAAGCAATGGGAGATGTAACGTGGCGAGGCGCCCTCTAGTGGTTTTGATAAGTTAACATGATACGGTTTTTGTCAAATATCTCGGAAACGGAAGCTCGTACAGCAAATTTATCTGCATAGGGGACTGCTAACTGTAGAATTTGATGAGGAATCGAATGAGCCCATCTGCGAGGCTCTACGACTTTCGATTCAAAAGTTATAGCCGTTTGAACCACATCATTTTCATATCTGTACGGTTTTTGTCCGATTTCAAGGACATTTGACACATCATTTTTCATATCTGTACGGTTTTTATCAAATATCTCGGAAACGGAAGCTCGTACAGCAAATTTATCTGCATAGGGGACTGCTAACTGTAGAATTTGATGAGGAATCGAATGAGCCCATCTGCGAGGCTCTACGACTTTCGATTCAAAAGTTATAGCCGTTTGAGCCACATCATTTTTCATATCTGTTTGGTTTTTGTCAAATATCTCGGAAACCGAAGCTCGTACAGCAAATTTATCTTCATAGGGGACTGCTAACTGTAGAATTTGATGAGGAATCGAATGAGCCCATCTGCGAGGCTCTACGACTTTCGATTCAAAAGTTATAGCCGTTTGAACCACATCATTTTCATATCTGTACGGTTTTTGTCCGATTTCAAGGACATTTGACACATCATTTTTCATATCTGTACGGTTTTTGTCAAATATCTCGGAAACGGAAGCTCGTACAGCAAATTTATCTGCATAGGGGACTGCTAACTGTAGAATTTGATGAGGAATCGAATGAGCCCATCTGCGAGGCTCTACGACTTTCGATTCAAAAGTTATAGCCTTTTGAGCCTGTGAGTTGCCATCACTGCTAGTCCTCTAATCAACCAGTATCAACACATCATTTATATGACAACTTGGTTAAACAAAGCTCAGAGAGCAATATGTACTCTATTCTGTCTTCAATTGGGGGTGTTTTTGTCAAAGAATGAATACAGAATAATTGTAGAAAATTCTTACTCTAAAGTTTATCCCCATTATGGACTTACTTGTTTTCTCTAAGTCAGTGTGTCAGATCCAGAAGTCACAAGCTACTCTGATGAGATGGAATGGATCACTGACTGTTTAAGTGTCTGCGTCAGCAACGTCTACTATGACATCATAAAAGCAATGGGAGATGTAACGTGGCGAGGCGCCCTCTAGTGGTTTTGATAAGTTAACATGATACGATTTTTGTCAAATATCTCGGAAACGGAAGCTCGTACAGCAAATTTATCTGCATATGGGACTGCTAACTGTAGAATTTGATGAGGAATCGAATGAGCCCATCTGCGAGGCTCTACGACTTTCGATTCAAAAGTTATAGCCGTTTGAACCACATCATTTGCATATCTGTACGGTTTTTGTCCGATTTCAAGGACATTTGACACATCATTTTTCATATCTGTACGGTTTTTGTCAAATATCTCGGAAACGGAAGCTCGTACAGCAAATTTATCTGCATAGGGGACTGCTAACTGTAGAATTTGATGAGGAATCGAATGAGCCCCTCTGCGAGGCTCTACGACTTTCGATTCAAAAGTTATAGCCGTTTGAACCACATCATTTTCATATCTGTACGGTTTTTGTCCGATTTCAAGGACATTTGACACATCATTTTTCATATCTGTACGGTTTTTGTCAAATATCTCGGAAACGGAAGCTCGTACAGCAAATTTATCTGCATAGGGGACTGCTAACTGTAGAATTTGATGAGGAATCGAATGAGCCCATCTGCGAGGCTCTACGACTTTCGATTCAAAAGTTATAGCCTTTTGAGCCTGTGAGTTGCCATCACTGCTAGTCCTCTAATCAACCAGTATCAACACATCATTTATATGACAACTTGGTTAAACAAAGCTCAGAGAGCAATATGTACTCTATTCTGTCTTCAATTGGGGGTGTTTTTGTCAAAGAATGAATACAGAATAATTGTAGAAAATTCTTACTCTAAAGTTTATCCCCATTATGGACTTACTTGTTTTCTCTAAGTCAGTGTGTCAGATCCAGAAGTCACTAGCTACTCTGATGAGATGGAATGGATCACTGACTGTTTAAGTGTCTGCGTCAGCAACGTCTACTATGACATCATAAAAGCAATGGGAGATGTAACGTGGCGAGGCGCCCTCTAGTGGTTTTGATAAGTTAACATGATACGATTTTTGTCAAATATCTCGGAAACGGAAGCTCGTACAGCAAATTTATCTGCGTGAATGAGCCCATCTGCGAGGCTCTACGACTTTCGATTCAAAAGTTATAGCCGTTTGAACCACATCATTTGCATATCTGTACGGTTTTTGTCCGATTTCAAGGACATTTGACACATCATTTTTCATATCTGTACGTTTTTTGTCAAATATCTCGGAAACGGAAGCTCGTACAGCAAATTTATCTGCATAGGGGACTGCTAACTGTAGAATTTGATGAGGAATCGAATGAGCCCATCTGCGAGGCTCTACGACTTTCGATTCAAAAGTTATAGCCTTTTGAGCCTGTGAGTTGCCATCACTGCTAGTCCTCTAATCAACCAGTATCAACACATCATTTATATGACAACTTGGTTAAACAAAGCTCAGAGAGCAATATGTACTCTATTCTGTCTTCAATTGGGGTTGTTTTTGTCAAAGAATGAATACAGAATAATTGTAGAAAATTCTTACTCTAAAGTTTATCCCCATTATGGACTTACTTGTTTTCTCTAAGTCAGTGTGTCAGATCCAGAAGTCACTAGCTACTCTGATGAGATGGAATGGATCACTGACTGTTTAAGTGTCTGCGTCAGCAACGTCTACTATGACATCATAAAAGCAATGGGAGATGTAACGTGGCGAGGCGCCCTCTAGTGGTTTTGATAAGTTAACATGATACGGTTTTTGTCAAATATCTCGGAAACGGAAGCTCGTACAGCAAATCTATCTGCATAGGGGACTGCTAACTGTAGAATTTGATGAGGAATCGAATGAGCCCATCTGCGAGGCTCTACGACTTTCGATTCAAAAGTTATAGCCGTTTGAACCACATCATTTTCATATCTGTACGGTTTTTGTCCGATTTCAAGGACATTTGACACATCATTTTTCATATCTGTACGGTTTTTGTCAAATATCTCGGAAACGGAAGCTCGTACAGCAAATTTATCTGCATAGGGGACTGCTAACTGTAGAATTTGATGAGGAATCGAATGAGCCCATCTGCGAGGCTCTACGACTTTCGATTCAAAAGTTATAGCCTTTTGAGCCTGTGAGTTGCCATCACTGCTAGTCCTCTAATCAACCAGTATCAACACATCATTTATATGACAACTTGGTTAAGCAAAGCTCAGAGAGCAATATGTACTCTATTCTGTCTTCAATTGGGGGTGTTTTTGTCAAAGAATTAATACAGAATAATTGTAGAAAATTCTTACTCTAAAGTTTATCCCCATTATGGACTTACTTGTTTTCTCTAAGTCAGTGTGTCAGATCCAGAAGTCACTAGCTACTCTGATGAGATGGAATGGATCACTGACTGTTTAAGTGTCTGCGTCAGCAACGTCTACTATGACATCATAAAAGCAATGGGAGATGTAACGTGGCGAGGCGCCCTCTAGTGGTTTTGATAGGGGTGTGGAAGTGTTGGAGTCGGACTGATGAGTGCATTTTTGAAATAGGATATCTACATTAGGTAAACACGGGTGTAATTAATAAAAAGGCGAGGTTGCTGCGAGTGGTTGCTAAGCAAAGCGTTGACTAAGTGTAGTCACAAGCACCAACCCCCCTCTCCCCCCGCCGGGACGGCTCCCTCTCCCTCTCTCCTCCCCGATAGGTAGATTTGGGGAGCGTTCTTTGAGCGCGAAGGACGACCGAGAGGCGAGATTAGCGTTCGTTCAAGTAATAATGAAAAAAAAAGAGTCCCATAGCCATTGAATTGGTAGTAGCCTAGGCTATTTTGAGGTTGGTCATTTCTCCGAGTGAGAATTGTGAAGCGTGGCGAGTGAGCGTGAGAATAGGCTGCAATGCGTGTGTCTGAGACTTGGCAGCCCCGGGTTTCACTGATCTACCGGTCAGTAAATCCGACCAAATTTCAAGAGGTGGACATCACTGGATTCATCTCGGCATACAGATAATTCAAGATTGACTCATGTTTACGAAGCGCACCAGCATAGTGCTCTGATCAGCTGCACTCTCCAGTGAAGTTCTCAAAACGCGACAGATGCCCGGATCAGTAGCCTAGATCTCATTGTATTACAGTATTTTAGCAGACGCTTTTATCCAAAGCAACTAACAATAATTGCATTTAACTAGGAAAGGCCAATGTTGGGCTACTAGCCTACTAGGCTACTTGCCAGAACTTACAAGTGCATCTCCTTTCTAAAACAAGTGACTAAGATCATAATCTAGTGCTGAAGGCAAAGTGCAAGAATTGCAATCTAAAATACAATAGAGGGAGGATCGTTGTAGTTCTCTCTGTAAAATAACTCAAACTGAGGGACGGTAGGCCTAGCTGGATAACACTTTACCAAACAGAAACCAAAAGAATCAAGTATTATTATTATTATTATATTTATCTGCCCCAGTCTGACTGAAGTCCTATTGTCACAACCCATGCCTCTAACCCTGCCTCTCTGCCTGCCCCTAACCCTATCTCCGAGAACGAGTCCCCTGGCACCTCCCAGAGGGCGCAGAGGGAACTGCGGGCTCGTCGGCGTGAGCAGCTGCCGGTCATTCCGGTGATTGCACCCCATCCTGGCCAGCCACCACCTGCAGCCCATCAGCCCAGGAGGTTAAGAAGCCACTCCACACAGCATGCGGCGCCAGATCGTTGACTAACCAACCTAGTGGGTACACGTCTCTAGCTCCCTGCCTCGTCTGTCTTTTGAACCTTGCCTTACCCTGTTCTCCCTGTCTTCCCAGTTCCTGCCTGACCCACGCCTGTACGATTACCCCGCTCCTGCCTGACCCACGCCTGTACGACAACCCTGCTCCTGCCTGACCCACGCCTGTACGACAACCCTGCTCCTGCCTGACCCACGCCTGTACGACAACCCCGCTCCTGCCTGACCATCGCCTGTACGACTACCACGCTCCTGCCTGACCATCGCCTGTACGACTACCACGTCTCCGCCTGACCCACGCCTGTCTACGGATCACGTTACTGCCTGCCTCTCCCCGGATCGCAATAAACGTGCCTACGGGCTTTCACCCCAATCGTGTCTGCTCTTGGGTCCTCCATCCTGATCCTTAACAGAACGATCTGGCCAAGACATGGACCCAGCGGACGTCGACGCCATACGCACTGCCATCGCCAGCCAAGGTACGCTGATTGGGAGACACGACTCTGACCTCCAACATGCGGCCAGTGCCATGCAGGGCCTCTCCACCAGCGTGAACGCGCTCGCCACCCAGGCAGCCCCAACCGACCAGGGCCTGCAGGCTCTCACCCAGGAGTTCCGGAACCTGATCGCCCACCTTACCCCTCTCCAGGCCCCAGCACCACCCCAGGACCCAGCACCACCCCAGGACCAGCCCGCCGCTCCAGCTCCTGGCGAGGCCGCTTCCCCCGCTCTGCCCCGGAGAGAGCCCAAGCTCTCCAACCCCAGGCCATTCGACGGCGACCTGGCTGAGTGCGGGTCCTTCCTGATGCAGTGCAAATTCATTTTCGCTCACCAGCCTAGCCGGTATTCTGGGGACGCGGAGAGGATTGCCTTCGTCTCCAACCTGTTGACCGGCCAACCCCTCCGCTGGTTTGAAGCAGTCTGGGAGTCAGGGGCAGCCTGTTTCGGGTCCTTCGAGACTTTCTGTGTGGAGTTTAGAAAGGTTTTCGACCATCCAGCCCACGGCCGCGACTCTGCCTCACGCCTGCTCCATCTCCAGCAGGGCACCCGGAGTGTGGCAGAATTCTCTGTGGAGTTCCGCATCCTGGCTGCGGGGAGCGGGTGGAACGATGCCGCCCTCCAGACCGCTTTCCGCTCAGGCCTCACAGAGACTATTAAGGATGAGCTGGCGCTCAGGGAAGATGCCACCTCCCTGGACAACCTCATCTCGCTCGCCGTGAAGGTGGACAACAGGCTCCGGGAGCGCAGGAGAGAAAGAGCCACCCGTCCCTCTGGCTCTGTCCGGCCCCCCAGTCACCGTCCCCCAGGCCAGCCGGCCCCCTTCTCGTCTCGCCCCGACTCCGCCCCCCTGCGCTCCTCTGCTCTGTCTGCCTCTCCATCCCCTGAGGACGAGCCCATGGTATTGGGCGGGGCTCATCTGACCGCTGAGGAGCGCCTCCGGAGGGTTACAGAGGGGCTCTGTTTCTATTGTGGCGGCCCTGGACACACCCGGAACACCTGCCCGAACCGCCCAAAAGCTCCAGCCCGTCGGTGAGAGGGGTGTCACTGATGGGCGGCGTACTCACCCCCAGCCACCAGGGGCGCCTGCACTTGGAAGCCGTGGTCACATCTAACAACCGGCCATTCCCCGTACCTGCTCTGATTGACTCGGGCGCGGACGACTGCTTCATCGATGCCACGCTCGTCCGTCAGGCCGGCATCCCCACACAACTCCGGGACACGCCCCTTGCCGTTCACGACCTCAGCGGGAGACTGCTGGCCGAGGTCACCCAGGTCACAAAGCCCTTGGAGATCCGTCTGTCTGGCAACCACCACGAGACCCTCTCCCTGCTGGTGTTCTCATCACCCCAGAGTCCCCTCGTCCTGGGGCAGACCTGGCTCCGGCGCCACAACCCCCACATCGACTGGGAGACCAACAGGGTGATTGGCTGGAGTCATCACTGCCACAGGACCTGTCTCACCTCTGCCACCCCGCCTACAGAGGGCGTCAGCGCCTCACTGGAGCCACCTGACCTGTCCACGGTTCCCTCCATCTACCATGACCTCGGAGAGGCGTTCAGCAAACAGAGGGCCCTCTCCCTGCCTCCTCACCGCCCCTACGACTGTGCCATTGAACTGCTTTCAGGAGCGCCCCTGCCCTCCGGCCGTCTGTTCAACTTGTCTCGTCCTGAGAGAGAGGCCATGGAGAAATACATCCACGAGTCCCTGAACGCCGGCCTCATCAAGCCCTCCAGCTCACCCGTAGGAGCGGGCTTCTTCTTCGTGGGCAAGAAAGACGGCACCCTACGCCCGTGCATCGACTACCGGCGATTGAACGACATTACAGTCAAGAACCGCTACCCCCTGCCGCTCATCGCCTCCGCCTTCGAACCGCTCCAGGGCGCCACAGTGTTCTCCAAGCTCGACCTCAGGAACGCTTACCACCTGGTGCGCATCAGGAAAGGAGACGAGTGGAAGACGGCCTTTAACACCCCCGTCGGGCACTTTGAGTACCGCGTCATGCCCTTCGGCCTAACCAACGCCCCGGCCGTGTTCCAAGCCCTAGTGAACGACGTCCTCAGAGACCTCCTCAACCACACCGTCTTCGTCTACCTGGATGACATCCTCGTCTTCTCGCGCACCATGGAGGAGCACACCGGGCACGTCAGGCAGGTCCTCCAGAGGCTCATGGAGAACAGGCTCTACCTCAAGGCGTAGAAATGCGAGTTTCACGTGCCCACGATCCAGTTCCTGGGTTTCGTCATTGAGGCCGGGAGGGTGAGGGCTTCCCCAGAGAAGATCAGGGCGGTGGTTGAGTGGCCGGTCCCCACCACCCGCAAGGAGCTCCAACGGTTCCTGGGGTTCGCTAACTTTTACCGGAGGTTTATCCGGAACTACAGCCGGGTGGCGAGCCCCATGACAGCGCTGACATCCACGGCCATCCCCTTCGCCTGGACCCCTGCGGCGGACGTGGCCTTCAAGGCCCTCAAGGCCCTGTTCACCTCCGCACCTGTCCTCATCCAACCGGACCCCTCACTCCAATTCGTCCTGGAGGTTGACGCCTCCGACACGGGGGTTGGGGCGGTCCTGTCCCAGAGGGCCGTGACGGACGGCAAGCTCCACCCCTGCGCCTTCTTCTCCCGCCGCTTGGAGCCGGCCGAGAGGAACTACGACGTAGGAAACAGGGAGCTTCTCGCGGTCCAACTCGCACTGCAGGAGTGGAGGCACTGGCTGGAGGGGACGGAGCAGCCGATCATCGTGTGGACTGACCACAAGAACCTGATCTACATCCGGGACGCAAAGAGGCTGAATCCCCGGCAGGCCAGGTGGGCTCTGTTTTTCGGCCGCTTCAATTTCACCCTGACCTACCGACCAGGGTCCCGCAATGTGAAGCCAGATGCTCTCTCACGCCAGTTCTCGCCCCCGGAGCGGAGTGCAGAGCTGGACACTATTCTGCCCTCCTCCTGTGTGGTGGGTGCTCTCACTTGGGAGGTAGAGGGGATCGTGAGGGAGGCCCAGAGGACTCAGCCAGACCTAGGCGGTGGTCCGGCACCAGGCAGGTCCTCCAGTGGGCCCACACGTCCCAGTTCGCCTGTCACCCAGGAGCCAGCCGCACGCTAACCCTGCTTAGGCGCCGGTTCTGGTGGCCCACCATGGCCGTCGACACCACCAAGTACGTCCAGGCCTGTACGGTGTGTGCCCGGAGTAAGTCCTCCCACCAGCCCCCTTCAGGACTTCTGCGTCCCCTGCCTGTTCCCGGCCGACCCTGGAGCCACATTGGGTTGGACTTCGTCACCGGTCTCCCCCCATCCCAGGGAAACACGGTGATCCTGACCATCATTGACCGTTTCTCGAAGGCTGCCCACTTCGTGCCGCTGCCTAAGCTCCCCTCTGCCTCTGAGACTGCGGACCTGCTGGTGACTCACGTGGTCCGTCTCCATGGCATCCCCCTCGACATTGTGTCAGACAGGGGGCCGCAGTTCACCTCTCGGGTCTGGAGGGAGTTCTGTCGGGCTATGGGGGCCACTGTCAGCCTGTCCTCGGGCTTCCACCCCCAGACCAACGGGCAGGCGGAACGGGCCAACCAGTACCTGGGCACTGCCCTGCGGTGCATCACGGGCCGGAGCCCGGCCTCTTGGAGCGAGCGCATCTCCTGGGTCGAGTACGCCCACAACACCCTGCCCAACGCCTCCTCAGGTCAGTCCCCGTTTGAGTGCTCCCTGGGTTACCAACCACCCCTTTTTCCTGAGCAGGAGGAGGAGCTGGCTGTCCCGTCAGTCCAGGCCCACATTGACCGCTGCCGCAGGATCTGGAGGACCGCCCGCTCGGCCCTGCTCCGCTCCACCCGCAGAAGCCAGCGGTATGCCGACCAGCGTCGGACCCCGGCCCCCAACTATGTGCCTGGCCAGGAGGTCTGGCTCTCCTCCAGGGACATTCCGCTGCAGGCAGGTTGCAGGAAGCTGGTCCCCCGCTTCCTCGGCCCCTACGTCATTGAGAGCGTGGTCAACCCTGTGGCGGTCAAGCTCAGGTTGCCCCCCGCCATGAGGATCCACCCGGTCTTCCACGTCTCCAGGATCAAACCTGTGAAGGTCAGTCCCCTTTGCCCCCCAGGCGATGCTCCTCCCCCCGTCCGCCTCATCGACGACCATCCGGCCTGGACTGTCCGGCGGTTGCTGAGGGTCCGTCGCCGGGGCCGGGGTCTGCAATACCTTGTCGATTGGGAGGGTTATGGGCCTGAGGAGCAAAGCTGGGTGCCCCGCAGGCACATCCTGGACCCCTCTCTTGTCCGGGATTTCCACCGGGCCCACCCTGGCCTGCCTGGTCGGTCGCCGGGAGTCGCCCGTAGAGGGGGGGGTCCTGTCACAACCCATGCCTCTAACCCTGCCTCTCTGCCTGCCCCTAACCCTATCTCCGAGAACGAGTCCCCTGGCACCTCCCAGAGGGCGCAGAGGGAACTGCGGGCTCGTCGGCGTGAGCAGCTGCCGGTCATTCCGGTGATTGCACCCCATCCTGGCCAGCCACCACCTGCAGCCCATCAGCCCAGGAGGTTAAGAAGCCACTCCACACAGCATGCGGCGCCAGATCGTTGACTAACCAACCTAGTGGGTACACGTCTCTAGCTCCCTGCCTCGTCTGTCTTTTGAACCTTGCCTTACCCTGTTCTCCCTGTCTTCCCAGTTCCTGCCTGACCCACGCCTGTACGATTACCCCGCTCCTGCCTGACCCACGCCTGTACGACAACCCTGCTCCTGCCTGACCCACGCCTGTACGACAACCCTGCTCCTGCCTGACCATCGCCTGTACGACTACCACGCTCCTGCCTGACCATCGCCTGTACGACTACCACGTCCCCGCCTGACCCACGCCTGTCTACGGATCACGTTACTGCCTGCCTCTCCCCGGATCGCAATAAACGTGCCTACGGGCTTTCACCCCAATCGTGTCTGCTCTTGGGTCCTCCATCCTGATCCTTAACACCTATAAAGCAACTGGTTATTCACCAGATCACTGATGAAGAGGAGGTTCACCCAGGAACTCATATTACCCAGAGCCATCACTGCTAGTCCTCTAATCAACCAGTATCAACACATCATTTATATGACAACTTGGTTAAACAAAGCTCAGAGAGCAATATGTACTCTATTCTGTCTTCAATTGGGGGTGTTTTTGTCAAAGAATTAATACAGAATAATTGTAGAAAATTCTTACTCTAAAGTTTATCCCCATTATGGACTTACTTGTTTTCTCTAAGTCAGTGTGTCAGATCCAGAAGTCACTAGCTACTCTGATGAGGTGGAATGGATCACTGACTGTTTAAGTGTCTGCGTCAGCAACGTCTACTATGACATCATAAAAGCAATGGGAGATGTAACGTGGCGAGGCGCCCTCTAGTGGTTTTGATAGGGGTGTGGAAGTGTTGGAGTCGGACTGATGAGTGCATTTTTGAAATAGGATATCTACATTAGGTAAACACGGGTGTAATTAATAAAAAGGCGAGGTTGCTGCGAGTGGTTTCTAAGCAAAGCGTTGACTAAGTGTAGTCACAAGCACCAACCCCCCTCTCCCCCCGCCGGGACGGCTCCCTCTCCCTCTCTCCTCCCCGATAGGTAGATTTGGGTAGCGTTCTTTGAGCGCGAAGGACGACCGAGAGGCGAGATTAGAGTTCGTTCAAGTAATAATAAAAAAAAGGGTCCCATAGCCATTGAATTGGTAGTAGCCTAGGCTATTTTGAGGTTGGTCATTTCTCCGAGTGAGAATTGTGAAGCGTGGCGAGTGAACGTGAGAATAGGCTGCAGTGCGTGTGTCTGAGACTTGGCAGCCCCGGGTTTCACTGATCTAGCGGTCAGTAAATTCGACCAAATTTCAAGAGGTGGACATCACTGGATTCATCTCGGCATACAGATAATTCAAGAGCAATTGACTCATGTTTACGAAGCACACCAACATAGTGCTCTGATCAGTACGAGTCCTCACTAAGACTAGACGAAGGGCACACATCACACCAGCCTTAAAATCACTACACTGGTTAACTGTCAACTCTAGAATAGACTTTAAAATACTAATACTAGTCTATAAATCTCTCCACAGTCACGCACCAGAAAACATTTCAGACATGCTTGTCAGGTACATGCCCAACAGACCACTCAGATCCTCAGGTACTGAACTCGTAACAGTCCCAAAAGCCAGGACCAAGAAACACGGAGAGGCAGCTTTTAGTTTCTATGCCCCCAACTTCTGGAACTCCCTGCCGGAGTGCCTAAGAAGGGTCGAAACAACGGAGGTCTTCAAGCAAGATCTCAAGACGTACCTTTTTGGCCTAGCCTACAATCACTAGCCAGGACCTTGAGACACAGAAAGGCAGCCTCAAACCTACCTGTGAATCCTCTGTATACATTGGTGTATATCCTGCTATGTATATCAAGTTGTGTACAGAAGCTGGTTGCCCTGAAACAGGCTTGTTCTGTTCTGATATCTGTGTTGCTTCAAAGGCTCAGCGTGCTTCTAACCGTTTTCTGTCTCCCCTAGTGCCTCTCTCTCTTCCTCCTACCTTCTAACCAGGTCCAGTGGATGCCCCACTGACACCCGCACACCACTCTGAGTCCGATAGATACCCCCGTGTCAGCTGTGGATGTCGTAGTATTTAGTTAACACACACACACACGTACACACATCAGTCCACATCCGGCTTAGGCCTGGACCTGGGCCCAGTCCCCCTTCCCCTCACCCTAACCCGGGTCCGTATCCTTTTCCTACCCCCTCTCTACCCCAACCCCTGCCTCTATCTGGGCCCAGGCACATTCACGCACACACAGACATACACCAGTGTTTGCCATGTCTCTCCTATTATGTTTTTAGCCTCTCTTACTCTGAAAATGTAATTTCATGTAATTTATTGCTTTATAAATGTTCTTAGCCGGTAGACAAACATACTCCAGGAGCTTGCTCGATTTCCTTGTTGAGAGGGATCAGGGAAGAATTTGTACAGCTTACTTTTTGCTTCCCTCTGGAATATGTAGGGATGGGATGTGTCCCCACCTCCCTTGTTCTCTGTAAAGCGCATTGTGTTGCCTCTGGGTATGAAATGCGCTATACAAATACAGCTTTGATTGATTGATTGATACCACTTCATATCACAGCGAGCATACTGTAGCTATACAGCTCTTTACAACACAGGACAGTAGGTCTATACCTAGCTGTACAGCACTTTACAACATACAACAGTAGTCATATACCTACTGTAGCTACTGTATACAAGTACTTTACAATACAGCACAATAGACCTATACCTAGCAGCACATTAGGCCTATATTTAGATATACAGGACTTTCCAACACAGCACAGTAGGCCTAGCTGGATAACACTTTACCAAACAGAAACCAAAAGAATCAAGTATTATTATTATTATTATATTAATCTGCCCCAGTCTGACTGAAGTCCTATAAAGCAAGTGGTTATTCACCAGATCACTGATGAAGAGGAGGTTCACCCAGGAACTCATATTACCCAGAGCCATCACTGCTAGTCCTCTAATCAACCAGTATCAACACATCATTTATATGACAACTTGGTTAAACAAAGCTCAGAGAGCAATATGTACTCTATTCTGTCTTCAATTGGGGGTGTTTTTGTCAAAGAATGAATACAGAATAATTGTAGAAAATTCTTACTATAAAGTTTATCCCCATTATGGACTTACTTGTTTTCTCTAAGTCAGTGTGTCAGATCCAGAAGTCACTAGCTACTCTGATGAGGTGGAATGGATCACTGACTGTTTAAGTGTCTGCGTCAGCAACGTCTACTATGACATCATAAAAGCAATGGGAGATGTAACGTGGCGAGGCGCCCTCTAGTGGTTTTGATAGGGGTGTGGAAGTGTTGGAGTCGGACTGATGAGTGCATTTTTGAAATAGGATATCTACATTAGGTAAACACGGGTGTAATTAATAAAAAGGCGAGGTTGCTGCGAGTGGTTGCTAAGCAAAGCGTTCACTAAGTGTAGTCACAAGCACCAACCCCCCTCTCCCCCCGCCGGGACGGCTCCCTCTCCCTCTCTCCTCCCCGATAGGTAGATTTGGGGAGCGTTCTTTGAGCGCGAAGGACGACCGAGAGGCGAGATTAGAGTTCGTTCAAGTAAGAATAAAAAAAAGGATCCCATAGCCATTGAATTGGTAGTAGCCTAGGCTATTTTGAGGTTGGTCATTTCTCCGAGTGAGAATTGTGAAGCGTGGCGAGTGAACGTGAGAATAGGCTGCAATGCGTGTGTCTGAGACTTGGCAGCCCCGGGTTTCACTGATCTAGCGGTCAGTAAATTCGACCAAATTTCAAGAGGTGGACATCACTGGATTCATCTCGGCATACAGATAATTCAAGAGCAATTGACTCATGTTTACGAAGCACACCAACATAGTGCTCTGATCAGTACGAGTCCTCACTAAGACTAGACGAAGGGCACACATCACACCAGCCTTAAAATCACTACACTGGTTAACTGTCAACTCTAGAATAGACTTTAAAAGACTAATACTAGTCTATAAATCTCTCCACAGTCACGCACCAGAAAACATTTCAGATATGCTTGTCAGGTACATGCCCAACAGACCACTCAGATCCTCAGGTACTGAACTCGTAACAGTCCCAAAAGCCAGGACCAAGAAACACGGAGAGGCAGCTTTTAGTTTCTATGCCCCCAACTTCTGGAACTCCCTGCCGGAGTGCCTAAGAAGGGTCGAAACAACGGTCTTCAAGCAAGATCTCAAGACGTACCTTTTTGGCCTAGCCTACAATCACTAGCCAGGACCTTGAGACACAGAAAGGCAGCCTCAAACCTACCTGTGAATCCTCTGTATACATTGGTGTATATCCTGCTATGCACTCTATGTATATCAAGTTGTGTACAGAAGCTGGTTGCCCTGAAACAGGCTTGTTCTGTTCTGATATCTGTGTTGCTTCAAAGGCTCAGCGTGCTTCTAACCGTTTTCTGTCTCCCCTAGTGCCTCTCTCTCTTCCTCCTACCTTCTAACCAGGTCCAGTGGATGCCCCACTGTCACCCGCACACCACTCTGAGTCCGATAGATACCCCCGTGTCAGCTGTTGATGTCGTAGTATTTAGTTAACACACACACACACGTACACACATCAGTCCACATCCGGCTTAGGCCTGGACCTGGGCCCAGTCCCCCTTCCCCTCACCCTAACCCGGGTCCGTATCCTTTTCCTACCCCCTCTCTACCCCAACCCCTGCCTCTATCTGGGCCCAGGCACATTCACGCACACACAGACATACACCAGTGTTTGCCATGTCTCTCCTATTATGTTTTTAGCCTCTCTTACTCTGAAAATGTAATTTAATGTAATTTATTGCTTTTTAAATGTTCTTAGCCGGTAGACAAACATACTCCAGGAGCTTGCTCGATTTCCTTGTTGAGAGGGGTCAGGGAAGAATTTGTACAGCTCACTTTTTGCTTCCCTCTGGAATATGTAGGGATGGGATGTATCCCCACCTCCCTTGTTCTCTGTAAAGCGCATTGTGTTGCCTCTGGGTATGAAATGCGCTATACAAATACAGCTTTGATTGATTGATTGATTGATTGATACCACTTCATATCACAGCGAGCATACTGTAGCTATACAGCTCTTTACAACACAGGACAGTAGGTATATACCTAGCTGTACAGCAATTTACAACATACAACAGTAGTCATATACCTACTGTAGCTACTGTATACAAGTACTTTACAATACAGCACAATAGACCTATACCTAGCAGCACATTAGGCCTATATTTAGATATACAGGACTTTCCAACACAGCACAGTAGGCCTAGCTGGATAACACTTTACCAAACAGAAACCAAAAGAATCAAGTATTATTATTATTATTATATTTATCTGCCCCAGTCTGACTGAAGTCCTATAAAGCAACTGGTTATTCACCAGATCACTGATGAAGAGGAGGTTCACCCAGGAACTCATATTACCCAGAGCCATCACTGCTAGTCCTCTAATCAACCAGTATCAACACATCATTTATATGACAACTTGGTTAAACAAAGCTCAGAGAGCAATATGTACTCTATTCTGTCTTCAATTGAGGGTGTTTTTGTCAAAGAATGAATACAGAATAATTGTAGAAAATTCTTACTCTAAAGTTTATCCCCATTATGGACTTACTTGTTTTCTCTAAGTCAGTATGTCAGATCCAGAAGTCACTAGCTACTCTGATGAGGTGGAATGGATCACTGACTGTTTAAGTGTCTGCGTCAGCAACGTCTACTATGACATCATAAAAGCAATGGGAGATGTAACGTGGCGAGGCGCCCTCTAGTGGTCTTAATAGGGGTGTGGAAGTGTTGGAGTCGGACTGATGAGTGCATTTTTGAAATAGGATATCTACATTAGGTAAACACGGGTGTAATTAATAAAAAGGCGAGGTTGCTGCGATTGGTTGCTAAGCAAAGCGTTGACTAAGTGTAGTCACAAGCACCAACCCCCCTCTCCCCCCGCCGGGACGGCTCCCTCTCCCTCTCTCCTCCCCGATAGGTAGATTTGGGGAGCGTTCTTTGAGCGCGAAGGACGACCGAGAGGCGAGATTAGAGTTCGTTCAAGTAATAATAATAAAAAAGAGTCCCATAGCCATTGAATTGGTAGTAGCCTAGGTTATTTTGAGGTTGGTCATTTCTCCGAGTGAGAATTGTGAAGCGTGGCGAGTGAGCGTGAGAATAGGCTGCAATGCGTGTGTCTGAGACTTGGCAGCCCCGGGTTTCACTGATCTACCGGTCAGTAAATCCGAACAAATTTCAAGAGGTGGACATCACTGGATTAATCTCGGCATACAGATAATTCAAGATTGACTCATGTTTACGAAGCGCACCAGCATAGTGCTCTGATCAGCTGCACTCTCCAGTGAAGTTCTCAAAACGCGACAGATGCCCGGATCAGTAGCCTAGATCTCATTGTATTACAGTATTTTAGCAGACGCTTTTATCCAAAGCAACTAACAATAATTGCATTTAACTAGGAAAGGCCAATGTTGGGCTACTAGCCTACTAGGCTACTTGCCAGAACTTACAAGTGCATCTCCTTTCTAAAACAAGTGACTAAGATCATAATCTAGTGCTGAAGGCAAAGTGCAAGAATTGCAATCTAAAATACAATAGAGGGAGGATCGTTGTAGTTCTCTCTGTAAAATAACTCAAACTGAGGGACGGTAGGCCTAGCTGGATAACACTTTACCAAACAGAAACCAAAAGAATCAAGTATTATTATTATTATTATATTTATCTGCCCCAGTCTGACTGAAGTCCTATTGTCACAACCCATGCCTCTAACCCTGCCTCTCTGCCTGCCCCTAACCCTATCTCCGAGAACGAGTCCCCTGGCACCTCCCAGAGGGCGCAGAGGGAACTGCGGGCTCGTCGGCGTGAGCAGCTGCCGGTCATTCCGGTGATTGCACCCTATCCTGGCCAGCCACCACCTGCAGCCCATCAGCCCAGGAGGTTAAGAAGCCACTCCACACAGCATGCGGCGCCAGATCGTTGACTAACCAACCTAGTGGGTACACGTCTCTAGCTCCCTGCCTCGTCTGTCTTTTGAACCTTGCCTTACCCTGTTCTCCCTGTCTTCCCAGTTCCTGCCTGACCCACGCCTGTACGATTACCCCGCTCCTGCCTGACCCACGCCTGTACGACAACCCTGCTCCTGCCTGACCCACGCCTGTACGACAACCCTGCTCCTGCCTGACCCACGCCTGTACGACAACCCCGCTCCTGCCTGACCATCGCCTGTACGACTACCACGCTCCTGCCTGACCATCGCCTGTACGACTACCACGTCTCCGCCTGACCCACGCCTGTCTACGGATCACGTTACTGCCTGCCTCTCCCCGGATCGCAATAAACGTGCCTACGGGCTTTCACCCCAATCGTGTCTGCTCTTGGGTCCTCCATCCTGATCCTTAACAGAACGATCTGGCCAAGACATGGACCCAGCGGACGTCGACGCCATACGCACTGCCATCGCCAGCCAAGGTACGCTGATTGGGAGACACGACTCTGACCTCCAACATGCGGCCAGTGCCATGCAGGGCCTCTCCACCAGCGTGAACGCGCTCGCCACCCAGGCAGCCCAAACCGACCAGGGCCTGCAGGCTCTCACCCAGGAGTTCCGGAACCTGATCGCCCACCTTACCCCTCTCCAGGCCCCAGCACCACCCCAGGACCCAGCACCACCCCAGGACCAGCCCGCCGCTCCAGCTCCTGGCGAGGCCGCTTCCCCCGCTCTGCCCCGGAGAGAGCCCAAGCTCTCCAACCCCAGGCCATTCGACGGCGACCTGGCTGAGTGCGGGTCCTTCCTGATGCAGTGCAAATTCATTTTCGCTCACCAGCCTAGCCGGTATTCTGGGGACGCGGAGAGGATTGCCTTCGTCTCCAACCTGTTGACCGGCCAACCCCTCCGCTGGTTTGAAGCAGTCTGGGAGTCAGGGGCAGCCTGTTTCGGGTCCTTCGAGACTTTCTGTGTGGAGTTTAGAAAGGTTTTCGACCATCCAGCCCACGGCCGCGACTCCGCCTCACGCCTGCTCCATCTCCAGCAGGGCACCCGGAGTGTGGCAGAATTCTCTGTGGAGTTCCGCATCCTGGCTGCGGGGAGCGGGTGGAACGATGCCGCCCTCCAGACCGCTTTCCGCTCAGGCCTCACAGAGACTATTAAGGATGAGCTGGCGCTCAGGGAAGATGCCACCTCCCTGGACAACCTCATCTCGCTCGCCGTGAAGGTGGACAACAGGCTCCGGGAGCGCAGGAGAGAAAGAGCCACCCGTCCCTCTGGCTCTGTCCGGCCCCCCAGTCACCGTCCCCCAGGCCAGCCGGCCCCCTTCTCGTCTCGCCCCGACTCCGCCCCCCTGCGCTCCTCTGCTCTGTCTGCCTCTCCATCCCCTGAGGACGAGCCCATGGTATTGGGCGGGGCTCATCTGACCGCTGAGGAGCGCCTCCGGAGGGTTACAGAGGGGCTCTGTTTCTATTGTGGCGGCCCTGGACACACCCGGAACACCTGCCCGAACCGCCCAAAAGCTCCAGCCCGTCGGTGAGAGGGGTGTCACTGATGGGCGGCGTACTCACCCCCAGCCACCAGGGGCGCCTGCACTTGGAAGCCGTGGTCACATCTAACAACCGGCCATTCCCCGTACCTGCTCTGATTGACTCGGGCGCGGACGACTGCTTCATCGATGCCACGCTCGTCCGTCAGGCCGGCATCCCCACACAACTCCGGGACACGCCCCTTGCCGTTCACGACCTCAGCGGGAGACTGCTGGCCGAGGTCACCCAGGTCACAAAGCCCTTGGAGATCCGTCTGTCTGGCAACCACCACGAGACCCTCTCCCTGCTGGTGTTCTCATCACCCCAGAGTCCCCTCGTCCTGGGGCAGACCTGGCTCCGGCGCCACAACCCCCACATCGACTGGGAGACCAACAGGGTGATTGGCTGGAGTCATCACTGCCACAGGACCTGTCTCACATCTGCCACCCCGCCTACAGAGGGCGTCAGCGCCTCACTGGAGCCACCTGACCTGTCCACGGTTCCCTCCATCTACCATGACCTCGGAGAGGCGTTCAGCAAACAGAGGGCCCTCTCCCTGCCTCCTCACCGCCCCTACGACTGTGCCATTGAACTGCTTTCAGGAGCGCCCCTGCCCTCCGGCCGTCTGTTCAACTTGTCTCGTCCTGAGAGAGAGGCCATGGAGAAATACATCCACGAGTCCCTGAACGCCGGCCTCATCAAGCCCTCCAGCTCACCCGTAGGAGCGGGCTTCTTCTTCGTGGGCAAGAAAGACGGCACCCTACGCCCGTGCATCGACTACCGGCGATTGAACGACATTACAGTCAAGAACCGCTACCCCCTGCCGCTCATCGCCTCCGCCTTCGAACCGCTCCAGGGCGCCACAGTGTTCTCCAAGCTCGACCTCAGGAACGCTTACCACCTGGTGCGCATCAGGAAAGGAGACGAGTGGAAGACGGCCTTTAACACCCCCGTCGGGCACTTTGAGTACCGCGTCATGCCCTTCGGCCTAACCAACGCCCCGGCCGTGTTCCAAGCCCTAGTGAACGACGTCCTCAGAGACCTCCTCAACCACACCGTCTTCGTCTACCTGGATGACATCCTCGTCTTCTCGCGCACCATGGAGGAGCACACCGGGCACGTCAGGCAGGTCCTCCAGAGGCTCATGGAGAACAGGCTCTACCTCAAGGCGGAGAAATGCGAGTTTCACGTGCCCACGATCCAGTTCCTGGGTTTCGTCATTGAGGCCGGGAGGGTGAGGGCTTCCCCAGAGAAGATCAGGGCGGTGGTTGAGTGGCCGGTCCCCACCACCCGCAAGGAGCTCCAACGGTTCCTGGGGTTCGCTAACTTTTACCGGAGGTTTATCCGGAACTACAGCCGGGTGGCGAGCCCCATGACAGCGCTGACATCCACGGCCATCCCCTTCGCCTGGACCCCTGCGGCGGACGTGGCCTTCAAGGCCCTCAAGGCCCTGTTCACCTCCGCACCTGTCCTCATCCAACCGGACCCCTCACTCCAATTCGTCCTGGAGGTTGACGCCTCCGACACGGGGGTTGGGGCGGTCCTGTCCCAGAGGGCCGTGACGGACGGCAAGCTCCACCCCTGCGCCTTCTTCTCCCGCCGCTTGGAGCCGGCCGAGAGGAACTACGACGTAGGAAACAGGGAGCTTCTCGCGGTCCAACTCGCACTGCAGGAGTGGAGGCACTGGCTGGAGGGGACGGAGCAGCCGATCATCGTGTGGACTGACCACAAGAACCTGATCTACATCCGGGACGCAAAGAGGCTGAATCCCCGGCAGGCCAGGTGGGCTCTGTTTTTCGGCCGCTTCAATTTCACCCTGACCTACCGACCAGGGTCCCGCAATGTGAAGCCAGATGCTCTCTCACGCCAGTTCTCGCCCCCGGAGCGGAGTGCAGAGCTGGACACTATTCTGCCCTCCTCCTGTGTGGTGGGTGCTCTCACTTGGGAGGTAGAGGGGATCGTGAGGGAGGCCCAGAGGACTCAGCCAGACCTAGGCGGTGGTCCGGCAAACCGCCTCTTTGTGCCTGACCGGGTCCGTACCCAGGTCCTCCAGTGGGCCCACACGTCCCAGTTCGCCTGTCACCCAGGAGCCAGCCGCACGCTAACCCTGCTTAGGCGCCGGTTCTGGTGGCCCACCATGGCCGTCGACACCACCAAGTACGTCCAGGCCTGTACGGTGTGTGCCCGGAGTAAGTCCTCCCACCAGCCCCCTTCAGGACTTCTGCGTCCCCTGCCTGTTCCCGGCCGACCCTGGAGCCACATTGGGTTGGACTTCGTCACCGGTCTCCCCCCATCCCAGGGAAACACGGTGATCCTGACCATCATTGACCGTTTCTCGAAGGCTGCCCACTTCGTGCCGCTGCCTAAGCTCCCCTCTGCCTCTGAGACTGCGGACCTGCTGGTGACTCACGTGGTCCGTCTCCATGGCATCCCCCTCGACATTGTGTCAGACAGGGGGCCGCAGTTCACCTCTCGGGTCTGGAGGGAGTTCTGTCGGGCTATGGGGGCCACTGTCAGCCTGTCCTCGGGCTTCCACCCCCAGACCAACGGGCAGGCGGAACGGGCCAACCAGTACCTGGGCACTGCCCTGCGGTGCATCACGGGCCGGAGCCCGGCCTCTTGGAGCGAGCGCATCTCCTGGGTCGAGTACGCCCACAACACCCTGCCCAACGCCTCCTCAGGTCAGTCCCCGTTTGAGTGCTCCCTGGGTTACCAACCACCCCTTTTTCCTGAGCAGGAGGAGGAGCTGGCTGTCCCGTCAGTCCAGGCCCACATTGACCGCTGCCGCAGGATCTGGAGGACCGCCCGCTCGGCCCTGCTCCGCTCCACCCGCAGAAGCCAGCGGTATGCCGACCAGCGTCGGACCCCGGCCCCCAACTATGTGCCTGGCCAGGAGGTCTGGCTCTCCTCCAGGGACATTCCGCTGCAGGCAGGTTGCAGGAAGCTGGTCCCCCGCTTCCTCGGCCCCTACGTCATTGAGAGCGTGGTCAACCCTGTGGCGGTCAAGCTCAGGTTGCCCCCCGCCATGAGGATCCACCCGGTCTTCCACGTCTCCAGGATCAAACCTGTGAAGGTCAGTCCCCTTTGCCCCCCAGGCGATGCTCCTCCCCCCGTCCGCCTCATCGACGACCATCCGGCCTGGACTGTCCGGCGGTTGCTGAGGGTCCGTCGCCGGGGCCGGGGTCTGCAATACCTTGTCGATTGGGAGGGTTATGGGCCTGAGGAGCAAAGCTGGGTGCCCCGCAGGCACATCCTGGACCCCTCTCTTGTCCGGGATTTCCACCGGGCCCACCCTGGCCTGCCTGGTCGGTCGCCGGGAGTCGCCCGTAGAGGGGGGGGTCCTGTCACAACCCATGCCTCTAACCCTGCCTCTCTGCCTGCCCCTAACCCTATCTCCGAGAACGAGTCCCCTGGCACCTCCCAGAGGGCGCAGAGGGAACTGCGGGCTCGTCGGCGTGAGCAGCTGCCGGTCATTCCGGTGATTGCACCCCATCCTGGCCAGCCACCACCTGCAGCCCATCAGCCCAGGAGGTTAAGAAGCCACTCCACACAGCATGCGGCGCCAGATCGTTGACTAACCAACCTAGTGGGTACACGTCTCTAGCTCCCTGCCTCGTCTGTCTTTTGAACCTTGCCTTACCCTGTTCTCCCTGTCTTCCCAGTTCCTGCCTGACCCACGCCTGTACGATTACCCCGCTCCTGCCTGACCCACGCCTGTACGACAACCCTGCTCCTGCCTGACCCACGCCTGTACGACAACCCTGCTCCTGCCTGACCCACGCCTGTACGACAACCCCGCTCCTGCCTGACCATCGCCTGTACGACTACCACGCTCCTGCCTGACCATCGCCTGTACGACTACCACGTCCCCGCCTGACCCACGCCTGTCTACGGATCACGTTACTGCCTGCCTCTCCCCGGATCGCAATAAACGTGCCTACGGGCTTTCACCCCAATCGTGTCTGCTCTTGGGTCCTCCATCCTGATCCTTAACACCTATAAAGCAACTGGTTATTCACCAGATCACTGATGAAGAGGAGGTTCACCCAGGAACTCATATTACCCAGAGCCATCACTGCTAGTCCTCTAATCAACCAGTATCAACACATCATTTATATGACAACTTGGTTAAACAAAGCTCAGAGAGCAATATGTACTCTATTCTGTCTTCAATTGGGGGTGTTTTTGTCAAAGAATTAATACAGAATAATTGTAGAAAATTCTTACTCTAAAGTTTATCCCCATTATGGACTTACTTGTTTTCTCTAAGTCAGTGTGTCAGATCCAGAAGTCACTAGCTACTCTGATGAGGTGGAATGGATCACTGACTGTTTAAGTGTCTGCGTCAGCAACGTCTACTATGACATCATAAAAGCAATGGGAGATGTAACGTGGCGAGGCGCCCTCTAGTGGTTTTGATAGGGGTGTGGAAGTGTTGGAGTCGGACTGATGAGTGCATTTTTGAAATAGGATATCTACATTAGGTAAACACGGGTGTAATTAATAAAAAGGCGAGGTTGCTGCGAGTGGTTGCTAAGCAAAGCGTTGACTAAGTGTAGTCACAAGCACCAACCCCCCTCTCCCCCCGCCGGGACGGCTCCCTCTCCCTCTCTCCTCCCCGATAGGTAGATTTGGGTAGCGTTCTTTGAGCGCGAAGGACGACCGAGAGGCGAGATTAGAGTTCGTTCAAGTAATAATAAAAAAAAGGGTCCCATAGCCATTGAATTGGTAGTAGCCTAGGCTATTTTGAGGTTGGTCATTTCTCCGAGTGAGAATTGTGAAGCGTGGCGAGTGAACGTGAGAATAGGCTGCAATGCGTGTGTCTGAGACTTGGCAGCCCCGGGTTTCACTGATCTAGCGGTCAGTAAATTCGACCAAATTTCAAGAGGTGGACATCACTGGATTCATCTCGGCATACAGATAATTCAAGAGCAATTGACTCATGTTTACGAAGCACACCAACATAGTGCTCTGATCAGTACGAGTCCTCACTAAGACTAGACGAAGGGCACACATCACACCAGCCTTAAAATCACTACACTGGTTAACTGTCAACTCTAGAATAGACTTTAAAATACTAATACTAGTCTATAAATCTCTCCACAGTCACGCACCAGAAAACATTTCAGACATGCTTGTCAGGTACATGCCCAACAGACCACTCAGATCCTCAGGTACTGAACTCGTAACAGTCCCAAAAGCCAGGACCAAGAAACACGGAGAGGCAGCTTTTAGTTTCTATGCCCCCAACTTCTGGAACTCCCTGCCGGAGTGCCTAAGAAGGGTCGAAACAACGGAGGTCTTCAAGCAAGATCTCAAGACGTACCTTTTTGGCCTAGCCTACAATCACTAGCCAGGACCTTGAGACACAGAAAGGCAGCCTCAAACCTACCTGTGAATCCTCTGTATACATTGGTGTATATCCTGCTATGTATATCAAGTTGTGTACAGAAGCTGGTTGCCCTGAACCAGGCTTGTTCTGTTCTGATATCTGTGTTGCTTCAAAGGCTCAGCGTGCTTCTAACCGTTTTCTGTCTCCCCTAGTGCCTCTCTCTCTTCCTCCTACCTTCTAACCAGGTCCAGTGGATGCCCCACTGACACCCGCACACCACTCTGAGTCCGATAGATACCCCCGTGTCAGCTGTGGATGTCGTAGTATTTAGTTAACACACACACACACGTACACACATCAGTCCACATCCGGCTTAGGCCTGGACCTGGGCCCAGTCCCCCTTCCCCTCACCCTAACCCGGGTCCGTATCCTTTTCCTACCCCCTCTCTACCCCAACCCCTGCCTCTATCTGGGCCCAGGCACATTCACGCACACACAGACATACACCAGTGTTTGCCATGTCTCTCCTATTATGTTTTTAGCCTCTCTTACTCTGAAAATGTAATTTAATGTAATTTATTGCTTTATAAATGTTCTTAGCCGGTAGACAAACATACTCCAGGAGCTTGCTCGATTTCCTTGTTGAGAGGGGTCAGGGAAGAATTTGTACAGCTCACTTTTTGCTTCCCTCTGGAATATGTAGGGATGGGATGTATCCCCACCTCCCTTGTTCTCTGTAAAGCGCATTGTGTTGCCTCTGGGTATGAAATGCGCTATACAAATACAGCTTTGATTGATTGATTGATTGATTGATACCACTTCATATCACAGCGAGCATACTGTAGCTATACAGCTCTTTACAACACAGGACAGTAGGTCTATACCTAGCTGTACAGCAATTTACAACATACAACAGTAGTCATATACCTACTGTAGCTACTGTATACAAGTACTTTACAATACAGCACAATAGACCTATACCTAGCAGCACATTAGGCCTATATTTAGATATACAGGACTTTCCAACACAGCACAGTAGGCCTAGCTGGATAACACTTTACCAAACAGAAACCAAAAGAATCAAGTATTATTATTATTATTATATTTATCTGCCCCAGTCTGACTGAAGTCCTATAAAGCAACTGGTTATTCACCAGATCACTGATGAAGAGGAGGTTCACCCAGGAACTCATATTACCCAGAGCCATCACTGCTAGTCCTCTAATCAACCAGTATCAACACATCATTTATATGACAACTTGGTTAAGCAAAGCTCAGAGAGCAATATGTACTCTATTCTGTCTTCAATTGAGGGTGTTTTTGTCAAAGAATGAATACAGAATAATTGTAGAAAATTCTTACTCTAAAGTTTATCCCCATTATGGACTTACTTGTTTTCTCTAAGTCAGTGTGTCAGATCCAGAAGTCACTAGCTACTCTGATGAGGTGGAATGGATCACTGACTGTTTAAGTGTCTGCGTCAGCAACGTCTACTATGACATCATAAAAGCAATGGGAGATGTAACGTGGCGAGGCGCCCTCTAGTGGTTTTGATAGGGGTGTGGAAGTGTTGGAGTCGGACTGATGAGTGCATTTTTGAAATAGGATATCTACATTAGGTAAACACGCGTGTAATTAATAAAAAGGCGAGGTTGCTGCGATTGGTTGCTAAGCAAAGCGTTGACTAAGTGTAGTCACAAGCACCAACCCCCCTCTCCCCCCGCCGGGACGGCTCCCTCTCCCTCTCTCCTCCCCGATAGGTAGATTTGGGGAGCGTTCTTTGAGCGCGAAGGACGACCGAGAGGCGAGATTAGAGTTCGTTCAAGTAATAATAATAAAAAAGAGTCCCATAGCCATTGAATTGGTAGTAGCCTAGGTTATTTTGAGGTTGGTCATTTCTCCGAGTGAGAATTGTGAAGCGTGGCGAGTGAACGTGAGAATAGGCTGCAATGCGTGTGTCTGAGACTTGGCAGCCCCGGGTTTCACTGATCTACCGGTCAGTAAATCCGAACAAATTTCAAGAGGTGGACATCACTGGATTAATCTCGGCATACAGATAATTCAAGATTGACTCATGTTTACGAAGCGCACCAGCATAGTGCTCTGATCAGCTGCACTCTCCAGTGAAGTTCTCAAAACGCGACAGATGCCCGGATCAGTAGCCTAGATCTCATTGTATTACAGTATTTTAGCAGACGCTTTTATCCAAAGCAACTAACAATAATTGCATTTAACTAGGAAAGGCCAATGTTGGGCTACTAGCCTACTAGGCTACTTGCCAGAACTTACAAGTGCATCTCCTTTCTAAAACAAGTGACTAAGATCATAATCTAGTGCTGAAGGCAAAGTGCAAGAATTGCAATCTAAAATACAATAGAGGGAGGATCGTTGTAGTTCTCTCTGTAAAATAACTCAAACTGAGGGACGGTAGGCCTAGCTGGATAACACTTTACCAAACAGAAACCAAAAGAATCAAGTATTATTATTATTATTATATTTATCTGCCCCAGTCTGACTGAAGTCCTATTGTCACAACCCATGCCTCTAACCCTGCCTCTCTGCCTGCCCCTAACCCTATCTCCGAGAACGAGTCCCCTGGCACCTCCCAGAGGGCGCAGAGGGAACTGCGGGCTCGTCGGCGTGAGCAGCTGCCGGTCATTCCGGTGATTGCACCCCATCCTGGCCAGCCACCACCTGCAGCCCATCAGCCCAGGAGGTTAAGAAGCCACTCCACACAGCATGCGGCGCCAGATCGTTGACTAACCAACCTAGTGGGTACACGTCTCTAGCTCCCTGCCTCGTCTGTCTTTTGAACCTTGCCTTACCCTGTTCTCCCTGTCTTCCCAGTTCCTGCCTGACCCACGCCTGTACGATTACCCCGCTCCTGCCTGACCCACGCCTGTACGACAACCCTGCTCCTGCCTGACCCACGCCTGTACGACAACCCTGCTCCTGCCTGACCCACGCCTGTACGACAACCCCGCTCCTGCCTGACCATCGCCTGTACGACTACCACGCTCCTGCCTGACCATCGCCTGTACGACTACCACGTCTCCGCCTGACCCACGCCTGTCTACGGATCACGTTACTGCCTGCCTCTCCCCGGATCGCAATAAACGTGCCTACGGGCTTTCACCCCAATCGTGTCTGCTCTTGGGTCCTCCATCCTGATCCTTAACAGAACGATCTGGCCAAGACATGGACCCAGCGGACGTCGACGCCATACGCACTGCCATCGCCAGCCAAGGTACGCTGATTGGGAGACACGACTCTGACCTCCAACATGCGGCCAGTGCCATGCAGGGCCTCTCCACCAGCGTGAACGCGCTCGCCACCCAGGCAGCCCAAACCGACCAGGGCCTGCAGGCTCTCACCCAGGAGTTCCGGAACCTGATCGCCCACCTTACCCCTCTCCAGGCCCCAGCACCACCCCAGGACCCAGCACCACCCCAGGACCAGCCCGCCGCTCCAGCTCCTGGCGAGGCCGCTTCCCCCGCTCTGCCCCGGAGAGAGCCCAAGCTCTCCAACCCCAGGCCATTCGACGGCGACCTGGCTGAGTGCGGGTCCTTCCTGATGCAGTGCAAATTCATTTTCGCTCACCAGCCTAGCCGGTATTCTGGGGACGCGGAGAGGATTGCCTTCGTCTCCAACCTGTTGACCGGCCAACCCCTCCGCTGGTTTGAAGCAGTCTGGGAGTCAGGGGCGGCCTGTTTCGGGTCCTTCGAGACTTTCTGTGTGGAGTTTAGAAAGGTTTTCGACCATCCAGCCCACGGCCGCGACTCCGCCTCACGCCTGCTCCATCTCCAGCAGGGCACCCGGAGTGTGGCAGAATTCTCTGTGGAGTTCCGCATCCTGGCTGCGGGGAGCGGGTGGAACGATGCCGCCCTCCAGACCGCTTTCCGCTCAGGCCTCACAGAGACTATTAAGGATGAGCTGGCGCTCAGGGAAGATGCCACCTCCCTGGACAACCTCATCTCGCTCGCCGTGAAGGTGGACAACAGGCTCCGGGAGCGCAGGAGAGAAAGAGCCACCCGTCCCTCTGGCTCTGTCCGGCCCCCCAGTCACCGTCCCCCAGGCCAGCCGGCCCCCTTCTCGTCTCGCCCCGACTCCGCCCCCCTGCGCTCCTCTGCTCTGTCTGCCTCTCCATCCCCTGAGGACGAGCCCATGGTATTGGGCGGGGCTCATCTGACCGCTGAGGAGCGCCTCCGGAGGGTTACAGAGGGGCTCTGTTTCTATTGTGGCGGCCCTGGACACACCCGGAACACCTGCCCGAACCGCCCAAAAGCTCCAGCCCGTCGGTGAGAGGGGTGTCACTGATGGGCGGCGTACTCACCCCCAGCCACCAGGGGCGCCTGCACTTGGAAGCCGTGGTCACATCTAACAACCGGCCATTCCCCGTACCTGCTCTGATTGACTCGGGCGCGGACGACTGCTTCATCGATGCCACGCTCGTCCGTCAGGCCGGCATCCCCACACAACTCCGGGACACGCCCCTTGCCGTTCACGACCTCAGCGGGAGACTGCTGGCCGAGGTCACCCAGGTCACAAAGCCCTTGGAGATCCGTCTGTCTGGCAACCACCACGAGACCCTCTCCCTGCTGGTGTTCTCATCACCCCAGAGTCCCCTCGTCCTGGGGCAGACCTGGCTCCGGCGCCACAACCCCCACATCGACTGGGAGACCAACAGGGTGATTGGCTGGAGTCATCACTGCCACAGGACCTGTCTCACCTCTGCCACCCCGCCTACAGAGGGCGTCAGCGCCTCACTGGAGCCACCTGACCTGTCCACGGTTCCCTCCATCTACCATGACCTCGAAGAGGCGTTCAGCAAACAGAGGGCCCTCTCCCTGCCTCCTCACCGCCCCTACGACTGTGCCATTGAACTGCTTTCAGGAGCGCCTCTGCCCTCCGGCCGTCTGTTCAACTTGTCTCGTCCTGAGAGAGAGGCCATGGAGAAATACATCCACGAGTCCCTGAACGCCGGCCTCATCAAGCCCTCCAGCTCACCCGTAGGAGCGGGCTTCTTCTTCGTGGGCAAGAAAGACGGCACCCTACGCCCGTGCATCGACTACCGGCGATTGAACGACATTACAGTCAAGAACCGCTACCCCCTGCCGCTCATCGCCTCCGCCTTCGAACCGCTCCAGGGCGCCACAGTGTTCTCCAAGCTCGACCTCAGGAACGCTTACCACCTGGTGCGCATCAGGAAAGGAGACGAGTGGAAGACGGCCTTTAACACCCCCGTCGGGCACTTTGAGTACCGCGTCATGCCCTTCGGCCTAACCAACGCCCCGGCCGTGTTCCAAGCCCTAGTGAACGACGTCCTCAGAGACCTCCTCAACCACACCGTCTTCGTCTACCTGGATGACATCCTCGTCTTCTCGCGCACCATGGAGGAGCACACCGGGCACGTCAGGCAGGTCCTCCAGAGGCTCATGGAGAACAGGCTCTACCTCAAGGCGGAGAAATGCGAGTTTCACGTGCCCACGATCCAGTTCCTGGGTTTCGTCATTGAGGCCGGGAGGGTGAGGGCTTCCCCAGAGAAGATCAGGGCGGTGGTTGAGTGGCCGGTCCCCACCACCCGCAAGGAGCTCCAACGGTTCCTGGGGTTCGCTAACTTTTACCGGAGGTTTATCCGGAACTACAGCTGGGTGGCGAGCCCCATGACAGCGCTGACATCCACGGCCATCCCCTTCGCCTGGACCCCTGCGGCGGACGTGGCCTTCAAGGCCCTCAAGGCCCTGTTCTGCTCCGCACCTGTCCTCATCCAACCGGACCCCTCACTCCAATTCGTCCTGGAGGTTGACGCCTCCGACACGGGGGTTGGGGCGGTCCTGTCCCAGAGGGCCGTGACGGACGGCAAGCTCCACCCCTGCGCCTTCTTCTCCCGCCGCTTGGAGCCGGCCGAGAGGAACTACGACGTAGGAAACAGGGAGCTTCTCGCGGTCCAACTCGCACTGCAGGAGTGGAGGCACTGGCTGGAGGGGACGGAGCAGCCGATCATCGTGTGGACTGACCACAAGAACCTGATCTACATCCGGGACGCAAAGAGGCTGAATCCCCGGCAGGCCAGGTGGGCTCTGTTTTTCGGCCGCTTCAATTTCACCCTGACCTACCGACCAGGGTCCCGCAATGTGAAGCCAGATGCTCTCTCACGCCAGTTCTCGCCCCCGGAGCGGAGTGCAGAGCTGGACACTATTCTGCCCTCCTCCTGTGTGGTGGGTGCTCTCACTTGGGAGGTAGAGGGGATCGTGAGGGAGGCCCAGAGGACTCAGCCAGACCTAGGCGGTGGTCCGGCACCAGGCAGGTCCTCCAGTGGGCCCACACGTCCCAGTTCGCCTGTCACCCAGGAGCCAGCCGCACGCTAACCCTGCTTAGGCGCCGGTTCTGGTGGCCCACCATGGCCGTCGACACCACCAAGTACGTCCAGGCCTGTACGGTGTGTGCCCGGAGTAAGTCCTCCCACCAGCCCCCTTCAGGACTTCTGCGTCCCCTGCCTGTTCCCGGCCGACCCTGGAGCCACATTGGGTTGGACTTCGTCACCGGTCTCCCCCCATCCCAGGGAAACACGGTGATCCTGACCATCATTGACCGTTTCTCGAAGGCTGCCCACTTCGTGCCGCTGCCTAAGCTCCCCTCTGCCTCTGAGACTGCGGACCTGCTGGTGACTCACGTGGTCCGTCTCCATGGCATCCCCCTCGACATTGTGTCAGACAGGGGGCCGCAGTTCACCTCTCGGGTCTGGAGGGAGTTCTGTCGGGCTATGGGGGCCACTGTCAGCCTGTCCTCGGGCTTCCACCCCCAGACCAACGGGCAGGCGGAACGGGCCAACCAGTACCTGGGCACTGCCCTGCGGTGCATCACGGGCCGGAGCCCGGCCTCTTGGAGCGAGCGCATCTCCTGGGTCGAGTACGCCCACAACACCCTGCCCAACGCCTCCTCAGGTCAGTCCCCGTTTGAGTGCTCCCTGGGTTACCAACCACCCCTTTTTCCTGAGCAGGAGGAGGAGCTGGCTGTCCCGTCAGTCCAGGCCCACATTGACCGCTGCCGCAGGATCTGGAGGACCGCCCGCTCGGCCCTGCTCCGCTCCACCCGCAGAAGCCAGCGGTATGCCGACCAGCGTCGGACCCCGGCCCCCAACTATGTGCCTGGCCAGGAGGTCTGGCTCTCCTCCAGGGACATTCCGCTGCAGGCAGGTTGCAGGAAGCTGGTCCCCCGCTTCCTCGGCCCCTACGTCATTGAGAGCGTGGTCAACCCTGTGGCGGTCAAGCTCAGGTTGCCCCCCGCCATGAGGATCCACCCGGTCTTCCACGTCTCCAGGATCAAACCTGTGAAGGTCAGTCCCCTTTGCCCCCCAGGCGATGCTCCTCCCCCCGTCCGCCTCATCGACGACCATCCGGCCTGGACTGTCCGGCGGTTGCTGAGGGTCCGTCGCCGGGGCCGGGGTCTGCAATACCTTGTCGATTGGGAGGGTTATGGGCCTGAGGAGCAAAGCTGGGTGCCCCGCAGGCACATCCTGGACCCCTCTCTTGTCCGGGATTTCCACCGGGCCCACCCTGGCCTGCCTGGTCGGTCGCCGGGAGTCGCCCGTAGAGGGGGGGGTCCTGTCACAACCCATGCCTCTAACCCTGCCTCTCTGCCTGCCCCTAACCCTATCTCCGAGAACGAGTCCCCTGGCACCTCCCAGAGGGCGCAGAGGGAACTGCGGGCTCGTCGGCGTGAGCAGCTGCCGGTCATTCCGGTGATTGCACCCCATCCTGGCCAGCCACCACCTGCAGCCCATCAGCCCAGGAGGTTAAGAAGCCACTCCACACAGCATGCGGCGCCAGATCGTTGACTAACCAACCTAGTGGGTACACATCTCTAGCTCCCTGCCTCGTCTGTCTTTTGAACCTTGCCTTACCCTGTTCTCCCTGTCTTCCCAGTTCCTGCCTGACCCACGCCTGTACAATTACCCCGCTCCTGCCTGACCCACGCCTGTACGACAACCCTGCTCCTGCCTGACCCACGCCTGTACGACAACCCTGCTCCTGCCTGACCCACGCCTGTACGACAACCCCGCTCCTGCCTGACCATCGCCTGTACGACTACCACGCTCCTGCCTGACCATCGCCTGTACGACTACCACGTCCCCGCCTGACCCACGCCTGTCTACGGATCACGTTACTGCCTGCCTCTCCCCGGATCGCAATAAACGTGCCTACGGGCTTTCACCCCAATCGTGTCTGCTCTTGGGTCCTCCATCCTGATCCTTAACACCTATAAAGCAACTGGTTATTCACCAGATCACTGATGAAGAGGAGGTTCACCCAGGAACTCATATTACCCAGAGCCATCACTGCTAGTCCTCTAATCAACCAGTATCAACACATCATTTATATGACAACTTGGTTAAACAAAGCTCAGAGAGCAATATGTACTCTATTCTGTCTTCAATTGGGGGTGTTTTTGTCAAAGAATTAATACAGAATAATTGTAGAAAATTCTTACTCTAAAGTTTATCCCCATTATGGACTTACTTGTTTTCTCTAAGTCAGTGTGTCAGATCCAGAAGTCACTAGCTACTCTGATGAGGTGGAATGGATCACTGACTGTTTAAGTGTCTGCGTCAGCAACGTCTACTATGACATCATAAAAGCAATGGGAGATGTAACGTGGCGAGGCGCCCTCTAGTGGTTTTGATAGGGGTGTGGAAGTGTTGGAGTCGGACTGATGAGTGCATTTTTGAAATAGGATATCTACATTAGGTAAACACGGGTGTAATTAATAAAAAGGCGAGGTTGCTGCGAGTGGTTGCTAAGCAAAGCGTTGACTAAGTGTAGTCACAAGCACCAACCCCCCTCTCCCCCCGCCGGGACGGCTCCCTCTCCCTCTCTCCTCCCCGATAGGTAGATTTGGGTAGCGTTCTTTGAGCGCGAAGGACGACCGAGAGGCGAGATTAGAGTTCGTTCAAGTAATAATAAAAAAAAAGGGTCCCATAGCCATTGAATTGGTAGTAGCCTAGGCTATTTTGAGGTTGGTCATTTCTCCGAGTGAGAATTGTGAAGCGTGGCGAGTGAACGTGAGAATAGGCTGCAGTGCGTGTGTCTGAGACTTGGCAGCCCCGGGTTTCACTGATCTAGCGGTCAGTAAATTCGACCAAATTTCAAGAGGTGGACATCACTGGATTCATCTCGGCATACAGATAATTCAAGAGCAATTGACTCATGTTTACGAAGCACACCAACATAGTGCTCTGATCAGTACGAGTCCTCACTAAGACTAGACGAAGGGCACACATCACACCAGCCTTAAAATCACTACACTGGTTAACTGTCAACTCTAGAATAGACTTTAAAATACTAATACTAGTCTATAAATCTCTCCACAGTCACGCACCAGAAAACATTTCAGACATGCTTGTCAGGTACATGCCCAACAGACCACTCAGATCCTCAGGTACTGAACTCGTAACAGTCCCAAAAGCCAGGACCAAGAAACACGGAGAGGCAGCTTTTAGTTTCTATGCCCCCAACTTCTGGAACTCCCTGCCGGAGTGCCTAAGAAGGGTCGAAACAACGGTCTTCAAGCAAGATCTCAAGACGTACCTTTTTGGCCTAGCCTACAATCACTAGCCAGGACCTTGAGACACAGAAAGGCAGCCTCAAACCTACCTGTGAATCCTCTGTATACATTGGTGTATATCCTGCTATGCACTCTATGTATATCAAGTTGTGTACAGAAGCTGGTTGCCCTGAAACAGGCTTGTTCTGTTCTGATATCTGTGTTGCTTCAAAGGCTCAGCGTGCTTCTAACCGTTTTCTGTCTCCCCTAGTGCCTCTCTCTCTTCCTCCTACCTTCTAACCAGGTCCAGTGGATGCCCCACTGTCACCCGCACACCACTCTGAGTCCGATAGATACCCCCGTGTCAGCTGTGGATGTCGTAGTATTTAGTTAACACACACACACACGTACACACATCAGTCCACATCCGGCTTAGGCCTGGACCTGGGCCCAGTCCCCCTTCCCCTCACCCTAACCCGGGTCCGTATCCTTTTCCTACCCCCTCTCTACCCCAACCCCTGCCTCTATCTGGGCCCAGGCACATTCACGCACACACAGACATACACCAGTGTTTGCCATGTCTCTCCTATTATGTTTTTAGCCTCTCTTACTCTGAAAATGTAATTTAATGTAATTTATTGCTTTATAAATGTTCTTAGCCGGTAGACAAACATACTCCAGGAGCTTGCTCGATTTCCTTGTTGAGAGGGGTCAGGGAAGAATTTGTACAGCTCACTTTTTGCTTCCCTCTGGAATATGTAGGGATGGGATGTATCCCCACCTCCCTTGTTCTCTGTAAAGCGCATTGTGTTGCCTCTGGGTATGAAATGCGCTATACAAATACAGCTTTGATTGATTGATTGATTGATTGATACCACTTCATATCACAGCGAGCATACTGTAGCTATACAGCTCTTTACAACACAGGACAGTAGGTCTATACCTAGCTGTACAGCAATTTACAACATACAACAGTAGTCATATACCTACTGTAGCTACTGTATACAAGTACTTTACAATACAGCACAATAGACCTATACCTAGCAGCACATTAGGCCTATATTTAGATATACAGGACTTTCCAACACAGCACAGTAGGCCTAGCTGGATAACACTTTACCAAACAGAAACCAAAAGAATCAAGTATTATTATTATTATTATATTTATCTGCCCCAGTCTGACTGAAGTCCTATAAAGCAACTGGTTATTCACCAGATCACTGATGAAGAGGAGGTTCACCCAGGAACTCATATTACCCAGAGCCATCACTGCTAGTCCTCTAATCAACCAGTATCAACACATCATTTATATGACAACTTGGTTAAACAAAGCTCAGAGAGCAATATGTACTCTATTCTGTCTTCAATTGAGGGTGTTTTTGTCAAAGAATGAATACAGAATAATTGTAGAAAATTCTTACTCTAAAGTTTATCCCCATTATGGACTTACTTGTTTTCTCTAAGTCAGTATGTCAGATCCAGAAGTCACTAGCTACTCTGATGAGGTGGAATGGATCACTGACTGTTTAAGTGTCTGCGTCAGCAACGTCTACTATGACATCATAAAAGCAATGGGAGATGTAACGTGGCGAGGCGCCCTCTAGTGGTTTTGATAGGGGTGTGGAAGTGTTGGAGTCGGACTGATGAGTGCATTTTTGAAATAGGATATCTACATTAGGTAAACACGCGTGTAATTAATAAAAAGGCGAGGTTGCTGCGATTGGTTGCTAAGCAAAGCGTTCACTAAGTGTAGTCACAAGCACCAACCCCCCTCTCCCCCCGCCGGGACGGCTCCCTCTCCCTCTCTCCTCCCCGATAGGTAGATTTGGGGAGCGTTCTTTGAGCGCGAAGGACGACCGAGAGGCGAGATTAGAGTTCGTTCAAGTAATAATAATAAAAAAGAGTCCCATAGCCATTGAATTGGTAGTAGCCTAGGTTATTTTGAGGTTGGTCATTTCTCCGAGTGAGAATTGTGAAGCGTGGCGAGTGAGCGTGAGAATAGGCTGCAATGCGTGTGTCTGAGACTTGGCAGCCCCGGGTTTCACTGATCTACCGGTCAGTAAATCCGAACAAATTTCAAGAGGTGGACATCACTGGATTAATCTCGGCATACAGATAATTCAAGATTGACTCATGTTTACGAAGCGCACCAGCATAGTGCTCTGATCAGCTGCACTCTCCAGTGAAGTTCTCAAAACGCGACAGATGCCCGGATCAGTAGCCTAGATCTCATTGTATTACAGTATTTTAGCAGACGCTTTTATCCAAAGCAACTAACAATAATTGCATTTAACTAGGAAAGGCCAATGTTGGGCTACTAGCCTACTAGGCTACTTGCCAGAACTTACAAGTGCATCTCCTTTCTAAAACAAGTGACTAAGATCATAATCTAGTGCTGAAGGCAAAGTGCAAGAATTGCAATCTAAAATACAATAGAGGGAGGATCGTTGTAGTTCTCTCTGTAAAATAACTCAAACTGAGGGACGGTAGGCCTAGCTGGATAACACTTTACCAAACAGAAACCAAAAGAATCAAGTATTATTATTATTATTATTATATTTATCTGCCCCAGTCTGACTGAAGTCCTATTGTCACAACCCATGCCTCTAACCCTGCCTCTCTGCCTGCCCCTAACCCTATCTCCGAGAACGAGTCCCCTGGCACCTCCCAGAGGGCGCAGAGGGAACTGCGGGCTCGTCGGCGTGAGCAGCTGCCGGTCATTCCGGTGATTGCACCCCATCCTGGCCAGCCACCACCTGCAGCCCATCAGCCCAGGAGGTTAAGAAGCCACTCCACACAGCATGCGGTGCCAGATCGTTGACTAACCAACCTAGTGGGTACACGTCTCTAGCTCCCTGCCTCGTCTGTCTTTTGAACCTTGCCTTACCCTGTTCTCCCTGTCTTCCCAGTTCCTGCCTGACCCACGCCTGTACGATTACCCCGCTCCTGCCTGACCCACGCCTGTACGACAACCCTGCTCCTGCCTGACCCACGCCTGTACGACAACCCTGCTCCTGCCTGACCCACGCCTGTACGACAACCCCGCTCCTGCCTGACCATCGCCTGTACGACTACCACGCTCCTGCCTGACCATCGCCTGTACGACTACCACGTCTCCGCCTGACCCACGCCTGTCTACGGATCACGTTACTGCCTGCCTCTCCCCGGATCGCAATAAACGTGCCTACGGGCTTTCACCCCAATCGTGTCTGCTCTTGGGTCCTCCATCCTGATCCTTAACAGAACGATCTGGCCAAGACATGGACCCAGCGGACGTCGACGCCATACGCACTGCCATCGCCAGCCAAGGTACGCTGATTGGGAGACACGACTCTGACCTCCAACATGCGGCCAGTGCCATGCAGGGCCTCTCCACCAGCGTGAACGCGCTCGCCACCCAGGCAGCCCAAACCGACCAGGGCCTGCAGGCTCTCACCCAGGAGTTCCGGAACCTGATCGCCCACCTTACCCCTCTCCAGGCCCCAGCACCACCCCAGGACCCAGCACCACCCCAGGACCAGCCCGCCGCTCCAGCTCCTGGCGAGGCCGCTTCCCCCGCTCTGCCCCGGAGAGAGCCCAAGCTCTCCAACCCCAGGCCATTCGACGGCGACCTGGCTGAGTGCGGGTCCTTCCTGATGCAGTGCAAATTCATTTTCGCTCACCAGCCTAGCCGGTATTCTGGGGACGCGGAGAGGATTGCCTTCGTCTCCAACCTGTTGACCGGCCAACCCCTCCGCTGGTTTGAAGCAGTCTGGGAGTCAGGGGCAGCCTGTTTCGGGTCCTTCGAGACTTTCTGTGTGGAGTTTAGAAAGGTTTTCGACCATCCAGCCCACGGCCGCGACTCTGCCTCACGCCTGCTCCATCTCCAGCAGGGCACCCGGAGTGTGGCAGAATTCTCTGTGGAGTTCCGCATCCTGGCTGCGGGGAGCGGGTGGAACGATGCCGCCCTCCAGACCGCTTTCCGCTCAGGCCTCACAGAGACTATTAAGGATGAGCTGGCGCTCAGGGAAGATGCCACCTCCCTGGACAACCTCATCTCGCTCGCCGTGAAGGTGGACAACAGGCTCCGGGAGCGCAGGAGAGAAAGAGCCACCCGTCCCTCTGGCTCTGTCCGGCCCCCCAGTCACCGTCCCCCAGGCCAGCCGGCCCCCTTCTCGTCTCGCCCCGACTCCGCCCCCCTGCGCTCCTCTGCTCTGTCTGCCTCTCCATCCCCTGAGGACGAGCCCATGGTATTGGGCGGGGCTCATCTGACCGCTGAGGAGCGCCTCCGGAGGGTTACAGAGGGGCTCTGTTTCTATTGTGGTGGCCCTGGACACACCCGGAACACCTGCCCGAACCGCCCAAAAGCTCCAGCCCGTCGGTGAGAGGGGTGTCACTGATGGGCGGCGTACTCACCCCCAGCCACCAGGGGCGCCTGCACTTGGAAGCCGTGGTCACATCTAACAACCGGCCATTCCCCGTACCTGCTCTGATTGACTCGGGCGCGGACGACTGCTTCATCGATGCCACGCTCGTCCGTCAGGCCGGCATCCCCACACAACTCCGGGACACGCCCCTTGCCGTTCACGACCTCAGCGGGAGACTGCTGGCCGAGGTCACCCAGGTCACAAAGCCCTTGGAGATCCGTCTGTCTGGCAACCACCACGAGACCCTCTCCCTGCTGGTGTTCTCATCACCCCAGAGTCCCCTCGTCCTGGGGCAGACCTGGCTCCGGTGCCACAACCCCCACATCGACTGGGAGACCAACAGGGTGATTGGCTGGAGTCATCACTGCCACAGGACCTGTCTCACCTCTGCCACCCCGCCTACAGAGGGCGTCAGCGCCTCACTGGAGCCACCTGACCTGTCCACGGTTCCCTCCATCTACCATGACCTCGGAGAGGCGTTCAGCCAACAGAGGGCCCTCTCCCTGCCTCCTCACCGCCCCTACGACTGTGCCATTGAACTGCTTTCAGGAGCGCCCCTGCCCTCCGGCCGTCTGTTCAACTTGTCTCGTCCTGAGAGAGAGGCCATGGAGAAATACATCCACGAGTCCCTGAACGCCGGCCTCATCAAGCCCTCCAGCTCACCCGTAGGAGCGGGCTTCTTCTTCGTGGGCAAGAAAGACGGCACCCTACGCCCGTGCATCGACTACCGGCGATTGAACGACATTACAGTCAAGAACCGCTACCCCCTGCCGCTCATCGCCTCCGCCTTCGAACCGCTCCAGGGCGCCACAGTGTTCTCCAAGCTCGACCTCAGGAACGCTTACCACCTGGTGCGCATCAGGAAAGGAGACGAGTGGAAGACGGCCTTTAACACCCCCGTCGGGCACTTTGAGTACCGCGTCATGCCCTTCGGCCTAACCAACGCCCCGGCCGTGTTCCAAGCCCTAGTGAACGACGTCCTCAGAGACCTCCTCAACCACACCGTCTTCGTCTACCTGGATGACATCCTCGTCTTCTCGCGCACCATGGAGGAGCACACCGGGCACGTCAGGCAGGTCCTCCAGAGGCTCATGGAGAACAGGCTCTACCTCAAGGCGGAGAAATGCGAGTTTCACGTGCCCACGATCCAGTTCCTGGGTTTCGTCATTGAGGCCGGGAGGGTGAGGGCTTCCCCAGAGAAGATCAGGGCGGTGGTTGAGTGGCCGGTCCCCACCACCCGCAAGGAGCTCCAACGGTTCCTGGGGTTCGCTAACTTTTACCGGAGGTTTATCCGGAACTACAGCCGGGTGGCGAGCCCCATGACAGCGCTGACATCCACGGCCATCCCCTTCGCCTGGACCCCTGCGGCGGACGTGGCCTTCAAGGCCCTCAAGGCCCTGTTCACCTCCGCACCTGTCCTCATCCAACCGGACCCCTCACTCCAATTCGTCCTGGAGGTTGACGCCTCCGACACGGGGGTTGGGGCGGTCCTGTCCCAGAGGGCCGTGACGGACGGCAAGCTCCACCCCTGCGCCTTCTTCTCCCGCCGCTTGGAGCCGGCCGAGAGGAACTACGACGTAGGAAACAGGGAGCTTCTCGCGGTCCAACTCGCACTGCAGGAGTGGAGGCACTGGCTGGAGGGGACGGAGCAGCCGATCATCGTGTGGACTGACCACAAGAACCTGATCTACATCCGGGACGCAAAGAGGCTGAATCCCCGGCAGGCCAGGTGGGCTCTGTTTTTCGGCCGCTTCAATTTCACCCTGACCTACCGACCAGGGTCCCGCAATGTGAAGCCAGATGCTCTCTCACGCCAGTTCTCGCCCCCGGAGCGGAGTGCAGAGCTGGACACTATTCTGCCCTCCTCCTGTGTGGTGGGTGCTCTCACTTGGGAGGTAGAGGGGATCGTGAGGGAGGCCCAGAGGACTCAGCCAGACCTAGGCGGTGGTCCGGCAAACCGCCTCTTTGTGCCTGACCGGGTCCGTACCCAGGTCCTCCAGTGGGCCCACACGTCCCAGTTCGCCTGTCACCCAGGAGCCAGCCGCACGCTAACCCTGCTTAGGCGCCGGTTCTGGTGGCCCACCATGGCCGTCGACACCACCAAGTACGTCCAGGCCTGTACGGTGTGTGCCCGGAGTAAGTCCTCCCACCAGCCCCCTTCAGGACTTCTGCGTCCCCTGCCTGTTCCCGGCCGACCCTGGAGCCACATTGGGTTGGACTTCGTCACCGGTCTCCCCCCATCCCAGGGAAACACGGTGATCCTGACCATCATTGACCGTTTCTCGAAGGCTGCCCACTTCGTGCCGCTGCCTAAGCTCCCCTCTGCCTCTGAGACTGCGGACCTGCTGGTGACTCACGTGGTCCGTCTCCATGGCATCCCCCTCGACATTGTGTCAGACAGGGGGCCGCAGTTCACCTCTCGGGTCTGGAGGGAGTTCTGTCGGGCTATGGGGGCCACTGTCAGCCTGTCCTCGGGCTTCCACCCCCAGACCAACGGGCAGGCGGAACGGGCCAACCAGTACCTGGGCACTGCCCTGCGGTGCATCACGGGCCGGAGCCCGGCCTCTTGGAGCGAGCGCATCTCCTGGGTCGAGTACGCCCACAACACCCTGCCCAACGCCTCCTCAGGTCAGTCCCCGTTTGAGTGCTCCCTGGGTTACCAACCACCCCTTTTTCCTGAGCAGGAGGAGGAGCTGGCTGTCCCGTCAGTCCAGGCCCACATTGACCGCTGCCGCAGGATCTGGAGGACCGCCCGCTCGGCCCTGCTCCGCTCCACCCGCAGAAGCCAGCGGTATGCCGACCAGCGTCGGACCCCGGCCCCCAACTATGTGCCTGGCCAGGAGGTCTGGCTCTCCTCCAGGGACATTCCGCTGCAGGCAGGTTGCAGGAAGCTGGTCCCCTGCTTCCTCGGCCCCTACGTCATTGAGAGCGTGGTCAACCCTGTGGCGGTCAAGCTCAGGTTGCCCCCCGCCATGAGGATCCACCCGGTCTTCCACGTCTCCAGGATCAAACCTGTGAAGGTCAGTCCCCTTTGCCCCCCAGGCGATGCTCCTCCCCCCGTCCGCCTCATCGACGACCATCCGGCCTGGACTGTCCGGCGGTTGCTGAGGGTCCGTCGCCGGGGCCGGGGTCTGCAATACCTTGTCGATTGGGAGGGTTATGGGCCTGAGGAGCAAAGCTGGGTGCCCCGCAGGCACATCCTGGACCCCTCTCTTGTCCGGGATTTCCACCGGGCCCACCCTGGCCTGCCTGGTCGGTCGCCGGGAGTCGCCCGTAGAGGGGGGGGTCCTGTCACAACCCATGCCTCTAACCCTGCCTCTCTGCCTGCCCCTAACCCTATCTCCGAGAACGAGTCCCCTGGCACCTCCCAGAGGGCGCAGAGGGAACTGCGGGCTCGTCGGCGTGAGCAGCTGCCGGTCATTCCGGTGATTGCACCCCATCCTGGCCAGCCACCACCTGCAGCCCATCAGCCCAGGAGGTTAAGAAGCCACTCCACACAGCATGCGGCGCCAGATCGTTGACTAACCAACCTAGTGGGTACACGTCTCTAGCTCCCTGCCTCGTCTGTCTTTTGAACCTTGCCTTACCCTGTTCTCCCTGTCTTCCCAGTTCCTGCCTGACCCACGCCTGTACGATTACCCCGCTCCTGCCTGACCCACGCCTGTACGACAACCCTGCTCCTGCCTGACCCACGCCTGTACGACAACCCTGCTCCTGCCTGACCCACGCCTGTACGACAACCCCGCTCCTGCCTGACCATCGCCTGTACGACTACCACGCTCCTGCCTGACCATCGCCTGTACGACTACCACGTCCCCGCCTGACCCACGCCTGTCTACGGATCACGTTACTGCCTGCCTCTCCCCGGATCGCAATAAACGTGCCTACGGGCTTTCACCCCAATCGTGTCTGCTCTTGGGTCCTCCATCCTGATCCTTAACACCTATAAAGCAACTGGTTATTCACCAGATCACTGATGAAGAGGAGGTTCACCCAGGAACTCATATTACCCAGAGCCATCACTGCTAGTCCTCTAATCAACCAGTATCAACACATCATTTATATGACAACTTGGTTAAACAAAGCTCAGAGAGCAATATGTACTCTATTCTGTCTTCAATTGGGGGTGTTTTTGTCAAAGAATTAATACAGAATAATTGTAGAAAATTCTTACTCTAAAGTTTATCCCCATTATGGACTTACTTGTTTTCTCTAAGTCAGTGTGTCAGATCCAGAAGTCACTAGCTACTCTGATGAGGTGGAATGGATCACTGACTGTTTAAGTGTCTGCGTCAGCAACGTCTACTATGACATCATAAAAGCAATGGGAGATGTAACGTGGCGAGGCGCCCTCTAGTGGTTTTGATAGGGGTGTGGAAGTGTTGGAGTCGGACTGATGAGTGCATTTTTGAAATAGGATATCTACATTAGGTAAACACGGGTGTAATTAATAAAAAGGCGAGGTTGCTGCGAGTGGTTGCTAAGCAAAGCGTTGACTAAGTGTAGTCACAAGCACCAACCCCCCTCTCCCCCCGCCGGGACGGCTCCCTCTCCCTCTCTCCTCCCCGATAGGTAGATTTGGGTAGCGTTCTTTGAGCGCGAAGGACGACCGAGAGGCGAGATTAGAGTTCGTTCAAGTAATAATGAAAAAAAGGGTCCCATAGCCATTGAATTGGTAGTAGCCTAGGCTATTTTGAGGTTGGTCATTTCTCCGAGTGAGAATTGTGAAGCGTGGCGAGTGAACGTGAGAATAGGCTGCAATGCGTGTGTCTGAGACTTGGCAGCCCCGGGTTTCACTGATCTAGCGGTCAGTAAATTCGACCAAATTTCAAGAGGTGGACATCACTGGATTCATCTCGGCATACAGATAATTCAAGAGCAATTGACTCATGTTTACGAAGCACACCAACATAGTGCTCTGATCAGTACGAGTCCTCACTAAGACTAGACGAAGGGCACACATCACACCAGCCTTAAAATCACTACACTGGTTAACTGTCAACTCTAGAATAGACTTTAAAATACTAATACTAGTCTATAAATCTCTCCACAGTCACGCACCAGAAAACATTTCAGACATGCTTGTCAGGTACATGCCCAACAGACCACTCAGATCCTCAGGTACTGAACTCGTAACAGTCCCAAAAGCCAGGACCAAGAAACACGGAGAGGCAGCTTTTAGTTTCTATGCCCCCAACTTCTGGAACTCCCTGCCGGAGTGCCTAAGAAGGGTCGAAACAACGGAGGTCTTCAAGCAAGATCTCAAGACGTACCTTTTTGGCCTAGCCTACAATCACTAGCCAGGACCTTGAGACACAGAAAGGCAGCCTCAAACCTACCTGTGAATCCTCTGTATACATTGGTGTATATCCTGCTATGCACTCTATGTATATCAAGTTGTGTACAGAAGCTGGTTGCCCTGAAACAGGCTTGTTCTGTTCTGATATCTGTGTTGCTTCAAAGGCTCAGCGTGCTTCTAACCGTTTTCTGTCTCCCCTAGTGCCTCTCTCTCTTCCTCCTACCTTCTAACCAGGTCCAGTGGATGCCCCACTGTCACCCGCACACCACTCTGAGTCCGATAGATACCCCCGTGTCAGCTGTGGATGTCGTAGTATTTAGTTAACACACACACACACGTACACACATCAGTCCACATCCGGCTTAGGCCTCGACCTGGGCCCAGTCCCCCTTCCCCTCACCCTAACCCGGGTCCGTATCCTTTTCCTACCCCCTCTCTACCCCAACCCCTGCCTCTATCTGGGCCCAGGCACATTCACGCACACACAGACATACACCAGTGTTTGCCATGTCTCTCCTATTATGTTTTTAGCCTCTCTTACTCTGAAAATGTAATTTAATGTAATTTATTGCTTTATAAATGTTCTTAGCCGGTAGACAAACATACTCCAGGAGCTTGCTCGATTTCCTTGTTGAGAGGGGTCAGGGAAGAATTTGTACAGCTCACTTTTTGCTTCCCTCTGGAATATGTAGGGATGGGATGTATCCCCACCTCCCTTGTTCTCTGTAAAGCGCATTGTGTTGCCTCTGGGTATGAAATGCGCTATACAAATACAGCTTTGATTGATTGATTGATTGATACCACTTCATATCACAGCGAGCATACTGTAGCTATACAGCTCTTTACAACACAGGACAGTAGGTCTATACCTAGCTGTACAGCAATTTACAACATACAACAGTAGTCATATACCTACTGTAGCTACTGTATACAAGTACTTTACAATACAGCACAATAGACCTATACCTAGCAGCACATTAGGCCTATATTTAGATATACAGGACTTTCCAACACAGCACAGTAGGCCTAGCTGGATAACACTTTACCAAACAGAAACCAAAAGAATCAAGTATTATTATTATTATTATATTTATCTGCCCCAGTCTGACTGAAGTCCTATAAAGCAACTGGTTATTCACCAGATCACTGATGAAGAGGAGGTTCACCCAGGAACTCATATTACCCAGAGCCATCACTGCTAGTCCTCTAATCAACCAGTATCAACACATCATTTATATGACAACTTGGTTAAACAAAGCTCAGAGAGCAATATGTACTCTATTCTGTCTTCAATTGAGGGTGTTTTTGTCAAAGAATGAATACAGAATAATTGTAGAAAATTCTTACTCTAAAGTTTATCCCCATTATGGACTTACTTGTTTTCTCTAAGTCAGTATGTCAGATCCAGAAGTCACTAGCTACTCTGATGAGGTGGAATGGATCACTGACTGTTTAAGTGTCTGCGTCAGCAACGTCTACTATGACATCATAAAAGCAATGGGAGATGTAACGTGGCGAGGCGCCCTCTAGTGGTTTTGATAGGGGTGTGGAAGTGTTGGAGTCGGACTGATGAGTGCATTTTTGAAATAGGATATCTACATTAGGTAAACACGGGTGTAATTAATAAAAAGGCGAGGTTGCTGCGATTGGTTGCTAAGCAAAGCGTTGACTAAGTGTAGTCACAAGCACCAACCCCCCTCTCCCCCCGCCGGGACGGCTCCCTCTCCCTCTCTCCTCCCCGATAGGTAGATTTGGGGAGCGTTCTTTGAGCGCGAAGGACGACCGAGAGGCGAGATTAGAGTTCGTTCAAGTAATAATAATAAAAAAGAGTCCCATAGCCATTGAATTGGTAGTAGCCTAGGTTATTTTGAGGTTGGTCATTTCTCCGAGTGAGAATTGTGAAGCGTGGCGAGTGAGCGTGAGAATAGGCTGCAATGCGTGTGTCTGAGACTTGGCAGCCCCGGGTTTCACTGATCTACCGGTCAGTAAATCCGAACAAATTTCAAGAGGTGGACATCACTGGATTAATCTCGGCATACAGATAATTCAAGATTGACTCATGTTTACGAAGCGCACCAGCATAGTGCTCTGATCAGCTGCACTCTCCAGTGAAGTTCTCAAAACGCGACAGATGCCCGGATCAGTAGCCTAGATCTCATTGTATTACAGTATTTTAGCAGACGCTTTTATCCAAAGCAACTAACAATAATTGCATTTAACTAGGAAAGGCCAATGTTGGGCTACTAGCCTACTAGGCTACTTGCCAGAACTTACAAGTGCATCTCCTTTCTAAAACAAGTGACTAAGATCATAATCTAGTGCTGAAGGCAAAGTGCAAGAATTGCAATCTAAAATACAATAGAGGGAGGATCGTTGTAGTTCTCTCTGTAAAATAACTCAAACTGAGGGACGGTAGGCCTAGCTGGATAACACTTTACCAAACAGAAACCAAAAGAATCAAGTATTATTATTATTATTATATTTATCTGCCCCAGTCTGACTGAAGTCCTATTGTCACAACCCATGCCTCTAACCCTGCCTCTCTGCCTGCCCCTAACCCTATCTCCGAGAACGAGTCCCCTGGCACCTCCCAGAGGGCGCAGAGGGAACTGCGGGCTCGTCGGCGTGAGCAGCTGCCGGTCATTCCGGTGATTGCACCCCATCCTGGCCAGCCACCACCTGCAGCCCATCAGCCCAGGAGGTTAAGAAGCCACTCCACACAGCATGCGGCGCCAGATCGTTGACTAACCAACCTAGTGGGTACACGTCTCTAGCTCCCTGCCTCGTCTGTCTTTTGAACCTTGCCTTACCCTGTTCTCCCTGTCTTCCCAGTTCCTGCCTGACCCACGCCTGTACGATTACCCCGCTCCTGCCTGACCCACGCCTGTACGACAACCCTGCTCCTGCCTGACCCACGCCTGTACGACAACCCTGCTCCTGCCTGACCCACGCCTGTACGACAACCCCGCTCCTGCCTGACCATCGCCTGTACGACTACCACGCTCCTGCCTGACCATCGCCTGTACGACTACCACGTCTCCGCCTGACCCACGCCTGTCTACGGATCACGTTACTGCCTGCCTCTCCCCGGATCGCAATAAACGTGCCTACGGGCTTTCACCCCAATCGTGTCTGCTCTTGGGTCCTCCATCCTGATCCTTAACAGAACGATCTGGCCAAGACATGGACCCAGCGGACGTCGACGCCATACGCACTGCCATCGCCAGCCAAGGTACGCTGATTGGGAGACACGACTCTGACCTCCAACATGCGGCCAGTGCCATGCAGGGCCTCTCCACCAGCGTGAACGCGCTCGCCACCCAGGCAGCCCAAACCGACCAGGGCCTGCAGGCTCTCACCCAGGAGTTCCGGAACCTGATCGCCCACCTTACCCCTCTCCAGGCCCCAGCACCACCCCAGGACCCAGCACCACCCCAGGACCAGCCTGCCGCTCCAGCTCCTGGCGAGGCCGCTTCCCCCGCTCTGCCCCGGAGAGAGCCCAAGCTCTCCAACCCCAGGCCATTCGACGGCGACCTGGCTGAGTGCGGGTCCTTCCTGATGCAGTGCAAATTCATTTTCGCTCACCAGCCTAGCCGGTATTCTGGGGACGCGGAGAGGATTGCCTTCGTCTCCAACCTGTTGACCGGCCAACCCCTCCGCTGGTTTGAAGCAGTCTGGGAGTCAGGGGCGGCCTGTTTCGGGTCCTTCGAGACTTTCTGTGTGGAGTTTAGAAAGGTTTTCGACCATCCAGCCCACGGCCGCGACTCCGCCTCACGCCTGCTCCATCTCCAGCAGGGCACCCGGAGTGTGGCAGAATTCTCTGTGGAGTTCCGCATCCTGGCTGCGGGGAGCGGGTGGAACGATGCCGCCCTCCAGACCGCTTTCCGCTCAGGCCTCACAGAGACTATTAAGGATGAGCTGGCGCTCAGGGAAGATGCCACCTCCCTGGACAACCTCATCTCGCTCGCCGTGAAGGTGGACAACAGGCTCCGGAAGCGCAGGAGAGAAAGAGCCACCCGTCCCTCTGGCTCTGTCCGGCCCCCCAGTCACCGTCCCCCAGGCCAGCCGGCCCCCTTCTCGTCTCGCCCTGACTCCGCCCCCCTGCGCTCCTCTGCTCTGTCTGCCTCTCCATCCCCTGAGGACGAGCCCATGGTATTGGGCGGGGCTCATCTGACCGCTGAGGAGCGCCTCCGGAGGGTTACAGAGGGGCTCTGTTTCTATTGTGGCGGCCCTGGACACACCCGGAACACCTGCCCGAACCGCCCAAAAGCTCCAGCCCGTCGGTGAGAGGGGTGTCACTGATGGGCGGCGTACTCACCCCCAGCCACCAGGGGCGCCTGCACTTGGAAGCCGTGGTCACATCTAACAACCGGCCATTCCCCGTACCTGCTCTGATTGACTCGGGCGTGGACGACTGCTTCATCGATGCCACGCTCGTCCGTCAGGCCGGCATCCCCACACAACTCCGGGACACGCCCCTTGCCGTTCACGACCTCAGCGGGAGACTGCTGGCCGAGGTCACCCAGGTCACAAAGCCCTTGGAGATCCGTCTGTCTGGCAACCACCACGAGACCCTCTCCCTGCTGGTGTTCTCATCACCCCAGAGTCCCCTCGTCCTGGGGCAGACCTGGCTCCGGCGCCACAACCCCCACATCGACTGCGAGACCAACAGGGTGATTGGCTGGAGTCATCACTGCCACAGGACCTGTCTCACCTCTGCCACCCCGCCTACAGAGGGCGTCAGCGCCTCACTGGAGCCACCTGACCTGTCCACGGTTCCCTCCATCTACCATGACCTCGGAGAGGCGTTCAGCAAACAGAGGGCCCTCTCCCTGCCTCCTCACCGCCCCTACGACTGTGCCATTGAACTGCTTTCAGGAGCGCCCCTGCCCTCCGGCCGTCTGTTCAACTTGTCTCGTCCTGAGAGAGAGGCCATGGAGAAATACATCCACGAGTCCCTGAACGCCGGCCTCATCAAGCCCTCCAGCTCACCCGTAGGAGCGGGCTTCTTCTTCGTGGGCAAGAAAGACGGCACCCTACGCCCGTGCATCGACTACCGGCGATTGAACGACATTACAGTCAAGAACCGCTACCCCCTGCCGCTCATCGCCTCCGCCTTCGAACCGCTCCAGGGCGCCACAGTGTTCTCCAAGCTCGACCTCAGGAACGCTTACCACCTGGTGCGCATCAGGAAAGGAGACGAGTGGAAGACGGCCTTTAACACCCCCGTCGGGCACTTTGAGTACCGCGTCATGCCCTTCGGCCTAACCAACGCCCCGGCCGTGTTCCAAGCCCTAGTGAAAGACGTCCTCAGAGACCTCCTCAACCACACCGTCTTCGTCTACCTGGATGACATCCTCGTCTTCTCGCGCACCATGGAGGAGCACACCGGGCACGTCAGGCAGGTCCTCCAGAGGCTCATGGAGAACAGGCTCTACCTCAAGGCGGAGAAATGCGAGTTTCACGTGCCCACGATCCAGTTCCTGGGTTTCGTCATTGAGGCCGGGAGGGTGAGGGCTTCCCCAGAGAAGATCAGGGCGGTGGTTGAGTGGCCGGTCCCCACCACCCGCAAGGAGCTCCAACGGTTCCTGGGGTTCGCTAACTTTTACCGGAGGTTTATCCGGAACTACAGCCGGGTGGCGAGCCCCATGACAGCGCTGACATCCACGGCCATCCCCTTCGCCTGGACCCCTGCGGCGGACGTGGCCTTCAAGGCCCTCAAGGCCCTGTTCACCTCCGCACCTGTCCTCATCCAACCGGACCCCTCACTCCAATTCGTCCTGGAGGTTGACGCCTCCGACACGGGGGTTGGGGCGGTCCTGTCCCAGAGGGCCGTGACGGACGGCAAGCTCCACCCCTGCGCCTTCTTCTCCCGCCGCTTGGAGCCGGCCGAGAGGAACTACGACGTAGGAAACAGGGAGCTTCTCGCGGTCCAACTCGCACTGCAGGAGTGGAGGCACTGGCTGGAGGGGACGGAGCAGCCGATCATCGTGTGGACTGACCACAAGAACCTGATCTACATCCGGGACGCAAAGAGGCTGAATCCCCGGCAGGCCAGGTGGGCTCTGTTTTTCGGCCGCTTCAATTTCACCCTGACCTACCGACCAGGGTCCCGCAATGTGAAGCCAGATGCTCTCTCACGCCAGTTCTCGCCCCCGGAGCGGAGTGCAGAGCTGGACACTATTCTGCCCTCCTCCTGTGTGGTGGGTGCTCTCACTTGGGAGGTAGAGGGGATCGTGAGGGAGGCCCAGAGGACTCAGCCAGACCTAGGCGGTGGTCCGGCAAACCGCCTCTTTGTGCCTGACCGGGTCCGTACCCAGGTCCTCCAGTGGGCCCACACGTCCCAGTTCGCCTGTCACCCAGGAGCCAGCCGCACGCTAACCCTGCTTAGGCGCCGGTTCTGGTGGCCCACCATGGCCGTCGACACCACCAAGTACGTCCAGGCCTGTACGGTGTGTGCCCGGAGTAAGTCCTCCCACCAGCCCCCTTCAGGACTTCTGCGTCCCCTGCCTGTTCCCGGCCGACCCTGGAGCCACATTGGGTTGGACTTCGTCACCGGTCTCCCCCCATCCCAGGGAAACACGGTGATCCTGACCATCATTGACCGTTTCTCGAAGGCTGCCCACTTCGTGCCGCTGCCTAAGCTCCCCTCTGCCTCTGAGACTGCGGACCTGCTGGTGACTCACGTGGTCCGTCTCCATGGCATCCCCCTCGACATTGTGTCAGACAGGGGGCCGCAGTTCACCTCTCGGGTCTGGAGGGAGTTCTGTCGGGCTATGGGGGCCACTGTCAGCCTGTCCTCGGGCTTCCACCCCCAGACCAACGGGCAGGCGGAACGGGCCAACCAGTACCTGGGCACTGCCCTGCGGTGCATCACGGGCCGGAGCCCGGCCTCTTGGAGCGAGCGCATCTCCTGGGTCGAGTACGCCCACAACACCCTGCCCAACGCCTCCTCAGGTCAGTCCCCGTTTGAGTGCTCCCTGGGTTACCAACCACCCCTTTTTCCTGAGCAGGAGGAGGAGCTGGCTGTCCCGTCAGTCCAGGCCCACATTGACCGCTGCCGCAGGATCTGGAGGACCGCTGGTCCCCCGCTTCCTCGGCCCCTACGTCATTGAGAGCGTGGTCAACCCTGTGGCGGTCAAGCTCAGGTTGCCCCCCGCCATGAGGATCCACCCGGTCTTCCACGTCTCCAGGATCAAACCTGTGAAGGTCAGTCCCCTTTGCCCCCCAGGCGATGCTCCTCCCCCCGTCCGCCTCATCGACGACCATCCGGCCTGGACTGTCCGGCGGTTGCTGAGGGTCCGTCGCCGGGGCCGGGGTCTGCAATACCTTGTCGATTGGGAGGGTTATGGGCCTGAGGAGCAAAGCTGGGTGCCCCGCAGGCACATCCTGGACCCCTCTCTTGTCCGGGATTTCCACCGGGCCCACCCTGGCCTGCCTGGTCGGTCGCCGGGAGTCGCCCGTAGAGGGGGGGGTCCTGTCACAACCCATGCCTCTAACCCTGCCTCTCTGCCTGCCCCTAACCCTATCTCCGAGAACGAGTCCCCTGGCACCTCCCAGAGGGCGCAGAGGGAACTGCGGGCTCGTCGGCGTGAGCAGCTGCCGGTCATTCCGGTGATTGCACCCCATCCTGGCCAGCCACCACCTGCAGCCCATCAGCCCAGGAGGTTAAGAAGCCACTCCACACAGCATGCGGCGCCAGATCGTTGACTAACCAACCTAGTGGGTACACGTCTCTAGCTCCCTGCCTCGTCTGTCTTTTGAACCTTGCCTTACCCTGTTCTCCCTGTCTTCCCAGTTCCTGCCTGACCAACGCCTGTACGATTACCCCGCTCCTGCCTGACCCACGCCTGTACGACAACCCTGCTCCTGCCTGACCCACGCCTGTACGACAACCCTGCTCCTGCCTGACCCACGCCTGTACGACAACCCCGCTCCTGCCTGACCATCGCCTGTACGACTACCACGCTCCTGCCTGACCATCGCCTGTACGACTACCACGTCCCCGCCTGACCCACGCCTGTCTACGGATCACGTTACTGCCTGCCTCTCCCCGGATCGCAATAAACGTGCCTACGGGCTTTCACCCCAATCGTGTCTGCTCTTGGGTCCTCCATCCTGATCCTTAACACCTATAAAGCAACTGGTTATTCACCAGATCACTGATGAAGAGGAGGTTCACCCAGGAACTCATATTACCCAGAGCCATCACTGCTAGTCCTCTAATCAACCAGTATCAACACATCATTTATATGACAACTTGGTTAAACAAAGCTCAGAGAGCAATATGTACTCTATTCTGTCTTCAATTGGGGGTGTTTTTGTCAAAGAATTAATACAGAATAATTGTAGAAAATTCTTACTCTAAAGTTTATCCCCATTATGGACTTACTTGTTTTCTCTAAGTCAGTGTGTCAGATCCAGAAGTCACTAGCTACTCTGATGAGGTGGAATGGATCACTGACTGTTTAAGTGTCTGCGTCAGCAACGTCTACTATGACATCATAAAAGCAATGGGAGATGTAACGTGGCGAGGCGCCCTCTAGTGGTTTTGATAGGGGTGTGGAAGTGTTGGAGTCGGACTGATGAGTGCATTTTTGAAAAAGGATATCTACATTAGGTAAACACGGGTGTAATTAATAAAAAGGCGAGGTTGCTGCGAGTGGTTGCTAAGCAAAGCGTTGACTAAGTGTAGTCACAAGCACCAACCCCCCTCTCCCCCCGCCGGGACGGCTCCCTCTCCCTCTCTCCTCCCCGATAGGTAGATTTGGGTAGCGTTCTTTGAGCGCGAAGGACGACCGAGAGGCGAGATTAGAGTTCGTTCAAGTAATAATAAAAAAAAGGGTCCCATAGCCATTGAATTGGTAGTAGCCTAGGCTATTTTGAGGTTGGTCATTTCTCCGAGTGAGAATTGTGAAGCGTGGCGAGTGAACGTGAGAATAGGCTGCAATGCGTGTGTCTGAGACTTGGCAGCCCCGGGTTTCACTGATCTAGCGGTCAGTAAATTCGACCAAATTTCAAGAGGTGGACATCACTGGATTCATCTCGGCATACAGATAATTCAAGAGCAATTGACTCATGTTTACGAAGCACACCAACATAGTGCTCTGATCAGTACGAGTCCTCACTAAGACTAGACGAAGGGCACACATCACACCAGCCTTAAAATCACTACACTGGTTAACTGTCAACTCTAGAATAGACTTTAAAAGACTAATACTAGTCTATAAATCTCTCCACAGTCACGCACCAGAAAACATTTCAGACATGCTTGTCAGGTACATGCCCAACAGACCACTCAGATCCTCAGGTACTGAACTCGTAACAGTCCCAAAAGCCAGGACCAAGAAACACGGAGAGGCAGCTTTTAGTTTCTATGCCCCCAACTTCTGGAACTCCCTGCCGGAGTGCCTAAGAAGGGTCGAAACAACGGTCTTCAAGCAAGATCTCAAGACGTACCTTTTTGGCCTAGCCTACAATCACTAGCCAGGACCTTGAGACACAGAAAGGCAGCCTCAAACCTACCTGTGAATCCTCTGTATACATTGGTGTATATCCTGCTATGCACTCTATGTATATCAAGTTGTGTACAGAAGCTGGTTGCCCTGAAACAGGCTTGTTCTGTTCTGATATCTGTGTTGCTTCAAAGGCTCAGCGTGCTTCTAACCGTTTTCTGTCTCCCCTAGTGCCTCTCTCTCTTCCTCCTACCTTCTAACCAGGTCCAGTGGATGCCCCACTGTCACCCGCACACCACTCTGAGTCCGATAGATACCCCCGTGTCAGCTGTGGATGTCGTAGTATTTAGTTAACACACACACACACGTACACACATCAGTCCACATCCGGCTTAGGCCTGGACCTGGGCCCAGTCCCCCTTCCCCTCACCCTAACCCGGGTCCGTATCCTTTTCCTACCCCCTCTCTACCCCAACCCCTGCCTCTATCTGGGCCCAGGCACATTCACGCACACACAGACATACACCAGTGTTTGCCATGTCTCTCCTATTATGTTTTTAGCCTCTCTTACTCTGAAAATGTAATTTAATGTAATTTATTGCTTTATAAATGTTCTTAGCCGGTAGACAAACATACTCCAGGAGCTTGCTCGATTTCCTTGTTGAGAGGGGTCAGGGAAGAATTTGTACAGCTCACTTTTTGCTTCCCTCTGGAATATGTAGGGATGGGATGTATCCCCACCTCCCTTGTTCTCTGTAAAGCGCATTGTGTTGCCTCTGGGTATGAAATGCGCTATACAAATACAGCTTTGATTGATTGATTGATTGATTGATACCACTTCATATCACAGCGAGCATACTGTAGCTATACAGCTCTTTACAACACAGGACAGTAGGTCTATACCTAGCTGTACAGCAATTTACAACATACAACAGTAGTCATATACCTACTGTAGCTACTGTATACAAGTACTTTACAATACAGCACAATAGACCTATACCTAGCAGCACATTAGGCCTATATTTAGATATACAGGACTTTCCAACACAGCACAGTAGGCCTAGCTGGATAACACTTTACCAAACAGAAACCAAAAGAATCAAGTATTATTATTATTATTATATTTATCTGCCCCAGTCTGACTGAAGTCCTATAAAGCAACTGGTTATTCACCAGATCACTGATGAAGAGGAGGTTCACCCAGGAACTCATATTACCCAGAGCCATCACTGCTAGTCCTCTAATCAACCAGTATCAACACATCATTTATATGACAACTTGGTTAAGCAAAGCTCAGAGAGCAATATGTACTCTATTCTGTCTTCAATTGAGGGTGTTTTTGTCAAAGAATGAATACAGAATAATTGTAGAAAATTCTTACTCTAAAGTTTATCCCCATTATGGACTTACTTGTTTTCTCTAAGTCAGTATGTCAGATCCAGAAGTCACTAGCTACTCTGATGAGGTGGAATGGATCACTGACTGTTTAAGTGTCTGCGTCAGCAACGTCTACTATGACATCATAAAAGCAATGGGAGATGTAACGTGGCGAGGCGCCCTCTAGTGGTTTTGATAGGGGTGTGGAAGTGTTGGAGTCGGACTGATGAGTGCATTTTTGAAATAGGATATCTACATTAGGTAAACACGGGTGTAATTAATAAAAAGGCGAGGTTGCTGCGATTGGTTGCTAAGCAAAGCGTTGACTAAGTGTAGTCACAAGCACCAACCCCCCTCTCCCCCCGCCGGGACGGCTCCCTCTCCCTCTCTCCTCCCCGATAGGTAGATTTGGGGAGCGTTCTTTGAGCGCGAAGGACGACCGAGAGGCGAGATTAGAGTTCGTTCAAGTAATAATAATAAAAAAGAGTCCCATAGCCATTGAATTGGTAGTAGCCTAGGTTATTTTGAGGTTGGTCATTTCTCCGAGTGAGAATTGTGAAGCGTGGCGAGTGAGCGTGAGAATAGGCTGCAATGCGTGTGTCTGAGACTTGGCAGCCCCGGGTTTCACTGATCTACCGGTCAGTAAATCCGAACAAATTTCAAGAGGTGGACATCACTGGATTAATCTCGGCATACAGATAATTCAAGATTGACTCATGTTTACGAAGCGCACCAGCATAGTGCTCTGATCAGCTGCACTCTCCAGTGAAGTTCTCAAAACGCGACAGATGCCCGGATCAGTAGCCTAGATCTCATTGTATTACAGTATTTTAGCAGACGCTTTTATCCAAAGCAACTAACAATAATTGCATTTAACTAGGAAAGGCCAATGTTGGGCTACTAGCCTACTAGGCTACTTGCCAGAACTTACAAGTGCATCTCCTTTCTAAAACAAGTGACTAAGATCATAATCTAGTGCTGAAGGCAAAGTGCAAGAATTGCAATCTAAAATACAATAGAGGGAGGATCGTTGTAGTTCTCTCTGTAAAATAACTCAAACTGAGGGACGGTAGGCCTAGCTGGATAACACTTTACCAAACAGAAACCAAAAGAATCAAGTATTATTATTATTATTATATTTATCTGCCCCAGTCTGACTGAAGTCCTATTGTCACAACCCATGCCTCTAACCCTGCCTCTCTGCCTGCCCCTAACCCTATCTCCGAGAACGAGTCCCCTGGCACCTCCCAGAGGGCGCAGAGGGAACTGCGGGCTCGTCGGCGTGAGCAGCTGCCGGTCATTCCGGTGATTGCACCCCATCCTGGCCAGCCACCACCTGCAGCCCATCAGCCCAGGAGGTTAAGAAGCCACTCCACACAGCATGCGGCGCCAGATCGTTGACTAACCAACCTAGTGGGTACACGTCTCTAGCTCCCTGCCTCGTCTGTCTTTTGAACCTTGCCTTACCCTGTTCTCCCTGTCTTCCCAGTTCCTGCCTGACCCACGCCTGTACGATTACCCCGCTCCTGCCTGACCCACGCCTGTACGACAACCCTGCTCCTGCCTGACCCACGCCTGTACGACAACCCTGCTCCTGCCTGACCCACGCCTGTACGACAACCCCGCTCCTGCCTGACCATCGCCTGTACGACTACCACGCTCCTGCCTGACCATCGCCTGTACGACTACCACGTCTCCGCCTGACCCACGCCTGTCTACGGATCACGTTACTGCCTGCCTCTCCCCGGATCGCAATAAACGTGCCTACGGGCTTTCACCCCAATCGTGTCTGCTCTTGGGTCCTCCATCCTGATCCTTAACAGAACGATCTGGCCAAGACATGGACCCAGCGGACGTCGACGCCATACGCACTGCCATCGCCAGCCAAGGTACGCTGATTGGGAGACACGACTCTGACCTCCAACATGCGGCCAGTGCCATGCAGGGCCTCTCCACCAGCGTGAACGCGCTCGCCACCCAGGCAGCCCAAACCGACCAGGGCCTGCAGGCTCTCACCCAGGAGTTCCGGAACCTGATCGCCCACCTTACCCCTCTCCAGGCCCCAGCACCACCCCAGGACCCAGCACCACCCCAGGACCAGCCCGCCGCTCCAGCTCCTGGCGAGGCCGCTTCCCCCGCTCTGCCCCGGAGAGAGCCCAAGCTCTCCAACCCCAGGCCATTCGACGGCGACCTGGCTGAGTGCGGGTCCTTCCTGATGCAGTGCAAATTCATTTTCGCTCACCAGCCTAGCCGGTATTCTGGGGACGCGGAGAGGATTGCCTTCGTCTCCAACCTGTTGACCGGCCAACCCCTCCGCTGGTTTGAAGCAGTCTGGGAGTCAGGGGCAGCCTGTTTCGGGTCCTTCGAGACTTTCTGTGTGGAGTTTAGAAAGGTTTTCGACCATCCAGCCCACGGCCGCGACTCTGCCTCACGCCTGCTCCATCTCCAGCAGGGCACCCGGAGTGTGGCAGAATTCTCTGTGGAGTTCCGCATCCTGGCTGCGGGGAGCGGGTGGAACGATGCCGCCCTCCAGACCGCTTTCCGCTCAGGCCTCACAGAGACTATTAAGGATGAGCTGGCGCTCAGGGAAGATGCCACCTCCCTGGACAACCTCATCTCGCTCGCCGTGAAGGTGGACAACAGGCTCCGGGAGCGCAGGAGAGAAAGAGCCACCCGTCCCTCTGGCTCTGTCCGGCCCCCCAGTCACCGTCCCCCAGGCCAGCCGGCCCCCTTCTCGTCTCGCCCCGACTCCGCCCCCCTGCGCTCCTCTGCTCTGTCTGCCTCTCCATCCCCTGAGGACGAGCCCATGGTATTGGGCGGGGCTCATCTGACCGCTGAGGAGCGCCTCCGGAGGGTTACAGAGGGGCTCTGTTTCTATTGTGGCGGCCCTGGACACACCCGGAACACCTGCCCGAACCGCCCAAAAGCTCCAGCCCGTCGGTGAGAGGGGTGTCACTGATGGGCGGCGTACTCACCCCCAGCCACCAGGGGCGCCTGCACTTGGAAGCCGTGGTCACATCTAACAACCGGCCATTCCCCGTACCTGCTCTGATTGACTCGGGCGCGGACGACTGCTTCATCGATGCCACGCTCGTCCGTCAGGCCGGCATCCCCACACAACTCCGGGACACGCCCCTTGCCGTTCACGACCTCAGCGGGAGACTGCTGGCCGAGGTCACCCAGGTCACAAAGCCCTTGGAGATCCGTCTGTCTGGCAACCACCACGAGACCCTCTCCCTGCTGGTGTTCTCATCACCCCAGAGTCCCCTCGTCCTGGGGCAGACCTGGCTCCGGCGCCACAACCCCCACATCGACTGGGAGACCAACAGGGTGATTGGCTGGAGTCATCACTGCCACAGGACCTGTCTCACCTCTGCCACCCCGCCTACAGAGGGCGTCAGCGCCTCACTGGAGCCACCTGACCTGTCCACGGTTCCCTCCATCTACCATGACCTCGGAGAGGCGTTCAGCAAACAGAGGGCCCTCTCCCTGCCTCCTCACCGCCCCTACGACTGTGCCATTGAACTGCTTTCAGGAGCGCCCCTGCCCTCCGGCCGTCTGTTCAACTTGTCTCGTCCTGAGAGAGAGGCCATGGAGAAATACATCCACGAGTCCCTGAACGCCGGCCTCATCAAGCCCTCCAGCTCACCCGTAGGAGCGGGCTTCTTCTTCGTGGGCAAGAAAGACGGCACCCTACGCCCGTGCATCGACTACCGGCGATTGAACGACATTACAGTCAAGAACCGCTACCCCCTGCCGCTCATCGCCTCCGCCTTCGAACCGCTCCAGGGCGCCACAGTGTTCTCCAAGCTCGACCTCAGGAACGCTTACCACCTGGTGCGCATCAGGAAAGGAGACGAGTGGAAGACGGCCTTTAACACCCCCGTCGGGCACTTTGAGTACCGCGTCATGCCCTTCGGCCTAACCAACGCCCCGGCCGTGTTCCAAGCCCTAGTGAACGACGTCCTCAGAGACCTCCTCAACCACACCGTCTTCGTCTACCTGGATGACATCCTCGTCTTCTCGCGCACCATGGAGGAGCACACCGGGCACGTCAGGCAGGTCCTCCAGAGGCTCATGGAGAACAGGCTCTACCTCAAGGCGGAGAAATGCGAGTTTCACGTGCCCACGATCCAGTTCCTGGGTTTCGTCATTGAGGCCGGGAGGGTGAGGGCTTCCCCAGAGAAGATCAGGGCGGTGGTTGAGTGGCCGGTCCCCACCACCCGCAAGGAGCTCCAACGGTTCCTGGGGTTCGCTAACTTTTACCGGAGGTTTATCCGGAACTACAGCCGGGTGGCGAGCCCCATGACAGCGCTGACATCCACGGCCATCCCCTTCGCCTGGACCCCTGCGGCGGACGTGGCCTTCAAGGCCCTCAAGGCCCTGTTCACCTCCGCACCTGTCCTCATCCAACCGGACCCCTCACTCCAATTCGTCCTGGAGGTTGACGCCTCCGACACGGGGGTTGGGGCGGTCCTGTCCCAGAGGGCCGTGACGGACGGCAAGCTCCACCCCTGCGCCTTCTTCTCCCGCCGCTTGGAGCCGGCCGAGAGGAACTACGACGTAGGAAACAGGGAGCTTCTCGCGGTCCAACTCGCACTGCAGGAGTGGAGGCACTGGCAGGAGGGGACGGAGCAGCCGATCATCGTGTGGACTGACCACAAGAACCTGATCTACATCCGGGACGCAAAGAGGCTGAATCCCCGGCAGGCCAGGTGGGCTCTGTTTTTCGGCCGCTTCAATTTCACCCTGACCTACCGACCAGGGTCCCGCAATGTGAAGCCAGATGCTCTCTCACGCCAGTTCTCGCCCCCGGAGCGGAGTGCAGAGCTGGACACTATTCTGCCCTCCTCCTGTGTGGTGGGTGCTCTCACTTGGGAGGTAGAGGGGATCGTGAGGGAGGCCCAGAGGACTCAGCCAGACCTAGGCGGTGGTCCGGCAAACCGCCTCTTTGTGCCTGACCGGGTCCGTACCCAGGTCCTCCAGTGGGCCCACACGTCCCAGTTCGCCTGTCACCCAGGAGCCAGCCGCACGCTAACCCTGCTTAGGCGCCGGTTCTGGTGGCCCACCATGGCCGTCGACACCACCAAGTACGTCCAGGCCTGTACGGTGTGTGCCCGGAGTAAGTCCTCCCACCAGCCCCCTTCAGGACTTCTGCGTCCCCTGCCTGTTCCCGGCCGACCCTGGAGCCACATTGGGTTGGACTTCGTCACCGGTCTCCCCCCATCCCAGGGAAACACGGTGATCCTGACCATCATTGACCGTTTCTCGAAGGCTGCCCACTTCGTGCCGCTGCCTAAGCTCCCCTCTGCCTCTGAGACTGCGGACCTGCTGGTGACTCACGTGGTCCGTCTCCATGGCATCCCCCTCGACATTGTGTCAGACAGGGGGCCGCAGTTCACCTCTCGGGTCTGGAGGGAGTTCTGTCGGGCTATGGGGGCCACTGTCAGCCTGTCCTCGGGCTTCCACCCCCAGACCAACGGGCAGGCGGAACGGGCCAACCAGTACCTGGGCACTGCCCTGCGGTGCATCACGGGCCGGAGCCCGGCCTCTTGGAGCGAGCGCATCTCCTGGGTCGAGTACGCCCACAACACCCTGCCCAACGCCTCCTCAGGTCAGTCCCCGTTTGAGTGCTCCCTGGGTTACCAACCACCCCTTTTTCCTGAGCAGGAGGAGGAGCTGGCTGTCCCGTCAGTCCAGGCCCACATTGACCGCTGCCGCAGGATCTGGAGGACCGCCCGCTCGGCCCTGCTCCGCTCCACCCGCAGAAGCCAGCGGTATGCCGACCAGCGTCGGACCCCGGCCCCCAACTATGTGCCTGGCCAGGAGGTCTGGCTCTCCTCCAGGGACATTCCGCTGCAGGCAGGTTGCAGGAAGCTGGTCCCCCGCTTCCTCGGCCCCTACGTCATTGAGAGCGTGGTCAACCCTGTGGCGGTCAAGCTCAGGTTGCCCCCCGCCATGAGTATCCACCCGGTCTTCCACGTCTCCAGGATCAAACCTGTGAAGGTCAGTCCCCTTTGCCCCCCAGGCGATGCTCCTCCCCCCGTCCGCCTCATCGACGACCATCCGGCCTGGACTGTCCGGCGGTTGCTGAGGGTCCGTCGCCGGGGCCGGGGTCTGCAATACCTTGTCGATTGGGAGGGTTATGGGCCTGAGGAGCAAAGCTGGGTGCCCCGCAGGCACATCCTGGACCCCTCTCTTGTCCGGGATTTCCACCGGGCCCACCCTGGCCTGCCTGGTCGGTCGCCGGGAGTCGCCCGTAGAGGGGGGGGTCCTGTCACAACCCATGCCTCTAACCCTGCCTCTCTGCCTGCCCCTAACCCTATCTCCGAGAACGAGTCCCCTGGCACCTCCCAGAGGGCGCAGAGGGAACTGCGGGCTCGTCGGCGTGAGCAGCTGCCGGTCATTCCGGTGATTGCACCCCATCCTGGCCAGCCACCACCTGCAGCCCATCAGCCCAGGAGGTTAAGAAGCCACTCCACACAGCATGCGGCGCCAGATCGTTGACTAACCAACCTAGTGGGTACACGTCTCTAGCTCCCTGCCTCGTCTGTCTTTTGAACCTTGCCTTACCCTGTTCTCCCTGTCTTCCCAGTTCCTGCCTGACCCACGCCTGTACGATTACCCCGCTCCTGCCTGACCCACGCCTGTACGACAACCCTGCTCCTGCCTGACCCACGCCTGTACGACAACCCTGCTCCTGCCTGACCCACGCCTGTACGACAACCCCGCTCCTGCCTGACCATCGCCTGTACGACTACCACGCTCCTGCCTGACCATCGCCTGTACGACTACCACGTCCCCGCCTGACCCACGCCTGTCTACGGATCACGTTACTGCCTGCCTCTCCCCGGATCGCAATAAACGTGCCTACGGGCTTTCACCCCAATCGTGTCTGCTCTTGGGTCCTCCATCCTGATCCTTAACACCTATAAAGCAACTGGTTATTCACCAGATCACTGATGAAGAGGAGGTTCACCCAGGAACTCATATTACCCAGAGCCATCACTGCTAGTCCTCTAATCAACCAGTATCAACACATCATTTATATGACAACTTGGTTAAACAAAGCTCAGAGAGCAATATGTACTCTATTCTGTCTTCAATTGGGGGTGTTTTTGTCAAAGAATTAATACAGAATAATTGTAGAAAATTCTTACTCTAAAGTTTATCCCCATTATGGACTTACTTGTTTTCTCTAAGTCAGTGTGTCAGATCCAGAAGTCACTAGCTACTCTGATGAGGTGGAATGGATCACTGACTGTTTAAGTGTCTGCGTCAGCAACGTCTACTATGACATCATAAAAGCAATGGGAGATGTAACGTGGCGAGGCGCCCTCTAGTGGTTTTGATAGGGGTGTGGAAGTGTTGGAGTCGGACTGATGAGTGCATTTTTGAAATAGGATATCTACATTAGGTAAACACGGGTGTAATTAATAAAAAGGCGAGGTTGCTGCGAGTGGTTGCTAAGCAAAGCGTTGACTAAGTGTAGTCACAAGCACCAACCCCCCTCTCCCCCCGCCGGGACGGCTCCCTCTCCCTCTCTCCTCCCCGATAGGTAGATTTGGGTAGCGTTCTTTGAGCGCGAAGGACGACCGAGAGGCGAGATTAGAGTTCGTTCAAGTAATAATAAAAAAAAGGGTCCCATAGCCATTGAATTGGTAGTAGCCTAGGCTATTTTGAGGTTGGTCATTTCTCCGAGTGAGAATTGTGAAGCGTGGCGAGTGAACGTGAGAATAGGCTGCAATGCGTGTGTCTGAGACTTGGCAGCCCCGGGTTTCACTGATCTAGCGGTCAGTAAATTCGACCAAATTTCAAGAGGTGGACATCACTGGATTCATCTCGGCATACAGATAATTCAAGAGCAATTGACTCATGTTTACGAAGCACACCAACATAGTGCTCTGATCAGTACGAGTCCTCACTAAGACTAGACGAAGGGCACACATCACACCAGCCTTAAAATCACTACACTGGTTAACTGTCAACTCTAGAATAGACTTTAAAATACTAATACTAGTCTATAAATCTCTCCACAGTCACGCACCAGAAAACATTTCAGACATGCTTGTCAGGTACATGCCCAACAGACCACTCAGATCCTCAGGTACTGAACTCGTAACAGTCCCAAAAGCCAGGACCAAGAAACACGGAGAGGCAGCTTTTAGTTTCTATGCCCCCAACTTCTGGAACTCCCTGCCGGAGTGCCTAAGAAGGGTCGAAACAACGGAGGTCTTCAAGCAAGATCTCAAGACGTACCTTTTTGGCCTAGCCTACAATCACTAGCCAGGACCTTGAGACACAGAAAGGCAGCCTCAAACCTACCTGTGAATCCTCTGTATACATTGGTGTATATCCTGCTATGTATATCAAGTTGTGTACAGAAGCTGGTTGCCCTGAAACAGGCTTGTTCTGTTCTGATATCTGTGTTGCTTCAAAGGCTCAGCGTGCTTCTAACCGTTTTCTGTCTCCCCTAGTGCCTCTCTCTCTTCCTCCTACCTTCTAACCAGGTCCAGTGGATGCCCCACTGACACCCGCACACCACTCTGAGTCCGATAGATACCCCCGTGTCAGCTGTGGATGTCGTAGTATTTAGTTAACACACACACACACGTACACACATCAGTCCACATCCGGCTTAGGCCTGGACCTGGGCCCAGTCCCCCTTCCCCTCACCCTAACCCGGGTCCGTATCCTTTTCCTACCCCCTCTCTACCCCAACCCCTGCCTCTATCTGGGCCCAGGCACATTCACGCACACACAGACATACACCAGTGTTTGCCATGTCTCTCCTATTATGTTTTTAGCCTCTCTTACTCTGAAAATGTAATTTCATGTAATTTATTGCTTTATAAATGTTCTTAGCCGGTAGACAAACATACTCCAGGAGCTTGCTCGATTTCCTTGTTGAGAGGGATCAGGGAAGAATTTGTACAGCTTACTTTTTGCTTCCCTCTGGAATATGTAGGGATGGGATGTGTCCCCACCTCCCTTGTTCTCTGTAAAGCGCATTGTGTTGCCTCTGGGTATGAAATGCGCTATACAAATACAGCTTTGATTGATTGATTGATACCACTTCATATCACAGCGAGCATACTGTAGCTATACAGCTCTTTACAACACAGGACAGTAGGTCTATACCTAGCTGTACAGCACTTTACAACATACAACAGTAGTCATATACCTACTGTAGCTACTGTATACAAGTACTTTACAATACAGCACAATAGACCTATACCTAGCAGCACATTAGGCCTATATTTAGATATACAGGACTTTCCAACACAGCACAGTAGGCCTAGCTGGATAACACTTTACCAAACAGAAACCAAAAGAATCAAGTATTATTATTATTATTATATTAATCTGCCCCAGTCTGACTGAAGTCCTATAAAGCAAGTGGTTATTCACCAGATCACTGATGAAGAGGAGGTTCACCCAGGAACTCATATTACCCAGAGCCATCACTGCTAGTCCTCTAATCAACCAGTATCAACACATCATTTATATGACAACTTGGTTAAACAAAGCTCAGAGAGCAATATGTACTCTATTCTGTCTTCAATTGGGGGTGTTTTTGTCAAAGAATGAATACAGAATAATTGTAGAAAATTCTTACTATAAAGTTTATCCCCATTATGGACTTACTTGTTTTCTCTAAGTCAGTGTGTCAGATCCAGAAGTCACTAGCTACTCTGATGAGATGGAATGGATCACTGACTGTTTAAGTGTCTGCGTCAGCAACGTCTACTATGACATCATAAAAGCAATGGGAGATGTAACGTGGCGAGGCGCCCTCTAGTGGTTTTGATAGGGGTGTGGAAGTGTTGGAGTCGGACTGATGAGTGCATTTTTGAAATAGGATATCTACATTAGGTAAACACGGGTGTAATTAATAAAAAGGCGAGGTTGCTGCGAGTGGTTGCTAAGCAAAGCGTTCACTAAGTGTAGTCACAAGCACCAACCCCCCTCTCCCCCCGCCGGGACGGCTCCCTCTCCCTCTCTCCTCCCCGATAGGTAGATTTGGGGAGCGTTCTTTGAGCGCGAAGGACGACCGAGAGGCGAGATTAGAGTTCGTTCAAGTAATAATAAAAAAAAGGATCCCATAGCCATTGAATTGGTAGTAGCCTAGGCTATTTTGAGGTTGGTCATTTCTCCGAGTGAGAATTGTGAAGCGTGGCGAGTGAACGTGAGAATAGGCTGCAATGGGTGTGTCTGAGACTTGGCAGCCCCGGGTTTCACTGATCTAGCGGTCAGTAAATTCGACCAAATTTCAAGAGGTGGACATCACTGGATTCATCTCGGCATACAGATAATTCAAGAGCAATTGACTCATGTTTACGAAGCACACCAACATAGTGCTCTGATCAGTACGAGTCCTCACTAAGACTAGACGAAGGGCACACATCACACCAGCCTTAAAATCACTACACTGGTTAACTGTCAACTCTAGAATAGACTTTAAAAGACTAATACTAGTCTATAAATCTCTCCACAGTCACGCACCAGAAAACATTTCAGACATGCTTGTCAGGTACATGCCCAACAGACCACTCAGATCCTCAGGTACTGAACTCGTAACAGTCCCAAAAGCCAGGACCAAGAAACACGGAGAGGCAGCTTTTAGTTTCTATGCCCCCAACTTCTGGAACTCCCTGCCGGAGTGCCTAAGAAGGGTCGAAACAACGGTCTTCAAGCAAGATCTCAAGACGTACCTTTTTGGCCTAGCCTACAATCACTAGCCAGGACCTTGAGACACAGAAAGGCAGCCTCAAACCTACCTGTGAATCCTCTGTATACATTGGTGTATATCCTGCTATGTATATCAAGTTGTGTACAGAAGCTGGTTGCCCTGAAACAGGCTTGTTCTGTTCTGATATCTGTGTTGCTTCAAAGGCTCAGCGTGCTTCTAACCGTTTTCTGTCTCCCCTAGTGCCTCTCTCTCTTCCTCCTACCTTCTAACCAGGTCCAGTGGATGCCCCACTGACACCCGCACACCACTCTGAGTCCGATAGATACCCCCGTGTCAGCTGTGGATGTCGTAGTATTTAGTTAACACACACACACACGTACACACATCAGTCCACATCCGGCTTAGGCCTGGACCTGGGCCCAGTCCCCCTTCCCCTCACCCTAACCCGGGTCCGTATCCTTTTCCTACCCCCTCTCTACCCCAACCCCTGCCTCTATCTGGGCCCAGGCACATTCACGCACACACAGACATACACCAGTGTTTGCCATGTCTCTCCTATTATGTTTTTAGCCTCTCTTACTCTGAAAATGTAATTTCATGTAATTTATTGCTTTATAAATGTTCTTAGCCGGTAGACAAACATACTCCAGGAGCTTGCTCGATTTCCTTGTTGAGAGGGATCAGGGAAGAATTTGTACAGCTTACTTTTTGCTTCCCTCTGGAATATGTAGGGATGGGATGTGTCCCCACCTCCCTTGTTCTCTGTAAAGCGCATTGTGTTGCCTCTGGGTATGAAATGCGCTATACAAATACAGCTTTGATTGATTGATTGATACCACTTCATATCACAGCGAGCATACTGTAGCTATACAGCTCTTTACAACACAGGACAGTAGGTCTATACCTAGCTGTACAGCACTTTACAACATACAACAGTAGTCATATACCTACTGTAGCTACTGTATACAAGTACTTTACAATACAGCACAATAGACCTATACCTAGCAGCACATTAGGCCTATATTTAGATATACAGGACTTTCCAACACAGCACAGTAGGCCTAGCTGGATAACACTTTACCAAACAGAAACCAAAAGAATCAAGTATTATTATTATTATTATATTAATCTGCCCCAGTCTGACTGAAGTCCTATAAAGCAAGTGGTTATTCACCAGATCACTGATGAAGAGGAGGTTCACCCAGGAACTCATATTACCCAGAGCCATCACTGCTAGTCCTCTAATCAACCAGTATCAACACATCATTTATATGACAACTTGGTTAAACAAAGCTCAGAGAGCAATATGTACTCTATTCTGTCTTCAATTGGGGGTGTTTTTGTCAAAGAATGAATACAGAATAATTGTAGAAAATTCTTACTATAAAGTTTATCCCCATTATGGACTTACTTGTTTTCTCTAAGTCAGTGTGTCAGATCCAGAAGTCACTAGCTACTCTGATGAGGTGGAATGGATCACTGACTGTTTAAGTGTCTGCGTCAGCAACGTCTACTATGACATCATAAAAGCAATGGGAGATGTAACGTGGCGAGGCGCCCTCTAGTGGTTTTGATAGGGGTGTGGAAGTGTTGGAGTCGGACTGATGAGTGCATTTTTGAAATAGGATATCTACATTAGGTAAACACGGGTGTAATTAATAAAAAGGCGAGGTTGCTGCGAGTGGTTGCTAAGCAAAGCGTTCACTAAGTGTAGTCACAAGCACCAACCCCCCTCTCCCCCCGCCGGGACGGCTCCCTCTCCCTCTCTCCTCCCCGATAGGTAGATTTGGGGAGCGTTCTTTGAGCGCGAAGGACGACCGAGAGGCGAGATTAGAGTTCGTTCAAGTAATAATAAAAAAAAGGATCCCATAGCCATTGAATTGGTAGTAGCCTAGGCTATTTTGAGGTTGGTCATTTCTCCGAGTGAGAATTGTGAAGCGTGGCGAGTGAACGTGAGAATAGGCTGCAATGGGTGTGTCTGAGACTTGGCAGCCCCGGGTTTCACTGATCTAGCGGTCAGTAAATTCGACCAAATTTCAAGAGGTGGACATCACTGGATTCATCTCGGCATACAGATAATTCAAGAGCAATTGACTCATGTTTACGAAGCACACCAACATAGTGCTCTGATCAGTACGAGTCCTCACTAAGACTAGACGAAGGGCACACATCACACCAGCCTTAAAATCACTACACTGGTTAACTGTCAACTCTAGAATAGACTTTAAAAGACTAATACTAGTCTATAAATCTCTCCACAGTCACGCACCAGAAAACATTTCAGACATGCTTGTCAGGTACATGCCCAACAGACCACTCAGATCCTCAGGTACTGAACTCGTAACAGTCCCAAAAGCCAGGACCAAGAAACACGGAGAGGCAGCTTTTAGTTTCTATGCCCCCAACTTCTGGAACTCCCTGCCGGAGTGCCTAAGAAGGGTCGAAACAACGGTCTTCAAGCAAGATCTCAAGACGTACCTTTTTGGCCTAGCCTACAATCACTAGCCAGGACCTTGAGACACAGAAAGGCAGCCTCAAACCTACCTGTGAATCCTCTGTATACATTGGTGTATATCCTGCTATGCACTCTATGTATATCAAGTTGTGTACAGAAGCTGGTTGCCCTGAAACAGGCTTGTTCTGTTCTGATATCTGTGTTGCTTCAAAGGCTCAGCGTGCTTCTAACCGTTTTCTGTCTCCCCTAGTGCCTCTCTCTCTTCCTCCTACCTTCTAACCAGGTCCAGTGGATGCCCCACTGTCACCCGCACACCACTCTGAGTCCGATAGATACCCCCGTGTCAGCTGTGGATGTCGTAGTATTTAGTTAACACACACACACACGTACACACATCAGTCCACATCCGGCTTAGGCCTGGACCTGGGCCCAGTCCCCCTTCCCCTCACCCTAACCCGGGTCCGTATCCTTTTCCTACCCCCTCTCTACCCCAACCCCTGCCTCTATCTGGGCCCAGGCACATTCACGCACACACAGACATACACCAGTGTTTGCCATGTCTCTCCTATTATGTTTTTAGCCTCTCTTACTCTGAAAATGTAATTTAATGTAATTTATTGCTTTATAAATGTTCTTAGCCGGTAGACAAACATACTCCAGGAGCTTGCTCGATTTCCTTGTTGAGAGGGGTCAGGGAAGAATTTGTACAGCTCACTTTTTGCTTCCCTCTGGAATATGTAGGGATGGGATGTATCCCCACCTCCCTTGTTCTCTGTAAAGCGCATTGTGTTGCCTCTGGGTATGAAATGCGCTATACAAATACAGCTTTGATTGATTGATTGATTGATTGATACCACTTCATATCACAGCGAGCATACTGTAGCTATACAGCTCTTTACAACACAGGACAGTAGGTCTATACCTAGCTGTACAGCAATTTACAACATACAACAGTAGTCATATACCTACTGTAGCTACTGTATACAAGTACTTTACAATACAGCACAATAGACCTATACCTAGCAGCACATTAGGCCTATATTTAGATATACAGGACTTTCCAACACAGCACAGTAGGCCTAGCTGGATAACACTTTACCAAACAGAAACCAAAAGAATCAAGTATTATTATTATTATTATATTTATCTGCCCCAGTCTGACTGAAGTCCTATAAAGCAACTGGTTATTCACCAGATCACTGATGAAGAGGAGGTTCACCCAGGAACTCATATTACCCAGAGCCATCACTGCTAGTCCTCTAATCAACCAGTATCAACACATCATTTATATGACAACTTGGTTAAACAAAGCTCAGAGAGCAATATGTACTCTATTCTGTCTTCAATTGAGGGTGTTTTTGTCAAAGAATGAATACAGAATAATTGTAGAAAATTCTTACTCTAAAGTTTATCCCCATTATGGACTTACTTGTTTTCTCTAAGTCAGTGTGTCAGATCCAGAAGTCACTAGCTACTCTGATGAGGTGGAATGGATCACTGACTGTTTAAGTGTCTGCGTCAGCAACGTCTACTATGACATCATAAAAGCAATGGGAGATGTAACGTGGCGAGGCGCCCTCTAGTGGTCTTAATAGGGGTGTGGAAGTGTTGGAGTCGGACTGATGAGTGCATTTTTGAAATAGGATATCTACATTAGGTAAACACGGGTGTAATTAATAAAAAGGCGAGGTTGCTGCGATTGGTTGCTAAGCAAAGCGTTGACTAAGTGTAGTCACAAGCACCAACCCCCCTCTCCCCCCGCCGGGACGGCTCCCTCTCCCTCTCTCCTCCCCGATAGGTAGATTTGGGGAGCGTTCTTTGAGCGCGAAGGACGACCGAGAGGCGAGATTAGAGTTCGTTCAAGTAATAATAATAAAAAAGAGTCCCATAGCCATTGAATTGGTAGTAGCCTAGGTTATTTTGAGGTTGGTCATTTCTCCGAGTGAGAATTGTGAAGCGTGGCGAGTGAGCGTGAGAATAGGCTGCAATGCGTGTGTCTGAGACTTGGCAGCCCCGGGTTTCACTGATCTACCGGTCAGTAAATCCGAACAAATTTCAAGAGGTGGACATCACTGGATTAATCTCGGCATACAGATAATTCAAGATTGACTCATGTTTACGAAGCGCACCAGCATAGTGCTCTGATCAGCTGCACTCTCCAGTGAAGTTCTCAAAACGCGACAGATGCCCGGATCAGTAGCCTAGATCTCATTGTATTACAGTATTTTAGCAGACGCTTTTATCCAAAGCAACTAACAATAATTGCATTTAACTAGGAAAGGCCAATGTTGGGCTACTAGCCTACTAGGCTACTTGCCAGAACTTACAAGTGCATCTCCTTTCTAAAACAAGTGACTAAGATCATAATCTAGTGCTGAAGGCAAAGTGCAAGAATTGCAATCTAAAATACAATAGAGGGAGGATCGTTGTAGTTCTCTCTGTAAAATAACTCAAACTGAGGGACGGTAGGCCTAGCTGGATAACACTTTACCAAACAGAAACCAAAAGAATCAAGTATTATTATTATTATTATATTTATCTGCCCCAGTCTGACTGAAGTCCTATTGTCACAACCCATGCCTCTAACCCTGCCTCTCTGCCTGCCCCTAACCCTATCTCCGAGAACGAGTCCCCTGGCACCTCCCAGAGGGCGCAGAGGGAACTGCGGGCTCGTCGGCGTGAGCAGCTGCCGGTCATTCCGGTGATTGCACCCCATCCTGGCCAGCCACCACCTGCAGCCCATCAGCCCAGGAGGTTAAGAAGCCACTCCACACAGCATGCGGCGCCAGATCGTTGACTAACCAACCTAGTGGGTACACGTCTCTAGCTCCCTGCCTCGTCTGTCTTTTGAACCTTGCCTTACCCTGTTCTCCCTGTCTTCCCAGTTCCTGCCTGACCCACGCCTGTACGATTACCCCGCTCCTGCCTGACCCACGCCTGTACGACAACCCTGCTCCTGCCTGACCCACGCCTGTACGACAACCCTGCTCCTGCCTGACCCACGCCTGTACGACAACCCCGCTCCTGCCTGACCATCGCCTGTACGACTACCACGCTCCTGCCTGACCATCGCCTGTACGACTACCACGTCTCCGCCTGACCCACGCCTGTCTACGGATCACGTTACTGCCTGCCTCTCCCCGGATCGCAATAAACGTGCCTACGGGCTTTCACCCCAATCGTGTCTGCTCTTGGGTCCTCCATCCTGATCCTTAACAGAACGATCTGGCCAAGACATGGACCCAGCGGACGTCGACGCCATACGCACTGCCATCGCCAGCCAAGGTACGCTGATTGGGAGACACGACTCTGACCTCCAACATGCGGCCAGTGCCATGCAGGGCCTCTCCACCAGCGTGAACGCGCTCGCCACCCAGGCAGCCCAAACCGACCAGGGCCTGCAGGCTCTCACCCAGGAGTTCCGGAACCTGATCGCCCACCTTACCCCTCTCCAGGCCCCAGCACCACCCCAGGACCCAGCACCACCCCAGGACCAGCCCGCCGCTCCAGCTCCTGGCGAGGCCGCTTCCCCCGCTCTGCCCCGGAGAGAGCCCAAGCTCTCCAACCCCAGGCCATTCGACGGCGACCTGGCTGAGTGCGGGTCCTTCCTGATGCAGTGCAAATTCATTTTCGCTCACCAGCCTAGCCGGTATTCTGGGGACGCGGAGAGGATTGCCTTCGTCTCCAACCTGTTGACCGGCCAACCCCTCCGCTGGTTTGAAGCAGTCTGGGAGTCAGGGGCGGCCTGTTTCGGGTCCTTCGAGACTTTCTGTGTGGAGTTTAGAAAGGTTTTCGACCATCCAGCCCACGGCCGCGACTCCGCCTCACGCCTGCTCCATCTCCAGCAGGGCACCCGGAGTGTGGCAGAATTCTCTGTGGAGTTCCGCATCCTGGCTGCGGGGAGCGGGTGGAACGATGCCGCCCTCCAGACCGCTTTCCGCTCAGGCCTCACAGAGACTATTAAGGATGAGCTGGCGCTCAGGGAAGATGCCACCTCCCTGGACAACCTCATCTCGCTCGCCGTGAAGGTGGACAACAGGCTCCGGGAGCGCAGGAGAGAAAGAGCCACCCGTCCCTCTGGCTCTGTCCGGCCCCCCAGTCACCGTCCCCCAGGCCAGCCGGCCCCCTTCTCGTCTCGCCCCGACTCCGCCCCCCTGCGCTCCTCTGCTCTGTCTGCCTCTCCATCCCCTGAGGACGAGCCCATGGTATTGGGCGGGGCTCATCTGACCGCTGAGGAGCGCCTCCGGAGGGTTACAGAGGGGCTCTGTTTCTATTGTGGCGGCCCTGGACACACCCGGAACACCTGCCCGAACCGCCCAAAAGCTCCAGCCCGTCGGTGAGAGGGGTGTCACTGATGGGCGGCGTACTCACCCCCAGCCACCAGGGGCGCCTGCACTTGGAAGCCGTGGTCACATCTAACAACCGGCCATTCCCCGTACCTGCTCTGATTGACTCGGGCGCGGACGACTGCTTCATCGATGCCACGCTCGTCCGTCAGGCCGGCATCCCCACACAACTCCGGGACACGCCCCTTGCCGTTCACGACCTCAGCGGGAGACTGCTGGCCGAGGTCACCCAGGTCACAAAGCCCTTGGAGATCCGTCTGTCTGGCAACCACCACGAGACCCTCTCCCTGCTGGTGTTCTCATCACCCCAGAGTCCCCTCGTCCTGGGGCAGACCTGGCTCCGGCGCCACAACCCCCACATCGACTGGGAGACCAACAGGGTGATTGGCTGGAGTCATCACTGCCACAGGACCTGTCTCACCTCTGCCACCCCGCCTACAGAGGGCGTCAGCGCCTCACTGGAGCCACCTGACCTGTCCACGGTTCCCTCCATCTACCATGACCTCGGAGAGGCGTTCAGCAAACAGAGGGCCCTCTCCCTGCCTCCTCACCGCCCCTACGACTGTGCCATTGAACTGCTTTCAGGAGCGCCCCTGCCCTCCGGCCGTCTGTTCAACTTGTCTCGTCCTGAGAGAGAGGCCATGGAGAAATACATCCACGAGTCCCTGAACGCCGGCCTCATCAAGCCCTCCAGCTCACCCGTAGGAGCGGGCTTCTTCTTCGTGGGCAAGAAAGACGGCACCCTACGCCCGTGCATCGACTACCGGCGATTGAACGACATTACAGTCAAGAACCGCTACCCCCTGCCGCTCATCGCCTCCGCCTTCGAACCGCTCCAGGGCGCCACAGTGTTCTCCAAGCTCGACCTCAGGAACGCTTACCACCTGGTGCGCATCAGGAAAGGAGACGAGTGGAAGACGGCCTTTAACACCCCCGTCGGGCACTTTGAGTACCGCGTCATGCCCTTCGGCCTAACCAACGCCCCGGCCGTGTTCCAAGCCCTAGTGAACGACGTCCTCAGAGACCTCCTCAACCACACCGTCTTCGTCTACCTGGATGACATCCTCGTCTTCTCGCGCACCATGGAGGAGCACACCGGGCACGTCAGGCAGGTCCTCCAGAGGCTCATGGAGAACAGGCTCTACCTCAAGGCGGAGAAATGCGAGTTTCACGTGCCCACGATCCAGTTCCTGGGTTTCGTCATTGAGGCCGGGAGGGTGAGGGCTTCCCCAGAGAAGATCAGGGCGGTGGTTGAGTGGCCGGTCCCCACCACCCGCAAGGAGCTCCAACGGTTCCTGGGGTTCGCTAACTTTTACCGGAGGTTTATCCGGAACTACAGCCGGGTGGCGAGCCCCATGACAGCGCTGACATCCACGGCCATCCCCTTCGCCTGGACCCCTGCGGCGGACGTGGCCTTCAAGGCCCTCAAGGCCCTGTTCACCTCCGCACCTGTCCTCATCCAACCGGACCCCTCACTCCAATTCGTCCTGGAGGTTGACGCCTCCGACACGGGGGTTGGGGCGGTCCTGTCCCAGAGGGCCGTGACGGACGGCAAGCTCCACCCCTGCGCCTTCTTCTCCCGCCGCTTGGAGCCGGCCGAGAGGAACTACGACGTAGGAAACAGGGAGCTTCTCGCGGTCCAACTCGCACTGCAGGAGTGGAGGCACTGGCAGGAGGGGACGGAGCAGCCGATCATCGTGTGGACTGACCACAAGAACCTGATCTACATCCGGGACGCAAAGAGGCTGAATCCCCGGCAGGCCAGGTGGGCTCTGTTTTTCGGCCGCTTCAATTTCACCCTGACCTACCGACCAGGGTCCCGCAATGTGAAGCCAGATGCTCTCTCACGCCAGTTCTCGCCCCCGGAGCGGAGTGCAGAGCTGGACACTATTCTGCCCTCCTCCTGTGTGGTGGGTGCTCTCACTTGGGAGGTAGAGGGGATCGTGAGGGAGGCCCAGAGGACTCAGCCAGACCTAGGCGGTGGTCCGGCAAACCGCCTCTTTGTGCCTGACCGGGTCCGTACCCAGGTCCTCCAGTGGGCCCACACGTCCCAGTTCGCCTGTCACCCAGGAGCCAGCCGCACGCTAACCCTGCTTAGGCGCCGGTTCTGGTGGCCCACCATGGCCGTCGACACCACCAAGTACGTCCAGGCCTGTACGGTGTGTGCCCGGAGTAAGTCCTCCCACCAGCCCCCTTCAGGACTTCTGCGTCCCCTGCCTGTTCCCGGCCGACCCTGGAGCCACATTGGGTTGGACTTCGTCACCGGTCTCCCCCCATCCCAGGGAAACACGGTGATCCTGACCATCATTGACCGTTTCTCGAAGGCTGCCCACTTCGTGCCGCTGCCTAAGCTCCCCTCTGCCTCTGAGACTGCGGACCTGCTGGTGACTCACGTGGTCCGTCTCCATGGCATCCCCCTCGACATTGTGTCAGACAGGGGGCCGCAGTTCACCTCTCGGGTCTGGAGGGAGTTCTGTCGGGCTATGGGGGCCACTGTCAGCCTGTCCTCGGGCTTCCACCCCCAGACCAACGGGCAGGCGGAACGGGCCAACCAGTACCTGGGCACTGCCCTGCGGTGCATCACGGGCCGGAGCCCGGCCTCTTGGAGCGAGCGCATCTCCTGGGTCGAGTACGCCCACAACACCCTGCCCAACGCCTCCTCAGGTCAGTCCCCGTTTGAGTGCTCCCTGGGTTACCAACCACCCCTTTTTCCTGAGCAGGAGGAGGAGCTGGCTGTCCCGTCAGTCCAGGCCCACATTGACCGCTGCCGCAGGATCTGGAGGACCGCCCGCTCGGCCCTGCTCCGCTCCACCCGCAGAAGCCAGCGGTATGCCGACCAGCGTCGGACCCCGGCCCCCAACTATGTGCCTGGCCAGGAGGTCTGGCTCTCCTCCAGGGACATTCCGCTGCAGGCAGGTTGCAGGAAGCTGGTCCCCCGCTTCCTCGGCCCCTACGTCATTGAGAGCGTGGTCAACCCTGTGGTGGTCAAGCTCAGGTTGCCCCCCGCCATGAGTATCCACCCGGTCTTCCACGTCTCCAGGATCAAACCTGTGAAGGTCAGTCCCCTTTGCCCCCCAGGCGATGCTCCTCCCCCCGTCCGCCTCATCGACGACCATCCGGCCTGGACTGTCCGGCGGTTGCTGAGGGTCCGTCGCCGGGGCCGGGGTCTGCAATACCTTGTCGATTGGGAGGGTTATGGGCCTGAGGAGCAAAGCTGGGTGCCCCGCAGGCACATCCTGGACCCCTCTCTTGTCCGGGATTTCCACCGGGCCCACCCTGGCCTGCCTGGTCGGTCGCCGGGAGTCGCCCGTAGAGGGGGGGGTCCTGTCACAACCCATGCCTCTAACCCTGCCTCTCTGCCTGCCCCTAACCCTATCTCCGAGAACGAGTCCCCTGGCACCTCCCAGAGGGCGCAGAGGGAACTGCGGGCTCGTCGGCGTGAGCAGCTGCCGGTCATTCCGGTGATTGCACCCCATCCTGGCCAGCCACCACCTGCAGCCCATCAGCCCAGGAGGTTAAGAAGCCACTCCACACAGCATGCGGCGCCAGATCGTTGACTAACCAACCTAGTGGGTACACGTCTCTAGCTCCCTGCCTCGTCTGTCTTTTGAACCTTGCCTTACCCTGTTCTCCCTGTCTTCCCAGTTCCTGCCTGACCCACGCCTGTACGATTACCCCGCTCCTGCCTGACCCACGCCTGTACGACAACCCTGCTCCTGCCTGACCCACGCCTGTATGACAACCCTGCTCCTGCCTGACCCACGCCTGTACGACAACCCCGCTCCTGCCTGACCATCGCCTGTACGACTACCACGCTCCTGCCTGACCATCGCCTGTACGACTACCACGTCCCCGCCTGACCCACGCCTGTCTACGGATCACGTTACTGCCTGCCTCTCCCCGGATCGCAATAAACGTGCCTACGGGCTTTCACCCCAATCGTGTCTGCTCTTGGGTCCTCCATCCTGATCCTTAACACCTATAAAGCAACTGGTTATTCACCAGATCACTGATGAAGAGGAGGTTCACCCAGGAACTCATATTACCCAGAGCCATCACTGCTAGTCCTCTAATCAACCAGTATCAACACATCATTTATATGACAACTTGGTTAAACAAAGCTCAGAGAGCAATATGTACTCTATTCTGTCTTCAATTGGGGGTGTTTTTGTCAAAGAATGAATACAGAATAATTGTAGAAAATTCTTACTCTAAAGTTTATCCCCATTATGGACTTACTTGTTTTCTCTAAGTCAGTGTGTCAGATCCAGAAGTCACTAGCTACTCTGATGAGGTGGAATGGATCACTGACTGTTTAAGTGTCTGCGTCAGCAACGTCTACTATGACATCATAAAAGCAATGGGAGATGTAACGTGGCGAGGCGCCCTCTAGTGGTTTTGATAAGTTAACATGATACGGTTTTTGTCAAATATCTCGGAAACGGAAGCTCGTACAGCAAATTTATCTGCATAGGGGACTGCTAACTGTAGAATTTGATGAGGAATCGAATGAGCCCATCTGCGAGGCTCTACGACTTTCGATTCAAAAGTTATAGCCGTTTGAACCACATCATTTTCATATCTGTACGGTTTTTGTCCGATTTCAAGGACATTTGACACATCATTTTTCATATCTGTACGGTTTTTGTCAAATATCTCGGAAACGGAAGCTCGTACAGCAAATTTATCTGCATAGGGGACTGCTAACTGTAGAATTTGATGAGGAATCGAATGAGCCCATCTGCGAGGCTCTACGACTTTCGATTCAAAAGTTATAGCCGTTTGAACCACATCATTTTCATATCTGTACGGTTTTTGTCCGATTTCAAGGACATTTGACACATCATTTTTCATATCTGTACGGTTTTTGTCAAATATCTCGGAAACGGAAGCTCGTACAGCAAATTTATCTGCATAGGGGACTGCTAACTGTAGAATTTGATGAGGAATCGAATGAGCCCATCTGCGAGGCTCTACGACTTTCGATTCAAAAGTTATAGCCGTTTGAACCACATCATTTTCATATCTGTACGGTTTTTGTCCGATTTCAAGGACATTTGACACATCATTTTTCATATCTGTACGGTTTTTGTCAAATATCTCGGAAACGGAAGCTCGTACAGCAAATTTATCTGCACAGGGGACTGCTAAATGTAGAATTTGATGAGGAATCAAATGAGCCCATCTGCGAGGCTCTACGACTTTCGATTCAAAAGTTATAGCCGTTTGAACCACATCATTTTCATATCTGTACGGTTTTTGTCCGATTTCAAGGACATTTGACACATCATTTTTCATATCTGTACGGTTTTTGTCAAATATCTCGGAAACGGAAGCTCGTACAGCAAATTTATCTGCATAGGGGACTGCTAACTGTAGAATTTGATGAGGAATCGAATGAGCCCATCTGCGAGGCTCTACGACTTTCGATTCAAAAGTTATAGCCGTTTGAACCACATCATTTTCATATCTGTACGGTTTTTGTCCGATTTCAAGGACATTTGACACATCATTTTTCATATCTGTACGGTTTTTGTCAAATATCTCGGAAACGGAAGCTCGTACAGCAAATTTATCTGCATAGGGGACTGCTAACTGTAGAATTTGATGAGGAATCGAATGGGCCCATCTGCGAGGCTCTACGACTTTCGATTCAAAAGTTATAGCCTTTTGAGCCTGTGAGTTGCCATCACTGCTAGTCCTCTAATCAACCAGTATCAACACATCATTTATATGACAACTTGGTTAAACAAAGCTCAGAGAGCAATATGTACTCTATTCTGTCTTCAATTGGGGGTGTTTTTGTCAAAGAATGAATACAGAATAATTGTAGAAAATTCTTACTCTAAAGTTTATCCCCATTATGGACTTACTTGTTTTCTCTAAGTCAGTGTGTCAGATCCAGAAGTCACTAGCTACTCTGATGAGGTGGAATGGATCACTGACTGTTTAAGTGTCTGCGTCAGCAACGTCTACTATGACATCATAAAAGCAATGGGAGATGTAACGTGGCGAGGCGCCCTCTAGTGGTTTTGATAAGTTAACATGATACGGTTTTTGTCAAATATCTCGGAAACGGAAGCTCGTACAGCAAATTTATCTGCATAGGGGACTGCTAACTGTAGAATTTGATGAGGAATCGAATGAGCCCATCTGCGAGGCTCTACGACTTTCGATTCAAAAGTTATAGCCGTTTGAACCACATCATTTTCATATCTGTACGGTTTTTGTCCGATTTCAAGGACATTTGACACATCATTTTTCATATCTGTACGGTTTTTGTCAAATATCTCGGAAACGGAAGCTCGTACAGCAAATTTATCTGCATAGGGGACTGCTAACTGTAGAATTTGATGAGGAATCGAATGAGCCCATCTGCGAGGCTCTACGACTTTCGATTCAAAAGTTATAGCCGTTTGAACCACATCATTTTCATATCTGTACGGTTTTTGTCCGATTTCAAGGACATTTGACACATCATTTTTCATATCTGTACGGTTTTTGTCAAATATCTCGGAAACCGAAGCTCGTACAGCAAATTTATCTGCATAGGGGACTGCTAACTGTAGAATTTGATGAGGAATCGAATGAGCCCATCTGCGAGGCTCTACGACTTTCGATTCAAAAGTTATAGCCTTTTGAGCCTGTGAGTTGCCATCACTGCTAGTCCTCTAATCAACCAGTATCAACACATCATTTATATGACAACTTGGTTAAACAAAGCTCAGAGAGCAATATGTACTCTATTCTGTCTTCAATTGGGGGTGTTTTTGTCAAAGAATGAATACAGAATAATTGTAGAAAATTCTTACTCTAAAGTTTATCCCCATTATGGACTTACTTGTTTTCTCTAAGTCAGTGTGTCAGATCCAGAAGTCACTAGCTACTCTGATGAGGTGGAATGGATCACTGACTGTTTAAGTGTCTGCGTCAGCAACGTCTACTATGACATCATAAAAGCAATGGGAGATGTAACGTGGCGAGGCGCCCTCTAGTGGTTTTGATAAGTTAACATGATACGGTTTTTGTCAAATATCTCGGAAACGGAAGCTCGTACAGCAAATTTATCTGCATAGGGGACTGCTAACTGTAGAATTTGATGAGGAATCGAATGAGCCCATCTGCGAGGCTCTACGACTTTCGATTCAAAAGTTATAGCCGTTTGAACCACATCATTTTCATATCTGTACGGTTTTTGTCCGATTTCAAGGACATTTGACACATCATTTTTCATATCTGTACGGTTTTTGTCAAATATCTCGGAAACGGAAGCTCGTACAGCAAATTTATCTGCATAGGGGACTGCTAACTGTAGAATTTGATGAGGAATCGAATGAGCCCATCTGCGAGGCTCTACGACTTTCGATTCAAAAGTTATAGCCGTTTGAACCACATCATTTTCATATCTGTACGGTTTTTGTCCGATTTCAAGGACATTTGACACATCATTTTTCATATCTGTACGGTTTTTGGCAAATATCTCGGAAACGGAAGCTCGTACAGCAAATTGATCTGCATAGGGGACTGCTAACTGTAGAATTTGATGAGGAATCGAATGAGCCCATCTGCGAGGCTCTACGACTTTCGATTCAAAAGTTATAGCCTTTTGAGCCTGTGAGTTGCCATCACTGCTAGTCCTCTAATCAACCAGTATCAACACATCATTTATATGACAACTTGGTTAAACAAAGCTCAGAGAGCAATATGTACTCTATTCTGTCTTCAATTGGGGGTGTTTTTGTCAAAGAATGAATACAGAATAATTGTAGAAAATTCTTACTCTAAAGTTTATCCCCATTATGGACTTACTTGTTTTCTCTAAGTCAGTGTGTCAGATCCAGAAGTCACTAGCTACTCTGATGAGATGGAATGGATCACTGACTGTTTAAGTGTCTGCGTCAGCAACGTCTACTATGACATCATAAAAGCAATGGGAGATGTAACGTGGTGAGGCGCCCTCTAGTGGTTTTGATAAGTTAACATGATACGGTTTTTGTCAAATATCTCGGAAACGGAAGCTCGTACAGCAAATTTACCTGCATAGGGGACTGCTAACTGTAGAATTTGATGAGGAATCAAATGAGCCCATCTGCAAGGCTCTACGACTTTCGATTCAAAAGTTATAGCCGTTTGAACCACATCATTTTCATATCTGTACGGTTTTTGTCCGATTTCAAGGACATTTGACACATCATTTTTCATATCTGTACGGTTTTTGTCAAATATCTCGGAAACGGAAGCTCGTACAGCAAATTTATCTGCATAGGGGACTGCTAACTGTAGAATTTGATGAGGAATCGAATGAGCCCATCTGCGAGGCTCTACGACTTTCGATTCAAAAGTTATAGCCGTTTGAACCACATCATTTTCATATCTGTACGGTTTTTGTCCGATTTCAAGGACATTTGACACATCATTTTTCATATCTGTACGGTTTTTGTCAAATATCTCGGAAACGGAAGCTCGTACAGCAAATTTATCTGCATAGGGGACTGCTAACTGTAGAATTTGATGAGGAATCGAATGAGCCCATCTGCGAGGCTCTACGACTTTCGATTCAAAAGTTATAGCCGTTTGAACCACATCATTTTCATATCTGTACGGTTTTTGTCCGATTTCAAGGACATTTGACACATCATTTTTCATATCTGTACGGTTTTTGTCAAATATCTCGGAAACGGAAGCTCGTACAGCAAATTTATCTGCATAGGGGACTGCTAACTGTAGAATTTGATGAGGAATCGAATGAGCCCATCTGCGAGGCTCTACGACTTTCGATTCAAAAGTTATAGCCTTTTGAGCCTGTGAGTTGCCATCACTGCTAGTCCTCTAATCAACCAGTATCAACACATCATTTATATGACAACTTGGTTAAACAAAGCTCAGAGAGCAATATGTACTCTATTCTGTCTTCAATTGGGGGTGTTTTTGTCAAAGAATGAATACAGAATAATTGTAGAAAATTCTTACTCTAAAGTTTATCCCCATTATGGACTTACTTGTTTTCTCTAAGTCAGTGTGTCAGATCCAGAAGTCCCTAGCTACTCTGATGAGATGGAATGGATCACTGACTGTTTAAGTGTCTGCGTCAGCAACGTCTACTATGACATCATAAAAGCAATGGGAGATGTAACGTGGCGAGGCGCCCTCTAGTGGTTTTGATAAGTTAACATGATACGGTTTTTGTCAAATATCTCGGAAACGGAAGCTCGTACAGCAAATTTATCTGCATAGGGGACTGCTAACTGTAGAATTTGATGAGGAATCGAATGAGCCCATCTGCGAGGCTCTACGACTTTCGATTCAAAAGTTATAGCCGTTTGAACCACATCATTTTCATATCTGTACGGTTTTTGTCCGATTTCAAGGACATTTGACACATCATTTTTCATATCTGTACGGTTTTTGTCAAATATCTCGGAAACGGAAGCTCGTACAGCAAATTTATCTGCATAGGGGACTGCTAACTGTAGAATTTGATGAGGAATCGAATGAGCCCATCTGCGAGGCTCTACGACTTTCGATTCAAAAGTTATAGCCGTTTGAACCACATCATTTTCATATCTGTACGGTTTTTGTCCGATTTCAAGGACATTTGACACATCATTTTTCATATCTGTACGGTTTTTGTCAAATATCTCGGAAACGGAAGCTCGTACAGCAAATTTATCTGCAAAAGGGACTGCTAACTGTAGAATTTGATGAGGAATCGAATGAGCCCATCTGCGAGGCTCTACGACTTTCGATTCAAAAGTTATAGCCTTTTGAGCCTGTGAGTTGCCATCACTGCTAGTCCTCTAATCAACCAGTATCAACACATCATTTATATGACAACTTGGTTAAACAAAGCTCAGAGAGCAATATGTACTCTATTCTGTCTTCAATTGGGGTTGTTTTTGTCAAAGAATGAATACAGAATAATTGTAGAAAATTCTTACTCTAAAGTTTATCCCCATTATGGACTTACTTGTTTTCTCTAAGTCAGTGTGTCAGATCCAGAAGTCACTAGCTACTCTGATGAGGTGGAATGGATCACTGACTGTTTAAGTGTCTGCGTCAGCAACGTCTACTATGACATCATAAAAGCAATGGGAGATGTAACGTGGCGAGGCGCCCTCTAGTGGTTTTGATAAGTTAACATGATACGGTTTTTGTCAAATATCTCGGAAACGGAAGCTCGTACAGCAAATCTATCTGCATAGGGGACTGCTAACTGTAGAATTTGATGAGGAATCGAATGAGCCCATCTGCGAGGCTCTACGACTTTCGATTCAAAAGTTATAGCCGTTTGAACCACATCATTTTCATATCTGTACGGTTTTTGTCCGATTTCAAGGACATTTGACACATCATTTTTCATATCTGTACGGTTTTTGTCAAATATCTCGGAAACGGAAGCTCGTACAGCAAATTTATCTGCATAGGGGACTGCTAACTGTAGAATTTGATGAGGAATCGAATGAGCCCATCTGCGAGGCTCTACGACTTTCGATTCAAAAGTTATAGCCTTTTGAGCCTGTGAGTTGCCATCACTGCTAGTCCTCTAATCAACCAGTATCAACACATCATTTATATGACAACTTGGTTAAACAAAGCTCAGAGAGCAATATGTACTCTATTCTGTCTTCAATTGGGGGTGTTTTTGTCAAAGAATGAATACAGAATAATTGTAGAAAATTCTTACTCTAAAGTTTATCCCCATTATGGACTTACTTGTTTTCTCTAAGTCAGTGTGTCAGATCCAGAAGTCACTAGCTACTCTGATGAGATGGAATGGATCACTGACTGTTTAAGTGTCTGCGTCAGCAACGTCTACTATGAAATCATAAAAGCAATGGGAGATGTAACGTGGCGTGGCGCCCTCTAGTGGTTTTGATAAGTTAACATGATACGGTTTTTGTCAAATATCTCGGAAACGGAAGCTCGTACAGCAAATTTATCTGCATAGGGCACTGCTAACTGTAGAATTTGATGAGGAATCGAATGAGCCCATCTGCGAGGCTCTACGACTTTCGATTCAAAAGTTATAGCCGTTTGAACCACATCATTTTCATATCTGTACGGTTTTTGTCCGATTTCAAGGACATTTGACACATCATTTTTCATATCTGTACGGTTTTTGTCAAATATCTCGGAAACGGAAGCTCGTACAGCAAATTTATCTGCGTAGGGGACTGCTAACTGTAGAATTTGATGAGGAATCGAATGAGCCCATCTGCGTGGCTCTACGACTTTCGATTCAAAAGTTATAGCCGTTTGAGCCACATCATTTTTCATATCTGTACGGTTTTTGTCAAATATCTCGGAAACGGAAGCTCGTACAGCAAATTTATCTGCATAGGGGACTGCTAACTGTAGAATTTGATGAGGAATCGAATGAGCCCATCTGCGAGGCTCTACGACTTTCGATTCAAAAGTTATAGCCTTTTGAGCCTGTGAGTTGCCATCACTGCTAGTCCTCTAATCAACCAGTATCAACACATCATTTATATGACAACTTGGTTAAACAAAGCTCAGAGAGCAATATGTACTCTATTCTGTCTTCAATTGGGGGTGTTTTTGTCAAAGAATGAATACAGAATAATTGTAGAAAATTCTTACTCTAAAGTTTATCCCCATTATGGACTTACTTGTTTTCTCTAAGTCAGTGTGTCAGATCCAGAAGTCACTAGCTACTCTGATGAGATGGAATGGATCACTGACTGTTTAAGTGTCTGCGTCAGCAACGTCTACTATGACATCATAAAAGCAATGGGAGATGTAACGTGGCGAGGCGCCCTCTAGTGGTTTTGATAGGGGTGTGGAAGTGTTGGAGTCGGACTGATGAGTGCATTTTTGAAATAGGATATCTACATTAGGTAAACACGGGTGTAATTAATAAAAAGGCGAGGTTGCTGCGAGTGGTTGCTAAGCAAAGCGTTGACTAAGTGTAGTCACAAGCACCAACCCCCCTCTCCCCCCGCCGGGACGGCTCCCTTTCCCTCTCTCCTCCCCGATAGGTAGATTTGGGTAGCGTTCTTTGAGCGCGAAGGACGACCGAGAGGCGAGATTAGAGTTCGTTCAAGTAATAATAAAAAAAAGGGTCCCATAGCCATTGAATTGGTAGTAGCCTAGGCTATTTTGAGGTTGGTCATTTCTCCGAGTGAGAATTGTGAAGCGTGGCGAGTGAGCGTGAGAATAGGCTGCAATGCGTGTGTCTGAGACTTGGCAGCCCCGGGTTTCACTGATCTAGCGGTCAGTAAATTCGACCAAATTTCAAGAGGTGGACATCACTGGATACATCTCGGCATACAGATAATTCAAGAGCAATTGACTCATGTTTACGAAGCACACCAACATAGTGCTCTGATCAGTACGAGTCCTCACTAAGACTAGACGAAGGGCACACATCACACCAGCCTTAAAATCACTACACTGGTTACCTGTCAACTCTAGAATAGACTTTAAAATACTAATACTAGTCTATAAATCTCTCCACAGTCACGCACCAGAAAACATTTCAGACATGCTTGTCAGGTACATGCCCAACAGACCACTCAGATCCTCAGGTAGGCCTACTGAACTCGTAACAGTCCCAAAAGCCAGGACCAAGAAACATGGAGAGGCAGCTTTTAGTTTCTATACCCCCAACCTCTGGAACACCCTGCCGGAGTGCCTAAGAAGGGTCGAAACAACGGAGGTCTTCAAGCAAGATCTCAAGACGTACCTTTTTGGCCTAGCCTACAATCACTAGCCAGGACCTTGAGACACAGAAAGGCAGCCTCAAACCTACCTGTGAATCCTCTGTATACATTGATGTATATCCTGCTATGCACTCTATGTATATCAAGTTGTGTACAGAAGCTGGTTGCCCTGAAACAGGCTTGTTCTGTTCTGATATCTGTGTTGCTTCAAAGGCTCAGCGTGCTTCTAACCGTTTTCTGTCTCCCCTAGTGCCTCTCTCTCTTCCTCCTACCTTCTAACCAGGTCCAGTGGATGCCCCACTGTCACCCGCACACCACTCTGAGTCCGATAGATACCCCCGTGTCAGCTGTGGATGTCGTAGTATTTAGTTAACACACACACACACGTACACACATCAGTCCACATCCGGCTTAGGCCTGGACCTGGGCCCAGTCCCCCTTCCCCTCACCCTAACCCGGGTCCGTATCCTTTTCCTACCCCCTCTCTACCCCAACCCCTGCCTCTATCTGGGCCCAGGCACATTCACGCACACACAGACATACACCAGTGTTTGCCATGTCTCTCCTATTATGTTTTTAGCCTCTCTTACTCTGAAAATGTTATTTAATGTAATTTATTGCTTTATAAATGTTCTTAGCCGGTAGACAAACATACTCCAGGAGCTTGCTCGATTTCCTTGTTGAGAGGGGTCAGGGAAGAATTTGTACAGCTCACTTTTTGCTTCCCTCTGGAATATGTAGGGATGGGATGTGTCCCCACCTCCCTTGTTCTCTGTAAAGCGCATTGTGTTGCCTCTGGGTATGAAATGCGCTATACAAATACAGCTTTGATTGATTGATTGATTGATTGATACCACTTCACATCACAGCGAGCATACTGTAGCTATACAGCTCTTTACAACACAGGACAGTAGGTCTATACCTAGCTGTACAGCAATTTACAACATACAACGGTAGTCATATACCTACTGTAGCTACTGTATACAAGTACTTTACAATACAGCACAATAGACCTATACCTAGCAGCACATTAGGCCTATATTTAGATATACAGGACTTTCCAACACAGCACAGTAGGCCTAGCTGGATAACACTTTACCAAACAGAAACCAAAAGAATCAAGTATTATTATTATTATTATATTTATCTGCCCCAGTCTGACTGAAGTCCTATAAAGCAACTGGTTATTCACCAGATCACTGATGAAGAGGAGGTTCACCCAGGAACTCATATTACCCAGAGCCATCACTGCTAGTCCTCTAATCAACCAGTATCAACACATCATTTATATGACAACTTGGTTAAACAAAGCTCAGAGAGCAATATGTACTCTATTCTGTCTTCAATTGGGGGTGTTTTTGTCAAAGAATGAATACAGAATAATTGTAGAAAATTCTTACTCTAAAGTTTATCCCCATTATGGACTTACTTGTTTTCTCTAAGTCAGTGTGTCAGATCCAGAAGTCACTAGCTACTCTGATGAGGTGGAATGGATCACTGACTGTTTAAGTGTCTGCGTCAGCAACGTCTACTATGACATCATAAAAGCAATGGGAGATGTAACGTGGCGAGGCGCCCTCTAGTGGTTTTGATAAGTTAACATGATACGGTTTTTGTCAAATATCTCGGAAACGGAAGCTCGTACAGCAAATTTATCTGCACAGGGGACTGCTAACTGTAGAATTTGATGAGGAATCAAATGAGCCCATCTGCGAGGCTCTACGACTTTCGATTCAAAAGTTATAGCCGTTTGAACCACATCATTTTCATATCTGTACGGTTTTTGTCCGATTTCAAGGACATTTGACACATCATTTTTCATATCTGTACGGTTTTTGTCAAATATCTCGGAAACGGAAGCTCGTACAGCAAATTTATCTGCATAGGGGACTGCTAACTGTAGAATTTGATGAGGAATCGAATGAGCCCATCTGCGAGGCTCTACGACTTTCGATTCAAAAGTTATAGCCGTTTGAACCACATCATTTTCATATCTGTACGGTTTTTGTCCGATTTCAAGGACATTTGACACATCATTTTTCATATCTGTACGGTTTTTGTCAAATATCTCGGAAACGGAAGCTCGTACAGCAAATTTATCTGCATAGGGGACTGCTAACTGTAGAATTTGATGAGGAATCGAATGGGCCCATCTGCGAGGCTCTACGACTTTCGATTCAAAAGTTATAGCCTTTTGAGCCTGTGAGTTGCCATCACTGCTAGTCCTCTAATCAACCAGTATCAACACATCATTTATATGACAACTTGGTTAAACAAAGCTCAGAGAGCAATATGTACTCTATTCTGTCTTCAATTGGGGGTGTTTTTGTCAAAGAATGAATACAGAATAATTGTAGAAAATTCTTACTCTAAAGTTTATCCCCATTATGGACTTACTTGTTTTCTCTAAGTCAGTGTGTCAGATCCAGAAATCACTAGCTACTCTGATGAGATGGAATGGATCACTGACTGTTTAAGTGTCTGCGTCAGCAACGTCTACTATGACATCATAAAAGCAATGGGAGATGTAACGTGGCGAGGCGCCCTCTAGTGGTTTTGATAAGTTAACATGATACGGTTTTTGTCAAATATCTCGGAAACGGAAGCTCGTACAGCAAATTTATCTGCATAGGGGACTGCTAACTGTAGAATTTGATGAGGAATCGAATGAGCCCATCTGCGAGGCTCTACGACTTTCGATTCAAAAGTTATAGCCGTTTGAACCACATCATTTTCATATCTGTACGGTTTTTGTCCGATTTCAAGGACATTTGACACATCATTTTTCATATCTGTACGGTTTTTGTCAAATATCTCGGAAACGGAAGCTCGTACAGCAAATTTATCTGCATAGGGGACTGCTAACTGTAGAATTTGATGAGGAATCGAATGAGCCCATCTGCGAGGCTCTACGACTTTCGATTCAAAAGTTATAGCCGTTTGAACCACATCATTTTCATATCTGTACGGTTTTTGTCCGATTTCAAGGACATTTGACACATCTTTTTTCATATCTGTACGGTTTTTGTCAAATATCTCGGAAACCGAAGCTCGTACAGCAAATTTATCTGTATAGGGGACTGCTAACTGTAGAATTTGATGAGGAATCGAATGAGCCCATCTGCGAGGCTCTACGACTTTCGATTCAAAAGTTATAGCCTTTTGAGCCTGTGAGTTGCCATCACTGCTAGTCCTCTAATCAACCAGTATCAACACATCATTTATATGACAACTTGGTTAAACAAAGCTCAGAGAGCAATATGTACTCTATTCTGTCTTCAATTGGGGGTGTTTTTGTCAAAGAATGAATACAGAATAATTGTAGAAAATTCTTACTCTAAAGTTTATCCCCATTATGGACTTACTTGTTTTCTCTAAGTCAGTGTGTCAGATCCAGAAGTCACTAGCTACTCTGATGAGGTGGAATGGATCACTGACTGTTTAAGTGTCTGCGTCAGCAACGTCTACTATGACATCATAAAAGCAATGGGAGATGTAACGTGGCGAGGCGCCCTCTAGTGGTTTTGATAAGTTAACATGATACGGTTTTTGTCAAATATCTCGGAAACGGAAGTTCGTACAGCAAATTTATCTGCATAGGGGACTGCTAACTGTAGAATTTGATGAGGAATCGAATGAGCCCATCTGCGAGGCTCTACGACTTTCGATTCAAAAGTTATAGCCGTTTGAACCACATCATTTTCATATCTGTACGGTTTTTGTCCGATTTCAAGGACATTTGACACATCATTTTTCATATCTGTACGGTTTTTGTCAAATATCTCGGAAACGGAAGCTCGTACAGCAAATTTATCTGCATAGGGGACTGCTAACTGTAGAATTTGATGAGGAATCGAATGAGCCCATCTGCGAGGCTCTACGACTTTCGATTCAAAAGTTATAGCCGTTTGAACCACATCATTTTCATATCTGTACGGTTTTTGACCGATTTCAAGGACATTTGACACATCATTTTTCATATCTGTACGGTTTTTGTCAAATATCTCGGAAACCGAAGCTCGTACAGCAAATTTATCTGCATAGGGGACTGCTAACTGTAGAATTTGATGAGGAATCGAATGAGCCCATCTGCGAGGCTCTACGACTTTCGATTCAAAAGTTATAGCCTTTTGAGCCTATGAGTTGCCATCACTGCTAGTCCTCTAATCAACCAGTATCAACACATCATTTATATGACAACTTGGTTAAACAAAGCTCAGAGAGCAATATGTACTCTATTCTGTCTTCAATTGGGGGTGTTTTTGTCAAAGAATGAATACAGAATAATTGTAGAAAATTCTTACTCTAAAGTTTATCCCCATTATGGACTTACTTGTTTTCTCTAAGTCAGTGTGTCAGATCCAGAAGTCACTAGCTACTCTGATGAGGTGGAATGGATCACTGACTGTTTAAGTGTCTGCGTCAGCAACGTCTACTATGACATCATAAAAGCAATGGGAGATGTAACGTGGCGAGGCGCCCTCTAGTGGTTTTGATAAGTTAACATGATACGGTTTTTGTCAAATATCTCGGAAACGGAAGCTCGTACAGCAAATTTATCTGCATAGGGGACTGCTAACTGTAGAATTTGATGAGGAATCGAATGAGCCCATCTGCGAGGCTCTACGACTTTCGATTCAAAAGTTATAGCCGTTTGAACCACATCATTTTCATATCTGTACGGTTTTTGTCCGATTTCAAGGACATTTGACACATCATTTTTCATATCTGTACGGTTTTTGTCAAATATCTCGGAAACGGAAGCTCGTACAGCAAATTTATCTGCAAAAGGGACTGCTAACTGTAGAATTTGATGAGGAATCGAATGAGCCCATCTGCGAGGCTCTACGACTTTCGATTCAAAAGTTATAGCCTTTTGAGCCTGTGAGTTGCCATCACTGCTAGTCCTCTAATCAACCAGTATCAACACATCATTTATATGACAACTTGGTTAAACAAAGCTCAGAGAGCAATATGTACTCTATTCTGTCTTCAATTGGGGGTGTTTTTGTCAAAGAATGAATACAGAATAATTGTAGAAAATTCTTACTCTAAAGTTTATCCCCATTATGGACTTACTTGTTTTCTCTAAGTCAGTGTGTCAGATCCAGAAGTCACTAGCTACTCTGATGAGGTGGAATGGATCACTGACTGTTTAAGTGTCTGCGTCAGCAACGTCTACTATGACATCATAAAAGCAATGGGAGATGTAACGTGGCGAGGCGCCCTCTAGTGGTTTTGATAAGTTAACATGATACGGTTTTTGTCAAATATCTCGGAAACGGAAGCTCGTACAGCAAATTTATCTGCATAGGGGACTGCTAACTGTAGAATTTGATGAGGAATCGAATGAGCCCATCTGCGAGGCTCTACGACTTTCGATTCAAAAGTTATAGCCGTTTGAACCACATCATTTTCATATCTGTACGGTTTTTGTCCGATTTCAAGGACATTTGACACATCATTTTTCATATCTGTACGGTTTTTGTCAAATATCTCGGAAACGGAAGCTCGTACAGCAAATTTATCTGCATAGGGGACTGCTAACTGTAGAATTTGATGAGGAATCGAATGAGCCCATCTGCGAGGCTCTACGACTTTCGATTCAAAAGTTATAGCCGTTTGAACCACATCATTTTCATATCTGTACGGTTTTTGTCCGATTTCAAGGACATTTGACACATCATTTTTCATATCTGTACGGTTTTTGTCAAATATCTCGGAAACGGAAGCTCGTACAGCAAATTGATCTGCATAGGGGACTGCTAACTGTAGAATTTGATGAGGAATCGAATGAGCCCATCTGCGAGGCTCTACGACTTTCGATTCAAAAGTTATAGCCTTTTGAGCCTGTGAGTTGCCATCACTGCTAGTCCTCTAATCAACCAGTATCAACACATCATTTATATGACAACTTGGTTAAACAAAGCTCAGAGAGCAATATGTACTCTATTCTGTCTTCAATTGGGGGTGTTTTTGTCAAAGAATGAATACAGAATAATTGTAGAAAATTCTTACTCTAAAGTTTATCCCCATTATGGACTTACTTGTTTTCTCTAAGTCAGTGTGTCAGATCCAGAAGTCACTAGCTACTCTGATGAGGTGGAATGGATCACTGACTGTTTAAGTGTCTGCGTCAGCAACGTCTACTATGACATCATAAAAGCAATGGGAGATGTAACGTGGCGAGGCGCCCTCTAGTGGTTTTGATAAGTTAACATGATACGTTTTTTGTCAAATATCTCGGAAACGGAAGCTCGTACAGCAAATTTATCTGCATAGGGGACTGCTAACTGTAGAATTTGATGAGGAATCGAATGAGCCCATCTGCGAGGCTCTACGACTTTCGATTCAAAAGTTATAGCCGTTTGAACCACATCATTTTCATATCTGTACGTTTTTTGTCCGATTTCAAGGACATTTGACACATCATTTTTCATATCTGTACGGTTTTTGTCAAATATCTCGGAAACGGAAGCTCGTACAGCAAATTTATCTGCTTAGGGGACTGCTAACTGTAGAATTTGATGAGGAATCGAATGAGCCCATCTGCGAGGCTCTACGACTTTCGATTCAAAAGTTATAGCCGTTTGAACCACATCATTTTCATATCTGTACGGTTTTTGTCCGATTTCAAGGACATTTGACACATCATTTTTCATATCTGTACGGTTTTTGTCAAATATCTCGGAAACGGAAGCTCGTACAGCAAATTGATCTGCATAGGGGACTACTAACTGTAGAATTTGATGAGGAATCGAATGAGCCCATCTGCGAGGCTCTACGACTTTCGATTCAAAAGTTATAGCCTTTTGAGCCTGTGAGTTGCCATCACTGCTAGTCCTCTAATCAACCAGTATCAACACATCATTTATATGACAACTTGGTTAAACAAAGCTCAGAGAGCAATATGTACTCTATTCTGTCTTCAATTGGGGGTGTTTTTGTCAAAGAATGAATACAGAATAATTGTAGAAAATTCTTACTCTAAAGTTTATCCCCATTATGGACTTACTTGTTTTCTCTAAGTCAGTGTGTCAGATCCAGAAGTCACTAGCTACTCTGATGAGGTGGAATGGATCACTGACTGTTTAAGTGTCTGCGTCAGCAACGTCTACTATGACATCATAAAAGCAATGGGAGATGTAACGTGGCGAGGCGCCCTCTAGTGGTTTTGATAAGTTAACATGATACGGTTTTTGTCAAATATCTCGGAAACGGAAGCTCGTACAGCAAATTTATCTGCATAGGGGACTGCTAACTGTAGAATTTGATGAGGAATCGAATGAGCCCATCTGCGAGGCTCTACGACTTTCGATTCAAAAGTTATAGCCGTTTGAACCACATCATTTTCATATCTGTACGGTTTTTGTCCGATTTCAAGGACATTTGACACATCATTTTTCATATCTGTACGGTTTTTGTCAAATATCTCGGAAACGGAAGCTCGTACAGCAAATTTATCTGCATAGGGGACCGCTAACTGTAGAATTTGATGAGGAATCGAATGAGCCCATCTGCGAGGCTCTACGACTTTCGATTCAAAAGTTATAGCCGTTTGAACCACATCATTTTCATATCTGTACGGTTTTTGTCCGATTTCAAGGACATTTGACACATCATTTTTCATATCTGTACGGTTTTTGTCAAATATCTCGGAAACGGAAGCTCGTACAGCAAATTGATCTGCATAGGGGACTGCTAACTGTAGAATTTGATGAGGAATCGAATGAGCCCATCTGCGAGGCTCTACGACTTTCGATTCAAAAGTTATAGCCTTTTGAGCCTGTGAGTTGCCATCACTGCTAGTCCTCTAATCAACCAGTATCAACACATCATTTATATGACAACTTGGTTAAACAAAGCTCAGAGAGCAATATGTACTCTATTCTGTCTTCAATTGGGGGTGTTTTTGTCAAAGAATGAATACAGAATAATTGTAGAAAATTCTTACTCTAAAGTTTATCCCCATTATGGACTTACTTGTTTTCTCTAAGTCAGTGTGTCAGATCCAGAAGTCACTAGCTACTCTGATGAGGTGGAATGGATCACTGACTGTTTAAGTGTCTGCGTCAGCAACGTCTACTATGACATCATAAAAGCAATGGGAGATGTAACGTGGCGAGGCGCCCTCTAGTGGTTTTGATAAGTTAACATGATACGTTTTTTGTCAAATATCTCGGAAACGGAAGCTCGTACAGCAAATTTATCTGCATAGGGGACTGCTAACTGTAGAATTTGATGAGGAATCGAATGAGCCCATCTGCGAGGCTCTACGACTTTCGATTCAAAAGTTATAGCCGTTTGAACCACATCATTTGCATATCTGTACGGTTTTTGTCCGATTTCAAGGACATTTGACACATAATTTTTCATATCTGTACGGTTTTTGTCAAATATCTCGGAAACGGAAGCTCGTACAGCAAATTTATCTGCATAGGGGACTGCTAACTGTAGAATTTGATGAGGAATCGAATGAGCCCATCTGCGAGGCTCTACGACTTTCGATTCAAAAGTTATAGCCGTTTGAGCCACATCATTTTTCATATCTGTTTGGTTTTTGTCAAATATCTCGGAAACCGAAGCTCGTACAGCAAATTTATCTGCATAGGGGACTGCTAACTGTAGAATTTGATGAGGAATCGAATGAGCCCATGTGCGAGGCTCTACGACTTTCGATTCAAAAGTTATAGCCTTTTGAGCCTGTGAGTTGCCATCACTGCTAGTCCTCTAATCAACCAGTATCAACACATCATTTATATGACAACTTGGTTAAACAAAGCTCAGAGAGCAATATGTACTCTATTCTGTCTTCAATTGGGGGTGTTTTTGTCAAAGAATGAATACAGAATAATTGTAGAAAATTCTTACTCTAAAGTTTATCCCCATTATGGACTTACTTGTTTTCTCTAAGTCAGTGTGTCAGATCCAGAAGTCACTAGCTACTCTGATGAGATGGAATGGATCACTGACTGTTTAAGTGTCTGCGTCAGCAACGTCTACTATGACATCATAAAAGCAATGGGAGATGTAACGTGGCGAGGCGCCCTCTAGTGGTTTTGATAAGTTAACATGATACGGTTTTTGTCAAATATCTCGGAAACGGAAGCTCGTACAGCAAATTTACCTGCATAGGGGACTGCTAACTGTAGAATTTGATGAGGAATCGAATGAGCCCATCTGCGAGGCTCTACGACTTTCGATTCAAAAGTTATAGCCGTTTGAACCACATCATTTTCATATCTGTACGGTTTTTGTCCGATTTCAAGGACATTTGACACATCATTTTTCATATCTGTACGGTTTTTGTCAAATATCTCGGAAACGGAAGCTCGTACAGCAAATTTATCTGCATAGGGGACTGCTAACTGTAGAATTTGATGAGGAATCGAATGAGCCCATCTGCGTGGCTCTACGACTTTCGATTCAAAAGTTATAGCCGTTTGAACCACATCATTTTCATATCTGTACGGTTTTTGTCCGATTTCAAGGACATTTGACACATCATTTTTCATATCTGTACGGTTTTTGTCCGATTTCAAGGACATTTGACACATCATTTTTCATATCTGTACGGTTTTTGTCAAATATCTCGGAAACGGAAGCTCGTACAGCAAATTTATCTGCATAGGGGACTGCTAACTGTAGAATTTGATGAGGAATCGAATGAGCCCATCTGCGAGGCTCTACGACTTTCGATTCAAAAGTTATAGCCGTTTGAACCACATCATTTTCATATCTGTACGGTTTTTGTCCGATTTCAAGGACATTTGACACATCATTTTTCATATCTGTACGGTTTTTGTCAAATATCTCGGAAACGGAAGCTCGTACAGCAAATTTATCTGCATAGGGGACTGCTAACTGTAGAATTTGATGAGGAATCGAATGAGCCCATCTGCGAGGCTCTACGACTTTCGATTCAAAAGTTATAGCCGTTTGAACCACATCATTTTCATATCTGTACGGTTTTTGTCCGATTTCAAGGACATTTGACACATCATTTTTCATATCTGTACGGTTTTTGTCAAATATCTCGGAAACGGAAGCTCGTACAGCAAATTTATCTGCATAGGGGACTGCTAACTGTAGAATTTGATGAGGAATCGAATGAGCCCATCTGCGAGGCTCTACGACTTTCGATTCAAAAGTTATAGCCTTTTGAGCCTGTGAGTTGCCATCACTGCTAGTCCTCTAATCAACCAGTATCAACACATCATTTATATGACAACTTGGTTAAACAAAGCTCAGAGAGCAATATGTACTCTATTCTGTCTTCAATTGGGGGTGTTTTTGTCAAAGAATGAATACAGAATAATTGTAGAAAATTCTTACTCTAAAGTTTATCCCCATTATGGACTTACTTGTTTTCTCTAAGTCAGTGTGTCAGATCCAGAAGTCCCTAGCTACTCTGATGAGATGGAATGGATCACTGACTGTTTAAGTGTCTGCGTCAGCAACGTCTACTATGACATCATAAAAGCAATGGGAGATGTAACGTGGCGAGGCGCCCTCTAGTGGTTTTGATAAGTTAACATGATACGGTTTTTGTCAAATATCTCGGAAACGGAAGCTCGTACAGCAAATTTATCTGCATAGGGGACTGCTAACTGTAGAATTTGATGAGGAATCGAATGAGCCCATCTGCGAGGCTCTACGACTTTCGATTCAAAAGTTATAGCCGTTTGAACCACATCATTTTCATATCTGTACGGTTTTTGTCCGATTTCAAGGACATTTGACACATCATTTTTCATATCTGTACGGTTTTTGTCAAATATCTCGGAAACGGAAGCTCGTACAGCAAATTTATCTGCATAGGGGACTGCTAACTGTAGAATTTGATGAGGAATCGAATGAGCCCATCTGCGAGGCTCTACGACTTTCGATTCAAAAGTTATAGCCTTTTGAGCCTGTGAGTTGCCATCACTGCTAGTCCTCTAATCAACCAGTATCAACACATCATTTATATGACAACTTGGTTAAACAAAGCTCAGAGAGCAATATGTACTCTATTCTGTCTTCAATTGGGGGTGTTTTTGTCAAAGAATGAATACAGAATAATTGTAGAAAATTCTTACTCTAAAGTTTATCCCCATTATGGACTTACTTGTTTTCTCTAAGTCAGTGTGTCAGATCCAGAAGTCACTAGCTACTCTGATGAGATGGAATGGATCACTGACTGTTTAAGTGTCTGCGTCAGCAACGTCTACTATGACATCATAAAAGCAATGGGAGATGTAACGTGGCGAGGCGCCCTCTAGTGGTTTTGATAAGTTAACATGATACGGTTTTTGTCAAATATCTCGGAAACGGAAGCTCGTATAGCAAATTTATCTGCAAAAGGGACTGCTAACTGTAGAATTTGATGAGGAATCGAATGAACCCATCTGCGAGGCTCTACGACTTTCGATTCAAAAGTTATAGCCTTTTGAGCCTGTGAGTTGCCATCACTGCTAGTCCTCTAATCAACCAGTATCAACACATCATTTATATGACAACTTGGTTAAACAAAGCTCAGAGAGCAATATGTACTCTATTCTGTCTTCAATTGGGGTTGTTTTTGTCAAAGAATGAATACAGAATAATTGTAGAAAATTCTTACTCTAAAGTTTATCCCCATTATGGACTTACTTGTTTTCTCTAAGTCAGTGTGTCAGATCCAGAAGTCACTAGCTACTCTGATGAGGTGGAATGGATCACTGACTGTTTAAGTGTCTGCGTCAGCAACGTCTACTATGACATCATAAAAGCAATGGGAGATGTAACGTGGCGAGGCGCCCTCTAGTGGTTTTGATAAGTTAACATGATACGGTTTTTGTCAAATATCTCGGAAACAGAAGCTCGTACAGCAAATCTATCTGCATAGGGGACTGCTAACTGTAGAATTTGATGAGGAATCGAATGAGCCCATCTGCGTGGCTCTACGACTTTCGATTCAAAAGTTATAGCCGTTTGAACCACATCATTTTCATATCTGTACGGTTTTTGTCCGATTTCAAGGACATTTGACACATCATTTTTCATATCTGTACGGTTTTTGTCAAATATCTCGGAAACGGAAGCTCGTACAGCAAATTTATCTGCATAGGGGACTGCTAACTGTAGAATTTGATGAGGAATCGAATGAGCCCATCTGCGAGGCTCTACGACTTTCGATTCAAAAGTTATAGCCGTTTGAACCACATCATTTTCATATCTGTACGGTTTTTGTCCGATTTCAAGGACATTTGACACATCATTTTTCATATCTGTACGGTTTTTGTCAAATATCTCGGAAACGGAAGCTCGTACAGCAAATTTATCTGCATAGGGGACTGCTAACTGTAGAATTTGATGAGGAATCGAATGAGCCCATCTGCGAGGCTCTACGACTTTCGATTCAAAAGTTATAGCCTTTTGAGCCTGTGAGTTGCCATCACTGCTAGTCCTCTAATCAACCAGTATCAACACATCATTTATATGACAACTTGGTTAAACAAAGCTCAGAGAGCAATATGTACTCTATTCTGTCTTCAATTGGGGGTGTTTTTGTCAAAGAATGAATACAGAATAATTGTAGAAAATTCTTACTCTAAAGTTTATCCCCATTATGGACTTACTTGTTTTCTCTAAGTCAGTGTGTCAGATCCAGAAGTCCCTAGCTACTCTGATGAGATGGAATGGATCACTGACTGTTTAAGTGTCTGCGTCAGCAACGTCTACTATGACATCATAAAAGCAATGGGAGATGTAACGTGGCGAGGCGCCCTCTAGTGGTTTTGATAAGTTAACATGATACGGTTTTTGTCAAATATCTCGGAAACGGAAGCTCGTACAGCAAATGTATCTGCATAGGGGACTGCTAACTGTAGAATTTGATGAGGAATCGAATGAGCCCATCTGCGAGGCTCTACGACTTTCGATTCAAAAGTTATAGCCGTTTGAACCACATCATTTTCATATCTGTACGGTTTTTGTCCGATTTCAAGGACATTTGACACATCATTTTTCATATCTGTACGGTTTTTGTCCGATTTCAAGGACATTTGACACATCATTTTTCATATCTGTACGGTTTTTGTCAAATATCTCGGAAACGGAAGCTCGTACAGCAAATTTATCTGCATAGGGGACTGCTAACTGTAGAATTTGATGAGGAATCGAATGAGCCCATCTGCGAGGCTCTACGACTTTCGATTCAAAAGTTATAGCCGTTTGAACCACATCATTTTCATATCTGTACGGTTTTTGTCCGATTTCAAGGACATTTGACACATCATTTTTCATATCTGTACGGTTTTTGTCAAATATCTCGGAAACGGAAGCTCGTACAGCAAATTTATCTGCATAGGGGACTGCTAACTGTAGAATTTGATGAGGAATCGAATGAGCCCATCTGCGAGGCTCTACGACTTTCGATTCAAAAGTTATAGCCGTTTGAACCACATCATTTTCATATCTGTACGGTTTTTGTCCGATTTCAAGGACATTTGACACATCATTTTTCATATCTGTACGGTTTTTGTCAAATATCTCGGAAACGGAAGCTCGTACAGCAAATTTATCTGCATAGGGGACTGCTAACTGTAGAATTTGATGAGGAATCGAATGAGCCCATCTGCGAGGCTCTACGACTTTCGATTCAAAAGTTATAGCCTTTTGAGCCTGTGAGTTGCCATCACTGCTAGTCCTCTAATCAACCAGTATCAACACATCATTTATATGACAACTTGGTTAAACAAAGCTCAGAGAGCAATATGTACTCTATTCTGTCTTCAATTGGGGGTGTTTTTGTCAAAGAATGAATACAGAATAATTGTAGAAAATTCTTACTCTAAAGTTTATCCCCATTATGGACTTACTTGTTTTCTCTAAGTCAGTGTGTCAGATCCAGAAGTCCCTAGCTACTCTGATGAGATGGAATGGATCACTGACTGTTTAAGTGTCTGCGTCAGCAACGTCTACTATGACATCATAAAAGCAATGGGAGATGTAACGTGGCGAGGCGCCCTCTAGTGGTTTTGATAAGTTAACATGATACGGTTTTTGTCAAATATCTCGGAAACGGAAGCTCGTACAGCAAATTTATCTGCATAGGGGACTGCTAACTGTAGAATTTGATGAGGAATCGAATGAGCCCATCTGCGAGGCTCTACGACTTTCGATTCAAAAGTTATAGCCGTTTGAACCACATCATTTTCATATCTGTACGGTTTTTGTCCGATTTCAAGGACATTTGACACATCATTTTTCATATCTGTACGGTTTTTGTCAAATATCTCGGAAACGGAAGCTCGTACAGCAAATTTATCTGCATAGGGGACTGCTAACTGTAGAATTTGATGAGGAATCGAATGAGCCCATCTGCGAGGCTCTACGACTTTCGATTCAAAAGTTATAGCCTTTTGAGCCTGTGAGTTGCCATCACTGCTAGTCCTCTAATCAACCAGTATCAACACATCATTTATATGACAACTTGGTTAAACAAAGCTCAGAGAGCAATATGTACTCTATTCTGTCTTCAATTGGGGGTGTTTTTGTCAAAGAATGAATACAGAATAATTGTAGAAAATTCTTACTCTAAAGTTTATCCCCATTATGGACTTACTTGTTTTCTCTAAGTCAGTGTGTCAGATCCAGAAGTCACTAGCTACTCTGATGAGATGGAATGGATCACTGACTGTTTAAGTGTCTGCGTCAGCAACGTCTACTATGACATCATAAAAGCAATGGGAGATGTAACGTGGCGAGGCGCCCTCTAGTGGTTTTGATAAGTTAACATGATACGGTTTTTGTCAAATATCTCGGAAACGGAAGCTCGTACAGCAAATTTACCTGCATAGGGGACTGCTAACTGTAGAATTTGATGAGGAATCGAATGAGCCCATCTGCGAGGCTCTACGACTTTCGATTCAAAAGTTATAGCCGTTTGAACCACATCATTTTCATATCTGTACGGTTTTTGTCCGATTTCAAGGACATTTGACACATCATTTTTCATATCTGTACGGTTTTTGTCAAATATCTCGGAAACGGAAGCTCGTACAGCAAATTTATCTGCATAGGGGACTGCTAACTGTAGAATTTGATGAGGAATCGAATGAGCCCATCTGCGTGGCTCTACGACTTTCGATTCAAAAGTTATAGCCGTTTGAACCACATCATTTTCATATCTGTACGGTTTTTGTCCGATTTCAAGGACATTTGACACATCATTTTTCATATCTGTACGGTTTTTGTCAAATATCTCGGAAACGGAAGCTCGTACAGCAAATTTATCTGCATAGGGGACTGCTAACTGTAGAATTTGATGAGGAATCGAATGAGCCCATCTGCGAGGCTCTACGACTTTCGATTCAAAAGTTATAGCCGTTTGAACCACATCATTTTCATATCTGTACGGTTTTTGTCCGATTTCAAGGACATTTGACACATCATTTTTCATATCTGTACGGTTTTTGTCAAATATCTCGGAAACGGAAGCTCGTACAGCAAATTTATCTGCATAGGGGACTGCTAACTGTAGAATTTGATGAGGAATCGAATGAGCCCATCTGCGAGGCTCTACGACTTTCGATTCAAAAGTTATAGCCTTTTGAGCCTGTGAGTTGCCATCACTGCTAGTCCTCTAATCAACCAGTATCAACACATCATTTATATGACAACTTGGTTAAACAAAGCTCAGAGAGCAATATGTACTCTATTCTGTCTTCAATTGGGGGTGTTTTTGTCAAAGAATGAATACAGAATAATTGTAGAAAATTCTTACTCTAAAGTTTATCCCCATTATGGACTTACTTGTTTTCTCTAAGTCAGTGTGTCAGATCCAGAAGTCACTAGCTACTCTGATGAGGTGGAATGGATCACTGACTGTTTAAGTGTCTGCGTCAGCAACGTCTACTATGACATCATAAAAGCAATGGGAGATGTAACGTGGCGAGGCGCCCTCTAGTGGTTTTGATAAGTTAACATGATACGGTTTTTGTCAAATATCTCGGAAACGGAAGCTCGTACAGCAAATTTATCTGCATAGGGGACTGCTAACTGTAGAATTTGATGAGGAATCGAATGAGCCCATCTGCGAGGCTCTACGACTTTCGATTCAAAAGTTATAGCCGTTTGAACCACATCATTTTCATATCTGTACGGTTTTTGTCCGATTTCAAGGACATTTGACACATCATTTTTCATATCTGTACGGTTTTTGTCAAATATCTCGGAAACGGAAGCTCGTACAGCAAATTTATCTGCATAGGGGACTGCTAACTGTAGAATTTGATGAGGAATCGAATGAGCCCATCTGCGTGGCTCTACGACTTTCGATTCAAAAGTTATAGCCGTTTGAACCACATCATTTTCATATCTGTACGGTTTTTGTCCGATTTCAAGGACATTTGACACATCATTTTTCATATCTGTACGGTTTTTGTCAAATATCTCGGAAACGGAAGCTCGTACAGCAAATTTATCTGCATAGGGGACTGCTAACTGTAGAATTTGATGAGGAATCGAATGAGCCCATCTGCGAGGCTCTACGACTTTCGATTCAAAAGTTATAGCCGTTTGAACCACATCATTTTCATATCTGTACGGTTTTTGTCCGATTTCAAGGACATTTGACACATCATTTTTCATATCTGTACGGTTTTTGTCAAATATCTCGGAAACGGAAGCTCGTACAGCAAATTTATCTGCATAGGGGACTGCTAACTGTAGAATTTGATGAGGAATCGAATGAGCCCATCTGCGAGGCTCTACGACTTTCGATTCAAAAGTTATAGCCTTTTGAGCCTGTGAGTTGCCATCACTGCTAGTCCTCTAATCAACCAGTATCAACACATCATTTATATGACAACTTGGTTAAACAAAGCTCAGAGAGCAATATGTACTCTATTCTGTCTTCAATTGGGGGTGTTTTTGTCAAAGAATGAATACAGAATAATTGTAGAAAATTCTTACTCTAAAGTTTATCCCCATTATGGACTTACTTGTTTTCTCTAAGTCAGTGTGTCAGATCCAGAAGTCACTAGCTACTCTGATGAGGTGGAATGGATCACTGACTGTTTAAGTGTCTGCGTCAGCAACGTCTACTATGACATCATAAAAGCAATGGGAGATGTAACGTGGCGAGGCGCCCTCTAGTGGTTTTGATAAGTTAACATGATACGGTTTTTGTCAAATATCTCGGAAACGGAAGCTCGTACAGCAAATTTATCTGCATAGGGGACTGCTAACTGTAGAATTTGATGAGGAATCGAATGAGCCCATCTGCGAGGCTCTACGACTTTCGATTCAAAAGTTATAGCCGTTTGAACCACATCATTTTCATATCTGTACGGTTTTTGTCCGATTTCAAGGACATTTGACACATCATTTTTCATATCTGTACGGTTTTTGTCAAATATCTCGGAAACGGAAGCTCGTACAGCAAATTTATCTGCATAGGGGACTGCTAACTGTAGAATTTGATGAGGAATCGAATGAGCCCATCTGCGAGGCTCTACGACTTTCGATTCAAAAGTTATAGCCGTTTGAACCACATCATTTTCATATCTGTACGGTTTTTGTCCGATTTCAAGGACATTTGACACATCATTTTTCATATCTGTACGGTTTTTGTCAAATATCTCGGAAACGGAAGCTCGTACAGCAAATTTATCTGCATAGGGGACTGCTAACTGTAGAATTTGATGAGGAATCGAATGAGCCCATCTGCGAGGCTCTACGACTTTCGATTCAAAAGTTATAGCCTTTTGAGCCTGTGAGTTGCCATCACTGCTAGTCCTCTAATCAACCAGTATCAACACATCATTTATATGACAACTTGGTTAAACAAAGCTCAGAGAGCAATATGTACTCTATTCTGTCTTCAATTGGGGGTGTTTTTGTCAAAGAATGAATACAGAATAATTGTAGAAAATTCTTACTCTAAAGTTTATCCCCATTATGGACTTACTTGTTTTCTCTAAGTCAGTGTGTCAGATCCAGAAGTCCCTAGCTACTCTGATGAGATGGAATGGATCACTGACTGTTTAAGTGTCTGCGTCAGCAACGTCTACTATGACATCATAAAAGCAATGGGAGATGTAACGTGGCGAGGCGCCCTCTAGTGGTTTTGATAAGTTAACATGATACGGTTTTTGTCAAATATCTCGGAAACGGAAGCTCGTACAGCAAATGTATCTGCATAGGGGACTGCTAACTGTAGAATTTGATGAGGAATCGAATGAGCCCATCTGCGAGGCTCTACGACTTTCGATTCAAAAGTTATAGCCGTTTGAACCACATCATTTTCATATCTGTACGGTTTTTGTCCGATTTCAAGGACATTTGACACATCATTTTTCATATCTGTACGGTTTTTGTCCGATTTCAAGGACATTTGACACATCATTTTTCATATCTGTACGGTTTTTGTCAAATATCTCGGAAACGGAAGCTCGTACAGCAAATTTATCTGCATAGGGGACTGCTAACTGTAGAATTTGATGAGGAATCGAATGAGCCCATCTGCGAGGCTCTACGACTTTCGATTCAAAAGTTATAGCCTTTTGAGCCTGTGAGTTGCCATCACTGCTAGTCCTCTAATCAACCAGTATCAACACATCATTTATATGACAACTTGGTTAAACAAAGCTCAGAGAGCAATATGTACTCTATTCTGTCTTCAATTGGGGGTGTTTTTGTCAAAGAATGAATACAGAATAATTGTAGAAAATTCTTACTCTAAAGTTTATCCCCATTATGGACTTACTTGTTTTCTCTAAGTCAGTGTGTCAGATCCAGAAGTCACTAGCTACTCTGATGAGATGGAATGGATCACTGACTGTTTAAGTGTCTGCGTCAGCAACGTCTACTATGACATCATAAAAGCAATGGGAGATGTAACGTGGCGAGGCGCCCTCTAGTGGTTTTGATAAGTTAACATGATACGGTTTTTGTCAAATATCTCGGAAACGGAAGCTCGTACAGCAAATTTACCTGCATAGGGGACTGCTAACTGTAGAATTTGATGAGGAATCGAATGAGCCCATCTGCGAGGCTCTACGACTTTCGATTCAAAAGTTATAGCCGTTTGAACCACATCATTTTCATATCTGTACGGTTTTTGTCCGATTTCAAGGACATTTGACACATCATTTTTCATATCTGTACGGTTTTTGTCAAATATCTCGGAAACGGAAGCTCGTACAGCAAATTTATCTGCATAGGGGACTGCTAACTGTAGAATTTGATGAGGAATCGAATGAGCCCATCTGCGTGGCTCTACGACTTTCGATTCAAAAGTTATAGCCGTTTGAACCACATCATTTTCATATCTGTACGGTTTTTGTCCGATTTCAAGGACATTTGACACATCATTTTTCATATCTGTACGGTTTTTGTCAAATATCTCGGAAACGGAAGCTCGTACAGCAAATTTATCTGCATAGGGGACTGCTAACTGTAGAATTTGATGAGGAATCGAATGAGCCCATCTGCGAGGCTCTACGACTTTCGATTCAAAAGTTATAGCCGTTTGAACCACATCATTTTCATATCTGTACGGTTTTTGTCCGATTTCAAGGACATTTGACACATCATTTTTCATATCTGTACGGTTTTTGTCAAATATCTCGGAAACGGAAGCTCGTACAGCAAATTTATCTGCATAGGGGACTGCTAACTGTAGAATTTGATGAGGAATCGAATGAGCCCATCTGCGAGGCTCTACGACTTTCGATTCAAAAGTTATAGCCTTTTGAGCCTGTGAGTTGCCATCACTGCTAGTCCTCTAATCAACCAGTATCAACACATCATTTATATGACAACTTGGTTAAACAAAGCTCAGAGAGCAATATGTACTCTATTCTGTCTTCAATTGGGGGTGTTTTTGTCAAAGAATGAATACAGAATAATTGTAGAAAATTCTTACTCTAAAGTTTATCCCCATTATGGACTTACTTGTTTTCTCTAAGTCAGTGTGTCAGATCCAGAAGTCACTAGCTACTCTGATGAGGTGGAATGGATCACTGACTGTTTAAGTGTCTGCGTCAGCAACGTCTACTATGACATCATAAAAGCAATGGGAGATGTAACGTGGCGAGGCGCCCTCTAGTGGTTTTGATAAGTTAACATGATACGGTTTTTGTCAAATATCTCGGAAACGGAAGCTCGTACAGCAAATTTATCTGCATAGGGGACTGCTAACTGTAGAATTTGATGAGGAATCGAATGAGCCCATCTGCGAGGCTCTACGACTTTCGATTCAAAAGTTATAGCCGTTTGAACCACATCATTTTCATATCTGTACGGTTTTTGTCCGATTTCAAGGACATTTGACACATCATTTTTCATATCTGTACGGTTTTTGTCAAATATCTCGGAAACGGAAGCTCGTACAGCAAATTTATCTGCATAGGGGACTGCTAACTGTAGAATTTGATGAGGAATCGAATGAGCCCATCTGCGAGGCTCTACGACTTTCGATTCAAAAGTTATAGCCGTTTGAACCACATCATTTTCATATCTGTACGGTTTTTGTCCGATTTCAAGGACATTTGACACATCATTTTTCATATCTGTACGGTTTTTGTCAAATATCTCGGAAACGGAAGCTCGTACAGCAAATTTATCTGCATAGGGGACTGCTAACTGTAGAATTTGATGAGGAATCGAATGAGCCCATCTGCGAGGCTCTACGACTTTCGATTCAAAAGTTATAGCCTTTTGAGCCTGTGAGTTGCCATCACTGCTAGTCCTCTAATCAACCAGTATCAACACATCATTTATATGACAACTTGGTTAAACAAAGCTCAGAGAGCAATATGTACTCTATTCTGTCTTCAATTGGGGGTGTTTTTGTCAAAGAATGAATACAGAATAATTGTAGAAAATTCTTACTCTAAAGTTTATCCCTATTATGGACTTACTTGTTTTCTCTAAGTCAGTGTGTCAGATCCAGAAGTCCCTAGCTACTCTGATGAGATGGAATGGATCACTGACTGTTTAAGTGTCTGCGTCAGCAACGTCTACTATGACATCATAAAAGCAATGGGAGATGTAACGTGGCGAGGCGCCCTCTAGTGGTTTTGATAAGTTAACATGATACGGTTTTTGTCAAATATCTCGGAAACGGAAGCTCGTACAGCAAATGTATCTGCATAGGGGACTGCTAACTGTAGAATTTGATGAGGAATCGAATGAGCCCATCTGCGAGGCTCTACGACTTTCGATTCAAAAGTTATAGCCGTTTGAACCACATCATTTTCATATCTGTACGGTTTTTGTCCGATTTCAAGGACATTTGACACATCATTTTTCATATCTGTACGGTTTTTGTCCGATTTCAAGGACATTTGACACATCATTTTTCATATCTGTACGGTTTTTGTCAAATATCTCGGAAACGGAAGCTCGTACAGCAAATTTATCTGCATAGGGGACTGCTAACTGTAGAATTTGATGAGGAATCGAATGAGCCCATCTGCGAGGCTCTACGACTTTCGATTCAAAAGTTATAGCCGTTTGAACCACATCATTTTCATATCTGTACGGTTTTTGTCCGATTTCAAGGACATTTGACACATCATTTTTCATATCTGTACGGTTTTTGTCAAATATCTCGGAAACGGAAGCTCGTACAGCAAATTTATCTGCATAGGGGACTGCTAACTGTAGAATTTGATGAGGAATCGAATGAGCCCATCTGCGAGGCTCTACGACTTTCGATTCAAAAGTTATAGCCTTTTGAGCCTGTGAGTTGCCATCACTGCTAGTCCTCTAATCAACCAGTATCAACACATCATTTATATGACAACTTGGTTAAACAAAGCTCAGAGAGCAATATGTACTCTATTCTGTCTTCAATTGGGGGTGTTTTTGTCAAAGAATGAATACAGAATAATTGTAGAAAATTCTTACTCTAAAGTTTATCCCCATTATGGACTTACTTGTTTTCTCTAAGTCAGTGTGTCAGATCCAGAAGTCCCTAGCTACTCTGATGAGATGGAATGGATCACTGACTGTTTAAGTGTCTGCGTCAGCAACGTCTACTATGACATCATAAAAGCAATGGGAGATGTAACGTGGCGAGGCGCCCTCTAGTGGTTTTGATAAGTTAACATGATACGGTTTTTGTCAAATATCTCGGAAACGGAAGCTCGTACAGCAAATTTATCTGCATAGGGGACTGCTAACTGTAGAATTTGATGAGGAATCGAATGAGCCCATCTGCGAGGCTCTACGACTTTCGATTCAAAAGTTATAGCCGTTTGAACCACATCATTTTCATATCTGTACGGTTTTTGTCCGATTTCAAGGACATTTGACACATCATTTTTCATATCTGTACGGTTTTTGTCAAATATCTCGGAAACGGAAGCTCGTACAGCAAATTTATCTGCATAGGGGACTGCTAACTGTAGAATTTGATGAGGAATCGAATGAGCCCATCTGCGAGGCTCTACGACTTTCGATTCAAAAGTTATAGCCTTTTGAGCCTGTGAGTTGCCATCACTGCTAGTCCTCTAATCAACCAGTATCAACACATCATTTATATGACAACTTGGTTAAACAAAGCTCAGAGAGCAATATGTACTCTATTCTGTCTTCAATTGGGGGTGTTTTTGTCAAAGAATGAATACAGAATAATTGTAGAAAATTCTTACTCTAAAGTTTATCCCCATTATGGACTTACTTGTTTTCTCTAAGTCAGTGTGTCAGATCCAGAAGTCCCTAGCTACTCTGATGAGATGGAATGGATCACTGACTGTTTAAGTGTCTGCGTCAGCAACGTCTACTATGACATCATAAAAGCAATGGGAGATGTAACGTGGCGAGGCGCCCTCTAGTGGTTTTGATAAGTTAACATGATACGGTTTTTGTCAAATATCTCGGAAACGGAAGCTCGTACAGCAAATGTATCTGCATAGGGGACTGCTAACTGTAGAATTTGATGAGGAATCGAATGAGCCCATCTGCGAGGCTCTACGACTTTCGATTCAAAAGTTATAGCCGTTTGAACCACATCATTTTCATATCTGTACGGTTTTTGTCCGATTTCAAGGACATTTGACACATCATTTTTCATATCTGTACGGTTTTTGTCCGATTTCAAGGACATTTGACACATCATTTTTCATATCTGTACGGTTTTTGTCAAATATCTCGGAAACGGAAGCTCGTACAGCAAATTTATCTGCATAGGGGACTGCTAACTGTAGAATTTGATGAGGAATCGAATGAGCCCATCTGCGAGGCTCTACGACTTTCGATTCAAAAGTTATAGCCGTTTGAACCACATCATTTTCATATCTGTACGGTTTTTGTCCGATTTCAAGGACATTTGACACATCATTTTTCATATCTGTACGGTTTTTGTCAAATATCTCGGAAACGGAAGCTCGTACAGCAAATTTATCTGCATAGGGGACTGCTAACTGTAGAATTTGATGAGGAATCGAATGAGCCCATCTGCGAGGCTCTACGACTTTCGATTCAAAAGTTATAGCCGTTTGAACCACATCATTTTCATATCTGTACGGTTTTTGTCCGATTTCAAGGACATTTGACACATCATTTTTCATATCTGTACGGTTTTTGTCAAATATCTCGGAAACGGAAGCTCGTACAGCAAATTTATCTGCATAGGGGACTGCTAACTGTAGAATTTGATGAGGAATCGAATGAGCCCATCTGCGAGGCTCTACGACTTTCGATTCAAAAGTTATAGCCTTTTGAGCCTGTGAGTTGCCATCACTGCTAGTCCTCTAATCAACCAGTATCAACACATCATTTATATGACAACTTGGTTAAACAAAGCTCAGAGAGCAATATGTACTCTATTCTGTCTTCAATTGGGGGTGTTTTTGTCAAAGAATGAATACAGAATAATTGTAGAAAATTCTTACTCTAAAGTTTATCCCCATTATGGACTTACTTGTTTTCTCTAAGTCAGTGTGTCAGATCCAGAAGTCCCTAGCTACTCTGATGAGATGGAATGGATCACTGACTGTTTAAGTGTCTGCGTCAGCAACGTCTACTATGACATCATAAAAGCAATGGGAGATGTAACGTGGCGAGGCGCCCTCTAGTGGTTTTGATAAGTTAACATGATACGGTTTTTGTCAAATATCTCGGAAACGGAAGCTCGTACAGCAAATTTATCTGCATAGGGGACTGCTAACTGTAGAATTTGATGAGGAATCGAATGAGCCCATCTGCGAGGCTCTACGACTTTCGATTCAAAAGTTATAGCCGTTTGAACCACATCATTTTCATATCTGTACGGTTTTTGTCCGATTTCAAGGACATTTGACACATCATTTTTCATATCTGTACGGTTTTTGTCAAATATCTCGGAAACGGAAGCTCGTACAGCAAATTTATCTGCATAGGGGACTGCTAACTGTAGAATTTGATGAGGAATCGAATGAGCCCATCTGCGAGGCTCTACGACTTTCGATTCAAAAGTTATAGCCTTTTGAGCCTGTGAGTTGCCATCACTGCTAGTCCTCTAATCAACCAGTATCAACACATCATTTATATGACAACTTGGTTAAACAAAGCTCAGAGAGCAATATGTACTCTATTCTGTCTTCAATTGGGGGTGTTTTTGTCAAAGAATGAATACAGAATAATTGTAGAAAATTCTTACTCTAAAGTTTATCCCCATTATGGACTTACTTGTTTTCTCTAAGTCAGGGTGTCAGATCCAGAAGTCACTAGCTACTCTGATGAGATGGAATGGATCACTGACTGTTTAAGTGTCTGCGTCAGCAACGTCTACTATGACTTCATAAAAGCAATGGGAGATGTAACGTGGCGAGGCGCCCTCTAGTGGTTTTGATAAGTTAACATGATACGGTTTTTGTCAAATATCTCGGAAACGGAAGCTCGTACAGCAAATTTACCTGCATAGGGGACTGCTAACTGTAGAATTTGATGAGGAATCGAATGAGCCCATCTGCGAGGCTCTACGACTTTCGATTCAAAAGTTATAGCCGTTTGAACCACATCATTTTCATATCTGTACGGTTTTTGTCCGATTTCAAGGACATTTGACACATCATTTTTCATATCTGTACGGTTTTTGTCAAATATCTCGGAAACGGAAGCTCGTACAGCAAATTTATCTGCATAGGGGACTGCTAACTGTAGAATTTGATGAGGAATCGAATGAGCCCATCTGCGTGGCTCTACGACTTTCGATTCAAAAGTTATAGCCGTTTGAACCACATCATTTTCATATCTGTACGGTTTTTGTCCGATTTCAAGGACATTTGACACATCATTTTTCATATCTGTACGGTTTTTGTCAAATATCTCGGAAACGGAAGCTCGTACAGCAAATTTATCTGCATAGGGGACTGCTAACTGTAGAATTTGATGAGGAATCGAATGAGCCCATCTGCGAGGCTCTACGACTTTCGATTCAAAAGTTATAGCCGTTTGAACCACATCATTTTCATATCTGTACGGTTTTTGTCCGATTTCAAGGACATTTGACACATCATTTTTCATATCTGTACGGTTTTTGTCAAATATCTCGGAAACGGAAGCTCGTACAGCAAATTTATCTGCATAGGGGACTGCTAACTGTAGAATTTGATGAGGAATCGAATGAGCCCATCTGCGAGGCTCTACGACTTTCGATTCAAAAGTTATAGCCTTTTGAGCCTGTGAGTTGCCATCACTGCTAGTCCTCTAATCAACCAGTATCAACACATCATTTATATGACAACTTGGTTAAACAAAGCTCAGAGAGCAATATGTACTCTATTCTGTCTTCAATTGGGGGTGTTTTTGTCAAAGAATGAATACAGAATAATTGTAGAAAATTCTTACTCTAAAGTTTATCCCCATTATGGACTTACTTGTTTTCTCTAAGTCAGTGTGTCAGATCCAGAAGTCCCTAGCTACTCTGATGAGATGGAATGGATCACTGACTGTTTAAGTGTCTGCGTCAGCAACGTCTACTATGACATCATAAAAGCAATGGGAGATGTAACGTGGCGAGGCGCCCTCTAGTGGTTTTGATAAGTTAACATGATACGGTTTTTGTCAAATATCTCGGAAACGGAAGCTCGTACAGCAAATGTATCTGCATAGGGGACTGCTAACTGTAGAATTTGATGAGGAATCGAATGAGCCCATCTGCGAGGCTCTACGACTTTCGATTCAAAAGTTATAGCCGTTTGAACCACATCATTTTCATATCTGTACGGTTTTTGTCCGATTTCAAGGACATTTGACACATCATTTTTCATATCTGTACGGTTTTTGTCCGATTTCAAGGACATTTGACACATCATTTTTCATATCTGTACGGTTTTTGTCAAATATCTCGGAAACGGAAGCTCGTACAGCAAATTTATCTGCATAGGGGACTGCTAACTGTAGAATTTGATGAGGAATCGAATGAGCCCATCTGCGAGGCTCTACGACTTTCGATTCAAAAGTTATAGCCGTTTGAACCACATCATTTTCATATCTGTACGGTTTTTGTCCGATTTCAAGGACATTTGACACATCATTTTTCATATCTGTACGGTTTTTGTCAAATATCTCGGAAACGGAAGCTCGTACAGCAAATTGATCTGCATAGGGGACTGCTAACTGTAGAATTTGATGAGGAATCGAATGAGCCCATCTGCGAGGCTCTACGACTTTCGATTCAAAAGTTATAGCCTTTTGAGCCTGTGAGTTGCCATCACTGCTAGTCCTCTAATCAACCAGTATCAACACATCATTTATATGACAACTCGGTTAAACAAAGCTCAGAGAGCAATATGTACTCTATTCTGTCTTCAATTGGGGGTGTTTTTGTCAAAGAATGAATACAGAATAATTGTAGAAAATTCTTACTCTAAAGTTTATCCCCATTATGGACTTACTTGTTTTCTCTAAGTCAGTGTGTCAGATCCAGAAGTCACTAGCTACTCTGATGAGGTGGAATGGATCACTGACTGTTTAAGTGTCTGCGTCAGCAACGTCTACTATGACATCATAAAAGCAATGGGAGATGTAACGTGGCGAGGCGCCCTCTAGTGGTTTTGATAAGTTAACATGATACGTTTTTTGTCAAATATCTCGGAAACGGAAGCTCGTACAGCAAATTTATCTGCATAGGGGACTGCTAACTGTAGAATTTGATGAGGAATCGAATGAGCCCATCTGCGAGGCTCTACGACTTTCGATTCAAAAGTTATAGCCGTTTGAACCACATCATTTGCATATCTGTACGGTTTTTGTCCGATTTCAAGGACATTTGACACATAATTTTTCATATCTGTACGGTTTTTGTCAAATATCTCGGAAACGGAAGCTCGTACAGCAAATTTATCTGCATAGGGGACTGCTAACTGTAGAATTTGATGAGGAATCGAATGAGCCCATCTGCGAGGCTCTACGACTTTCGATTCAAAAGTTATAGCCGTTTGAGCCACATCATTTTTCATATCTGTTTGGTTTTTGTCAAATATCTCGGAAACCGAAGCTCGTACAGCAAATTTATCTGCATAGGGGACTGCTAACTGTAGAATTTGATGAGGAATCGAATGAGCCCATGTGCGAGGCTCTACGACTTTCGATTCAAAAGTTATAGCCTTTTGAGCCTGTGAGTTGCCATCACTGCTAGTCCTCTAATCAACCAGTATCAACACATCATTTATATGACAACTTGGTTAAACAAAGCTCAGAGAGCAATATGTACTCTATTCTGTCTTCAATTGGGGGTGTTTTTGTCAAAGAATGAATACAGAATAATTGTAGAAAATTCTTACTCTAAAGTTTATCCCCATTATGGACTTACTTGTTTTCTCTAAGTCAGTGTGTCAGATCCAGAAGTCACTAGCTACTCTGATGAGATGGAATGGATCACTGACTGTTTAAGTGTCTGCGTCAGCAACGTCTACTATGACATCATAAAAGCAATGGGAGATGTAACGTGGCGAGGCGCCCTCTAGTGGTTTTGATAAGTTAACATGATACGGTTTTTGTCAAATATCTCGGAAACGGAAGCTCGTACAGCAAATTTACCTGCATAGGGGACTGCTAACTGTAGAATTTGATGAGGAATCGAATGAGCCCATCTGCGAGGCTCTACGACTTTCGATTCAAAAGTTATAGCCGTTTGAACCACATCATTTTCATATCTGTACGGTTTTTGTCCGATTTCAAGGACATTTGACACATCATTTTTCATATCTGTACGGTTTTTGTCAAATATCTCGGAAACGGAAGCTCGTACAGCAAATTTATCTGCATAGGGGACTGCTAACTGTAGAATTTGATGAGGAATCGAATGAGCCCATCTGCGTGGCTCTACGACTTTCGATTCAAAAGTTATAGCCGTTTGAACCACATCATTTTCATATCTGTACGGTTTTTGTCCGATTTCAAGGACATTTGACACATCATTTTTCATATCTGTACGGTTTTTGTCAAATATCTCGGAAACGGAAGCTCGTACAGCAAATTTATCTGCATAGGGGACTGCTAACTGTAGAATTTGATGAGGAATCGAATGAGCCCATCTGCGAGGCTCTACGACTTTCGATTCAAAAGTTATAGCCGTTTGAACCACATCATTTTCATATCTGTACGGTTTTTGTCCGATTTCAAGGACATTTGACACATCATTTTTCATATCTGTACGGTTTTTGTCAAATATCTCGGAAACGGAAGCTCGTACAGCAAATTTATCTGCATAGGGGACTGCTAACTGTAGAATTTGATGAGGAATCGAATGAGCCCATCTGCGAGGCTCTACGACTTTCGATTCAAAAGTTATAGCCTTTTGAGCCTGTGAGTTGCCATCACTGCTAGTCCTCTAATCAACCAGTATCAACACATCATTTATATGACAACTTGGTTAAACAAAGCTCAGAGAGCAATATGTACTCTATTCTGTCTTCAATTGGGGGTGTTTTTGTCAAAGAATGAATACAGAATAATTGTAGAAAATTCTTACTCTAAAGTTTATCCCCATTATGGACTTACTTGTTTTCTCTAAGTCAGTGTGTCAGATCCAGAAGTCACTAGCTACTCTGATGAGATGGAATGGATCACTGACTGTTTAAGTGTCTGCGTCAGCAACGTCTACTATGACATCATAAAAGCAATGGGAGATGTAACGTGGCGAGGCGCCCTCTAGTGGTTTTGATAAGTTAACATGATACGGTTTTTGTCAAATATCTCGGAAACGGAAGCTCGTACAGCAAATGTATCTGCATAGGGGACTGCTAACTGTAGAATTTGATGAGGAATCGAATGAGCCCATCTGCGAGGCTCTACGACTTTCGATTCAAAAGTTATAGCCGTTTGAACCACATCATTTTCATATCTGTACGGTTTTTGTCCGATTTCAAGGACATTTGACACATCATTTTTCATATCTGTACGGTTTTTGTCCGATTTCAAGGACATTTGACACATCATTTTTCATATCTGTACGGTTTTTGTCAAATATCTCGGAAACGGAAGCTCGTACAGCAAATTTATCTGCATAGGGGACTGCTAACTGTAGAATTTGATGAGGAATCGAATGAGCCCATCTGCGAGGCTCTACGACTTTCGATTCAAAAGTTATAGCCGTTTGAACCACATCATTTTCATATCTGTACGGTTTTTGTCCGATTTCAAGGACATTTGACACATCATTTTTCATATCTGTACGGTTTTTGTCAAATATCTCGGAAACGGAAGCTCGTACAGCAAATTTATCTGCATAGGGGACTGCTAACTGTAGAATTTGATGAGGAATCGAATGAGCCCATCTGCGAGGCTCTACGACTTTCGATTCAAAAGTTATAGCCGTTTGAACCACATCATTTTCATATCTGTACGGTTTTTGTCCGATTTCAAGGACATTTGACACATCATTTTTCATATCTGTACGGTTTTTGTCAAATATCTCGGAAACGGAAGCTCGTACAGCAAATTTATCTGCATAGGGCACTGTAGAATTTGATGAGGAATCGAATGAGCCCATCTGCGAGGCTCTACGACTTTCGATTCAAAAGTTATAGCCGTTTGAACCACATCATTTTCATATCTGTACGGTTTTTGTCCGATTTCAAGGACATTTGACACATCATTTTTCATATCTGTACGGTTTTTGTCAAATATCTCGGAAACGGAAGCTCGTACAGCAAATTTATCTGCGTAGGGGACTGCTAACTGTAGAATTTGATGAGGAATCGAATGAGCCCATCTGCGTGGCTCTACGACTTTCGATTCAAAAGTTATAGCCGTTTGAGCCACATCATTTTTCATATCTGTACGGTTTTTGTCAAATATCTCGGAAACGGAAGCTCGTACAGCAAATTTATCTGCATAGGGGACTGCTAACTGTAGAATTTGATGAGGAATCGAATGAGCCCATCTGCGAGGCTCTACGACTTTCGATTCAAAAGTTATAGCCTTTTGAGCCTGTGAGTTGCCATCACTGCTAGTCCTCTAATCAACCAGTATCAACACATCATTTATATGACAACTTGGTTAAACAAAGCTCAGAGAGCAATATGTACTCTATTCTGTCTTCAATTGGGGGTGTTTTTGTCAAAGAATGAATACAGAATAATTGTAGAAAATTCTTACTCTAAAGTTTATCCCCATTATGGACTTACTTGTTTTCTCTAAGTCAGTGTGTCAGATCCAGAAGTCACTAGCTACTCTGATGAGATGGAATGGATCACTGACTGTTTAAGTGTCTGCGTCAGCAACGTCTACTATGACATCATAAAAGCAATGGGAGATGTAACGTGGCGAGGCGCCCTCTAGTGGTTTTGATAGGGGTGTGGAAGTGTTGGAGTCGGACTGATGAGTGCATTTTTGAAATAGGATATCTACATTAGGTAAACACGGGTGTAATTAATAAAAAGGCGAGGTTGCTGCGAGTGGTTGCTAAGCAAAGCGTTGACTAAGTGTAGTCACAAGCACCAACCCCCCTCTCCCCCCGCCGGGACGGCTCCCTTTCCCTCTCTCCTCCCCGATAGGTAGATTTGGGTAGCGTTCTTTGAGCGCGAAGGACGACCGAGAGGCGAGATTAGAGTTCGTTCAAGTAATAATAAAAAAAAGGGTCCCATAGCCATTGAATTGGTAGTAGCCTAGGCTATTTTGAGGTTGGTCATTTCTCCGAGTGAGAATTGTGAAGCGTGGCGAGTGAGCGTGAGAATAGGCTGCAATGCGTGTGTCTGAGACTTGGCAGCCCCGGGTTTCACTGATCTAGCGGTCAGTAAATTCGACCAAATTTCAAGAGGTGGACATCACTGGATACATCTCGGCATACAGATAATTCAAGAGCAATTGACTCATGTTTACGAAGCACACCAACATAGTGCTCTGATCAGTACGAGTCCTCACTAAGACTAGACGAAGGGCACACATCACACCAGCCTTAAAATCACTACACTGGTTACCTGTCAACTCTAGAATAGACTTTAAAATACTAATACTAGTCTATAAATCTCTCCACAGTCACGCACCAGAAAACATTTCAGACATGCTTGTCAGGTACATGCCCAACAGACCACTCAGATCCTCAGGTAGGCCTACTGAACTCGTAACAGTCCCAAAAGCCAGGACCAAGAAACATGGAGAGGCAGCTTTTAGTTTCTATACCCCCAACCTCTGGAACACCCTGCCGGAGTGCCTAAGAAGGGTCGAAACAACGGAGGTCTTCAAGCAAGATCTCAAGACGTACCTTTTTGGCCTAGCCTACAATCACTAGCCAGGACCTTGAGACACAGAAAGGCAGCCTCAAACCTACCTGTGAATCCTCTGTATACATTGATGTATATCCTGCTATGCACTCTATGTATATCAAGTTGTGTACAGAAGCTGGTTGCCCTGAAACAGGCTTGTTCTGTTCTGATATCTGTGTTGCTTCAAAGGCTCAGCGTGCTTCTAACCGTTTTCTGTCTCCCCTAGTGCCTCTCTCTCTTCCTCCTACCTTCTAACCAGGTCCAATGGATGCCCCACTGTCACCCGCACACCACTCTGAGTCCGATAGATACCCCCGTGTCAGCTGTGGATGTCGTAGTATTTAGTTAACACACACACACACGTACACACATCAGTCCACATCCGGCTTAGGCCTGGACCTGGGCCCAGTCCCCCTTCCCCTCACCCTAACCCGGGTCCGTATCCTTTTCCTACCCCCTCTCTACCCCAACCCCTGCCTCTATCTGGGCCCAGGCACATTCACGCACACACAGACATACACCAGTGTTTGCCATGTCTCTCCTATTATGTTTTTAGCCTCTCTTACTCTGAAAATGTAATTTAATGTAATTTATTGCTTTATAAATGTTCTTAGCCGGTAGACAAACATACTCCAGGAGCTTGCTCGATTTCCTTGTTGAGAGGGGTCAGGGAAGAATTTGTACAGCTCACTTTTTGCTTCCCTCTGGAATATGTAGGGATGGGATGTGTCCCCACCTCCCTTGTTCTCTGTAAAGCGCATTGTGTTGCCTCTGGGTATGAAATGCGCTATACAAATACAGCTTTGATTGATTGATTGATTGATTGATACCACTTCACATCACAGCGAGCATACTGTAGCTATACAGCTCTTTACAACACAGGACAGTAGGTCTATACCTAGCTGTACAGCAATTTACAACATACAACGGTAGTCATATACCTACTGTAGCTACTGTATACAAGTACTTTACAATACAGCACAATAGACCTATACCTAGCAGCACATTAGGCCTATATTTAGATATACAGGACTTTCCAACACAGCACAGTAGGCCTAGCTGGATAACACTTTACCAAACAGAAACCAAAAGAATCAAGTATTATTATTATTATTATATTTATCTGCCCCAGTCTGACTGAAGTCCTATAAAGCAACTGGTTATTCACCAGATCACTGATGAAGAGGAGGTTCACCCAGGAACTCATATTACCCAGAGCCATCACTGCTAGTCCTCTAATCAACCAGTATCAACACATCATTTATATGACAACTTGGTTAAACAAAGCTCAGAGAGCAATATGTACTCTATTCTGTCTTCAATTGGGGGTGTTTTTGTCAAAGAATGAATACAGAATAATTGTAGAAAATTCTTACTCTAAAGTTTATCCCCATTATGGACTTACTTGTTTTCTCTAAGTCAGTGTGTCAGATCCAGAAGTCACTAGCTACTCTGATGAGGTGGAATGGATCACTGACTGTTTAAGTGTCTGCGTCAGCAACGTCTACTATGACATCATAAAAGCAATGGGAGATGTAACGTGGCGAGGCGCCCTCTAGTGGTTTTGATAAGTTAACATGATACGGTTTTTGTCAAATATCTCGGAAACGGAAGCTCGTACAGCAAATTTATCTGCACAGGGGACTGCTAACTGTAGAATTTGATGAGGAATCAAATGAGCCCATCTGCGAGGCTCTACGACTTTCGATTCAAAAGTTATAGCCGTTTGAACCACATCATTTTCATATCTGTACGGTTTTTGTCCGATTTCAAGGACATTTGACACATCATTTTTCATATCTGTACGGTTTTTGTCAAATATCTCGGAAACGGAAGCTCGTACAGCAAATTTATCTGCATAGGGGACTGCTAACTGTAGAATTTGATGAGGAATCGAATGAGCCCATCTGCGAGGCTCTACGACTTTCGATTCAAAAGTTATAGCCGTTTGAACCACATCATTTTCATATCTGTACGGTTTTTGTCCGATTTCAAGGACATTTGACACATCATTTTTCATATCTGTACGGTTTTTGTCAAATATCTCGGAAACGGAAGCTCGTACAGCAAATTTATCTGCATAGGGGACTGCTAACTGTAGAATTTGATGAGGAATCGAATGGGCCCATCTGCGAGGCTCTACGACTTTCGATTCAAAAGTTATAGCCTTTTGAGCCTGTGAGTTGCCATCACTGCTAGTCCTCTAATCAACCAGTATCAACACATCATTTATATGACAACTTGGTTAAACAAAGCTCAGAGAGCAATATGTACTCTATTCTGTCTTCAATTGGGGGTGTTTTTGTCAAAGAATGAATACAGAATAATTGTAGAAAATTCTTACTCTAAAGTTTATCCCCATTATGGACTTACTTGTTTTCTCTAAGTCAGTGTGTCAGATCCAGAAATCACTAGCTACTCTGATGAGATGGAATGGATCACTGACTGTTTAAGTGTCTGCGTCAGCAACGTCTACTATGACATCATAAAAGCAATGGGAGATGTAACGTGGCGAGGCGCCCTCTAGTGGTTTTGATAAGTTAACATGATACGGTTTTTGTCAAATATCTCGGAAACGGAAGCTCGTACAGCAAATTTATCTGCATAGGGGACTGCTAACTGTAGAATTTGATGAGGAATCGAATGAGCCCATCTGCGAGGCTCTACGACTTTCGATTCAAAAGTTATAGCCGTTTGAACCACATCATTTTCATATCTGTACGGTTTTTGTCCGATTTCAAGGACATTTGACACATCATTTTTCATATCTGTACGGTTTTTGTCAAATATCTCGGAAACGGAAGCTCGTACAGCAAATTTATCTGCATAGGGGACTGCTAACTGTAGAATTTGATGAGGAATCGAATGAGCCCATCTGCGAGGCTCTACGACTTTCGATTCAAAAGTTATAGCCGTTTGAACCACATCATTTTCATATCTGTACGGTTTTTGTCCGATTTCAAGGACATTTGACACATCTTTTTTCATATCTGTACGGTTTTTGTCAAATATCTCGGAAACCGAAGCTCGTACAGCAAATTTATCTGTATAGGGGACTGCTAACTGTAGAATTTGATGAGGAATCGAATGAGCCCATCTGCGAGGCTCTACGACTTTCGATTCAAAAGTTATAGCCTTTTGAGCCTGTGAGTTGCCATCACTGCTAGTCCTCTAATCAACCAGTATCAACACATCATTTATATGACAACTTGGTTAAACAAAGCTCAGAGAGCAATATGTACTCTATTCTGTCTTCAATTGGGGGTGTTTTTGTCAAAGAATGAATACAGAATAATTGTAGAAAATTCTTACTCTAAAGTTTATCCCCATTATGGACTTACTTGTTTTCTCTAAGTCAGTGTGTCAGATCCAGAAGTCACTAGCTACTCTGATGAGGTGGAATGGATCACTGACTGTTTAAGTGTCTGCGTCAGCAACGTCTACTATGACATCATAAAAGCAATGGGAGATGTAACGTGGCGAGGCGCCCTCTAGTGGTTTTGATAAGTTAACATGATACGGTTTTTGTCAAATATCTCGGAAACGGAAGCTCGTACAGCAAATTTATCTGCATTGGGGACTGCTAACTGTAGAATTTGATGAGGAATCGAATGAGCCCATCTGCGAGGCTCTACGACTTTCGATTCAAAAGTTATAGCCGTTTGAACCACATCATTTTCATATCTGTACGGTTTTTGTCCGATTTCAAGGACATTTGACACATCATTTTTCATATCTGTACGGTTTTTGTCAAATATCTCGGAAACCGAAGCTCGTACAGCAAATTTATCTGCATAGGGGACTGCTAACTGTAGAATTTGATGAGGAATCGAATGAGCCCATCTGCGAGGCTCTACGACTTTCGATTCAAAAGTTATAGCCGTTTGAACCACATCATTTTCATATCTGTACGGTTTTTGTCCGATTTCAAGGACATTTGACACATCATTTTTCATATCTGTACGGTTTTTGTCAAATATCTCGGAAACCGAAGCTCGTACAGCAAATTTATCTGCATAGGGGACTGCTAACTGTAGAATTTGATGAGGAATCGAATGAGCCCATCTGCGAGGCTCTACGACTTTCGATTCAAAAGTTATAGCCTTTTGAGCCTGTGAGTTGCCATCACTGCTAGTCCTCTAATCAACCAGTATCAACACATCATTTATATGACAACTTGGTTAAACAAAGCTCAGAGAGCAATATGTTCTCTATTCTGTCTTCAATTGGGGGTGTTTTTGTCAAAGAATGAATACAGAATAATTGTAGAAAATTCTTACTCTAAAGTTTATCCCCATTATGGACTTACTTGTTTTCTCTAAGTCAGTGTGTCAGATCCAGAAGTCACTAGCTACTCTGATGAGATGGAATGGATCACTGACTGTTTAAGTGTCTGCGTCAGCAACGTCTACTATGACATCATAAAAGCAATGGGAGATGTAACGTGGCGAGGCGCCCTCTAGTGGTTTTGATAAGTTAACATGATACGGTTTTTGTCAAATATCTCGGAAACGGAAGCTCGTACAGCAAATTTATCTGCATAGGGGACTGCTAACTGTAGAATTTGATGAGGAATCGAATGAGCCCATCTGCGAGGCTCTACGACTTTCGATTCAAAAGTTATAGCCGTTTGAACCACATCATTTTCATATCTGTACGGTTTTTGTCCGATTTCAAGGACATTTGACACATCATTTTTCATATCTGTACGGTTTTTGTCAAATATCTCGGAAACGGAAGCTCGTACAGCAAATTTATCTGCATAGGGGACTGCTAACTGTAGAATTTGATGAGGAATCGAATGAGCCCATCTGCGAGGCTCTACGACTTTCGATTCAAAAGTTATAGCCGTTTGAACCACATCATTTTCATATCTGTACGGTTTTTGTCCGATTTCAAGGACATTTGACACATCATTTTTCATATCTGTACGGTTTTTGTCAAATATCTCGGAAACGGAAGCTCGTACAGCAAATTGATCTGCATAGGGGACTGCTAACTGTAGAATTTGATGAGGAATCGAATGAGCCCATCTGCGAGGCTCTACGACTTTCGATTCAAAAGTTATAGCCTTTTGAGCCTGTGAGTTGCCATCACTGCTAGTCCTCTAATCAACCAGTATCAACACATCATTTATATGACAACTTGGTTAAACAAAGCTCAGAGAGCAATATGTACTCTATTCTGTCTTCAATTGGGGGTGTTTTTGTCAAAGAATGAATACAGAATAATTGTAGAAAATTCTTACTCTAAAGTTTATCCCCATTATGGACTTACTTGTTTTCTCTAAGTCAGTGTGTCAGATCCAGAAGTCACTAGCTACTCTGATGAGGTGGAATGGATCACTGACTGTTTAAGTGTCTGCGTCAGCAACGTCTACTATGACATCATAAAAGCAATGGGAGATGTAACGTGGCGAGGCGCCCTCTAGTGGTTTTGATAAGTTAACATGATACGTTTTTTGTCAAATATCTCGGAAACGGAAGCTCGTACAGCAAATTTATCTGCATAGGGGACTGCTAACTGTAGAATTTGATGAGGAATCGAATGAGCCCATCTGCGAGGCTCTACGACTTTCGATTCAAAAGTTATAGCCGTTTGAACCACATCATTTTCATATCTGTACGTTTTTTGTCCGATTTCAAGGACATTTGACACATCATTTTTCATATCTGTACGGTTTTTGTCAAATATCTCAGAAACGGAAGCTCGTACAGCAAATTTATCTGCTTAGGGGACTGCTAACTGTAGAATTTGATGAGGAATCGAATGAGCCCATCTGCGAGGCTCTACGACTTTCGATTCAAAAGTTATAGCCGTTTGAACCACATCATTTTCATATCTGTACGGTTTTTGTCCGATTTCAAGGACATTTGACACATCATTTTTCATATCTGTACGGTTTTTGTCAAATATCTCGGAAACGGAAGCTCGTACAGCAAATTGATCTGCATAGGGGACTGCTAACTGTAGAATTTGATGAGGAATCGAATGAGCCCATCTGCGAGGCTCTACGACTTTCGATTCAAAAGTTATAGCCTTTTGAGCCTGTGAGTTGCCATCACTGCTAGTCCTCTAATCAACCAGTATCAACACATCATTTATATGACAACTTGGTTAAACAAAGCTCAGAGAGCAATATGTACTCTATTCTGTCTTCAATTGGGGGTGTTTTTGTCAAAGAATGAATACAGAATAATTGTAGAAAATTCTTACTCTAAAGTTTATCCCCATTATGGACTTACTTGTTTTCTCTAAGTCAGTGTGTCAGATCCAGAAGTCACTAGCTACTCTGATGAGGTGGAATGGATCACTGACTGTTTAAGTGTCTGCGTCAGCAACGTCTACTATGACATCATAAAAGCAATGGGAGATGTAACGTGGCGAGGCGCCCTCTAGTGGTTTTGATAAGTTAACATGATACGGTTTTTGTCAAATATCTCGGAAACGGAAGCTCGTACAGCAAATTTATCTGCATAGGGGACTGCTAACTGTAGAATTTGATGAGGAATCGAATGAGCCCATCTGCGAGGCTCTACGACTTTCGATTCAAAAGTTATAGCCGTTTGAACCACATCATTTTCATATCTGTACGGTTTTTGTCCGATTTCAAGGACATTTGACACATCATTTTTCATATCTGTACGGTTTTTGTCAAATATCTCGGAAACGGAAGCTCGTACAGCAAATTTATCTGCATAGGGGACTGCTAACTGTAGAATTTGATGAGGAATCGAATGAGCCCATCTGCGAGGCTCTACGACTTTCGATTCAAAAGTTATAGCCGTTTGAACCACATCATTTTCATATCTGTACGGTTTTTGTCCGATTTCAAGGACATTTGACACATCATTTTTCATATCTGTACGGTTTTTGTCAAATATCTCGGAAACGGAAGCTCGTACAGCAAATTGATCTGCATAGGGGACTGCTAACTGTAGAATTTGATGAGGAATCGAATGAGCCCATCTGCGAGGCTCTACGACTTTCGATTCAAAAGTTATAGCCTTTTGAGCCTGTGAGTTGCCATCACTGCTAGTCCTCTAATCAACCAGTATCAACACATCATTTATATGACAACTTGGTTAAACAAAGCTCAGAGAGCAATATGTACTCTATTCTGTCTTCAATTGGGGGTGTTTTTGTCAAAGAATGAATACAGAATAATTGTAGAAAATTCTTACTCTAAAGTTTATCCCCATTATGGACTTACTTGTTTTCTCTAAGTCAGTGTGTCAGATCCAGAAGTCACTAGCTACTCTGATGAGATGGAATGGATCACTGACTGTTTAAGTGTCTGCGTCAGCAACGTCTACTATGACATCATAAAAGCAATGGGAGATGTAACGTGGTGAGGCGCCCTCTAGTGGTTTTGATAAGTTAACATGATACGGTTTTTGTCAAATATCTCGGAAACGGAAGCTCGTACAGCAAATTTACCTGCATAGGGGACTGCTAACTGTAGAATTTGATGAGGAATCAAATGAGCCCATCTGCGAGGCTCTACGACTTTCGATTCAAAAGTTATAGCCGTTTGAACCACATCATTTTCATATCTGTACGGTTTTTGTCCGATTTCAAGGACATTTGACACATCATTTTTCATATCTGTACGGTTCTTGTCAAATATCTCGGAAACGGAAGCTCGTACAGCAAATTTATCTGCATAGGGGACTGCTAACTGTAGAATTTGATGAGGAATCGAATGAGCCCATCTGCGAGGCTCTACGACTTTCGATTCAAAAGTTATAGCCGTTTGAACCACATCATTTTCATATCTGTACGGTTTTTGTCCGATTTCAAGGACATTTGACACATCATTTTTCATATCTGTACGGTTTTTGTCAAATATCTCGGAAACGGAAGCTCGTACAGCAAATTTATCTGCATAGGGGACTGCTAACTGTAGAATTTGATGAGGAATCGAATGAGCCCATCTGCGAGGCTCTACGACTTTCGATTCAAAAGTTATAGCCTTTTGAGCCTGTGAGTTGCCATCACTGCTAGTCCTCTAATCAACCAGTATCAACACATCATTTATATGACAACTTGGTTAAACAAAGCTCAGAGAGCAATATGTACTCTATTCTGTCTTCAATTGGGGGTGTTTTTGTCAAAGAATGAATACAGAATAATTGTAGAAAATTCTTACTCTAAAGTTTATCCCCATTATGGACTTACTTGTTTTCTCTAAGTCAGTGTGTCAGATCCAGAAGTCCCTAGCTACTCTGATGAGATGGAATGGATCACTGACTGTTTAAGTGTCTGCGTCAGCAACGTCTACTATGACATCATAAAAGCAATGGGAGATGTAACGTGGCGAGGCGCCCTCTAGTGGTTTTGATAAGTTAACATGATACGGTTTTTGTCAAATATCTCGGAAACGGAAGCTCGTACAGCAAATTTATCTGCATAGGGGACTGCTAACTGTAGAATTTGATGAGGAATCGAATGAGCCCATCTGCGAGGCTCTACGACTTTCGATTCAAAAGTTATAGCCGTTTGAACCACATCATTTTCATATCTGTACGGTTTTTGTCCGATTTCAAGGACATTTGACACATCATTTTTCATATCTGTACGGTTTTTGTCAAATATCTCGGAAACGGAAGCTCGTACAGCAAATTTATCTGCATAGGGGACTGCTAACTGTAGAATTTGATGAGGAATCGAATGAGCCCATCTGCGAGGCTCTACGACTTTCGATTCAAAAGTTATAGCCTTTTGAGCCTGTGAGTTGCCATCACTGCTAGTCCTCTAATCAACCAGTATCAACACATCATTTATATGACAACTTGGTTAAACAAAGCTCAGAGAGCAATATGTACTCTATTCTGTCTTCAATTGGGGGTGTTTTTGTCAAAGAATGAATACAGAATAATTGTAGAAAATTCTTACTCTAAAGTTTATCCCCATTATGGACTTACTTGTTTTCTCTAAGTCAGTGTGTCAGATCCAGAAGTCACTAGCTACTCTGATGAGATGGAATGGATCACTGACTGTTTAAGTGTCTGCGTCAGCAACGTCTACTATGACATCATAAAAGCAATGGGAGATGTAACGTGGCGAGGCGCCCTCTAGTGGTTTTGATAAGTTAACATGATACGGTTTTTGTCAAATATCTCGGAAACGGAAGCTCGTACAGCAAATTTATCTGCAAAAGGGACTGCTAACTGTAGAATTTGATGAGGAATCGAATGAGCCCATCTGCGAGGCTCTACGACTTTCGATTCAAAAGTTATAGCCTTTTGAGCCTGTGAGTTGCCATCACTGCTAGTCCTCTAATCAACCAGTATCAACACATCATTTATATGACAACTTGGTTAAACAAAGCTCAGAGAGCAATATGTACTCTATTCTGTCTTCAATTGGGGTTGTTTTTGTCAAAGAATGAATACAGAATAATTGTAGAAAATTCTTACTCTAAAGTTTATCCCCATTATGGACTTACTTGTTTTCTCTAAGTCAGTGTGTCAGATCCAGAAGTCACTAGCTACTCTGATGAGGTGGAATGGATCACTGACTGTTTAAGTGTCTGCGTCAGCAACGTCTACTATGACATCATAAAAGCAATGGGAGATGTAACGTGGCGAGGCGCCCTCTAGTGGTTTTGATAAGTTAACATGATACGGTTTTTGTCAAATATCTCGGAAACAGAAGCTCGTACAGCAAATCTATCTGCATAAGGGACTGCTAACTGTAGAATTTGATGAGGAATCGAATGAGCCCATCTGCGAGGCTCTACGACTTTCGATTCAAAAGTTATAGCCGTTTGAACCACATCATTTTCATATCTGTACGGTTTTTGTCCGATTTCAAGGACATTTGACACATCATTTTTCATATCTGTACGGTTTTTGTCAAATATCTCGGAAACGGAAGCTCGTACAGCAAATTTATCTGCATAGGGGACTGCTAACTATAGAATTTGATGAGGAATCGAATGAGCCCATCTGCGAGGCTCTACGACTTTCGATTCAAAAGTTATAGCCTTTTGAGCCTGTGAGTTGCCATCACTGCTAGTCCTCTAATCAACCAGTATCAACACATCATTTATATGACAACTTGGTTAAACAAAGCTCAGAGAGCAATATGTACTCTATTCTGTCTTCAATTGGGGGTGTTTTTGTCAAAGAATGAATACAGAATAATTGTAGAAAATTCTTACTCTAAAGTTTATCCCCATTATGGACTTACTTGTTTTCTCTAAGTCAGTGTGTCAGATCCAGAAGTCACTAGCTACTCTGATGAGATGGAATGGATCACTGACTGTTTAAGTGTCTGCGTCAGCAACGTCTACTATGACATCATAAAAGCAATGGGAGATGTAACGTGGCGAGGCGCCCTCTAGTGGTTTTGATAAGTTAACATGATACGGTTTTTGTCAAATATCTCGGAAACGGAAGCTCGTACAGCAAATTTATCTGTGTAGGGGACTGCTAACTGTAGAATTTGATGAGGAATCGAATGAGCCCCTCTGCGAGGCTCTACGACTTTCGATTCAAAAGTTATAGCCGTTTGAACCACATCATTTTCATATCTGTACGGTTTTTGTCCGATTTCAAGGACATTTGACACATCATTTTTCATATCTGTACGGTTTTTGTGAAATATCTCGGAAACGGAAGCTCGTACAGCAAATTTATCTGCATAGGGGACTGCTAACTGTAGAATTTGATGAGGAATCGAATGAGCCCATCTGCGAGGCTCTACGACTTTCGATTCAAAAGTTATAGCCGTTTGAACCACATCATTTTCATATCTGTACGGTTTTTGTCCGATTTCAAGGACATTTGACACATCATTTTTCATATCTGTACGGTTTTTGTCAAATATCTCGGAAACGGAAGCTCGTACAGCAAATTTATCTGCATAGGGGACTGCTAACTGTAGAATTTGATGAGGAATCGAATGAGCCCATCTGCGAGGCTCTACGACTTTCGATTCAAAAGTTATAGTCGTTTGAACCACATCATTTTCATATCTGTACGGTTTTTGTCCGATTTCAAGGACATTTGACACATCATTTTTCATATCTGTACGGTTTTTGTCAAATATCTCGGAAACGGAAGCTCGTACAGCAAATTGATCTGCATAGGGGACTGCTAACTGTAGAATTTGATGAGGAATCGAATGAGCCCATCTGCGAGGCTCTACGACTTTCGATTCAAAAGTTATAGCCGTTTGAACCACATCATTTTCATATCTGTACGGTTTTTGTCCGATTTCAAGGACATTTGACACATCATTTTTCATATCTGTACGGTTTTTGTCAAATATCTCGGAAACGGAAGCTCGTACAGCAAATGTATCTGCATAGGGGACTGCTAACTGTAGAATTTGATGAGGAATCGAATGAGCCCATCTGCGAGGCTCTACGACTTTCGATTCAAAAGTTATAGCCTTTTGAGCCTGTGAGTTGCCATCACTGCTAGTCCTCTAATCAACCAGTATCAACACATCATTTATATGACAACTTGGTTAAACAAAGCTCAGAGAGCAATATGTACTCTATTCTGTCTTCAATTGAGGGTGTTTTTGTCAAAGAATGAATACAGAATAATTGTAGAAAATTCTTACTCTAAAGTTTATCCCCATTATGGACTTACTTGTTTTCTCTAAGTCAGTATGTCAGATCCAGAAGTCACTAGCTACTCTGATGAGATGGAATGGATCACTGACTGTTTAAGTGTCTGCGTCAGCAACGTCTACTATGACATCATAAAAGCAATGGGAGATGTAACGTGGCGAGGCGCCCTCTAGTGGTTTTGATAGGGGTGTGGAAGTGTTGGAGTCGGACTGATGAGTGCATTTTTGAAATAGGATATCTACATTAGGCAAACACAGGTGTAATTAATAAAAAGGCGAGGTTGCTGCGAGTGGTTGCTAAGCAAAGCGTTCACTAAGTGTAATCACAAGCACCAACCCCCCTCTCCCCCCGCCGGGACGGCTCCCTCTCCCTCTCTCCTCCCCGATAGGTAGATTTGGGGAGCGTTCTTTGAGCGCGAAGGACGACCGAGAGGCGAGATTAGAGTTCGTTCAAGTAATAATAATAAAAAAGAGTCCCATAGCCATTGAATTGGTAGTAGCCTAGGTTATTTTGAGGTTGGTCATTTCTCCGAGTGAGAATTGTGAAGCGTGGCGAGTGAGCGTGAGAATAGGCTGCAATGCGTGTGTCTGAGACTTGGCAGCCCCGGGTTTCACTGATCTACCGGTCAGTAAATTTGACCAAATTTCAAGAGGTGGACATCACTGGATACATCTCGGCATACAGATAATTCAAGAGCAATTGACTCATGTTTACGAAGCACACCAACATAGTGCTCTGATCAGTACGAGTCCTCACTAAGACTAGACGAAGGGCACACATCACACCAGCCTTAAAATCACTACACTGGTTACCTGTCAACTCTAGAATAGACTTTAAAATACTAATACTAGTCTATAAATCTCTCCACAGTCACGCACCAGAAAACATTTCAGACATGCTTGTCAGGTACATGCCCAACAGACCACTCAGATCCTCAGGTACTGAACTCGTAACAGTCCCAAAAGCCAGGACCAAGAAACACGGAGAGGCAGCTTTTAGTTTCTATGCCCCCAACCTCTGGAACACCCTGCCGGAGTGCCTAAGAAGGGTCGAAACAACGGAGGTCTTCAAGCAAGATCTCAAGACGTACCTTTTTGGCCTAGCCTACAATCACTAGCCAGGACCTTGAGACACAGAAAGGCAGCCTCAAACCTACCTGTGAATCCTCTGTATACATTGATGTATATCCTGCTATGCACTCTATGTATATCAAGTTGTGTACAGAAGCTGGTTGCCCTGAAACAGGCTTGTTCTGTTCTGATATCTGTGTTGCTTCAAAGGCTCAGCGTGCTTCTAACCGTTTTCTGTCTCCCCTAGTGCCTCTCTCTCTTCCTCCTACCTTCTAACCAGGTCCAGTGGATGCCCCACTGTCACCCGCACACCACTCTGAGTCCGATAGATACCCCCGTGTCAGCTGTGGATGTCGTAGTATTTAGTTAACACACACACACACGTACACACATCAGTCCACATCCGGCTTAGGCCTGGACCTGGGCCCAGTCCCCCTTCCCCTCACCCTAACCCGGGTCCGTATCCTTTTCCTACCCCCTCTCTACCCCAACCCCTGCCTCTATCTGGGCCCAGGCACATTCACGCACACACAGACATACACCAGTGTTTGCCATGTCTCTCCTATTATGTTTTTAGCCTCTCTTACTCTGAAAATGTAATTTAATGTAATTTATTGCTTTATAAATGTTCTTAGCCGGTAGACAAACATACTCCAGGAGCTTGCTCGATTTCCTTGTTGAGAGGGGTCAGGGAAGAATTTGTACAGCTCACTTTTTGCTTCCCTCTGGAATATGTAGGGGTGGGATGTATCCCCACCTCCCTTGTTCTCTGTAAAGCGCATTGTGTTGCCTCTGGGTATGAAATGCGCTATACAAATACAGCTTTGATTGATTGATTGATTGATTGATACCACTTCATATCACAGCGAGCATACTGTAGCTATACAGCTCTTTACAACACAGGACAGTAGGTCTATACCTAGCTGTACAGCAATTTACAACATACAACGGTAGTCATATACCTACTGTAGCTACTGTATACAAGTACTTTACAATACAGCACAATAGACCTATACCTAGCAGCACATTAGGCCTATATTTAGATATACAGGACTTTCCAACACAGCACAGTAGGCCTAGCTGGATAACACTTTACCAAACAGAAACCAAAAGAATCAAGTATTATTATTATTATTATATTTATCTGCCCCAGTCTGACTGAAGTCCTATAAAGCAACTGGTTATTCACCAGATCACTGATGAAGAGGAGGTTCACCCAGGAACTCATATTACCCAGAGCCATCACTGCTAGTCCTCTAATCAACCAGTATCAACACATCATTTATATGACAACTTGGTTAAACAAAGCTCAGAGAGCAATATGTACTCTATTCTGTCTTCAATTGGGGGTGTTTTTGTCAAAGAATTAATACAGAATAATTGTAGAAAATTCTTACTCTAAAGTTTATCCCCATTATGGACTGACTTGTTTTCTCTAAGTCAGTGTGTCAGATCCAGAAGTCACTAGCTACTCTGATGAGGTGGAATGGATCACTGACTGTTTAAGTGTCTGCGTCAGCAACGTCTACTATGACATCATAAAAGCAATGGGAGATGTAACGTGGTGAGGCGCCCTCTAGTGGTTTTGATAGGGGTGTGGAAGTGTTGGAGTCGGACTGATGAGTGCATTTTTGAAATAGGATATCTACATTAGGCAAACACGGGTGTAATTAATAAAAAGGCGAGGTTGCTGCGAGTGGTTGCTAAGCAAAGCGTTCACTAAGTGTAGTCACAAGCACCAACCCCCCTCTCCCCCCGCCGGGACGGCTCCCTCTCTCCTCCCCGATAGGTAGATTTGGGGAGCGTTCTTTGAGCGCGAAGGACGACCGAGAGGCGAGATTAGCGTTCGTTCAAGTAATAATGAAAAAAAAAGAGTCCCATAGCCATTGAATTGGTAGTAGCCTAGGCTATTTTGAGGTTGGTCATTTCTCCGAGTGAGAATTGTGAAGCGTGGCGAGTGAGCGTGAGAATAGGCTGCAATGCGTGTGTCTGAGACTTGGCAGCCCCGGGTTTCACTGATCTACCGGTCAGTAAATCCGACCAAATTTCAAGAGGTGGACATCACTGGATAAATCTCGGCATACAGATAATTCAAGATTGACTCATGTTTACGAAGCGCACCAGCATAGTGCTCTGATCAGCTGCACTCTCCAGTGAAGTTCTCAAAACGCGACAGAAGCCCGGATCAGTAGCCTAGATCTCATTGTATTACAGTATTTTAGCAGACGCTTTTATCCAAAGCAACTAACAATAATTGCATTTAACTAGGAAAGGCCAATGTTGGGCTACTAGCCTACTAGGCTACTTGCCAGAACTTACAAGTGCATCTCCTTTCTAAAACAAGTGACTAAGATCATAATCTAGTGCTGAAGGCAAAGTGCAAGAATTGCAATCTAAAATACAATAGAGGGAGGATCGTTGTAGTTCTCTCTGTAAAATAACTCAAACGAGGGACGGTAGGCCTAGCTGGATAACACTTTACCAAACAGAAACCAAAAGAATCAAGTATTATTATTATTATTATATTTATCTGCCCCAGTCTGACTGAAGTCCTATTGTCACAACCCATGCCTCTAACCCTGCCTCTCTGCCTGCCCCTAACCCTATCTCCGAGAACGAGTCCCCTGGCACCTCCCAGAGGGCGCAGAGGGAACTGCGGGCTCGTCGGCGTGAGCAGCTGCCGGTCATTCCGGTGATTGCACCCCATCCTGGCCAGCCACCACCTGCAGCCCATCAGCCCAGGAGGTTAAGAAGCCACTCCACACAGCATGCGGCGCCAGATCGTTGACTAACCAACCTAGTGGGTACACGTCTCTAGCTCCCTGCCTCGTCTGTCTTTTGAACCTTGCCTTACCCTGTTCTCCCTGTCTTCCCAGTTCCTGCCTGACCCACGCCTGTACGATTACCCCGCTCCTGCCTGACCCACGCCTGTACGACAACCCTGCTCCTGCCTGACCCACGCCTGTACGACAACCCTGCTCCTGCCTGACCCACGCCTGTACGACAACCCCGCTCCTGCCTGACCATCGCCTGTACGACTACCACGCTCCTGCCTGACCATCGCCTGTACGACTACCACGTCCCCGCCTGACCCACGCCTGTCTACGGATCACGTTACTGCCTGCCTCTCCCCGGATCGCAATAAACGTGCCTACGGGCTTTCACCCCAATCGTGTCTGCTCTTGGGTCCTCCATCCTGATCCTTAACAGAACGATCTGGCCAAGACATGGACCCAGCGGACGTCGACGCCATACGCACTGCCATCGCCAGCCAAGGTACGCTGATTGGGAGACACGACTCTGACCTCCAACATGCGGCCAGTGCCATGCAGGGCCTCTCCACCAGCGTGAACGCGCTCGCCACCCAGGCAGCCCAAACCGACCAGGGCCTGCAGGCTCTCACCCAGGAGTTCCGGAACCTGATCGCCCACCTTACCCCTCTCCAGGCCCCAGCACCACCCCAGGACCCAGCACCACCCCAGGACCAGCCCGCCGCTCCAGCTCCTGGCGAGGCCGCTTCCCCCGCTCTGCCCCGGAGAGAGCCCAAGCTCTCCAACCCCAGGCCATTCGACGGCGACCTGGCTGAGTGCGGGTCCTTCCTGATGCAGTGCAAATTCATTTTCGCTCACCAGCCTAGCCGGTATTCTGGGGACGCGGAGAGGATTGCCTTCGTCTCCAACCTGTTGACCGGCCAACCCCTCCGCTGGTTTGAAGCAGTCTGGGAGTCAGGGGCGGCCTGTTTCGGGTCCTTCGAGACTTTCTGTGTGGAGTTTAGAAAGGTTTTCGACCATCCAGCCCACGGCCGCGACTCCGCCTCACGCCTGCTCCATCTCCAGCAGGGCACCCGGAGTGTGGCAGAATTCTCTGTGGAGTTCCGCATCCTGGCTGCGGGGAGCGGGTGGAACGATGCCGCCCTCCAGACCGCTTTCCGCTCAGGCCTCACAGAGACTATTAAGGATGAGCTGGCGCTCAGGGAAGATGCCACCTCCCTGGACAACCTCATCTCGCTCGCCGTGAAGGTGGACAACAGGCTCCGGGAGCGCAGGAGAGAAAGAGCCACCCGTCCCTCTGGCTCTGTCCGGCCCCCCAGTCACCGTCCCCCAGGCCAGCCGGCCCCCTTCTCGTCTCGCCCCGACTCCGCCCCCCTGCGCTCCTCTGCTCTGTCTGCCTCTCCATCCCCTGAGGACGAGCCCATGGTATTGGGCGGGGCTCATCTGACCGCTGAGGAGCGCCTCCGGAGGGTTACAGAGGGGCTCTGTTTCTATTGTGGCGGCCCTGGACACACCCGGAACACCTGCCCGAACCGCCCAAAAGCTCCAGCCCGTCGGTGAGAGGGGTGTCACTGATGGGCGGCGTACTCACCCCCAGCCACCAGGGGCGCCTGCACTTGGAAGCCGTGGTCACATCTAACAACCGGCCATTCCCCGTACCTGCTCTGATTGACTCGGGCGCGGACGACTGCTTCATCGATGCCACGCTCGTCCGTCAGGCCGGCATCCCCACACAACTCCGGGACACGCCCCTTGCCGTTCACGACCTCAGCGGGAGACTGCTGGCCGAGGTCACCCAGGTCACAAAGCCCTTGGAGATCCGTCTGTCTGGCAACCACCACGAGACCCTCTCCCTGCTGGTGTTCTCATCACCCCAGAGTCCCCTCGTCCTGGGGCAGACCTGGCTCCGGCGCCACAACCCCCACATCGACTGGGAGACCAACAGGGTGATTGGCTGGAGTCATCACTGCCACAGGACCTGTCTCACCTCTGCCACCCCGCCTACAGAGGGCGTCAGCGCCTCACTGGAGCCACCTGACCTGTCCACGGTTCCCTCCATCTACCATGACCTCGGAGAGGCGTTCAGCAAACAGAGGGCCCTCTCCCTGCCTCCTCACCGCCCCTACGACTGTGCCATTGAACTGCTTTCAGGAGCGCCCCTGCCCTCCGGCCGTCTGTTCAACTTGTCTCGTCCTGAGAGAGAGGCCATGGAGAAATACATCCACGAGTCCCTGAACGCCGGCCTCATCAAGCCCTCCAGCTCACCCGTAGGAGCGGGCTTCTTCTTCGTGGGCAAGAAAGACGGCACCCTACGCCCGTGCATCGACTACCGGCGATTGAACGACATTACAGTCAAGAACCGCTACCCCCTGCCGCTCATCGCCTCCGCCTTCGAACCGCTCCAGGGCGCCACAGTGTTCTCCAAGCTCGACCTCAGGAACGCTTACCACCTGGTGCGCATCAGGAAAGGAGACGAGTGGAAGACGGCCTTTAACACCCCCGTCGGGCACTTTGAGTACCGCGTCATGCCCTTCGGCCTAACCAACGCCCCGGCCGTGTTCCAAGCCCTAGTGAACGACGTCCTCAGAGACCTCCTCAACCACACCGTCTTCGTCTACCTGGATGACATCCTCGTCTTCTCGCGCACCATGGAGGAGCACACCGGGCACGTCAGGCAGGTCCTCCAGAGGCTCATGGAGAACAGGCTCTACCTCAAGGCGGAGAAATGCGAGTTTCACGTGCCCACGATCCAGTTCCTGGGTTTCGTCATTGAGGCCGGGAGGGTGAGGGCTTCCCCAGAGAAGATCAGGGCGGTGGTTGAGTGGCCGGTCCCCACCACCCGCAAGGAGCTCCAACGGTTCCTGGGGTTCGCTAACTTTTACCGGAGGTTTATCCGGAACTACAGCCGGGTGGCGAGCCCCATGACAGCGCTGACATCCACGGCCATCCCCTTCGCCTGGACCCCTGCGGCGGACGTGGCCTTCAAGGCCCTCAAGGCCCTGTTCACCTCCGCACCTGTCCTCATCCAACCGGACCCCTCACTCCAATTCGTCCTGGAGGTTGACGCCTCCGACACGGGGGTTGGGGCGGTCCTGTCCCAGAGGGCCGTGACGGACGGCAAGCTCCACCCCTGCGCCTTCTTCTCCCGCCGCTTGGAGCCGGCCGAGAGGAACTACGACGTAGGAAACAGGGAGCTTCTCGCGGTCCAACTCGCACTGCAGGAGTGGAGGCACTGGCTGGAGGGGACGGAGCAGCCGATCATCGTGTGGACTGACCACAAGAACCTGATCTACATCCGGGACGCAAAGAGGCTGAATCCCCGGCAGGCCAGGTGGGCTCTGTTTTTCGGCCGCTTCAATTTCACCCTGACCTACCGACCAGGGTCCCGCAATGTGAAGCCAGATGCTCTCTCACGCCAGTTCTCGCCCCCGGAGCGGAGTGCAGAGCTGGACACTATTCTGCCCTCCTCCTGTGTGGTGGGTGCTCTCACTTGGGAGGTAGAGGGGATCGTGAGGGAGGCCCAGAGGACTCAGCCAGACCTAGGCGGTGGTCCGGCACCAGGCAGGTCCTCCAGTGGGCCCACACGTCCCAGTTCGCCTGTCACCCAGGAGCCAGCCGCACGCTAACCCTGCTTAGGCGCCGGTTCTGGTGGCCCACCATGGCCGTCGACACCACCAAGTACGTCCAGGCCTGTACGGTGTGTGCCCGGAGTAAGTCCTCCCACCAGCCCCCTTCAGGACTTCTGCGTCCCCTGCCTGTTCCCGGCCGACCCTGGAGCCACATTGGGTTGGACTTCGTCACCGGTCTCCCCCCATCCCAGGGAAACACGGTGATCCTGACCATCATTGACCGTTTCTCGAAGGCTGCCCACTTCGTGCCGCTGCCTAAGCTCCCCTCTGCCTCTGAGACTGCGGACCTGCTGGTGACTCACGTGGTCCGTCTCCATGGCATCCCCCTCGACATTGTGTCAGACAGGGGGCCGCAGTTCACCTCTCGGGTCTGGAGGGAGTTCTGTCGGGCTATGGGGGCCACTGTCAGCCTGTCCTCGGGCTTCCACCCCCAGACCAACGGGCAGGCGGAACGGGCCAACCAGTACCTGGGCACTGCCCTGCGGTGCATCACGGGCCGGAGCCCGGCCTCTTGGAGCGAGCGCATCTCCTGGGTCGAGTACGCCCACAACACCCTGCCCAACGCCTCCTCAGGTCAGTCCCCGTTTGAGTGCTCCCTGGGTTACCAACCACCCCTTTTTCCTGAGCAGGAGGAGGAGCTGGCTGTCCCGTCAGTCCAGGCCCACATTGACCGCTGCCGCAGGATCTGGAGGACCGCCCGCTCGGCCCTGCTCCGCTCCACCCGCAGAAGCCAGCGGTATGCCGACCAGCGTCGGACCCCGGCCCCCAACTATGTGCCTGGCCAGGAGGTCTGGCTCTCCTCCAGGGACATTCCGCTGCAGGCAGGTTGCAGGAAGCTGGTCCCCCGCTTCCTCGGCCCCTACGTCATTGAGAGCGTGGTCAACCCTGTGGCGGTCAAGCTCAGGTTGCCCCCCGCCATGAGGATCCACCCGGTCTTCCACGTCTCCAGGATCAAACCTGTGAAGGTCAGTCCCCTTTGCCCCCCAGGCGATGCTCCTCCCCCCGTCCGCCTCATCGACGACCATCCGGCCTGGACTGTCCGGCGGTTGCTGAGGGTCCGTCGCCGGGGCCGGGGTCTGCAATACCTTGTCGATTGGGAGGGTTATGGGCCTGAGGAGCAAAGCTGGGTGCCCCGCAGGCACATCCTGGACCCCTCTCTTGTCCGGGATTTCCACCGGGCCCACCCTGGCCTGCCTGGTCGGTCGCCGGGAGTCGCCCGTAGAGGGGGGGGTCCTGTCACAACCCATGCCTCTAACCCTGCCTCTCTGCCTGCCCCTAACCCTATCTCCGAGAACGAGTCCCCTGGCACCTCCCAGAGGGCGCAGAGGGAACTGCGGGCTCGTCGGCGTGAGCAGCTGCCGGTCATTCCGGTGATTGCACCCCATCCTGGCCAGCCACCACCTGCAGCCCATCAGCCCAGGAGGTTAAGAAGCCACTCCACACAGCATGCGGCGCCAGATCGTTGACTAACCAACCTAGTGGGTACACGTCTCTAGCTCCCTGCCTCGTCTGTCTTTTGAACCTTGCCTTACCCTGTTCTCCCTGTCTTCCCAGTTCCTGCCTGACCCACGCCTGTACGATTACCCCGCTCCTGCCTGACCCACGCCTGTACGACAACCCTGCTCCTGCCTGACCCACGCCTGTACGACAACCCTGCTCCTGCCTGACCATCGCCTGTACGACTACCACGCTCCTGCCTGACCATCGCCTGTACGACTACCACGTCCCCGCCTGACCCACGCCTGTCTACGGATCACGTTACTGCCTGCCTCTCCCCGGATCGCAATAAACGTGCCTACGGGCTTTCACCCCAATCGTGTCTGCTCTTGGGTCCTCCATCCTGATCCTTAACACCTATAAAGCAACTGGTTATTCACCAGATCACTGATGAAGAGGAGGTTCACCCAGGAACTCATATTACCCAGAGCCATCACTGCTTGTCCTCTAATCAACCAGTATCAACACATCATTTATATGACAACTTGGTTAAACAAAGCTCAGAGAGCAATATGTACTCTATTCTGTCTTCAATTGGGGGTGTTTTTGTCAAAGAATTAATACAGAATAATTGTAGAAAATTCTTACTCTAAAGTTTATCCCCATTATGGACTTACTTGTTTTCTCTAAGTCAGTGTGTCAGATCCAGAAGTCACTAGCTACTCTGATGAGGTGGAATGGATCACTGACTGTTTAAGTGTCTGCGTCAGCAACGTCTACTATGACATCATAAAAGCAATGGGAGATGTAACGTGGCGAGGCGCCCTCTAGTGGTTTTGATAGGGGTGTGGAAGTGTTGGAGTCGGACTGATGAGTGCATTTTTGAAATAGGATATCTACATTAGGTAAACACGGGTGTAATTAATAAAAAGGCGAGGTTGCTGCGAGTGGTTTCTAAGCAAAGCGTTGACTAAGTGTAGTCACAAGCACCAACCCCCCTCTCCCCCCGCCGGGACGGCTCCCTCTCCCTCTCTCCTCCCCGATAGGTAGATTTGGGTAGCGTTCTTTGAGCGCGAAGGACGACCGAGAGGCGAGATTAGAGTTTGTTCAAGTAATAATAAAAAAAAGGGTCCCATAGCCATTGAATTGGTAGTAGCCTAGGCTATTTTGAGGTTGGTCATTTCTCCGAGTGAGAATTGTGAAGCGTGGCGAGTGAACGTGAGAATAGGCTGCAGTGCGTGTGTCTGAGACTTGGCAGCCCCGGGTTTCACTGATCTAGCGGTCAGTAAATTCGACCAAATTTCAAGAGGTGGACATCACTGGATTCATCTCGGCATACAGATAATTCAAGAGCAATTGACTCATGTTTACGAAGCACACCAACATAGTGCTCTGATCAGTACGAGTCCTCACTAAGACTAGACGAAGGGCACACATCACACCAGCCTTAAAATCACTACACTGGTTAACTGTCAACTCTAGAATAGACTTTAAAATACTAATACTAGTCTATAAATCTCTCCACAGTCACGCACCAGAAAACATTTCAGACATGCTTGTCAGGTACATGCCCAACAGACCACTCAGATCCTCAGGTACTGAACTCGTAACAGTCCCAAAAGCCAGGACCAAGAAACACGGAGAGGCAGCTTTTAGTTTCTATGCCCCCAACTTCTGGAACTCCCTGCCGGAGTGCCTAAGAAGGGTCGAAACAACGGAGGTCTTCAAGCAAGATCTCAAGACGTACCTTTTTGGCCTAGCCTACAATCACTAGCCAGGACCTTGAGACACAGAAAGGCAGCCTCAAACCTACCTGTGAATCATCTGTATACATTGGTGTATATCCTGCTATGCACTCTATGTATATCAAGTTGTGTACAGAAGCTGGTTGCCCTGAAACAGGCTTGTTCTGTTCTGATATCTGTGTTGCTTCAAAGGCTCAGCGTGCTTCTAACCGTTTTCTGTCTCCCCTAGTGCCTCTCTCTCTTCCTCCTACCTTCTAACCAGGTCCAGTGGATGCCCCACTGTCACCCGCACACCACTCTGAGTCCGATAGATACCCCCGTGTCAGCTGTGGATGTCGTAGTATTTAGTTAACACACACACACACGTACACACATCAGTCCACATCCGGCTTAGGCCTGGACCTGGGCCCAGTCCCCCTTCCCCTCACCCTAACCCGGGTCCGTATCCTTTTCCTACCCCCTCTCTACCCCAACCCCTGCCTCTATCTGGGCCCAGGCACATTCACGCACACACAGACATACACCAGTGTTTGCCATGTCTCTCCTATTATGTTTTTAGCCTCTCTTACTCTGAAAATGTAATTTAATGTAATTTATTGCTTTATAAATGTTCTTAGCCGGTAGACAAACATACTCCAGGAGCTTGCTCGATTTCCTTGTTGAGAGGGGTCAGGGAAGAATTTGTACAGCTCACTTTTTGCTTCCCTCTGGAATATGTAGGGATGGGATGTATCCCCACCTCCCTTGTTCTCTGTAAAGCGCATTGTGTTGCCTCTGGGTATGAAATGCGCTATACAAATACAGCTTTGATTGATTGATTGATTGATTGATACCACTTCACATCACAGCGAGCATACTGTAGCTATACAGCTCTTTACAACACAGGACAGTAGGTCTATACCTAGCTGTACAGCAATTTACAACATACAACGGTAGTCATATACCTACTGTAGCTACTGTATACAAGTACTTTACAATACAGCACAATAGACCTATACCTAGCAGCACATTAGGCCTATATTTAGATATACAGGACTTTCCAACACAGCACAGTAGGCCTAGCTGGATAACACTTTACCAAACAGAAACCAAAAGAATCAAGTATTATTATTATTATTATATTTATCTGCCCCAGTCTGACTGAAGTCCTATAAAGCAACTGGTTATTCACCAGATCACTGATGAAGAGGAGGTTCACCCAGGAACTCATATTACCCAGAGCCATCACTGCTAGTCCTCTAATCAACCAGTATCAACACATCATTTATATGACAACTTGGTTAAACAAAGCTCAGAGAGCAATATGTACTCTATTCTGTCTTCAATTGGGGGTGTTTTTGTCAAAGAATGAATACAGAATAATTGTAGAAAATTCTTACTCTAAAGTTTATCCCCATTATGGACTTACTTGTTTTCTCTAAGTCAGTGTGTCAGATCCAGAAGTCACTAGCTACTCTGATGAGGTGGAATGGATCACTGACTGTTTAAGTGTCTGCGTCAGCAACGTCTACTATGACATCATAAAAGCAATGGGAGATGTAACGTGGCGAGGCGCCCTCTAGTGGTTTTGATAAGTTAACATGATACGGTTTTTGTCAAATATCTCGGAAACGGAAGCTCGTACAGCAAATTTATCTGCACAGGGGACTGCTAACTGTAGAATTTGATGAGGAATCAAATGAGCCCATCTGCGAGGCTCTACGACTTTCGATTCAAAAGTTATAGCCGTTTGAACCACATCATTTTCATATCTGTACGGTTTTTGTCCGATTTCAAGGACATTTGACACATCATTTTTCATATCTGTACGGTTTTTGTCAAATATCTCGGAAACGGAAGCTCGTACAGCAAATTTATCTGCATAGGGGACTGCTAACTGTAGAATTTGATGAGGAATCGAATGAGCCCATCTGCGAGGCTCTACGACTTTCGATTCAAAAGTTATAGCCGTTTGAACCACATCATTTTCATATCTGTACGTTTTTTGTCCGATTTCAAGGACATTTGACACATCATTTTTCATATCTGTACGGTTTTTGTCAAATATCTCGGAAACGGAAGCTCGTACAGCAAATTTATCTGCATAGGGGACTGCTAACTGTAGAATTTGATGAGGAATCGAATGGGCCCATCTGCGAGGCTCTACGACTTTCGATTCAAAAGTTATAGCCTTTTGAGCCTGTGAGTTGCCATCACTGCTAGTCCTCTAATCAACCAGTATCAACACATCATTTATATGACAACTTGGTTAAACAAAGCTCAGAGAGCAATATGTACTCTATTCTGTCTTCAATTGGGGGTGTTTTTGTCAAAGAATGAATACAGAATAATTGTAGAAAATTCTTACTCTAAAGTTTATCCCCATTATGGACTTACTTGTTTTCTCTAAGTCAGTGTGTCAGATCCAGAAATCACTAGCTACTCTGATGAGATGGAATGGATCACTGACTGTTTAAGTGTCTGCGTCAGCAACGTCTACTATGACATCATAAAAGCAATGGGAGATGTAACGTGGCGAGGCGCCCTCTAGTGGTTTTGATAAGTTAACATGATACGGTTTTTGTCAAATATCTCGGAAACGGAAGCTCGTACAGCAAATTTATCTGCATAGGGGACTGCTAACTGTAGAATTTGATGAGGAATCGAATGAGCCCATCTGCGAGGCTCTACGACTTTCGATTCAAAAGTTATAGCCGTTTGAACCACATCATTTTCATATCTGTACGGTTTTTGTCCGATTTCAAGGACATTTGACACATCATTTTTCATATCTGTACGGTTTTTGTCAAATATCTCGGAAACGGAAGCTCGTACAGCAAATTTATCTGCATAGGGGACTGCTAACTGTAGAATTTGATGAGGAATCGAATGAGCCCATCTGCGAGGCTCTACGACTTTCGATTCAAAAGTTATAGCCGTTTGAACCACATCATTTTCATATCTGTACGGTTTTTGTCCGATTTCAAGGACATTTGACACATCTTTTTTCATATCTGTACGGTTTTTGTCAAATATCTCGGAAACCGAAGCTCGTACAGCAAATTTATCTGTATAGGGGACTGCTAACTGTAGAATTTGATGAGGAATCGAATGAGCCCATCTGCGAGGCTCTACGACTTTCGATTCAAAAGTTATAGCCTTTTGAGCCTGTGAGTTGCCATCACTGCTAGTCCTCTAATCAACCAGTATCAACACATCATTTATATGACAACTTGGTTAAACAAAGCTCAGAGAGCAATATGTACTCTATTCTGTCTTCAATTGGGGGTGTTTTTGTCAAAGAATGAATACAGAATAATTGTAGAAAATTCTTACTCTAAAGTTTATCCCCATTATGGACTTACTTGTTTTCTCTAAGTCAGTGTGTCAGATCCAGAAGTCACTAGCTACTCTGATGAGGTGGAATGGATCACTGACTGTTTAAGTGTCTGCGTCAGCAACGTCTACTATGACATCATAAAAGCAATGGGAGATGTAACGTGGCGAGGCGCCCTCTAGTGGTTTTGATAAGTTAACATGATACGGTTTTTGTCAAATATCTCGGAAACGGAAGCTCGTACAGCAAATTTATCTGCATTGGGGACTGCTAACTGTAGAATTTGATGAGGAATCGAATGAGCCCATCTGCGAGGCTCTACGACTTTCGATTCAAAAGTTATAGCCGTTTGAACCACATCATTTTCATATCTGTACGGTTTTTGTCCGATTTCAAGGACATTTGACACATCATTTTTCATATCTGTACGGTTTTTGTCAAATATCTCGGAAACCGAAGCTCGTACAGCAAATTTATCTGCATAGGGGACTGCTAACTGTAGAATTTGATGAGGAATCGAATGAGCCCATCTGCGAGGCTCTACGACTTTCGATTCAAAAGTTATAGCCGTTTGAACCACATCATTTTCATATCTGTACGGTTTTTGTCCGATTTCAAGGACATTTGACACATCATTTTTCATATCTGTACGGTTTTTGTCAAATATCTCGGAAACCGAAGCTCGTACAGCAAATTTATCTGCATAGGGGACTGCTAACTGTAGAATTTGATGAGGAATCGAATGAGCCCATCTGCGAGGCTCTACGACTTTCGATTCAAAAGTTATAGCCTTTTGAGCCTGTGAGTTGCCATCACTGCTAGTCCTCTAATCAACCAGTATCAACACATCATTTATATGACAACTTGGTTAAACAAAGCTCAGAGAGCAATATGTTCTCTATTCTGTCTTCAATTGGGGGTGTTTTTGTCAAAGAATGAATACAGAATAATTGTAGAAAATTCTTACTCTAAAGTTTATCCCCATTATGGACTTACTTGTTTTCTCTAAGTCAGTGTGTCAGATCCAGAAGTCACTAGCTACTCTGATGAGATGGAATGGATCACTGACTGTTTAAGTGTCTGCGTCAGCAACGTCTACTATGACATCATAAAAGCAATGGGAGATGTAACGTGGCGAGGCGCCCTCTAGTGGTTTTGATAAGTTAACATGATACGGTTTTTGTCAAATATCTCGGAAACGGAAGCTCGTACAGCAAATTTATCTGCATAGGGGACTGCTAACTGTAGAATTTGATGAGGAATCGAATGAGCCCATCTGCGAGGCTCTACGACTTTCGATTCAAAAGTTATAGCCGTTTGAACCACATCATTTTCATATCTGTACGGTTTTTGTCCGATTTCAAGGACATTTGACACATCATTTTTCATATCTGTACGGTTTTTGTCAAATATCTCGGAAACGGAAGCTCGTACAGCAAATTTATCTGCATAGGGGACTGCTAACTGTAGAATTTGATGAGGAATCGAATGAGCCCATCTGCGAGGCTCTACGACTTTCGATTCAAAAGTTATAGCCGTTTGAACCACATCATTTTCATATCTGTACGGTTTTTGTCCGATTTCAAGGACATTTGACACATCATTTTTCATATCTGTACGGTTTTTGTCAAATATCTCGGAAACGGAAGCTCGTACAGCAAATTGATCTGCATAGGGGACTGCTAACTGTAGAATTTGATGAGGAATCGAATGAGCCCATCTGCGAGGCTCTACGACTTTCGATTCAAAAGTTATAGCCTTTTGAGCCTGTGAGTTGCCATCACTGCTAGTCCTCTAATCAACCAGTATCAACACATCATTTATATGACAACTTGGTTAAACAAAGCTCAGAGAGCAATATGTACTCTATTCTGTCTTCAATTGGGGGTGTTTTTGTCAAAGAATGAATACAGAATAATTGTAGAAAATTCTTACTCTAAAGTTTATCCCCATTATGGACTTACTTGTTTTCTCTAAGTCAGTGTGTCAGATCCAGAAGTCACTAGCTACTCTGATGAGGTGGAATGGATCACTGACTGTTTAAGTGTCTGCGTCAGCAACGTCTACTATGACATCATAAAAGCAATGGGAGATGTAACGTGGCGAGGCGCCCTCTAGTGGTTTTGATAAGTTAACATGATACGTTTTTTGTCAAATATCTCGGAAACGGAAGCTCGTACAGCAAATTTATCTGCATAGGGGACTGCTAACTGTAGAATTTGATGAGGAATCGAATGAGCCCATCTGCGAGGCTCTACGACTTTCGATTCAAAAGTTATAGCCGTTTGAACCACATCATTTTCATATCTGTACGTTTTTTGTCCGATTTCAAGGACATTTGACACATCATTTTTCATATCTGTACGGTTTTTGTCAAATATCTCAGAAACGGAAGCTCGTACAGCAAATTTATCTGCTTAGGGGACTGCTAACTGTAGAATTTGATGAGGAATCGAATGAGCCCATCTGCGAGGCTCTACGACTTTCGATTCAAAAGTTATAGCCGTTTGAACCACATCATTTTCATATCTGTACGGTTTTTGTCCGATTTCAAGGACATTTGACACATCATTTTTCATATCTGTACGGTTTTTGTCAAATATCTCGGAAACGGAAGCTCGTACAGCAAATTGATCTGCATAGGGGACTGCTAACTGTAGAATTTGATGAGGAATCGAATGAGCCCATCTGCGAGGCTCTACGACTTTCGATTCAAAAGTTATAGCCTTTTGAGCCTGTGAGTTGCCATCACTGCTAGTCCTCTAATCAACCAGTATCAACACATCATTTATATGACAACTTGGTTAAACAAAGCTCAGAGAGCAATATGTACTCTATTCTGTCTTCAATTGGGGGTGTTTTTGTCAAAGAATGAATACAGAATAATTGTAGAAAATTCTTACTCTAAAGTTTATCCCCATTATGGACTTACTTGTTTTCTCTAAGTCAGTGTGTCAGATCCAGAAGTCACTAGCTACTCTGATGAGGTGGAATGGATCACTGACTGTTTAAGTGTCTGCGTCAGCAACGTCTACTATGACATCATAAAAGCAATGGGAGATGTAACGTGGCGAGGCGCCCTCTAGTGGTTTTGATAAGTTAACATGATACGGTTTTTGTCAAATATCTCGGAAACGGAAGCTCGTACAGCAAATTTATCTGCATAGGGGACTGCTAACTGTAGAATTTGATGAGGAATCGAATGAGCCCATCTGCGAGGCTCTACGACTTTCGATTCAAAAGTTATAGCCGTTTGAACCACATCATTTTCATATCTGTACGGTTTTTGTCCGATTTCAAGGACATTTGACACATCATTTTTCATATCTGTACGGTTTTTGTCAAATATCTCGGAAACGGAAGCTCGTACAGCAAATTTATCTGCATAGGGGACTGCTAACTGTAGAATTTGATGAGGAATCGAATGAGCCCATCTGCGAGGCTCTACGACTTTCGATTCAAAAGTTATAGCCTTTTGAGCCTGTGAGTTGCCATCACTGCTAGTCCTCTAATCAACCAGTATCAACACATCATTTATATGACAACTTGGTTAAACAAAGCTCAGAGAGCAATATGTACTCTATTCTGTCTTCAATTGGGGGTGTTTTTGTCAAAGAATGAATACAGAATAATTGTAGAAAATTCTTACTCTAAAGTTTATCCCCATTATGGACTTACTTGTTTTCTCTAAGTCAGTGTGTCAGATCCAGAAGTCACTAGCTACTCTGATGAGGTGGAATGGATCACTGACTGTTTAAGTGTCTGCGTCAGCAACGTCTACTATGACATCATAAAAGCAATGGGAGATGTAACGTGGCGAGGCGCCCTCTAGTGGTTTTGATAAGTTAACATGATACGGTTTTTGTCAAATATCTCGGAAACGGAAGCTCGTACAGCAAATTTATCTGCATAGGGGACTGCTAACTGTAGAATTTGATGAGGAATCGAATGAGCCCATCTGCGAGGCTCTACGACTTTCGATTCAAAAGTTATAGCCGTTTGAACCACATCATTTTCATATCTGTACGGTTTTTGTCCGATTTCAAGGACATTTGACACATCATTTTTCATATCTGTACGGTTTTTGTCAAATATCTCGGAAACGGAAGCTCGTACAGCAAATTTATCTGCATAGGGGACTGCTAACTGTAGAATTTGATGAGGAATCGAATGAGCCCATCTGCGAGGCTCTACGACTTTCGATTCAAAAGTTATAGCCGTTTGAACCACATCATTTTCATATCTGTACGGTTTTTGTCCGATTTCAAGGACATTTGACACATCATTTTTCATATCTGTACGGTTTTTGTCAAATATCTCGGAAACGGAAGCTCGTACAGCAAATTGATCTGCATAGGGGACTGCTAACTGTAGAATTTGATGAGGAATCGAATGAGCCCATCTGCGAGGCTCTACGACTTTCGATTCAAAAGTTATAGCCTTTTGAGCCTGTGAGTTGCCATCACTGCTAGTCCTCTAATCAACCAGTATCAACACATCATTTATATGACAACTTGGTTAAACAAAGCTCAGAGAGCAATATGTACTCTATTCTGTCTTCAATTGGGGGTGTTTTTGTCAAAGAATGAATACAGAATAATTGTAGAAAATTCTTACTCTAAAGTTTATCCCCATTATGGACTTACTTGTTTTCTCTAAGTCAGTGTGTCAGATCCAGAAGTCACTAGCTACTCTGATGAGATGGAATGGATCACTGACTGTTTAAGTGTCTGCGTCAGCAACGTCTACTATGACATCATAAAAGCAATGGGAGATGTAACGTGGTGAGGCGCCCTCTAGTGGTTTTGATAAGTTAACATGATACGGTTTTTGTCAAATATCTCGGAAACGGAAGCTCGTACAGCAAATTTACCTGCATAGGGGACTGCTAACTGTAGAATTTGATGAGGAATCAAATGAGCCCATCTGCGAGGCTCTACGACTTTCGATTCAAAAGTTATAGCCGTTTGAACCACATCATTTTCATATCTGTACGGTTTTTGTCCGATTTCAAGGACATTTGACACATCATTTTTCATATCTGTACGGTTCTTGTCAAATATCTCGGAAACGGAAGCTCGTACAGCAAATTTATCTGCATAGGGGACTGCTAACTGTAGAATTTGATGAGGAATCGAATGAGCCCATCTGCGAGGCTCTACGACTTTCGATTCAAAAGTTATAGCCGTTTGAACCACATCATTTTCATATCTGTACGGTTTTTGTCCGATTTCAAGGACATTTGACACATCATTTTTCATATCTGTACGGTTTTTGTCAAATATCTCGGAAACGGAAGCTCGTACAGCAAATTTATCTGCATAGGGGACTGCTAACTGTAGAATTTGATGAGGAATCGAATGAGCCCATCTGCGAGGCTCTACGACTTTCGATTCAAAAGTTATAGCCGTTTGAACCACATCATTTTCATATCTGTACGGTTTTTGTCCGATTTCAAGGACATTTGACACATCATTTTTCATATCTGTACGGTTTTTGTCAAATATCTCGGAAACGGAAGCTCGTACAGCAAATTTATCTGCATAGGGGACTGCTAACTGTAGAATTTGATGAGGAATCGAATGAGCCCATCTGCGAGGCTCTACGACTTTCGATTCAAAAGTTATAGCCTTTTGAGCCTGTGAGTTGCCATCACTGCTAGTCCTCTAATCAACCAGTATCAACACATCATTTATATGACAACTTGGTTAAACAAAGCTCAGAGAGCAATATGTACTCTATTCTGTCTTCAATTGGGGGTGTTTTTGTCAAAGAATGAATACAGAATAATTGTAGAAAATTCTTACTCTAAAGTTTATCCCCATTATGGACTTACTTGTTTTCTCTAAGTCAGTGTGTCAGATCCAGAAGTCCCTAGCTACTCTGATGAGATGGAATGGATCACTGACTGTTTAAGTGTCTGCGTCAGCAACGTCTACTATGACATCATAAAAGCAATGGGAGATGTAACGTGGCGAGGCGCCCTCTAGTGGTTTTGATAAGTTAACATGATACGGTTTTTGTCAAATATCTCGGAAACGGAAGCTCGTACAGCAAATTTATCTGCATAGGGGACTGCTAACTGTAGAATTTGATGAGGAATCGAATGAGCCCATCTGCGAGGCTCTACGACTTTCGATTCAAAAGTTATAGCCGTTTGAACCACATCATTTTCATATCTGTACGGTTTTTGTCCGATTTCAAGGACATTTGACACATCATTTTTCATATCTGTACGGTTTTTGTCAAATATCTCGGAAACGGAAGCTCGTACAGCAAATTTATCTGCATAGGGGACTGCTAACTGTAGAATTTGATGAGGAATCGAATGAGCCCATCTGCGAGGCTCTACGACTTTCGATTCAAAAGTTATAGCCTTTTGAGCCTGTGAGTTGCCATCACTGCTAGTCCTCTAATCAACCAGTATCAACACATCATTTATATGACAACTTGGTTAAACAAAGCTCAGAGAGCAATATGTACTCTATTCTGTCTTCAATTGGGGGTGTTTTTGTCAAAGAATGAATACAGAATAATTGTAGAAAATTCTTACTCTAAAGTTTATCCCCATTATGGACTTACTTGTTTTCTCTAAGTCAGTGTGTCAGATCCAGAAGTCACTAGCTACTCTGATGAGATGGAATGGATCACTGACTGTTTAAGTGTCTGCGTCAGCAACGTCTACTATGACATCATAAAAGCAATGGGAGATGTAACGTGGCGAGGCGCCCTCTAGTGGTTTTGATAAGTTAACATGATACGGTTTTTGTCAAATATCTCGGAAACGGAAGCTCGTACAGCAAATTTATCTGCAAAAGGGACTGCTAACTGTAGAATTTGATGAGGAATCGAATGAGCCCATCTGCGAGGCTCTACGACTTTCGATTCAAAAGTTATAGCCTTTTGAGCCTGTGAGTTGCCATCACTGCTAGTCCTCTAATCAACCAGTATCAACACATCATTTATATGACAACTTGGTTAAACAAAGCTCAGAGAGCAATATGTACTCTATTCTGTCTTCAATTGGGGTTGTTTTTGTCAAAGAATGAATACAGAATAATTGTAGAAAATTCTTACTCTAAAGTTTATCCCCATTATGGACTTACTTGTTTTCTCTAAGTCAGTGTGTCAGATCCAGAAGTCACTAGCTACTCTGATGAGGTGGAATGGATCACTGACTGTTTAAGTGTCTGCGTCAGCAACGTCTACTATGACATCATAAAAGCAATGGGAGATGTAACGTGGCGAGGCGCCCTCTAGTGGTTTTGATAAGTTAACATGATACGGTTTTTGTCAAATATCTCGGAAACAGAAGCTCGTACAGCAAATCTATCTGCATAAGGGACTGCTAACTGTAGAATTTGATGAGGAATCGAATGAGCCCATCTGCGAGGCTCTACGACTTTCGATTCAAAAGTTATAGCCGTTTGAACCACATCATTTTCATATCTGTACGGTTTTTGTCCGATTTCAAGGACATTTGACACATCATTTTTCATATCTGTACGGTTTTTGTCAAATATCTCGGAAACGGAAGCTCGTACAGCAAATTTATCTGCATAGGGGACTGCTAACTATAGAATTTGATGAGGAATCGAATGAGCCCATCTGCGAGGCTCTACGACTTTCGATTCAAAAGTTATAGCCTTTTGAGCCTGTGAGTTGCCATCACTGCTAGTCCTCTAATCAACCAGTATCAACACATCATTTATATGACAACTTGGTTAAACAAAGCTCAGAGAGCAATATGTACTCTATTCTGTCTTCAATTGGGGGTGTTTTTGTCAAAGAATGAATACAGAATAATTGTAGAAAATTCTTACTCTAAAGTTTATCCCCATTATGGACTTACTTGTTTTCTCTAAGTCAGTGTGTCAGATCCAGAAGTCACTAGCTACTCTGATGAGATGGAATGGATCACTGACTGTTTAAGTGTCTGCGTCAGCAACGTCTACTATGACATCATAAAAGCAATGGGAGATGTAACGTGGCGAGGCGCCCTCTAGTGGTTTTGATAAGTTAACATGATACGGTTTTTGTCAAATATCTCGGAAACGGAAGCTCGTACAGCAAATTTATCTGTGTAGGGGACTGCTAACTGTAGAATTTGATGAGGAATCGAATGAGCCCCTCTGCGAGGCTCTACGACTTTCGATTCAAAAGTTATAGCCGTTTGAACCACATCATTTTCATATCTGTACGGTTTTTGTCCGATTTCAAGGACATTTGACACATCATTTTTCATATCTGTACGGTTTTTGTGAAATATCTCGGAAACGGAAGCTCGTACAGCAAATTTATCTGCATAGGGGACTGCTAACTGTAGAATTTGATGAGGAATCGAATGAGCCCATCTGCGAGGCTCTACGACTTTCGATTCAAAAGTTATAGCCGTTTGAACCACATCATTTTCATATCTGTACGGTTTTTGTCCGATTTCAAGGACATTTGACACATCATTTTTCATATCTGTACGGTTTTTGTCAAATATCTCGGAAACGGAAGCTCGTACAGCAAATTTATCTGCATAGGGGACTGCTAACTGTAGAATTTGATGAGGAATCGAATGAGCCCATCTGCGAGGCTCTACGACTTTCGATTCAAAAGTTATAGTCGTTTGAACCACATCATTTTCATATCTGTACGGTTTTTGTCCGATTTCAAGGACATTTGACACATCATTTTTCATATCTGTACGGTTTTTGTCAAATATCTCGGAAACGGAAGCTCGTACAGCAAATTGATCTGCATAGGGGACTGCTAACTGTAGAATTTGATGAGGAATCGAATGAGCCCATCTGCGAGGCTCTACGACTTTCGATTCAAAAGTTATAGCCGTTTGAACCACATCATTTTCATATCTGTACGGTTTTTGTCCGATTTCAAGGACATTTGACACATCATTTTTCATATCTGTACGGTTTTTGTCAAATATCTCGGAAACGGAAGCTCGTACAGCAAATGTATCTGCATAGGGGACTGCTAACTGTAGAATTTGATGAGGAATCGAATGAGCCCATCTGCGAGGCTCTACGACTTTCGATTCAAAAGTTATAGCCTTTTGAGCCTGTGAGTTGCCATCACTGCTAGTCCTCTAATCAACCAGTATCAACACATCATTTATATGACAACTTGGTTAAACAAAGCTCAGAGAGCAATATGTACTCTATTCTGTCTTCAATTGAGGGTGTTTTTGTCAAAGAATGAATACAGAATAATTGTAGAAAATTCTTACTCTAAAGTTTATCCCCATTATGGACTTACTTGTTTTCTCTAAGTCAGTATGTCAGATCCAGAAGTCACTAGCTACTCTGATGAGATGGAATGGATCACTGACTGTTTAAGTGTCTGCGTCAGCAACGTCTACTATGACATCATAAAAGCAATGGGAGATGTAACGTGGCGAGGCGCCCTCTAGTGGTTTTGATAGGGGTGTGGAAGTGTTGGAGTCGGACTGATGAGTGCATTTTTGAAATAGGATATCTACATTAGGCAAACACAGGTGTAATTAATAAAAAGGCGAGGTTGCTGCGAGTGGTTGCTAAGCAAAGCGTTCACTAAGTGTAATCACAAGCACCAACCCCCCTCTCCCCCCGCCGGGACGGCTCCCTCTCCCTCTCTCCTCCCCGATAGGTAGATTTGGGGAGCGTTCTTTGAGCGCGAAGGACGACCGAGAGGCGAGATTAGAGTTCGTTCAAGTAATAATAATAAAAAAGAGTCCCATAGCCATTGAATTGGTAGTAGCCTAGGTTATTTTGAGGTTGGTCATTTCTCCGAGTGAGAATTGTGAAGCGTGGCGAGTGAGCGTGAGAATAGGCTGCAATGCGTGTGTCTGAGACTTGGCAGCCCCGGGTTTCACTGATCTACCGGTCAGTAAATTTGACCAAATTTCAAGAGGTGGACATCACTGGATACATCTCGGCATACAGATAATTCAAGAGCAATTGACTCATGTTTACGAAGCACACCAACATAGTGCTCTGATCAGTACGAGTCCTCACTAAGACTAGACGAAGGGCACACATCACACCAGCCTTAAAATCACTACACTGGTTACCTGTCAACTCTAGAATAGACTTTAAAATACTAATACTAGTCTATAAATCTCTCCACAGTCACGCACCAGAAAACATTTCAGACATGCTTGTCAGGTACATGCCCAACAGACCACTCAGATCCTCAGGTACTGAACTCGTAACAGTCCCAAAAGCCAGGACCAAGAAACACGGAGAGGCAGCTTTTAGTTTCTATGCCCCCAACCTCTGGAACACCCTGCCGGAGTGCCTAAGAAGGGTCGAAACAACGGAGGTCTTCAAGCAAGATCTCAAGACGTACCTTTTTGGCCTAGCCTACAATCACTAGCCAGGACCTTGAGACACAGAAAGGCAGCCTCAAACCTACCTGTGAATCCTCTGTATACATTGATGTATATCCTGCTATGCACTCTATGTATATCAAGTTGTGTACAGAAGCTGGTTGCCCTGAAACAGGCTTGTTCTGTTCTGATATCTGTGTTGCTTCAAAGGCTCAGCGTGCTTCTAACCGTTTTCTGTCTCCCCTAGTGCCTCTCTCTCTTCCTCCTACCTTCTAACCAGGTCCAGTGGATGCCCCACTGTCACCCGCACACCACTCTGAGTCCGATAGATACCCCCGTGTCAGCTGTGGATGTCGTAGTATTTAGTTAACACACACACACACGTACACACATCAGTCCACATCCGGCTTAGGCCTGGACCTGGGCCCAGTCCCCCTTCCCCTCACCCTAACCCGGGTCCGTATCCTTTTCCTACCCCCTCTCTACCCCAACCCCTGCCTCTATCTGGGCCCAGGCACATTCACGCACACACAGACATACACCAGTGTTTGCCATGTCTCTCCTATTATGTTTTTAGCCTCTCTTACTCTGAAAATGTAATTTAATGTAATTTATTGCTTTATAAATGTTCTTAGCCGGTAGACAAACATACTCCAGGAGCTTGCTCGATTTCCTTGTTGAGAGGGGTCAGGGAAGAATTTGTACAGCTCACTTTTTGCTTCCCTCTGGAATATGTAGGGGTGGGATGTATCCCCACCTCCCTTGTTCTCTGTAAAGCGCATTGTGTTGCCTCTGGGTATGAAATGCGCTATACAAATACAGCTTTGATTGATTGATTGATTGATTGATACCACTTCATATCACAGCGAGCATACTGTAGCTATACAGCTCTTTACAACACAGGACAGTAGGTCTATACCTAGCTGTACAGCAATTTACAACATACAACGGTAGTCATATACCTACTGTAGCTACTGTATACAAGTACTTTACAATACAGCACAATAGACCTATACCTAGCAGCACATTAGGCCTATATTTAGATATACAGGACTTTCCAACACAGCACAGTAGGCCTAGCTGGATAACACTTTACCAAACAGAAACCAAAAGAATCAAGTATTATTATTATTATTATATTTATCTGCCCCAGTCTGACTGAAGTCCTATAAAGCAACTGGTTATTCACCAGATCACTGATGAAGAGGAGGTTCACCCAGGAACTCATATTACCCAGAGCCATCACTGCTAGTCCTCTAATCAACCAGTATCAACACATCATTTATATGACAACTTGGTTAAACAAAGCTCAGAGAGCAATATGTACTCTATTCTGTCTTCAATTGGGGGTGTTTTTGTCAAAGAATTAATACAGAATAATTGTAGAAAATTCTTACTCTAAAGTTTATCCCCATTATGGACTGACTTGTTTTCTCTAAGTCAGTGTGTCAGATCCAGAAGTCACTAGCTACTCTGATGAGGTGGAATGGATCACTGACTGTTTAAGTGTCTGCGTCAGCAACGTCTACTATGACATCATAAAAGCAATGGGAGATGTAACGTGGTGAGGCGCCCTCTAGTGGTTTTGATAGGGGTGTGGAAGTGTTGGAGTCGGACTGATGAGTGCATTTTTGAAATAGGATATCTACATTAGGCAAACACGGGTGTAATTAATAAAAAGGCGAGGTTGCTGCGAGTGGTTGCTAAGCAAAGCGTTCACTAAGTGTAGTCACAAGCACCAACCCCCCTCTCCCCCCGCCGGGACGGCTCCCTCTCTCCTCCCCGATAGGTAGATTTGGGGAGCGTTCTTTGAGCGCGAAGGACGACCGAGAGGCGAGATTAGCGTTCGTTCAAGTAATAATGAAAAAAAAAGAGTCCCATAGCCATTGAATTGGTAGTAGCCTAGGCTATTTTGAGGTTGGTCATTTCTCCGAGTGAGAATTGTGAAGCGTGGCGAGTGAGCGTGAGAATAGGCTGCAATGCGTGTGTCTGAGACTTGGCAGCCCCGGGTTTCACTGATCTACCGGTCAGTAAATCCGACCAAATTTCAAGAGGTGGACATCACTGGATAAATCTCGGCATACAGATAATTCAAGATTGACTCATGTTTACGAAGCGCACCAGCATAGTGCTCTGATCAGCTGCACTCTCCAGTGAAGTTCTCAAAACGCGACAGAAGCCCGGATCAGTAGCCTAGATCTCATTGTATTACAGTATTTTAGCAGACGCTTTTATCCAAAGCAACTAACAATAATTGCATTTAACTAGGAAAGGCCAATGTTGGGCTACTAGCCTACTAGGCTACTTGCCAGAACTTACAAGTGCATCTCCTTTCTAAAACAAGTGACTAAGATCATAATCTAGTGCTGAAGGCAAAGTGCAAGAATTGCAATCTAAAATACAATAGAGGGAGGATCGTTGTAGTTCTCTCTGTAAAATAACTCAAACGAGGGACGGTAGGCCTAGCTGGATAACACTTTACCAAACAGAAACCAAAAGAATCAAGTATTATTATTATTATTATATTTATCTGCCCCAGTCTGACTGAAGTCCTATTGTCACAACCCATGCCTCTAACCCTGCCTCTCTGCCTGCCCCTAACCCTATCTCCGAGAACGAGTCCCCTGGCACCTCCCAGAGGGCGCAGAGGGAACTGCGGGCTCGTCGGCGTGAGCAGCTGCCGGTCATTCCGGTGATTGCACCCCATCCTGGCCAGCCACCACCTGCAGCCCATCAGCCCAGGAGGTTAAGAAGCCACTCCACACAGCATGCGGCGCCAGATCGTTGACTAACCAACCTAGTGGGTACACGTCTCTAGCTCCCTGCCTCGTCTGTCTTTTGAACCTTGCCTTACCCTGTTCTCCCTGTCTTCCCAGTTCCTGCCTGACCCACGCCTGTACGATTACCCCGCTCCTGCCTGACCCACGCCTGTACGACAACCCTGCTCCTGCCTGACCCACGCCTGTACGACAACCCTGCTCCTGCCTGACCCACGCCTGTACGACAACCCCGCTCCTGCCTGACCATCGCCTGTACGACTACCACGCTCCTGCCTGACCATCGCCTGTACGACTACCACGTCCCCGCCTGACCCACGCCTGTCTACGGATCACGTTACTGCCTGCCTCTCCCCGGATCGCAATAAACGTGCCTACGGGCTTTCACCCCAATCGTGTCTGCTCTTGGGTCCTCCATCCTGATCCTTAACAGAACGATCTGGCCAAGACATGGACCCAGCGGACGTCGACGCCATACGCACTGCCATCGCCAGCCAAGGTACGCTGATTGGGAGACACGACTCTGACCTCCAACATGCGGCCAGTGCCATGCAGGGCCTCTCCACCAGCGTGAACGCGCTCGCCACCCAGGCAGCCCAAACCGACCAGGGCCTGCAGGCTCTCACCCAGGAGTTCCGGAACCTGATCGCCCACCTTACCCCTCTCCAGGCCCCAGCACCACCCCAGGACCCAGCACCACCCCAGGACCAGCCCGCCGCTCCAGCTCCTGGCGAGGCCGCTTCCCCCGCTCTGCCCCGGAGAGAGCCCAAGCTCTCCAACCCCAGGCCATTCGACGGCGACCTGGCTGAGTGCGGGTCCTTCCTGATGCAGTGCAAATTCATTTTCGCTCACCAGCCTAGCCGGTATTCTGGGGACGCGGAGAGGATTGCCTTCGTCTCCAACCTGTTGACCGGCCAACCCCTCCGCTGGTTTGAAGCAGTCTGGGAGTCAGGGGCGGCCTGTTTCGGGTCCTTCGAGACTTTCTGTGTGGAGTTTAGAAAGGTTTTCGACCATCCAGCCCACGGCCGCGACTCCGCCTCACGCCTGCTCCATCTCCAGCAGGGCACCCGGAGTGTGGCAGAATTCTCTGTGGAGTTCCGCATCCTGGCTGCGGGGAGCGGGTGGAACGATGCCGCCCTCCAGACCGCTTTCCGCTCAGGCCTCACAGAGACTATTAAGGATGAGCTGGCGCTCAGGGAAGATGCCACCTCCCTGGACAACCTCATCTCGCTCGCCGTGAAGGTGGACAACAGGCTCCGGGAGCGCAGGAGAGAAAGAGCCACCCGTCCCTCTGGCTCTGTCCGGCCCCCCAGTCACCGTCCCCCAGGCCAGCCGGCCCCCTTCTCGTCTCGCCCCGACTCCGCCCCCCTGCGCTCCTCTGCTCTGTCTGCCTCTCCATCCCCTGAGGACGAGCCCATGGTATTGGGCGGGGCTCATCTGACCGCTGAGGAGCGCCTCCGGAGGGTTACAGAGGGGCTCTGTTTCTATTGTGGCGGCCCTGGACACACCCGGAACACCTGCCCGAACCGCCCAAAAGCTCCAGCCCGTCGGTGAGAGGGGTGTCACTGATGGGCGGCGTACTCACCCCCAGCCACCAGGGGCGCCTGCACTTGGAAGCCGTGGTCACATCTAACAACCGGCCATTCCCCGTACCTGCTCTGATTGACTCGGGCGCGGACGACTGCTTCATCGATGCCACGCTCGTCCGTCAGGCCGGCATCCCCACACAACTCCGGGACACGCCCCTTGCCGTTCACGACCTCAGCGGGAGACTGCTGGCCGAGGTCACCCAGGTCACAAAGCCCTTGGAGATCCGTCTGTCTGGCAACCACCACGAGACCCTCTCCCTGCTGGTGTTCTCATCACCCCAGAGTCCCCTCGTCCTGGGGCAGACCTGGCTCCGGCGCCACAACCCCCACATCGACTGGGAGACCAACAGGGTGATTGGCTGGAGTCATCACTGCCACAGGACCTGTCTCACCTCTGCCACCCCGCCTACAGAGGGCGTCAGCGCCTCACTGGAGCCACCTGACCTGTCCACGGTTCCCTCCATCTACCATGACCTCGGAGAGGCGTTCAGCAAACAGAGGGCCCTCTCCCTGCCTCCTCACCGCCCCTACGACTGTGCCATTGAACTGCTTTCAGGAGCGCCCCTGCCCTCCGGCCGTCTGTTCAACTTGTCTCGTCCTGAGAGAGAGGCCATGGAGAAATACATCCACGAGTCCCTGAACGCCGGCCTCATCAAGCCCTCCAGCTCACCCGTAGGAGCGGGCTTCTTCTTCGTGGGCAAGAAAGACGGCACCCTACGCCCGTGCATCGACTACCGGCGATTGAACGACATTACAGTCAAGAACCGCTACCCCCTGCCGCTCATCGCCTCCGCCTTCGAACCGCTCCAGGGCGCCACAGTGTTCTCCAAGCTCGACCTCAGGAACGCTTACCACCTGGTGCGCATCAGGAAAGGAGACGAGTGGAAGACGGCCTTTAACACCCCCGTCGGGCACTTTGAGTACCGCGTCATGCCCTTCGGCCTAACCAACGCCCCGGCCGTGTTCCAAGCCCTAGTGAACGACGTCCTCAGAGACCTCCTCAACCACACCGTCTTCGTCTACCTGGATGACATCCTCGTCTTCTCGCGCACCATGGAGGAGCACACCGGGCACGTCAGGCAGGTCCTCCAGAGGCTCATGGAGAACAGGCTCTACCTCAAGGCGGAGAAATGCGAGTTTCACGTGCCCACGATCCAGTTCCTGGGTTTCGTCATTGAGGCCGGGAGGGTGAGGGCTTCCCCAGAGAAGATCAGGGCGGTGGTTGAGTGGCCGGTCCCCACCACCCGCAAGGAGCTCCAACGGTTCCTGGGGTTCGCTAACTTTTACCGGAGGTTTATCCGGAACTACAGCCGGGTGGCGAGCCCCATGACAGCGCTGACATCCACGGCCATCCCCTTCGCCTGGACCCCTGCGGCGGACGTGGCCTTCAAGGCCCTCAAGGCCCTGTTCACCTCCGCACCTGTCCTCATCCAACCGGACCCCTCACTCCAATTCGTCCTGGAGGTTGACGCCTCCGACACGGGGGTTGGGGCGGTCCTGTCCCAGAGGGCCGTGACGGACGGCAAGCTCCACCCCTGCGCCTTCTTCTCCCGCCGCTTGGAGCCGGCCGAGAGGAACTACGACGTAGGAAACAGGGAGCTTCTCGCGGTCCAACTCGCACTGCAGGAGTGGAGGCACTGGCTGGAGGGGACGGAGCAGCCGATCATCGTGTGGACTGACCACAAGAACCTGATCTACATCCGGGACGCAAAGAGGCTGAATCCCCGGCAGGCCAGGTGGGCTCTGTTTTTCGGCCGCTTCAATTTCACCCTGACCTACCGACCAGGGTCCCGCAATGTGAAGCCAGATGCTCTCTCACGCCAGTTCTCGCCCCCGGAGCGGAGTGCAGAGCTGGACACTATTCTGCCCTCCTCCTGTGTGGTGGGTGCTCTCACTTGGGAGGTAGAGGGGATCGTGAGGGAGGCCCAGAGGACTCAGCCAGACCTAGGCGGTGGTCCGGCACCAGGCAGGTCCTCCAGTGGGCCCACACGTCCCAGTTCGCCTGTCACCCAGGAGCCAGCCGCACGCTAACCCTGCTTAGGCGCCGGTTCTGGTGGCCCACCATGGCCGTCGACACCACCAAGTACGTCCAGGCCTGTACGGTGTGTGCCCGGAGTAAGTCCTCCCACCAGCCCCCTTCAGGACTTCTGCGTCCCCTGCCTGTTCCCGGCCGACCCTGGAGCCACATTGGGTTGGACTTCGTCACCGGTCTCCCCCCATCCCAGGGAAACACGGTGATCCTGACCATCATTGACCGTTTCTCGAAGGCTGCCCACTTCGTGCCGCTGCCTAAGCTCCCCTCTGCCTCTGAGACTGCGGACCTGCTGGTGACTCACGTGGTCCGTCTCCATGGCATCCCCCTCGACATTGTGTCAGACAGGGGGCCGCAGTTCACCTCTCGGGTCTGGAGGGAGTTCTGTCGGGCTATGGGGGCCACTGTCAGCCTGTCCTCGGGCTTCCACCCCCAGACCAACGGGCAGGCGGAACGGGCCAACCAGTACCTGGGCACTGCCCTGCGGTGCATCACGGGCCGGAGCCCGGCCTCTTGGAGCGAGCGCATCTCCTGGGTCGAGTACGCCCACAACACCCTGCCCAACGCCTCCTCAGGTCAGTCCCCGTTTGAGTGCTCCCTGGGTTACCAACCACCCCTTTTTCCTGAGCAGGAGGAGGAGCTGGCTGTCCCGTCAGTCCAGGCCCACATTGACCGCTGCCGCAGGATCTGGAGGACCGCCCGCTCGGCCCTGCTCCGCTCCACCCGCAGAAGCCAGCGGTATGCCGACCAGCGTCGGACCCCGGCCCCCAACTATGTGCCTGGCCAGGAGGTCTGGCTCTCCTCCAGGGACATTCCGCTGCAGGCAGGTTGCAGGAAGCTGGTCCCCCGCTTCCTCGGCCCCTACGTCATTGAGAGCGTGGTCAACCCTGTGGCGGTCAAGCTCAGGTTGCCCCCCGCCATGAGGATCCACCCGGTCTTCCACGTCTCCAGGATCAAACCTGTGAAGGTCAGTCCCCTTTGCCCCCCAGGCGATGCTCCTCCCCCCGTCCGCCTCATCGACGACCATCCGGCCTGGACTGTCCGGCGGTTGCTGAGGGTCCGTCGCCGGGGCCGGGGTCTGCAATACCTTGTCGATTGGGAGGGTTATGGGCCTGAGGAGCAAAGCTGGGTGCCCCGCAGGCACATCCTGGACCCCTCTCTTGTCCGGGATTTCCACCGGGCCCACCCTGGCCTGCCTGGTCGGTCGCCGGGAGTCGCCCGTAGAGGGGGGGGTCCTGTCACAACCCATGCCTCTAACCCTGCCTCTCTGCCTGCCCCTAACCCTATCTCCGAGAACGAGTCCCCTGGCACCTCCCAGAGGGCGCAGAGGGAACTGCGGGCTCGTCGGCGTGAGCAGCTGCCGGTCATTCCGGTGATTGCACCCCATCCTGGCCAGCCACCACCTGCAGCCCATCAGCCCAGGAGGTTAAGAAGCCACTCCACACAGCATGCGGCGCCAGATCGTTGACTAACCAACCTAGTGGGTACACGTCTCTAGCTCCCTGCCTCGTCTGTCTTTTGAACCTTGCCTTACCCTGTTCTCCCTGTCTTCCCAGTTCCTGCCTGACCCACGCCTGTACGATTACCCCGCTCCTGCCTGACCCACGCCTGTACGACAACCCTGCTCCTGCCTGACCCACGCCTGTACGACAACCCTGCTCCTGCCTGACCATCGCCTGTACGACTACCACGCTCCTGCCTGACCATCGCCTGTACGACTACCACGTCCCCGCCTGACCCACGCCTGTCTACGGATCACGTTACTGCCTGCCTCTCCCCGGATCGCAATAAACGTGCCTACGGGCTTTCACCCCAATCGTGTCTGCTCTTGGGTCCTCCATCCTGATCCTTAACACCTATAAAGCAACTGGTTATTCACCAGATCACTGATGAAGAGGAGGTTCACCCAGGAACTCATATTACCCAGAGCCATCACTGCTTGTCCTCTAATCAACCAGTATCAACACATCATTTATATGACAACTTGGTTAAACAAAGCTCAGAGAGCAATATGTACTCTATTCTGTCTTCAATTGGGGGTGTTTTTGTCAAAGAATTAATACAGAATAATTGTAGAAAATTCTTACTCTAAAGTTTATCCCCATTATGGACTTACTTGTTTTCTCTAAGTCAGTGTGTCAGATCCAGAAGTCACTAGCTACTCTGATGAGGTGGAATGGATCACTGACTGTTTAAGTGTCTGCGTCAGCAACGTCTACTATGACATCATAAAAGCAATGGGAGATGTAACGTGGCGAGGCGCCCTCTAGTGGTTTTGATAGGGGTGTGGAAGTGTTGGAGTCGGACTGATGAGTGCATTTTTGAAATAGGATATCTACATTAGGTAAACACGGGTGTAATTAATAAAAAGGCGAGGTTGCTGCGAGTGGTTTCTAAGCAAAGCGTTGACTAAGTGTAGTCACAAGCACCAACCCCCCTCTCCCCCCGCCGGGACGGCTCCCTCTCCCTCTCTCCTCCCCGATAGGTAGATTTGGGTAGCGTTCTTTGAGCGCGAAGGACGACCGAGAGGCGAGATTAGAGTTTGTTCAAGTAATAATAAAAAAAAGGGTCCCATAGCCATTGAATTGGTAGTAGCCTAGGCTATTTTGAGGTTGGTCATTTCTCCGAGTGAGAATTGTGAAGCGTGGCGAGTGAACGTGAGAATAGGCTGCAGTGCGTGTGTCTGAGACTTGGCAGCCCCGGGTTTCACTGATCTAGCGGTCAGTAAATTCGACCAAATTTCAAGAGGTGGACATCACTGGATTCATCTCGGCATACAGATAATTCAAGAGCAATTGACTCATGTTTACGAAGCACACCAACATAGTGCTCTGATCAGTACGAGTCCTCACTAAGACTAGACGAAGGGCACACATCACACCAGCCTTAAAATCACTACACTGGTTAACTGTCAACTCTAGAATAGACTTTAAAATACTAATACTAGTCTATAAATCTCTCCACAGTCACGCACCAGAAAACATTTCAGACATGCTTGTCAGGTACATGCCCAACAGACCACTCAGATCCTCAGGTACTGAACTCGTAACAGTCCCAAAAGCCAGGACCAAGAAACACGGAGAGGCAGCTTTTAGTTTCTATGCCCCCAACTTCTGGAACTCCCTGCCGGAGTGCCTAAGAAGGGTCGAAACAACGGAGGTCTTCAAGCAAGATCTCAAGACGTACCTTTTTGGCCTAGCCTACAATCACTAGCCAGGACCTTGAGACACAGAAAGGCAGCCTCAAACCTACCTGTGAATCCTCTGTATACATTGGTGTATATCCTGCTATGCACTCTATGTATATCAAGTTGTGTACAGAAGCTGGTTGCCCTGAAACAGGCTTGTTCTGTTCTGATATCTGTGTTGCTTCAAAGGCTCAGCGTGCTTCTAACCGTTTTCTGTCTCCCCTAGTGCCTCTCTCTCTTCCTCCTACCTTCTAACCAGGTCCAGTGGATGCCCCACTGTCACCCGCACACCACTCTGAGTCCGATAGATACCCCCGTGTCAGCTGTGGATGTCGTAGTATTTAGTTAACACACACACACACGTACACACATCAGTCCACATCCGGCTTAGGCCTGGACCTGGGCCCAGTCCCCCTTCCCCTCACCCTAACCCGGGTCCGTATCCTTTTCCTACCCCCTCTCTACCCCAACCCCTGCCTCTATCTGGGCCCAGGCACATTCACGCACACACAGACATACACCAGTGTTTGCCATGTCTCTCCTATTATGTTTTTAGCCTCTCTTACTCTGAAAATGTAATTTAATGTAATTTATTGCTTTATAAATGTTCTTAGCCGGTAGACAAACATACTCCAGGAGCTTGCTCGATTTCCTTGTTGAGAGGGGTCAGGGAAGAATTTGTACAGCTCACTTTTTGCTTCCCTCTGGAATATGTAGGGATGGGATGTATCCCCACCTCCCTTGTTCTCTGTAAAGCGCATTGTGTTGCCTCTGGGTATGAAATGCGCTATACAAATACAGCTTTGATTGATTGATTGATTGATTGATACCACTTCATATCACAGCGAGCATACTGTAGCTATACAGCTCTTTACAACACAGGACAGTAGGTCTATACCTAGCTGTACAGCAATTTACAACATACAACAGTAGTCATATACCTACTGTAGCTACTGTATACAAGTACTTTACAATACAGCACAATAGACCTATACCTAGCAGCACATTAGGCCTATATTTAGATATACAGGACTTTCCAACACAGCACAGTAGGCCTAGCTGGATAACACTTTACCAAACAGAAACCAAAAGAATCAAGTATTATTATTATTATTATATTTATCTGCCCCAGTCTGACTGAAGTCCTATAAAGCAACTGGTTATTCACCAGATCACTGATGAAGAGGAGGTTCACCCAGGAACTCATATTACCCAGAGCCATCACTGCTAGTCCTCTAATCAACCAGTATCAACACATCATTTATATGACAACTTGGTTAAACAAAGCTCAGAGAGCAATATGTACTCTATTCTGTCTTCAATTGAGGGTGTTTTTGTCAAAGAATGAATACAGAATAATTGTAGAAAATTCTTACTATAAAGTTTATCCCCATTATGGACTTACTTGTTTTCTCTAAGTCAGTGTGTCAGATCCAGAAGTCACTAGCTACTCTGATGAGGTGGAATGGATCACTGACTGTTTAAGTGTCTGCGTCAGCAACGTCTACTATGACATCATAAAAGCAATGGGAGATGTAACGTGGCGAGGCGCCCTCTAGTGGTTTTGATAGGGGTGTGGAAGTGTTGGAGTCGGACTGATGAGTGCATTTTTGAAATAGGATATCTACATTAGGTAAACACGCGTGTAATTAATAAAAAGGCGAGGTTGCTGCGATTGGTTGCTAAGCAAAGCGTTGACTAAGTGTAGTCACAAGCACCAACCCCCCTCTCCCCCCGCCGGGACGGCTCCCTCTCCCTCTCTCCTCCCCGATAGGTAGATTTGGGTAGCGTTCTTTGAGCGCGAAGGACGACCGAGAGGCGAGATTAGAGTTCGTTCAAGTAATAATAATAAAAAAGAGTCCCATAGCCATTGAATTGGTAGTAGCCTAGGTTATTTTGAGGTTGGTCATTTCTCCGAGTGAGAATTGTGAAGCGTGGCGAGTGAGCGTGAGAATAGGCTGCAATGCGTGTGTCTGAGACTTGGCAGCCCCGGGTTTCACTGATCTACCGGTCAGTAAATCCGAACAAATTTCAAGAGGTGGACATCACTGGATTAATCTCGGCATACAGATAATTCAAGATTGACTCATGTTTACGAAGCGCACCAGCATAGTGCTCTGATCAGCTGCACTCTCCAGTGAAGTTCTCAAAACGCGACAGATGCCCGGATCAGTAGCCTAGATCTCATTGTATTACAGTATTTTAGCAGACGCTTTTATCCAAAGCAACTAACAATAATTGCATTTAACTAGGAAAGGCCAATGTTGGGCTACTAGCCTACTAGGCTACTTGCCAGAACTTACAAGTGCATCTCCTTTCTAAAACAAGTGACTAAGATCATAATCTAGTGCTGAAGGCAAAGTGCAAGAATTGCAATCTAAAATACAATAGAGGGAGGATCGTTGTAGTTCTCTCTGTAAAATAACTCAAACTGAGGGACGGTAGGCCTAGCTGGATAACACTTTACCAAACAGAAACCAAAAGAATCAAGTATTATTATTATTATTATATTTATCTGCCCCAGTCTGACTGAAGTCCTATTGTCACAACCCATGCCTCTAACCCTGCCTCTCTGCCTGCCCCTAACCCTATCTCCGAGAACGAGTCCCCTGGCACCTCCCAGAGGGCGCAGAGGGAACTGCGGGCTCGTCGGCGTGAGCAGCTGCCGGTCATTCCGGTGATTGCACCCCATCCTGGCCAGCCACCACCTGCAGCCCATCAGCCCAGGAGGTTAAGAAGCCACTCCACACAGCATGCGGCGCCAGATCGTTGACTAACCAACCTAGTGGGTACACGTCTCTAGCTCCCTGCCTCGTCTGTCTTTTGAACCTTGCCTTACCCTGTTCTCCCTGTCTTCCCAGTTCCTGCCTGACCCACGCCTGTACGATTACCCCGCTCCTGCCTGACCCACGCCTGTACGACAACCCTGCTCCTGCCTGACCCACGCCTGTACGACAACCCTGCTCCTGCCTGACCCACGCCTGTACGACAACCCCGCTCCTGCCTGACCATCGCCTGTACGACTACCACGCTCCTGCCTGACCATCGCCTGTACGACTACCACGTCTCCGCCTGACCCACGCCTGTCTACGGATCACGTTACTGCCTGCCTCTCCCCGGATCGCAATAAACGTGCCTACGGGCTTTCACCCCAATCGTGTCTGCTCTTGGGTCCTCCATCCTGATCCTTAACAGAACGATCTGGCCAAGACATGGACCCAGCGGACGTCGACGCCATACGCACTGCCATCGCCAGCCAAGGTACGCTGATTGGGAGACACGACTCTGACCTCCAACATGCGGCCAGTGCCATGCAGGGCCTCTCCACCAGCGTGAACGCGCTCGCCACCCAGGCAGCCCAAACCGACCAGGGCCTGCAGGCTCTCACCCAGGAGTTCCGGAACCTGATCGCCCACCTTACCCCTCTCCAGGCCCCAGCACCACCCCAGGACCCAGCACCACCCCAGGACCAGCCCGCCGCTCCAGCTCCTGGCGAGGCCGCTTCCCCCGCTCTGCCCCGGAGAGAGCCCAAGCTCTCCAACCCCAGGCCATTCGACGGCGACCTGGCTGAGTGCGGGTCCTTCCTGATGCAGTGCAAATTCATTTTCGCTCACCAGCCTAGCCGGTATTCTGGGGACGCGGAGAGGATTGCCTTCGTCTCCAACCTGTTGACCGGCCAACCCCTCCGCTGGTTTGAAGCAGTCTGGGAGTCAGGGGCAGCCTGTTTCGGGTCCTTCGAGACTTTCTGTGTGGAGTTTAGAAAGGTTTTCGACCATCCAGCCCACGGCCGCGACTTCGCCTCACGCCTGCTCCATCTCCAGCAGGGCACCCGGAGTGTGGCAGAATTCTCTGTGGAGTTCCGCATCCTGGCTGCGGGGAGCGGGTGGAACGATGCCGCCCTCCAGACCGCTTTCCGCTCAGGCCTCACAGAGACTATTAAGGATGAGCTGGCGCTCAGGGAAGATGCCACCTCCCTGGACAACCTCATCTCGCTCGCCGTGAAGGTGGACAACAGGCTCCGGGAGCGCAGGAGAGAAAGAGCCACCCGTCCCTCTGGCTCTGTCCGGCCCCCCAGTCACCGTCCCCCAGGCCAGCCGGCCCCCTTCTCGTCTCGCCCCGACTCCGCCCCCCTGCGCTCCTCTGCTCTGTCTGCCTCTCCATCCCCTGAGGACGAGCCCATGGTATTGGGCGGGGCTCATCTGACCGCTGAGGAGCGCCTCCGGAGGGTTACAGAGGGGCTCTGTTTCTATTGTGGCGGCCCTGGACACACCCGGAACACCTGCCCGAACCGCCCAAAAGCTCCAGCCCGTCGGTGAGAGGGGTGTCACTGATGGGCGGCGTACTCACCCCCAGCCACCAGGGGCGCCTGCACTTGGAAGCCGTGGTCACATCTAACAACCGGCCATTCCCCGTACCTGCTCTGATTGACTCGGGCGCGGACGACTGCTTCATCGATGCCACGCTCGTCCGTCAGGCCGGCATCCCCACACAACTCCGGGACACGCCCCTTGCCGTTCACGACCTCAGCGGGAGACTGCTGGCCGAGGTCACCCAGGTCACAAAGCCCTTGGAGATCCGTCTGTCTGGCAACCACCACGAGACCCTCTCCCTGCTGGTGTTCTCATCACCCCAGAGTCCCCTCGTCCTGGGGCAGACCTGGCTCCGGCGCCACAACCCCCACATCGACTGGGAGACCAACAGGGTGATTGGCTGGAGTCATCACTGCCACAGGACCTGTCTCACCTCTGCCACCCCGCCTACAGAGGGCGTCAGCGCCTCACTGGAGCCACCTGACCTGTCCACGGTTCCCTCCATCTACCATGACCTCGGAGAGGCGTTCAGCAAACAGAGGGCCCTCTCCCTGCCTCCTCACCGCCCCTACGACTGTGCCATTGAACTGCTTTCAGGAGCGCCCCTGCCCTCCGGCCGTCTGTTCAACTTGTCTCGTCCTGAGAGAGAGGCCATGGAGAAATACATCCACGAGTCCCTGAACGCCGGCCTCATCAAGCCCTCCAGCTCACCCGTAGGAGCGGGCTTCTTCTTCGTGGGCAAGAAAGACGGCACCCTACGCCCGTGCATCGACTACCGGCGATTGAACGACATTACAGTCAAGAACCGCTACCCCCTGCCGCTCATCGCCTCCGCCTTCGAACCGCTCCAGGGCGCCACAGTGTTCTCCAAGCTCGACCTCAGGAACGCTTACCACCTGGTGCGCATCAGGAAAGGAGACGAGTGGAAGACGGCCTTTAACACCCCCGTCGGGCACTTTGAGTACCGCGTCATGCCCTTCGGCCTAACCAACGCCCCGGCCGTGTTCCAAGCCCTAGTGAACGACGTCCTCAGAGACCTCCTCAACCACACCGTCTTCGTCTACCTGGATGACATCCTCGTCTTCTCGCGCACCATGGAGGAGCACACCGGGCACGTCAGGCAGGTCCTCCAGAGGCTCATGGAGAACAGGCTCTACCTCAAGGCGGAGAAATGCGAGTTTCACGTGCCCACGATCCAGTTCCTGGGTTTCGTCATTGAGGCCGGGAGGGTGAGGGCTTCCCCAGAGAAGATCAGGGCGGTGGTTGAGTGGCCGGTCCCCACCACCCGCAAGGAGCTCCAACGGTTCCTGGGGTTCGCTAACTTTTACCGGAGGTTTATCCGGAACTACAGCCGGGTGGCGAGCCCCATGACAGCGCTGACATCCACGGCCATCCCCTTTGCCTGGACCCCTGCGGCGGACGTGGCCTTCAAGGCCCTCAAGGCCCTGTTCACCTCCGCACCTGTCCTCATCCAACCGGACCCCTCACTCCAATTCGTCCTGGAGGTTGACGCCTCCGACACGGGGGTTGGGGCGGTCCTGTCCCAGAGGGCCGTGACGGACGGCAAGCTCCACCCCTGCGCCTTCTTCTCCCGCCGCTTGGAGCCGGCCGAGAGGAACTACGACGTAGGAAACAGGGAGCTTCTCGCGGTCCAACTCGCACTGCAGGAGTGGAGGCACTGGCTGGAGGGGACGGAGCAGCCGATCATCGTGTGGACTGACCACAAGAACCTGATCTACATCCGGGACGCAAAGAGGCTGAATCCCCGGCAGGCCAGGTGGGCTCTGTTTTTCGGCCGCTTCAATTTCACCCTGACCTACCGACCAGGGTCCCGCAATGTGAAGCCAGATGCTCTCTCACGCCAGTTCTCGCCCCCGGAGCGGAGTGCAGAGCTGGACACTATTCTGCCCTCCTCCTGTGTGGTGGGTGCTCTCACTTGGGAGGTAGAGGGGATCGTGAGGGAGGCCCAGAGGACTCAGCCAGACCTAGGCGGTGGTCCGGCAAACCGCCTCTTTGTGCCTGACCGGGTCCGTACCCAGGTCCTCCAGTGGGCCCACACGTCCCAGTTCGCCTGTCACCCAGGAGCCAGCCGCACGCTAACCCTGCTTAGGCGCCGGTTCTGGTGGCCCACCATGGCCGTCGACACCACCAAGTACGTCCAGGCCTGTACGGTGTGTGCCCGGAGTAAGTCCTCCCACCAGCCCCCTTCAGGACTTCTGCGTCCCCTGCCTGTTCCCGGCCGACCCTGGAGCCACATTGGGTTGGACTTCGTCACCGGTCTCCCCCCATCCCAGGGAAACACGGTGATCCTGACCATCATTGACCGTTTCTCGAAGGCTGCCCACTTCGTGCCGCTGCCTAAGCTCCCCTCTGCCTCTGAGACTGCGGACCTGCTGGTGACTCACGTGGTCCGTCTCCATGGCATCCCCCTCGACATTGTGTCAGACAGGGGGCCGCAGTTCACCTCTCGGGTCTGGAGGGAGTTCTGTCGGGCTATGGGGGCCACTGTCAGCCTGTCCTCGGGCTTCCACCCCCAGACCAACGGGCAGGCGGAACGGGCCAACCAGTACCTGGGCACTGCCCTGCGGTGCATCACGGGCCGGAGCCCGGCCTCTTGGAGCGAGCGCATCTCCTGGGTCGAGTACGCCCACAACACCCTGCCCAACGCCTCCTCAGGTCAGTCCCCGTTTGAGTGCTCCCTGGGTTACCAACCACCCCTTTTTCCTGAGCAGGAGGAGGAGCTGGCTGTCCCGTCAGTCCAGGCCCACATTGACCGCTGCCGCAGGATCTGGAGGACCGCCCGCTCGGCCCTGCTCCGCTCCACCCGCAGAAGCCAGCGGTATGCCGACCAGCGTCGGACCCCGGCCCCCAACTATGTGCCTGGCCAGGAGGTCTGGCTCTCCTCCAGGGACATTCCGCTGCAGGCAGGTTGCAGGAAGCTGGTCCCCCGCTTCCTCGGCCCCTACGTCATTGAGAGCGTGGTCAACCCTGTGGCGGTCAAGCTCAGGTTGCCCCCCGCCATGAGGATCCACCCGGTCTTCCACGTCTCCAGGATCAAACCTGTGAAGGTCAGTCCCCTTTGCCCACCAGGCGATGCTCCTCCCCCCGTCCGCCTCATCGACGACCATCCGGCCTGGACTGTCCGGCGGTTGCTGAGGGTCCGTCGCCGGGGCCGGGGTCTGCAATACCTTGTCGATTGGGAGGGTTATGGGCCTGAGGAGCAAAGCTGGGTGCCCCGCAGGCACATCCTGGACCCCTCTCTTGTCCGGGATTTCCACCGGGCCCACCCTGGCCTGCCTGGTCGGTCGCCGGGAGTCGCCCGTAGAGGGGGGGGTCCTGTCACAACCCATGCCTCTAACCCTGCCTCTCTGCCTGCCCCTAACCCTATCTCCGAGAACGAGTCCCCTGGCACCTCCCAGAGGGCGCAGAGGGAACTGCGGGCTCGTCGGCGTGAGCAGCTGCCGGTCATTCCGGTGATTGCACCCCATCCTGGCCAGCCACCACCTGCAGCCCATCAGCCCAGGAGGTTAAGAAGCCACTCCACACAGCATGCGGCGCCAGATCGTTGACTAACCAACCTAGTGGGTACACGTCTCTAGCTCCCTGCCTCGTCTGTCTTTTGAACCTTGCCTTACCCTGTTCTCCCTGTCTTCCCAGTTCCTGCCTGACCCACGCCTGTACGATTACCCCGCTCCTGCCTGACCCACGCCTGTACGACAACCCTGCTCCTGCCTGACCCACGCCTGTACGACAACCCTGCTCCTGCCTGACCCACGCCTGTACGACAACCCCGCTCCTGCCTGACCATCGCCTGTACGACTACCACGCTCCTGCCTGACCATCGCCTGTACGACTACCACGTCCCCGCCTGACCCACGCCTGTCTACGGATCACGTTACTGCCTGCCTCTCCCCGGATCGCAATAAACGTGCCTACGGGCTTTCACCCCAATCGTGTCTGCTCTTGGGTCCTCCATCCTGATCCTTAACACCTATAAAGCAACTGGTTATTCACCAGATCACTGATGAAGAGGAGGTTCACCCAGGAACTCATATTACCCAGAGCCATCACTGCTAGTCCTCTAATCAACCAGTATCAACACATCATTTATATGACAACTTGGTTAAACAAAGCTCAGAGAGCAATATGTACTCTATTCTGTCTTCAATTGGGGGTGTTTTTGTCAAAGAATTAATACAGAATAATTGTAGAAAATTCTTACTCTAAAGTTTATCCCCATTATGGACTTACTTGTTTTCTCTAAGTCAGTGTGTCAGATCCAGAAGTCACTAGCTACTCTGATGAGGTGGAATGGATCACTGACTGTTTAAGTGTCTGCGTCAGCAACGTCTACTATGGCCGTGTCCGAATTGCATACTACCTGCTACATGCTATATAGTAGGCACTATATAGTATGCATACTGCATACTATATAGTACCTACTGTTCCACAAAACGCGTGTAGTATGCGAGAAAATACAGCATGCTACTCGAGTCATCCAGCGGAAGTGACGGGATACGATACTGTTTACTCCCGCGAAGCTGTGGTACAATTATCCGGTGTTTTCTGTGATCATTTTGTGTATTATCCACAAAAATGTAGCCTTTTCCTGTCATGGGATGTGCGGCTGCTGCTGCCGCCAGGAGAAGACGTGTTAACGCTGCAAGGAGAAGAGCCGTCATGAGATCTTCTCGACATGCTTGTAGTTGAGGTAAATATTGAACGTTAGCTTGCTAGCTACGCTAGTTACCTAGGTTAGTTGATAGCCCCGCATGTGCTGGCTTGGGGCTAGCTATACTGTTACATTTGTACCAGGGATATTATATTAAATAGATTCTGAGAGGCAGGTAAGCGAAACAATAAAACTCAACTCATTTTAAAGAGGTGGGTAAACTGAGTTTACCTGGGTTTACTCATCACTACACGCCTGCTTTGTAATGTTACATTTTAGCTCTACAGATAATGACATCTATCTATTATCATATTGTAAAGACAAGTATATGCCATACGCACAAATGAGTTAAAGTTTGCCCTAATAATATTCCCCCTGTAGGCTCACATGGAAGACAGAGGTCCTCACCAAGTCAACCTCCACGTCCCTGCTGAGGACCTATTTTGACGGCGCGGACACAAGGAGGGACTTCAGATTGTCAAAATCGACACAGAGGAACCTTGGTGATGGTCAGGAGGATGGGGCAAGACCATGGAGGTGCTAATAATAGCAATAACAATAATAATTCATTGCATTTAGAGCTTTTCTCAGTACTCACCCTTTACAATGGTCTTGTCATTCACACACAGGTGCTAGTCTTTGGAGGTAACATTACATCAGTCATTTAGCAGACACTTTTGTCCAGCATTACCTTAGTCATTTATTTAGCAGACACTTTTGTGTGTCTGCTAAGCGACTTACAGTAGCCCTAATTGCATTTAACCATTTAAAGGTTGAAGACCTTGATGGTGGCCATGGTCCTGCTGCTGCAGATCATCCCAACCCTGGAGATGGCCTCAGAAAGTGTCTCGCAGCGGCAGCATCAGCACCAGCACAAGCTGCCTGGATCGCAGCTCTTGGTGAGCACGACTACCCCCATCCTGCCATAAGTAGTCAGTCTATCAGTTCATGAGTGTGCTTTGCCTTGTTCCTTATAGACAGCCTTGAGGCTTTAAACACCGATCAGTTGGTTATAGGCAGCCTTGAGGCATTTGTTTAAATGTATTTGTATTTAAATTTATGTGTAACACTGTACATAGTAATCAGTTTAAGTATTTTAGGGGGAGACAACAGATCAGCGTTCTTCTGTCAGTACCTTTTGCAAGGAAAGCTAATGATCTGACCAAATATAAACAAGTCAAAAGTATATTTGAAGACCATTGTGTAATAAAAATATCCAAGAAATGTTTATGGTTGTGTTTCTTCCATTATACATGTAAAGGTTACTTCTTGATGTATTAACATTTCAACAAAGTGTAATATCTACACATCAGACACATTGTCTTTATGTGTACAGGTCATGTACAGTAACTTGGAAGGTCTTAACACAACACGCAGAGCGCTTTGGACATGTAACTCCCTTATCAAGTAGTCGTTAGTCAGACACATTAAACAGTGATGCTTTCATAACCGTCTCTGAATAATTCCAATGAAGCATTGTGAACCAACATGTGTGTTCCGTCTTTTATGCCTAATTGCAAACTACAATGTCCATTAGGAATGTTCTTTTACTCTAATGACTGGTTTTAGGTATAGTGACATTTGTTCTTTGACTGGGAATACATTACAAGGAATGACACACAAACACCAATTTAATTCAAGAAAATACATTTAATAAAAAATAACAAAAACAATAATGGAACAAGATAAAACAGTTTTTTTTGACTGAGGCTTCTAGAAGCAACATCAGCCGGTCCTCCCTCTCCTTAAACAACCCCCTTTCCTCCCTCCACTCAGCCTTCATCTCTGCCTTCTCTCTCCCCCGTTCAACATCAGCCGGTCCTCCCTCTGGAGGACGGCCAACTCTTCCCTGTTTACGGGGAAGAGAAACACCACGCTGAAAGGCTTGGAGTAAGTTAACTAACGTATGCATTGTTGTTCAGAAGCAATCCAGCGGTCTGTTTACTTTGAATATTGATTTATGTAGGACCTACATCTTAGAAGCTGGGCTGCAGGGGACGACGGAGACAGCCTGGATAAAGCACACAGAGAACCTTGTAGTCATGTACAAGGTGATTTTGATCTACAGGCTACATGATAGCAAATATATTGATAGGGACTCACAGTTTGTATGACACTAGAAAACTGTTATCTAACCTCATAGGACCTAAAGAGCCCCAGAACTGGGGTCAGCACAGAGGGAGGGGAGGCCACAGCCGCTTCGTGGAAGTGGTACGGGGTCTTGGGAGAGGCGATGGGGGCCACCCATGCAGCCGTCCTCCAGAGGATCATCATCCCTGGTGTGGTCGTTGGTCCCTGTAATACATCCAGAAGTATTATGGGACAATGAATACTAATATATTAATATATGATATATGAACAGTTGAACTCGTTTAAATCACGGAATGAACAGACAATTGTTTAAACAACTTCAAGTAACGTTAGGCTCGGTGGCTTAGGTCAGCCATTTAACAACTCATCACAATTTCGACATTTCTTATACATTTCTTAAGCAATCATGGTCATATTACATGGAAATGTTACTCTGTTTGTCTTGATTCTAGCTATAATAACATTTAAGCTATGACATTAATACGTTTTGAGCAAGAGCCGTCTGAACACCTGTAACGTTAGCCGCCTATTAACGTTGGCTGGGCTAGCTAGCTAACATAACATCCACCACAGAGATCAATGCAAGCAGCTAGCTATCATGACGTTCTTTTTCGAAATGTCATTTCTACCCCACCTATATACACAAAACTGCATTTGTAGCTCTGTGTCGTTATAACTAAGATATATGTCCGGAAAAATAATTTTTCCATCGACAAATTAAGTCAATACTTACATTTGAAAACTCCCGCTGCGGTCCCGGAGATCTCTTCGTTCGCCATCTTTTTTTATTTTTCTCACAGTCCAGTGACGTTTCACCTATCGACTTCCGGAACAGTATGCTCTGGACTATGCTACATTTACGCCCATTTTTTCGCCGATTTCGCCTACTATATAGTACCTACTATATAGTAGGCGAAATACAGTATGCACAGTTTTGATGCAGCATGCTGCATCTCGCCTACTATATAGCAAGTAGTATGCAATTCGGACACGGCCTATGACATCATAAAAGCAATGGGAGATGTAACGTGGCGAGGCGCCCTCTAGTGGTTTTGATAGGGGTGTGGAAGTGTTGGAGTCGGACTGATGAGTGCATTTTTGAAATAGGATATCTACATTAGGTAAACACGGGTGTAATTAATAAAAAGGCGAGGTTGCTGCGAGTGGTTGCTAAGCAAAGCGTTGACTAAGTGTAGTCACAAGCACCAACCCCCCTCTCCCCCCGCCGGGACGGCTCCCTCTCCCTCTCTCCTCCCCGATAGGTAGATTTGGGTAGCGTTCTTTGAGCGCGAAGGACGACCGAGAGGCGAGATTAGAGTTCGTTCAAGTAATAATAAAAAAAAGGGTCCCATAGCCATTGAATTGGTAGTAGCCTAGGCTATTTTGAGGTTGGTCATTTCTCCGAGTGAGAATTGTGAAGCGTGGCGAGTGAACGTGAGAATAGGCTGCAATGCGTGTGTCTGAGACTTGGCAGCCCCGGGTTTCACTGATCTAGCGGTCAGTAAATTCGACCAAATTTCAAGAGGTGGACATCACTGGATTCATCTCGGCATACAGATAATTCAAGAGCAATTGACTCATGTTTACGAAGCACACCAACATAGTGCTCTGATCAGTACGAGTCCTCACTAAGACTAGACGAAGGGCACACATCACACCAGCCTTAAAATCACTACACTGGTTAACTGTCAACTCTAGAATAGACTTTAAAATACTAATACTAGTCTATAAATCTCTCCACAGTCACGCACCAGAAAACATTTCAGACATGCTTGTCAGGTACATGCCCAACAGACCACTCAGATCCTCAGGTACTGAACTCGTAACAGTCCCAAAAGCCAGGACCAAGAAACACGGAGAGGCAGCTTTTAGTTTCTATGCCCCCAACTTCTGGAACTCCCTGCCGGAGTGCCTAAGAAGGGTCGAAACAACGGAGGTCTTCAAGCAAGATCTCAAGACGTACCTTTTTGGCCTAGCCTACAATCACTAGCCAGGACCTTGAGACACAGAAAGGCAGCCTCAAACCTACCTGTGAATCCTCTGTATACATTGGTGTATATCCTGCTATGTATATCAAGTTGTGTACAGAAGCTGGTTGCCCTGAAACAGGCTTGTTCTGTTCTGATATCTGTGTTGCTTCAAAGGCTCAGCGTGCTTCTAACCGTTTTCTGTCTCCCCTAGTGCCTCTCTCTCTTCCTCCTACCTTCTAACCAGGTCCAGTGGATGCCCCACTGACACCCGCACACCACTCTGAGTCCGATAGATACCCCCGTGTCAGCTGTGGATGTCGTAGTATTTAGTTAACACACACACACACGTACACACATCAGTCCACATCCGGCTTAGGCCTGGACCTGGGCCCAGTCCCCCTTCCCCTCACCCTAACCCGGGTCCGTATCCTTTTCCTACCCCCTCTCTACCCCAACCCCTGCCTCTATCTGGGCCCAGGCACATTCACGCACACACAGACATACACCAGTGTTTGCCATGTCTCTCCTATTATGTTTTTAGCCTCTCTTACTCTGAAAATGTAATTTCATGTAATTTATTGCTTTATAAATGTTCTTAGCCGGTAGACAAACATACTCCAGGAGCTTGCTCGATTTCCTTGTTGAGAGGGATCAGGGAAGAATTTGTACAGCTTACTTTTTGCTTCCCTCTGGAATATGTAGGGATGGGATGTGTCCCCACCTCCCTTGTTCTCTGTAAAGCGCATTGTGTTGCCTCTGGGTATGAAATGCGCTATACAAATACAGCTTTGATTGATTGATTGATACCACTTCATATCACAGCGAGCATACTGTAGCTATACAGCTCTTTACAACACAGGACAGTAGGTCTATACCTAGCTGTACAGCACTTTACAACATACAACAGTAGTCATATACCTACTGTAGCTACTGTATACAAGTACTTTACAATACAGCACAATAGACCTATACCTAGCAGCACATTAGGCCTATATTTAGATATACAGGACTTTCCAACACAGCACAGTAGGCCTAGCTGGATAACACTTTACCAAACAGAAACCAAAAGAATCAAGTATTATTATTATTATTATATTAATCTGCCCCAGTCTGACTGAAGTCCTATAAAGCAAGTGGTTATTCACCAGATCACTGATGAAGAGGAGGTTCACCCAGGAACTCATATTACCCAGAGCCATCACTGCTAGTCCTCTAATCAACCAGTATCAACACATCATTTATATGACAACTTGGTTAAACAAAGCTCAGAGAGCAATATGTACTCTATTCTGTCTTCAATTGGGGGTGTTTTTGTCAAAGAATGAATACAGAATAATTGTAGAAAATTCTTACTATAAAGTTTATCCCCATTATGGACTTACTTGTTTTCTCTAAGTCAGTGTGTCAGATCCAGAAGTCACTAGCTACTCTGATGAGGTGGAATGGATCACTGACTGTTTAAGTGTCTGCGTCAGCAACGTCTACTATGACATCATAAAAGCAATGGGAGATGTAACGTGGCGAGGCGCCCTCTAGTGGTTTTGATAGGGGTGTGGAAGTGTTGGAGTCGGACTGATGAGTGCATTTTTGAAATAGGATATCTACATTAGGTAAACACGGGTGTAATTAATAAAAAGGCGAGGTTGCTGCGAGTGGTTGCTAAGCAAAGCGTTCACTAAGTGTAGTCACAAGCACCAACCCCCCTCTCCCCCCGCCGGGACGGCTCCCTCTCCCTCTCTCCTCCCCGATAGGTAGATTTGGGGAGCGTTCTTTGAGCGCGAAGGACGACCGAGAGGCGAGATTAGAGTTCGTTCAAGTAATAATAAAATAAAGGATCCCATAGCCATTGAATTGGTAGTAGCCTAGGCTATTTTGAGGTTGGTCATTTCTCCGAGTGAGAATTGTGAAGCGTGGCGAGTGAACGTGAGAATAGGCTGCAATGCGTGTGTCTGAGACTTGGCAGCCCCGGGTTTCACTGATCTAGCGGTCAGTAAATTCGACCAAATTTCAAGAGGTGGACATCACTGGATTCATCTCGGCATACAGATAATTCAAGAGCAATTGACTCATGTTTACGAAGCACACCAACATAGTGCTCTGATCAGTACGAGTCCTCACTAAGACTAGACGAAGGGCACACATCACACCAGCCTTAAAATCACTACACTGGTTAACTGTCAACTCTAGAATAGACTTTAAAAGACTAATACTAGTCTATAAATCTCTCCACAGTCACGCACCAGAAAACATTTCAGACATGCTTGTCAGGTACATGCCCAACAGACCACTCAGATCCTCAGGTACTGAACTCGTAACAGTCCCAAAAGCCAGGACCAAGAAACACGGAGAGGCAGCTTTTAGTTTCTATGCCCCCAACTTCTGGAACTCCCTGCCGGAGTGCCTAAGAAGGGTCGAAACAACGGTCTTCAAGCAAGATCTCAAGACGTACCTTTTTGGCCTAGCCTACAATCACTAGCCAGGACCTTGAGACACAGAAAGGCAGCCTCAAACCTACCTGTGAATCCTCTGTATACATTGGTGTATATCCTGCTATGCACTCTATGTATATCAAGTTGTGTACAGAAGCTGGTTGCCCTGAAACAGGCTTGTTCTGTTCTGATATCTGTGTTGCTTCAAAGGCTCAGCGTGCTTCTAACCGTTTTCTGTCTCCCCTAGTGCCTCTCTCTCTTCCTCCTACCTTCTAACCAGGTCCAGTGGATGCCCCACTGTCACCCGCACACCACTCTGAGTCCGATAGATACCCCCGTGTCAGCTGTGGATGTCGTAGTATTTAGTTAACACACACACACACGTACACACATCAGTCCACATCCGGCTTAGGCCTGGACCTGGGCCCAGTCCCCCTTCCCCTCACCCTAACCCGGGTCCGTATCCTTTTCCTACCCCCTCTCTACCCCAACCCCTGCCTCTATCTGGGCCCAGGCACATTCACGCACACACAGTTAACACCAGTGTTTGCCATGTCTCTCCTATTATGTTTTTAGCCTCTCTTACTCTGAAAATGTAATTTAATGTAATTTATTGCTTTATAAATGTTCTTAGCCGGTAGACAAACATACTCCAGGAGCTTGCTCGATTTCCTTGTTGAGAGGGGTCAGGGAAGAATTTGTACAGCTCACTTTTTGCTTCCCTCTGGAATATGTAGGGATGGGATGTATCCCCACCTCCCTTGTTCTCTGTAAAGCGCATTGTGTTGCCTCTGGGTATGAAATGCGCTATACAAATACAGCTTTGATTGATTGATTGATTGATACCACTTCATATCACAGCGAGCATACTGTAGCTATACAGCTCTTTACAACACAGGACAGTAGGTCTATACCTAGCTGTACAGCAATTTACAACATACAACAGTAGTCATATACCTACTGTAGCTACTGTATACAAGTACTTTACAATACAGCACAATAGACCTATACCTAGCAGCACATTAGGCCTATATTTAGATATACAGGACTTTCCAACACAGCACAGTAGGCCTAGCTGGATAACACTTTACCAAACAGAAACCAAAAGAATCAAGTATTATTATTATTATTATATTTATCTGCCCCAGTCTGACTGAAGTCCTATAAAGCAACTGGTTATTCACCAGATCACTGATGAAGAGGAGGTTCACCCAGGAACTCATATTACCCAGAGCCATCACTGCTAGTCCTCTAATCAACCAGTATCAACACATCATTTATATGACAACTTGGTTAAACAAAGCTCAGAGAGCAATATGTACTCTATTCTGTCTTCAATTGAGGGTGTTTTTGTCAAAGAATGAATACAGAATAATTGTAGAAAATTCTTACTCTAAAGTTTATCCCCATTATGGACTTACTTGTTTTCTCTAAGTCAGTATGTCAGATCCAGAAGTCACTAGCTACTCTGATGAGGTGGAATGGATCACTGACTGTTTAAGTGTCTGCGTCAGCAACGTCTACTATGACATCATAAAAGCAATGGGAGATGTAACGTGGCGAGGCGCCCTCTAGTGGTTTTGATAGGGGTGTGGAAGTGTTGGAGTCGGACTGATGAGTGCATTTTTGAAATAGGATATCTACATTAGGTAAACACGCGTGTAATTAATAAAAAGGCGAGGTTGCTGCGATTGGTTGCTAAGCAAAGCGTTGACTAAGTGTAGTCACAAGCACCAACCCCCCTCTCCCCCCGCCGGGACGGCTCCCTCTCCCTCTCTCCTCCCCGATAGGTAGATTTGGGGAGCGTTCTTTGAGCGCGAAGGACGACCGAGAGGCGAGATTAGAGTTCGTTCAAGTAATAATAATAAAAAAGAGTCCCATAGCCATTGAATTGGTAGTAGCCTAGGCTATTTTGAGGTTGGTCATTTCTCCGAGTGAGAATTGTGAAGCGTGGCGAGTGAGCGTGAGAATAGGCTGCAATGCGTGTGTCTGAGACTTGGCAGCCCCGGGTTTCACTGATCTACCGGTCAGTAAATCCGAACAAATTTCAAGAGGTGGACATCACTGGATTAATCTCGGCATACAGATAATTCAAGATTGACTCATGTTTACGAAGCGCACCAGCATAGTGCTCTGATCAGCTGCACTCTCCAGTGAAGTTCTCAAAACGCGACAGATGCCCGGATCAGTAGCCTAGATCTCATTGTATTACAGTATTTTAGCAGACGCTTTTATCCAAAGCAACTAACAATAATTGCATTTAACTAGGAAAGGCCAATGTTGGGCTACTAGCCTACTAGGCTACTTGCCAGAACTTACAAGTGCATCTCCTTTCTAAAACAAGTGACTAAGATCATAATCTAGTGCTGAAGGCAAAGTGCAAGAATTGCAATCTAAAATACAATAGAGGGAGGATCGTTGTAGTTCTCTCTGTAAAATAACTCAAACTGAGGGACGGTAGGCCTAGCTGGATAACACTTTACCAAACAGAAACCAAAAGAATCAAGTATTATTATTATTATTATATTTATCTGCCCCAGTCTGACTGAAGTCCTATTGTCACAACCCATGCCTCTAACCCTGCCTCTCTGCCTGCCCCTAACCCTATCTCCGAGAACGAGTCCCCTGGCACCTCCCAGAGGGCGCAGAGGGAACTGCGGGCTCGTCGGCGTGAGCAGCTGCCGGTCATTCCGGTGATTGCACCCCATCCTGGCCAGCCACCACCTGCAGCCCATCAGCCCAGGAGGTTAAGAAGCCACTCCACACAGCATGCGGCGCCAGATCGTTGACTAACCAACCTAGTGGGTACACGTCTCTAGCTCCCTGCCTCGTCTGTCTTTTGAACCTTGCCTTACCCTGTTCTCCCTGTCTTCCCAGTTCCTGCCTGACCCACGCCTGTACGATTACCCCGCTCCTGCCTGACCCACGCCTGTACGACAACCCTGCTCCTGCCTGACCCACGCCTGTACGACAACCCTGCTCCTGCCTGACCCACGCCTGTACGACAACCCCGCTCCTGCCTGACCATCGCCTGTACGACTACCACGCTCCTGCCTGACCATCGCCTGTACGACTACCACGTCTCCGCCTGACCCACGCCTGTCTACGGATCACGTTACTGCCTGCCTCTCCCCGGATCGCAATAAACGTGCCTACGGGCTTTCACCCCAATCGTGTCTGCTCTTGGGTCCTCCATCCTGATCCTTAACAGAACGATCTGGCCAAGACATGGACCCAGCGGACGTCGACGCCATACGCACTGCCATCGCCAGCCAAGGTACGCTGATTGGGAGACACGACTCTGACCTCCAACATGCGGCCAGTGCCATGCAGGGCCTCTCCACCAGCGTGAACGCGCTCGCCACCCAGGCAGCCCAAACCGACCAGGGCCTGCAGGCTCTCACCCAGGAGTTCCGGAACCTGATCGCCCACCTTACCCCTCTCCAGGCCCCAGCACCACCCCAGGACCCAGCACCACCCCAGGACCAGCCTGCCGCTCCAGCTCCTGGCGAGGCCGCTTCCCCCGCTCTGCCCCGGAGAGAGCCCAAGCTCTCCAACCCCAGGCCATTCGACGGCGACCTGGCTGAGTGCGGGTCCTTCCTGATGCAGTGCAAATTCATTTTCGCTCACCAGCCTAGCCGGTATTCTGGGGACGCGGAGAGGATTGCCTTCGTCTCCAACCTGTTGACCGGCCAACCCCTCCGCTGGTTTGAAGCAGTCTGGGAGTCAGGGGCGGCCTGTTTCGGGTCCTTCGAGACTTTCTGTGTGGAGTTTAGAAAGGTTTTCGACCATCCAGCCCACGGCCGCGACTCCGCCTCACGCCTGCTCCATCTCCAGCAGGGCACCCGGAGTGTGGCAGAATTCTCTGTGGAGTTCCGCATCCTGGCTGCGGGGAGCGGGTGGAACGATGCCGCCCTCCAGACCGCTTTCCGCTCAGGCCTCACAGAGACTATTAAGGATGAGCTGGCGCTCAGGGAAGATGCCACCTCCCTGGACAACCTCATCTCGCTCGCCGTGAAGGTGGACAACAGGCTCCGGGAGCGCAGGAGAGAAAGAGCCACCCGTCCCTCTGGCTCTGTCCGGCCCCCCAGTCACCGTCCCCCAGGCCAGCCGGCCCCCTTCTCGTCTCGCCCCGACTCCGCCCCCCTGCGCTCCTCTGCTCTGTCTGCCTCTCCATCCCCTGAGGACGAGCCCATGGTATTGGGCGGGGCTCATCTGACCGCTGAGGAGTGCCTCCGGAGGGTTACAGAGGGGCTCTGTTTCTATTGTGGCGGCCCTGGACACACCCGGAACACCTGCCCGAACCGCCCAAAAGCTCCAGCCCGTCGGTGAGAGGGGTGTCACTGATGGGCGGCGTACTCACCCCCAGCCACCAGGGGCGCCTGCACTTGGAAGCCGTGGTCACATCTAACAACCGGCCATTCCCCGTACCTGCTCTGATTGACTCGGGCGCGGACGACTGCTTCATCGATGCCACGCTCGTCCGTCAGGCCGGCATCCCCACACAACTCCGGGACACGCCCCTTGCCGTTCACGACCTCAGCGGGAGACTGCTGGCCGAGGTCACCCAGGTCACAAAGCCCTTGGAGATCCGTCTGTCTGGCAACCACCACGAGACCCTCTCCCTGCTGGTGTTCTCATCACCCCAGACTCCCCTCGTCCTGGGGCAGACCTGGCTCCGGCGCCACAACCCCCACATCGACTGGGAGACCAACAGGGTGATTGGCTGGAGTCATCACTGCCACAGGACCTGTCTCACCTCTGCCACCCCGCCTACAGAGGGCGTCAGCGCCTCACTGGAGCCACCTGACCTGTCCACGGTTCCCTCCATCTACCATGACCTCGGAGAGGCGTTCAGCAAACAGAGGGCCCTCTCCCTGCCTCCTCACCGCCCCTACGACTGTGCCATTGAACTGCTTTCAGGAGCGCCCCTGCCCTCCGGCCGTCTGTTCAACTTGTCTCGTCCTGAGAGAGAGGCCATGGAGAAATACATCCACGAGTCCCTGAACGCCGGCCTCATCAAGCCCTCCAGCTCACCCGTAGGAGCGGGCTTCTTCTTCGTGGGCAAGAAAGACGGCACCCTACGCCCGTGCATCGACTACCGGCGATTGAACGACATTACAGTCAAGAACCGCTACCCCCTGCCGCTCATCGCCTCCGCCTTCGAACCGCTCCAGGGCGCCACAGTGTTCTCCAAGCTCGACCTCAGGAACGCTTACCACCTAGTGCGCATCAGGAAAGGAGACGAGTGGAAGACGGCCTTTAACACCCCCCTCGGGCACTTTGAGTACCGCGTCATGCCCTTCGGCCTAACCAACGCCCCGGCCATGTTCCAAGCCCTAGTGAACGACGTCCTCAGAGACCTCCTCAACCACACCGTCTTCGTCTACCTGGATGACATCCTCGTCTTCTCGCGCACCATGGAGGAGCACACCGGGCACGTCAGGCAGGTCCTCCAGAGGCTCATGGAGAACAGGCTCTACCTCAAGGCGGAGAAATGCGAGTTTCACGTGCCCACGATCCAGTTCCTGGGTTTCGTCATTGAGGCCGGGAGGGTGAGGGCTTCCCCAGAGAAGATCAGGGCGGTGGTTGAGTGGCCGGTCCCCACCACCCGCAAGGAGCTCCAACGGTTCCTGGGGTTCGCTAACTTTTACCGGAGGTTTATCCGGAACTACAGCCGGGTGGCGAGCCCCATGACAGCGCTGACATCCACGGCCATCCCCTTCGCCTGGACCCCTGCGGCGGACGTGGCCTTCAAGGCCCTCAAGGCCCTGTTCACCTCCGCACCTGTCCTCATCCAACCGGACCCCTCACTCCAATTCACCCTGGAGGTTGACGCCTCCGACACGGGGGTTGGGGCGGTCCTGTCCCAGAGGGCCGTGACGGACGGCAAGCTCCACCCCTGCGCCTTCTTCTCCCGCCGCTTGGAGCCGGCCGAGAGGAACTACGACGTAGGAAACAGGGAGCTTCTCGTGGTCCAACTCGCACTGCAGGAGTGGAGGCACTGGCTGGAGGGGACGGAGCAGCCGATCATCGTGTGGACTGACCACAAGAACCTGATCTACATCCGGGACGCAAAGAGGCTGAATCCCCGGCAGGCCAGGTGGGCTCTGTTTTTCGTCCGCTTCAATTTCACCCTGACCTACCGACCAGGGTCCCGCAATGTGAAGCCAGATGCTCTCTCACGCCAGTTCTCGCCCCCGGAGCGGAGTGCAGAGCTGGACATTATTCTGCCCTCCTCCTGTGTGGTGGGTGCTCTCACTTGGGAGGTAGAGGGGATCGTGAGGGAGGCCCAGAGGACTCAGCCAGACCCAGGCGGTGGTCCGGCAAACCGCCTCTTTGTGCCTGACCGGGTCCGTACCCAGGTCCTCCAGTGGGCCCACACGTCCCAGTTCGCCTGTCACCCAGGAGCCAGCCGCACGCTAACCCTGCTTAGGCGCCGGTTCTGGTGGCCCACCATGGCCGTCGACACCACCGAGTACGTCCAGGCCTGTACGGTGTGTGCCCGGAGTAAGTCCTCCCACCAGCCCCCTTCAGGTCTTCTGCGTCCCCTGCCTGTTCCCGGCCGACCCTGGAGCCACATTGGGTTGGACTTCGTCACCGGTCTCCCCCCATCCCAGGGAAACACGGTGATTCTGACCATCATTGACCGTTTCTCGAAGGCTGCCCACTTCGTGCCGCTGCCTAAGCTCCCCTCTGCCTCTGAGACTGCGGACCTGCTGGTGACTCACGTGGTCCGTCTCCATGGCATCCCCCTCGACATTGTGTCAGACAGGGGGCCGCAGTTCACCTCTCGGGTCTGGAGGGAGTTCTGTCGGGCTATGGGGGCCACTGTCAGCCTGTCCTCGGGCTTCCACCCCCAGACCAACGGGCAGGCGGAACGGGCCAACCAGTACCTGGGCACTGCCCTGCGGTGCATCACGGGCCGGAGCCCGGCCTCTTGGAGCGAGCGCATCTCCTGGGTCGAGTACGCCCACAACACCCTGCCCAACGCCTCCTCAGGTCAGTCCCCGTTTGAGTGCTCCCTGGGTTACCAACCGCCCCTTTTTCCTGAGCAGGAGGAGGAGCTGGCTGTCCCGTCAGTCCAGGCCCACATTGACCGCTGCCGCAGGATCTGGAGGACCGCCCGCTCGGCCCTGCTCCGCTCCACCCGCAGAAGCCAGCGGTATGCCGACCAGCGTCGGACCCCGGCCCCCAACTATGTGCCTGGCCAGGAGGTCTGGCTCTCCTCCAGGGACATTCCGCTGCGGGCAGGTTGCAGGAAGCTGGTCCCCCGCTTCCTCGGCCCCTACGTCATTGAGAGCGTGGTCAACCCTGTGGCGGTCAAGCTCAGGTTGCCCCCCGCCATGAGGATCCACCCGGTCTTCCACGTCTCCAGGATCAAACCTGTGAAGGTCAGTCCCCTTTGCCCCCCAGGCGATGCTCCTCCCCCCGTCCGCCTCATCGACGACCATCCGGCCTGGACTGTCCGGCGGTTGCTGAGGGTCCGTCGCCGGGGCCGGGGTCTGCAATACCTTGTCGATTGGGAGGGTTATGGGCCTGAGGAGCAAAGCTGGGTGCCCCGCAGGCACATCCTGGACCCCTCTCTTGTCCGGGATTTCCACCGGGCCCACCCTGGCCTGCCTGGTCGGTCGCCGGGAGTCGCCCGTAGAGGGGGGGGTCCTGTCACAACCCATGCCTCTAACCCTGCCTCTCTGCCTGCCCCTAACCCTATCTCCGAGAACGAGTCCCCTGGCACCTCCCAGAGGGCGCAGAGGGAACTGCGGGCTCGTCGGCGTGAGCAGCTGCCGGTCATTCCGGTGATTGCACCCCATCCTGGCCAGCCACCACCTGCAGCCCATCAGCCCAGGAGGTTAAGAAGCCACTCGACACAGCATGCGGCGCCAGATCGTTAACCAACCAACCTAGTGGGTACACGTCTCTAGCTCCCTGCCTCGTCTGTCTTTTGAACCTTGCCTTACCCTGTTCTCCCTGTCTTCCCAGTTCCTGCCTGACCCACGCCTGTACGATTACCCCACTCCTGCCTGACCCACGCCTGTACGACAACCCTGCTCCTGCCTGACCCACGCCTGTACGACAACCCTGCTCCTGCCTGACCCACGCCTGTACGACAACCCCGCTCCTGCCTGACCATCGCCTGTACGACTACCACGCTCCTGCCTGACCATCGCCTGTACGACTACCACGTCCCCGCCTGACCCACGCCTGTCTACGGATCACGTTACTGCCTGCCTCTCCCCAGGCAATAAACGTGCCTACGGGCTTTCACCCCAATCGTGTCTGCTCTTGGGTCCTCCATCCAAACCCTAACATGTCCTGTCTGTATCTGAAGGGTGAGGGGACAGGGGACAGGGATGTCCTGTCTGTGTTTGAAGGGTGAGGGGACAGGGGACAGGGATGTCCTGTCTGTATCTGAAGGGTGAGGGGACAGGGGACAGGGATGTCCTATCTGTATCTGAAGGGTGAGGGGACAGGGATGTCCTGTCTGTATCTGAAGGGTGAGGGGACAGGGATGTCCTGTCTGTATCTGAAGGGTGAGGGGACAGAGGACAGGGATATCCTGTCTGTATCTGAAGGGTGAGGGGACAGGGGACAGGGATGTCCTGTCTGTATCTGAAGGGTGAGGGGACAGGGATGTCCTGTCTGTATCTGAAGGGGGAGGGGACAGGGGACAGGGATGTCCTGTCTGTATCTGAAGGGTGAGGGGACAGGGGACAGGGATGTCCTGTCTGTATCTGAAGGGTGAGGGGACAGGGGACAGGGATGTCCTGTCTGTATCTGAAGGGTGAGGGGACAGGGATGTCCTGTCTGTATCTGAAGGGGGAGGGGACAGGGGACAGGGATGTCCTGTCTGTATCTGAAGGGTGAGGGGACAGGGGACAGGGATGTCCTGTCTGTATCTGAAGGGTGAGGGGACAGGGATGTCCTGTCTGTATCTGAAGGGTGAGGGGACAGGGGACAGGGATGTCCTGTCTGTATCTGAAGGGTGAGGGGACAGGGGACAGGGGACAGGGATGTCCTGTCTGTATCTGAAGGGTGAGGGGACAGGGGACAGGGATGTCCTGTCTGTATCTGAAGGGTGAGGGGACAGGGATGTCCTGTCTGTATCTGAAGGGTGAGGGGACAGGGGACAGGGATGTCCTGTCTGTATCTGAAGGGTGAGGGGACAGGGATGTCCTGTCTGTATCTGAAGGGTGAGGGGACAGGGATGTCCTGTCTGTATCTGAAGGGTGAGGGGACAGGGGACAGGGATGTCCTGTCTGTATCTGAAGGGTGAGGGGACAGGGGACAGGGGACAGGGGACAGGGGACAGGGAAGCATGCAGTTTTCTACCTCACACACGCTAGGAAAGGCCCCATCTCACTTAATACCAGCTACTTGAAGACACTGATTATGCTTTACCCTCCACTTCTAACTGCATGCTGGAAATCTTTTGAATGCTTATTGTGTGAATATGTTGACAGATGTGGCTGCTGCCAATGTTTTTTTTAATTAAAAAAAAATCTCTTTCTGAATCCTCAGAAATTCTTCAATCTCAGCTAATTTTTCCGAGGTCATGAGCATTCACTCAAGACTTCCCTGCTTCTGAGTCTCTCTGCTGGGGATGATTGCAATAGGACATGAATAGAGATGGTTTATTCATGGCTGGTAGGTCTGCCCTGCACACTGTGCAGTCTGAGACGTGGGAATACAATGAAGCTGCAGCCAAGAATAACCCCACAGAGCAATACTTTTTTTATTTTTTTTATTTACCCTTTATTTAACCAGAGTAAAATCACACTGAGATTTGCATCTCTTTTTCAGGTCAGCCCTGGCCAGGAAAGCAGCACACATACCCATCTCTAAACATGATCAATACCCATCTCTAAACATGATCAATACCCATCTCTAAACATGATCTACTGCAATACCCAATCTCTAAACATGATCTACTGCAATACCCATCTCTAAACATGATCAATACCCATCTCTAAACATGATCTACTGCAATACCCAATCTCTAAACATGATCTACTGCAATACCCATCTCTAAACATGATCAATACCCATCTCTAAACATGCTCTACTGACATACCCATCTCTAAACATGATCTACTGCAATACCAATCTCTAAACATGCTCTACTGCAATACCCAATCTCTAAACATGCTCTACTGACATACCCATCTCTAAACATGATCTACTGCAATACCCATCTCTAAACATGACCTACTGCAATACCCATCTCTAAACATGATCTACAGCAATACCCATCTCTAAACATGATTACAGCAATACCCATCTCTAAACATGATCTACTGCAATACCCATCTCTAAACATGATCTACTGCAATACCCATCTCTAAACATGAACTACTACAATACCCATCTCTAAACATGATCAATACCCATCTCTAAACATGCTCTACTGCAATACCCATCTCTAAACATGATCTACTGCAATACCCAATCTCTAAACATGCTCTACTGACATACCCATCTCTAAACATGATCTACTGCAATACCCATCTCTAAACATGATCTACCTCAATACCCATCTCTAAACATGATCTACTGCAATACCCATCTCTAAACATGCTCTACTGCAATACCCATCTCTAAACATGATCTACCTCAATACCCATCTCTAAACATGCTCTACTGCAATACCCATCTCTAAACATGATCTACTGCAATACCCATCTCTAAACATGATCTACCTCAATACCCATCTCTAAACATGATCTACTGATATACCCATCTCTAAACATGACCTACTGCAATACCCAATCTCTAAACATGCTCTACTGCAATACCCATCTCTAATCATGATCTACTGATATACCCATCTCTAAACATGCTCTACTGCAATACCCATCTCTAAACATGATCAATACCCAATCTCTAAACATGATCTACTGCCCATCTCTAAACATGATCTACTACAATACCCATCTCTAAACATGATCTACTACAATACCCATCTCTAAACATGATCTACTGCAATACCCATCTCTAAACATGATCAATACCCATCTCTAAACATGCTCTACTGCAATACCCATCTCTAAACATGACCTACTGCAATACGCATCTCTAAACATGATCTACCTCAATACCCATCTCTAAACATGATCAATACCCATCTCTAAACATGATCTACTGCAATACCCATCTCTAAACTGATCTACCCATCTCTAAACATGATCTACATCAATACCCATCTCTAAACATGATCAATACCCATCTCTAAACATGCTCAATACCCATCTCTAAACATGATCTACTGCAATACCCATCTCTAAACATGATCTACTGCAATACCCATCTCTAAACATGATCAATACCCATCTCTAAACATGATCTACTGCAATACCCATCTCTAAACATGATCAATACCCATCTCTAAACATGATCTACTGCAATACCCATCTCTAAACATGCTCTACTGCAATACCCATCTCTAAACATGATCAATACCCATCTCTAAACATGATCTACAGCAATACCCATCTCTAAACATGCTCTACTGCAATACCCATCTCTAAACATGATCAATACCCATCTCTAAACATGACCTACTACAATACCCATCTCTAAACATGATCTACTGATATACCCATCTCTAAACATGATCAATACCCATCTCTAAACATGCTCTACTGCAATACCCATCTCTAAACATGATCAATACCCATCTCTAAACATGATCAATACCCATCTCTAAACATGATCTACTGCAATACCCATCTCTAAACATGCTCTACTGCAATACCCATCTCTAAACATGATCAATACCCATCTCTAAACATGATCTACTGCAATACCCATCTCTAAACATGCTCTACTGCAATACCCATCTCTAAACATGATCTACCCATCTCTAAACATGATCAATACCCATCTCTAAACATGATCTACCTCAATACCCATCTCTAAACATGATCTACTGCAATACCCAATCTCTAAACATGATCTACTGCAATACCCATCTCTAAACATATTGGCCACGTTTCCCGAAACCCTTCCTAGCCAAAGACGTTCTTTCGTTAAGAGGGTTTTGTAAGAAGGGTCTGGGGCGTTCTTAACACTCATCTTAGCGACCAAACACTCGCAGATCCAGCTGTCAGGCAAAAGGAGATATTAATCTAAAGCGCACTGTTCGTCTTATTGTGTTTTCCCCTTTTTCCTTTCTTTCATGCACCCTTTAGTGTTTAAAATTGGAGAAAACTTGAAAATCTCTCCTCTATGAATACATATGTTTTAAATGTTTAACCGTAGGCTATATATCCCACTAATCAGAATGGATGCCTTTTATAATAAGAATGATGTGGATTTATATAGCACCTTTCACAGAACCCAAGGTCGCTTTCATTTTAATTTCTTTCTTGCTATTTGATGCCTACTGCCTCCTACTTTACCAGTATAAAGCAATATATTTATATATATATATATATATATATATATATATATATATATATAGCAGTATAAAGCTTTATATATAAAGCAATTTGAGCTGCAGTCCATGTCTGAAATAAATAAAGTTTAATTAAGTTTAACATCATGACCATGATTATTCTGCAACCATCCCACATCTGCATGCACATACAGTATGAGATACAGTAGTTCATCCCCATCACATGTGTGCAACTACCCCCGGATCATCATACACCATAGTCTGCATTAACCACTAGCTGTGTGTGATTGGATGTGTGGGCCACTTGGATACACCTGTTGTCTGTCATCACACACACGAGCAACGGGGAATTGGTGCATTGGGTTGCAGGCCACCACGGGCTGGCCATGTAGCCTGCCTGTGAATCCTCTGTATACATTGGTGTATATCCTGTAATGCACCGTGTGTATATTTAGATGTGTATACAGATGCTGGTTGCCCTGCAACTGGCACCTTCTGTTTTAATATCTGTTGCTCTTTTATGGCTCTGTGTGCTTCTGACCCTGTTCTGCCTTCCCTCTCCCTAGTGCCTCTCTCTCTCCCTCCTATCTTCTACCCAGGTCCAGTGGATGCCCCACTGTCACCAGCAGACCTCCCTGAGTCCGATAGATACCCCCGTGTCTGCTGTGGATGTCCAGTACAGCCACTAACCCTGTCCTCCTCCCTAGTGTCTCTCCCTCCTATACTCTAAACAGGTCCTGTGGACTCCCCCTGTCTCCTGCAGGCCACCCTGTAGCAGGTCCTGTGGACTCCCCCTGTCTGCTGCAGGCCACCCTGTAGCAGGTCCTGTGGACTCCCCCTGTCTGCTGCAGGCCACCCTGTAGCAGGTCCTGTGGACTCCCCCTGTCTCCTGCAGGCCACCCTGTAGCAGGTCCTGTGGACTCCCCCTGTCTCCTGCAGGCCACCCTGTAGCAGGTCCCAGAGGGTGTGCACTCTTGTGCACTCTCCTGTTAGTCATGTCTCTTATGAAGTGTCTAGCCCATGTTTACTGTTCTGTATATGTTCTTAGCCGGTAGACAAACATTTTCCAGGAGCTCGATCGCCTTGTTGAGAGGGGTCAGGGAAGAATTTTTACAGCTCACCTTTCTGGCCCCCGGGTGAAACTGTTTTTTTGCTTCCCTCTGGAATATGTAGAGAGTGGGTCGTATGCCCACCTCCCTTGTTCTCTGTAAAGCGCATCGTGTTGCCTCTGTGTATGAAATGCGCTATACAAATAAAGCTTGATTTGATTTGATGTATTCATACTCTTATCAGATGGGCCATTTTTGATTGCTTATAGGCTACATGCAGTTTGTTGTGCCATCTTGAATGTGTCCTTTGTGGCCTATTATTTCTAGCCTACCTGTCAGAGGGTCTCACATTGTCCCGTGCATCAGTGAGCTGTTGATATTTGGTGGGCATGGCTTCAACTCCTGCTCTCCTTGCATATCTATTTTCCCCATTTTGTTTGTTGGGGTCACGGCATCATGTAATGTTATATTTCATTTTATGTTTTCATGGACTTCTGGTGACTGGTGTTTCATATTTGTAATGGGCAATACGAGCAATGCTATTTAATTTGCTTAGCACATTACATACAGTACACATTGCAAATTAATGGGACATAAGGTTATCCTACTGTAGAATAGGTAGGCAGAACAGCAGGGGAATGGGAGATGTGTGGATTCAGTTCACAATTAGTATTATAATCGCGTTCGGGCGCCTCGTGATTTTATTGATAGGGATAAGTAGGACGCCACTTGTAACATCAAAACTGAAAACATGGAATAACGTGGAACAATGGATTAGCCTGGCATCGATTGTTTTGTTTTCAGTACCGAGGTGGTGGACAGCTCCTGTAAAGAAGCTTCTTAAGCGCGGCGCTAACATGGACCTTAAGAAGACCTCTAAGAAGATGGACCTTAAGAAGACCTCTAAGAAGATGGACCTTAAGAAGAACTCTAAGAAGATGGACCTTAAGAAGATGGACCTTAAGAAGAAGGACCTTAAGAAGAGCTCTAAGAAGATGGACCTTAAGAAGAGCTCTAAGAAGATGGACCTTAAGAAGAGCTCTAAGAAGATGGACCTTAAGAAGATGGACCTTAAGAAGAAGGACCTTAAGAAGAGCTCTTAGAAGATGGACCTTAAGAAGAACTCTAAGAAGGAGGACCTTAAGAAGAGCTCTTAGAAGATGTTCAGGAAACACTCTTCTTGAGACTTCGTCTTAGCTGACCTCTTCTTTGGAGCCTCTTCTTCACTCCTTAAGAAGGTGCTTATTCAGAAACACAGACATTATCTACAGTTGCTCCTTTTCCTTACCATGCTCTATCTCTCTCCCTCTCTCTCTCTTTCTCTCCCCTCTCTCTCTCTCTCTCTCTCTCTCTCTCTCACACAGACACTCTATTTCCTGACAAGTTGACATTTAGCCAGCAGAGCTCAGAGCGGTGGAGAGGGAAGCCGATTGGAATCTTAATGTCATCATGTTATCTATTGATGACAGATGGAGGGTTCTTGGTTGTTTTGTCATGAGTAGACCTTGTTCAATGTCTCAGGGGAAGACCAGGGCCATCCTTCAGATTTACATGGCCGTCCTCACCTGAAGAAACCAGTGCTCCTCTAGCAGACCCCCAGGCTCAGCTGTGGCCCAAACATCGTCCCTGCTGTGCTGTCTGCTGGATGTGCTGCCGGTGGACACCCTTCCCATCATCCAAGTCACGGCCGTCCCCATGGGCCAAGGGAGGAAAGTACCCCCGCCCCCCGCAGAACTGTGGCTGAGAGGAGGGGAGGGGAGACCCTGAACATGGTGCTTTTGATCAGCAGTAATGAGTACATACCTTTATAACCCCCTGTCCTGGTCTTCTGTGTGGAGTGAGAGTCACGCGTATCTGTTGGGCGGAGCTAAAGGGCTCAGTGATTCACACTGACCCACCCTCTGCCCATGTCTGACTGGACTGATTCACACTGACCCACCCTCTGTCCATGTCTGACTGGACTGATTCACACTGACCCACCCTCTGCCCATGTCTGACTGGACTGATTCACACTGACCCACCCTCTGTCCATGTCTGACTGGACTGATTCACACTGACCCACCCTCTGTCCATGTCTGACTGGACTGATTCACACTGACCCACCCTCTGTCCATGTCTGACTGGACTGATTCACACTGACCCACCCTCTGTCCATGTCTGACTGGACTGATTCACACTGACCCACCCTCTGTCCATGTCTGACTGGACTGATTCACACTGACCCACCCTCTGCCCATGTCTGACTGGACTGGGCTTCTGTGCCCACGGCGGCTTTTGTTCTGTATTGTATTGGTGTGTGTTAGAGTGTGCATTTTTTGTTCTGTATTGTATTGGTGTGTGTTGGAGTGTGTGTTTTTGTTCTGTACTGTATTGGTGTGTGTGCTGGAATGTGTATTTTTTGTTATGTATTGGTGTGTGTGTTGGAGTGTGTATTTTTGTGCATGGCTGTAAGCCAGCGCACCAAAGATAGCAAATGTCCAGTTGTCTCTCCCTCCCTCCCTCCCTCTTTCCCTCCCTTCCTCCGTCGTGTTGTTTACCTGCCGTTCTATGTTGCTACCACAAGAGGCAGTGGTCCCGAGCATCAAAACAAAAATACTATGACACCGCACATTTTCCAGATCCTCTGTGGTGTAGTGGAGAGGGTTTCTGCCTCCCATGCCAAAGGTTGAGGGTTCAAGCCATGGGGTGGATGATGTTTTGTCACTGGATGTTATAGAAGCTATGTAAAAATTGTGGTTACTTGGTGGTGCTATGTCACTTATTGAATTTATGTGCAGTAATTGAACATTTGAAATACTCCTGTTTTGAAATTATACCTACATTATAGGTGTCTCAGTAATATATTAGGCTATAATTTGCATGTATTAACCAGGTACATGTTTATTTTTTTCAGACGGATGGAAGGCCTTCCCAAACCCTCAGACCCCTCTTATCTCTTTTCCTCCTCTCTGTTCCTCTGGGAGAGAAGGATGGGAGAGAATGTACGTGAACAAAAAGCCCAGGCCGTCCCAAACACTCTCAACAATCTATTCTAGGTTCTATCCTGGACTAGGGAAAACTCCCAATTCTTTCCTCTCTTTTCTTTTCCTTCCCTTATGCCCTGACCCAGTTGGTTTTCTTAGTGCCTTTTCCACTGATAGATCTTGGGACCCTAGAACAGCTATTATGGCACAAAAACCATCACCCCCCTCCCCCCATTCAGAATGTACCGTTGGTGTAAGTCCCACCACCAGCTCTTCCAGACTCCACCCCTGGGCAGACCAACCACCTCCAGTCCAGGGACCAGAGCAGTGTGCATGACCCTGCCCCCGCTCTCTGAAACCTGAACCGTCTCAGATTGAGCCTTTTCTGTAGACTCAGTGGAACGGGAGGGACAGAGTCCACATAGCCTCTTGGGTTTTGGTAATAGTTCACTCTTAGACTGGAAGGGCATGGTGCATGTTATTGTTGTGTTCTGTCATATGAGTGTCTCCCATTGTCTGGTTTTTAATTCCCTTTGATCATAGAAAAATATAAACAATCTTATTGTTTAAAGACATGGACCTGTGCCAATCCGGCTGGACATCCGCCAGCTCGTCCATTGGGGACCCACTGTAGTTCCGCCAGCTCGTCCATTGGGGACCCACTGTAGGTCCGCCAGCTCGTCCATTGGGGACCCACTGTAGGTCCGCCAGCTCGTCCATTGGGGACCCACTGTAGGTCCGCCAGCTCGTCCATTGGGGACCTACTGTAGGTCCTCCAGCTCGTCCATTGGGGACCTACTGTAGGTCCGCTCGCCTTGTGTTATCTGGGTTTATCCCTTACCTTTGTCCAGAAACAGACGTTGAGTCAATTGCAGCAAAACAGCTAACGTTACAGGAATTTATTAGACATTATTTCATTTAAATTCACAGCTATTTCAGTGGCATGACTAGCTTCCGTCCTACCAGTCCTGAACAGAAACAAGCCAGCCACGCACAAAAGCCAGGCTGGACCTGGCCTGGTTTGTTCTGTATTGTATTGGTGTGTGTTAGAGTGTGTATTTTTTGCTGTGTATTGTATTGGTGTGTGTTAGAGTGTGTATTTTTTGCTGTGTATTGTATTGGTGTGTGTGCTGGAGTGTGTATTTTTTGGAGTATTTCCCTTGGGAGATGAAGTTGATCTCTATATGTGTTTGGCCGTGTGTTCAGCTCAGCCCTTCCTGTAGATGCAAGGCATCCTGGGAACAGTAATTGTGGTGCTGTGATTCTTCAGTCTTCCGTCAGAAAATCAAAACCTCTCAGGGGGTGGAGTTATAATCAGAACCTCTCAGGGAAGAACAGATTTCTGGAGAGGGGAGGGGGTGGAGTTATAATCAGAACCTCTCAGGGATGAACAGATTTCTGGAGAGGGGAGGGGGTGGAGTTATAATCAGAACCTCTCAGGGATGAACAGATTTCTGGAGAGGGGAGGGGGTGGAGTTATAATCAGAACCTCTCAGGGGGTGGAGTTATAATCAGAACCTCTCAGGGAAGAACAGATTTCTGGAGAGGGGAGGGGGTGGAGTTATAATCAGAACCTCTCAGGGATGAACAGATTTCTAGAGAGGGGAGGGGGTGGAGTTATAATCACACAGACTTTTTCAGACGGTATTTCCTCCCAATAACCGATTGTTCACAGATCAATGTGACATTTTCACTCTCTGGGCAAAACCAGTGCTGAATGAGAAGAGGTGCTGTTGCAGAATGAATAGCAGAGTGTAATTGAATAGCAGAGTGTAATTGAATAGCAGAGTGTAATTGAATAGCAGAGTGTAATTGAATAGCAGAGTGTAATTGAATAGCAGAGTGTAATTGAATAGCAGAGTGTAATTGAATAGCAGAGTATAATTGAATAGCAGAGTGTAATTGAATAGCAGAGTATAATTGAATAGCAGAGTGTAATTGAATAGCAGAGTATAATTGAATAGCAGAGTATAATTGAATAGCAGTGTAATTGAATAGCAGAGTGTAATTGAATAGCAGAGTATAATTGAATAGCAGAGTGTAATTGAATAGCAGAGTGTAATTGAATAGCAGAGTATAATTGAATAGCAGAGTATAATTGAATAGCAGTGTAATTGAATAGCAGAGTGTAATTGAATAGCAGAGTGTAATTGAATAGCAGAGTATAATTGAATAGCAGAGTGTAATTGAATAGCAGTGTGTTATTGAATAGCAGAGTGTAATTGAATAGCAGAGTGTAATTGAATAGCAGAGTGTAATTGAATAGCAGAGTGTAATTGAATAGCAGAGTGTAATTGAATAGCAGAGTATAATTGAATAGCAGAGTGTAATTGAATAGCAGTGTGTTATTGAATAGCAGAGTGTAATTGAATAGCAGAGTGTAATTGAATAGCAGAGTGTAATTGAATAGCAGAGTGTAATTGAATAGCAGAGTGTAATTGAATAGCAGAGTGTAATTGAATAGCAGAGTGTAATTGAATAGCAGAGTGTAATTGAATAGCAGAGTGTAATTGAATAGCAGAGTGTAATTGAATAGCAGAGTGTAATTGAATAGCAGAGTGTAATTGAATAGCAGAGTGTAATTGAATAGCAGAGTGTAATTGAATAGCAGAGTGTTATTGAATAGCAGAGTGTAATTGAATAGCAGAGTGTAATTGAATAGCAGAGTGTAATACAGAATGAATAGCAGAGTGTAATTGAATACAAGAGTGTAATTGAATAGCAGAGTGTAATTGAATAGCAGAGTGTAATTGAATAGCAGAGTGTAATTGAATAGCAGAGTGTAATTGAATAGCAGAGTGTAATTGAATAGCAGAGTGTAATTGAATAGCAGAGTGTAATTGAATAGCAGAGTGTAATTGAATAGCAGAGTGTAATACAGAATGAATAGCAGAGTGTAATTGAATACAAGAGTGTAATTGAATAGCAGAGTGTAATTGAATAGCAGAGTGTAATTGAATAGCAGAGTGTAATTGAATAGCAGAGTGTAATTGAATAGCAGAGTGTAATACAGAATGAATAGCAGAGTATAATTGAATAGCAGAGTGTAATTGAATAGCAGAGTGTAATTGAATAGCAGAGTGTAATTGAATAGCAGAGTGTAATTGAATAGCAGAGTGTAATTGAATAGCAGAGTGTAACGGAGTGTCATTGAACAGCAGAGGGTAATACAATAGACTCATTAAGCCTGTTAGCCTAATAATAACTCCCTGGCCATCAGTGAACAATTATGAATCATTCAATGTGAAGCAAACTAACAATAGGCGCTTCATGCAGTTTTAACATCTCTGGAGGGGCTTAAGTGGACCAGCTAATGTGTTTACCCGCTAGCTGTCCCCCGCTAGCTGACAGAGTGAACAGATAATAATAGGTCAGTAATGGATGGATGTGGTGTGTTTGATTTGTCTCTGTGGGCCGCAGGACCAGACTGAGCCAGGAACAGTTCTCCATTGTGATGAATATTGATGATTAGGACATGTCATACAGTAATAATCATGTTCACTACATCTCTCTTTGTACCTCCTTCTCTTTATCTCTCTGTCCCTCTTTCTCTCTCTCTTTCACTCTCTCTCTCTATATTGTCCTTCCTTGTCTTTTCAGTCTCTTGTCTGCTTTCTCTCTCTCTATCTCTCTCTCTCTCTCGTGTCCTTTCTCTCTCTCTCTCTCTCTCTCTCTCTCTCTCTCGTGTCCTTTCTTTCTCTCTCTCTCTCTCTCTCTCTCTCGTGTCCTTTCTCTCTCTCTCTCTCTCTCTCTCATGTCCTTTCTTTCTTTCTCTCTCTCCATTCCTCACTCTCTGATTGTTTCAGCCGATTAGTCCTCGAACAGTGTGTGTGAGTGGAGAGTGTGTGTATATGTGTGTATGTGTGTGAATAGTGTGTGTGTGTTTCTGTGTGTGTGTGTGTGTGTGTGTGTGTGTGTGTGTGTGTATTAGTAGAGGTTCCCAGGGTAGATGACAGCTGTCTAGCCTCTCTCCCAGGCCTCCCTGCTCTGCTGGCCTCCTGTCTTCCAATCAGTCAGCCCCTAGGAGCAGGTAGAGAGGCCTCAGCTGCAGGCTGTAGCACGGGGCCACACACACACACAACCACACACACACACACGCGCACACAACCACACACACACAACCACACACACACGTGCACACACACACAACTACACACGTGTGCACACACACACACACAACCACGCGCACAAATGCACATGCACACACACACACACACACACACACACACACACACACACACACACACACACACATACACACACACACACAAAGCTCTAAATCCATCTGGCCTGCAGGCACCTTGCTGCTCAGTGCTCCAGACACACCTTTCACCCTCTCGACCAATTAGAACACAGAACTCTCTAGCGGTTGTCAATCACGCACGTTAAGGTGATGTGGAACCGCGGAGCGGACAGGGAGTCCCAGCTGTTTTCTGGCGCTTTCATCAGCTGGCTGTTATGGTGCATGCTGGGAAGAGTATTAGAGGTGCCGGGAGGTGCAGCTGGATGAGGAGGAGAGTGGGGGAGAGAGAGAGAGAGAGAGAGATAGAAGGAGAGGGAGAGAGCGAGAAGGAGAGGGAGAGAGAGAGAGAAGGGGGAGATGGGGAGAGGGAGAGGAGACAGAGAAACATTGTTGGAGGAAGTGATGTAGTTTTCCTTACACCAATTAAGACTTTGATGAAGAACCCAAAAGACGAGAGAATGGCTTGAAATGCATGTTAGTTTATTGACAAAGCCAACACAAGAGTTGATTGCTAGCAACTGACAACTGGTACAGATTGGATGACATCAGTTTATATATCCTTCCCAAAGGTCACTAGCAGCGTAATATCAAAGGTGGGAGGGGTGTTCACCCATAGCAAACTGTAGGGAAACTGCAGAGCCCTGGAATGAGGAAACAGAACCAGACCTGGTCTTTAGCCAGGCCCAAGGGGGGAGACTCTGAGTCATCAGGGGACGATTCTGGGATGATTCTGGTTCCAGAAGGGCACACCTGTCTCCGAGCATCTACAAACCGCGCGCACTGGACAAGCGCCTCTAAAAGTAGTGGTCAGGTTAAAGGTTACTGGGGGTCAGCTCACAAAGGCCTTTACGGAGACTAAGTCAGAAGAGAGAGAGAGAAAGAGAGGGAAGGGGTGACACCATAAAGGTTCTCATCCGTCTTATTCAGTCTGAAGGAGGATCGTGCTTCTGCCTCCTCATCCTTTGTCCTGGAGGAGACTGTCTCTGTACAGACGAGACTATCTAAAGCAGGCCAAAAAACCTACCTTTTTAAAAAGGCCTTTGACGGTTAAAATTGTGTTCTTTTTGTTCGGTTGTGTTTTGTTATGCTATGCTTTTAAACCTGTACCAGTCTAAGACTTTTAAATGAAAAGTGCGTAACAAATAAAACAATTTATTATTATTATTATTATTATTATCGCTGTACAGATGAGACTATATCTATAGATGAGACTATCTCTGTACAGACAGGGCTGGACTGACAATCTGGCATACGGGGCAAATGCCCAGTGGGCCGGACCTAGTTTTAGGCCAATCTAAAAAAGTATTTTTATTTTTGGGCAACAAAATTTTTTGGGGGGCCAACAGCAGCCCATTGGTCCATTTTCTATACTGACACTGGGCTGGCCCAATCATATGTAGGCCCCTCCCCTCCCTCTGTCAGTTTCACGTGTCAGATGCGTGGGCCGTTAGTAGTGACGGGCATTCCCTCTCTTTTTAGTGAGCCTCATCACTTGGCTCAGCTCAGCAATAAGGCTCCCAATCGGCTCTTCATTTTAACACTTGTGCCAAATTTAGCGCTGTTTTGACCTATATCACTTAAATTATTCGATATAATTATACTGAACCTTAACATTTCCAGAATACCATAATTTACATCATGTTTGGTATAAAAAGAGTGAAAACATCAAACACTGTTACACGTTTATTAAACCTTTTATTTATACAAATCACTCAATCAAACGTAACACACTCAAACGGAACACACTTCCCAGCTCAATGAGGGAACATGCTGCCTCCTCCTTTACAGCAGCAAGAGACACATTTACACTTTAACAGAAAAAGCAGGTAGAGATGTCTTAAAACCTGGACAAATACAACCAAAGCTACCTGCATCAAGAGAGCACTAGAAGATAAGTGGAAACAATTAGTCTATTGTTGTCTTTGATCCATCCATAACAGTCAAATAACATTTATAACAAATAATAAATCAAATAAAGTACAAAACAGCAGCATCCAACGGTTTTAGTTGTATCTATCATACTAACAACTATCTATTTATCAGCTACCTACTGTACAGTCTTGTATTAATTTACAAAAAAAGAAATTGGCTCTCAGTTGGGAGCCGCCTCCCATCGTTCACTTAAAAGAGCCGGCACATAGAGCCGTATCGTTCGCGACCGACCCATCACTAGCCGAGTCGAAAATCAGTGGATGGAGAAGGATGGATAAAGATAAGCATAAACAAAAGCGCAAGGGGGGCGCGGAGAAATTACGGGCAAAAATAAATAAAAATCTTGAGGTGGATGCTGCCAATTGTGGTAAAATCACAGATCTGTTTGCTGCAGGGGCTGCATCAACATCCACAGCTTTACCTTTCATGCCTTGTCTTTATTATTATTGACATAAGTGAAAATGAAGTGTTCTAAAGGCATTCCCTGGAGGCAGCCGCAAAGTTTTGCCCGTTGACAAAACCATGAAGGCGCAATTGTTGCAGATTGCAACAGGAAGTAAGTGAACCAAGGAGTAAAATAATAACATCTCTATACAGTGAACAGTGTCAAGTGTACATGTACCATGATATGAACATAATACGGGCCGGTTCCGCTGGTATGGAATACAGCGTTCCCCAACTCTTTTGAATGGAGTTTGTGGGAAGTGCTATTCCAGGATCAGGCATAATCCATGTCTGCGCAACCATCCCTTAACGTAATCACTGCACCTCACTGCTACGTGTCTTCCCCAATGTTTGTTCTACACTCCACCTCCTACATGTCTGTCCCCCTATACCCCTCCTACATGTCTGTCCTCCTATACCCCTCCTACAAGTCTGTCCCCCTATACCCCTCCTACATGTCTGTCCCCCTATACCCCTCCTACATGTATGTCCCCCTATACCCCTCCTACATGTCTGTCCCCCTATACCCCTCATACATGTCTGTCCCCCTATACCCCTCATACATGTCTGTCCTCCTATACCCCTCCTACATGTCTGTCCCCCTATACCCCTCCTACATGTCTGTCCCCCTATACCCCTCCTACATGTCTGTCCCCCTATACCCCTCCTACATGTCTGTCCCCCTATACCCCTCCTACATGTCTGTCTCCCTATACCCCTCCTACATGTCTGTCCTCCTATACCCCTCCTACATGTCTGTCCCCCTATACCCCTCCTACATGTCTGTCCCCCTATACCCCTCCTACATGTCTGTCCCCCTATACCCCTCCTACATGTCTGCCCCCCTATACCCCTCCTACATGTCTGTCCCCCTATACCCCTCCTACATGTCTGTCTCCCTATACCCCTCCTACATGTCTGTCCCCCTATACCCCTCCTACATGTCTGTCCCCCTATACCCCTCCTACATGTCTGTCTCCCTATACCCCTCCTACATGTCTGTCTCCCTATACCCCTTTGTCTTGACGTGTATTGTCTTATCTACTGTTTATTTTATCCTTACCTGTACAATGACCTTTGTTGTCTTCATAGGCGTCTTTAAATAAAATGTATTATTATTATTATCAAAGAAATACTATACATGCTACCTTTTGCCTGACATTCCATTCTAGATGTTAACATCCATGAGAGTTTTCTGGAGCCACTGCAGTCTCAACACTCGATGGACGCATCTGGTTGGTCTCCACCACCATTGCCCAGACCATGGCCCATAGTCCATTGTCCTTTAAATTATGTCCAGCCGTTCGTGCTCATTCGCTTTTCATATAGGCACTAATTTAAATATTATAGGCTCGCTTTTGCAGGATCTGGGTTGACGAAGTGGTCGAGGGTATTTGAGTGAGCTGCTGGCAGGTCTCACGCTTTCTCACAGTTGTTATAGCGGAGGAGCCATGCGCAGGCACTCAGGACTCCAGAGGGGGCCAGACAAGGCCTTTCACACTCACACACTCCTTCCTCCTAACGGTCATTAGAGGGTCGGATTACACTTCATCCACATGCTCCCTTTGTTGGAGGCCGGTGGAAGCAAAAAGGAGAACTGGGGCTGTTCACACCAACGTCCTGGTTCCACCTCAAAGGACTCGGCCGGAACAGGCCAGACTTTACGGCCCTCTCACTTCCTCTCTGCCTCTCTCCCCCTCCCTCTCTAGCTCCAACCGCCGTACACCAGATTGTCTGGAGAACACTCCAGAGCACGCATTCATAAGCCATGAAACTGAGTCATGCTCCCAGAGCCAGTGTTTATTCTTCAATGAGGGACATATCTGTGAATAAACAGGGTTTGGGGAGCGAACGGGCTCAGAGCAGTATTTAACATTGTGAATCCAACGTGTGAGTGTGATTAAAGATGCAAGTGTTTGGATTCTATTTGTTCCAGCCAATGTACTGAATATGATAATGTCATTTTTACTAATGTCCTTCCAATGTGTTGGTAATGAGATCGGATTAAAACATATCCTGAAAATTGCTGTTTAATTCTCAAACCCCCCCAAAGGAGGGGTCACGAATCAACTGGCCAATCACTGAATTGGGGTCACAAGCACGCACCCCCCGACAAGCCACAGGTATTTAAGCTGTGAGACGCCATTGTTTTTTCTCTCGTGATTTCTCTCGTTTTTCATGCTCTTGTTTTCACACTCTTGTGTGCTCTTAACTCTCCAGTAACTAAGTTTGTGCCGGTTGATAAGATCAGCCTGTATCCACCCTGGACTGCTACCTAAGATCTCTGAGTCCACACAGGGGCTTAGGGAAATACTCTTCAACGATCCACCTCTGGTGAGAGCAGAGGTGTTGAATGAGATATGTGCAACTTGCAAACTCTGAAACTGAACTTTCAACTCTGCGAACCTCAACTTCGCGCAGCAACGCTATACCATCACTGTTTCAACGGGAGCGCAGGCGTGCTGCCCCTTTCATCAAACCGAGCGACCTTCAGTCACGTGCCTCCTCCATGCTTCGAGCCAGACAACACCGCCCGGACAACGCGCGATCACACACCGCTACTAAGGTTGTATCCAACAGTCGCCTGTGATTGTGGTGTGAGATGCCAAAGTGTTGTTTAAGCTTAGAAGATTTAGGATAGGCTGTGATAACCCATGACATCATTCTTTTCATTTCTGCTGTGTTTTCATATTGCCACATGTGTTTTTCCATCTGTTATTTGAATTGTGTTATAATATTATTTTGATAATTGATTAGTATAATTTCAATAAATATTATTAACTTTTGACCACGTCCGAGCGCCATTACATTATCTAAAGTCACTTGATTGAGTCAAGAACTCCGCCTACAGAATGAGATTGATGAATAAATTAGACTATTGATAAAGGTTATCTTGTTTCCCTGTACATAACATGGTGCCCCATACGAGTTTTGATTTAACGCCTTAAATCAATTTTCCTTCATATTTGTGATAACCGCGGTATAATCATAATTATACTGGTCATAGTCAGAGCTATAACCCCAGAACATGCTACAAATACAATATATATATATAATTAAAGTAGTTATTAAATACGAATATAACTGACAAATCCACCCACAATCCACCCAAAATTAATCACAATGTTGATTTTTATTGGCCCACCCACCCGTGGACGCGGATGTCGCGGATATATCCGCAATATTTGCATCTCTACTCTGTATGAGACTATCTCTGTACAGATGAGACTACCTGTATAGATGAGACTATCTCTGTACAGATGAGACTATCTGTATAGATGAGACTATCTCTGTACAGATGAGACTATCTGTATAGATTAGACTATCTCTGTATAGATGAGACTATCTCTGTATAGATGAGACTATCTGTATAGATGAGACTATCTCTGTACAGATGAGACTATCTCTGTATAGATGAGACTATCTCTGTATAGATGAGACTATCTCTGTATAGATGAGACTATCTCTGTATAGATGAGACTATCTGTATAGATGAGACTATCTCTGTACAGATGAGACTATCTGTATAGATGAGACTATCTCTGTACAGATTAGACTATATCTCTATAAATGAGGCGACTGTCTCTGTACAGAAGAGAATATCTCTGTACAGATTAGACTATACAGATGAGACTATCTCTGTAGAGATGAGGAGACTGTGCCTGTACATATGAGAATATCTCTCTCAGATGAGACTATCTCTGTACAAATTAGACTATCTCTGTATAGATGAGACTATCTCTGTACATATGAGAATATCTCTCTCAGATGAGACTATCTCTGTACAAATTAGACTATCTCTGTATAGATGAGACTATCTCTGTATAGATGAGACTATCTCTGTATAGATGAGACTATCTCTGTATAGATGAGACTATATATGTATAGATGAAACTATCTGTATAGATGAGCAGACTGTCTCTGCAGATTAGATCTCTATACAGAGGAATAGGCTACCATTTAAATTTAGTGTGAGATGGACAAAGGAACATATAACACACTGCAAAAGATACTTCTTTATTTCTCAGTTTGTAACGGTACAAAGTTAACAAGTGCACTTACATTCTCCCCCCTTACCTGTAGCACACGGCACTTTACCTAGTTAGTAAACTAATCTGCTCACATGACATCATCATTATGGTACTTTACTGGACTGGACTGGACATGAGGGCCGTGTCCGGATGTCCATACAGTACTATGTATGTAGTACCTACTAGATCGTACGCCAGATGTAGTATACTACATCAAAATTGTCTCTACTACATCTGGCGTACGTACAGTATATACTAGGTGGTACATATTCCAGAAATTACCCCAAAAATGTAGTAGGCATCGAGAGGATGCTATTCCGGAAACAAGATGGCGATTTGAGTGAAACGTTGTAGCACATCACGATACAGTTTCCGGTTCGTTAAAATTGGTGGAAGTTGAGGCGACAGTAATTCGCCAACCTTGCGTAAATGTTTGTGGACATTGTAGGTAAATTTGTTGGTGGAAAAATTACTTTTTCTTTCTTTTTTTACTAACAGATGTCTTAGTTATATCAAGATTAATCTAACTATAGGCATCTGTGTGCTTATCGGTGTCATATTTATTCAGTAATTTACGATTGAGCTAGCTAACTACCATTAGCTCATTTGGCCCAGTTGCTGGTTAGCGATGAGAGGCGGAGTCCCAGCCTAGTTGATCACCCTCCGTCATGGGATGGGGGGAAGCAACGGTCGTCTGGGATCCTGCCTCTCATGGCTAACCAGCAGCTGGTCAGTGGACTGTACCAGGCAGCCTACGTTGTGTCTGCACACAATCCAACAGCTCATTCCCCCAACATTAACTAAACTAGTGTAAATTAAGATAGCTAGCTAGCTACCAGCTAGCAAGCAGTTGCAAGGTCAAACAAATACAGGTTGTAAAATAATGCGGGGGCCAATATCTCCTGCTAGCTATATATATAATATAGCTTATTATATTGTTATCTTAACAGTTGGCAAAAAAACACGTCTATAAACTGGGACCGTCTCATTCATGACGGCGACAGTGTAGCCTGACAGACTGAATCAAATAACGTTATAAAACAAGCTTAGGAGCTAGCTGGCTAGCCATCCATCCATCTTCATCCACTTATCCGGGGTCGGGTCGCGGAGGCAGCAGCTCCAGCAGGGAGCCCCAGACATCCCTTTCCCTGGCAGCATCAACCAGCTCTGCCTGGGGAATCTTTAGCCGCTCACAGGCCAGTGCGGAGATGTAGTCCCGCCACCTGGTCCTGGGTCCACCTGGTCCTGGGTCCACCTGCTCCTGGGTCCACCTGCTCCTGGGTCCACCTGCTCCTGGGTCCACCTGCTCCTGGGTCTAGCTGGCTAGCATAATTTCAGTATAACAATCCGATGGCTAATTCCCCCAAAACAAACCCTCCACTGGACAAGCTTCTCACCAGCCCCAATAATGACAATATTGAGAAACACAAGCTACCGAGTGCAACGTTAGCCCTGCTAACGGAGATAATGGATTTGGAGGATAGTGTTGCAGCTGGTGCTAAACGAGGCAAAGGAAGAATATTTTGTGGACTATTATCACATCCATTTCACAGTTTGGATTAAACAGAAAGGTGAGGATCGAGCCTGCTGGATGACCAACTCAAATGCCTGGCTAGCTCAATATTGTGGTAAGTTTAACATGAACTGTATGAGAGTCGGAGATTGTCACTTTCACTGGATGACGTCAGGTAGTATGCTACATTTATCTTGCATACTAAACGTGTTTTCGTGAAGTAGTACATACTAAATAGTCTGTAGTATGTGAGCTGCAGTATGTAGGCTACTATATAGTATGTAGTATGGACCTTCGGACACAGCTGAGTTGTCTCTTTTCATAGGCGACGGAATGTTCACTCCCCGAACTAATTTCATTGGTTGTGCATCACTGCCCTGCCCCCTAACCTGTAACGTGACACATGACCAATGAAATCAGTTTGGGGTGTAAACATGCCATCACCATCCTAGGAATAATAATATAGGAGACTAGATTGGACTGGGCTGGACTGAAGTCATCAGTTAACTCACTGTAAGGCAACTGTTACTAGAACAAACTATCACATTATCATATTACTTTACTGTACTGTACCAAACATACAGTGTTGACAACATGGCTGGTTAATTCCAGTGATGCTAGAACTATGCAGTACACAGAGGTGACCATCATATTTTCACTGTTGACATTGAGTTCCACAGCTGTCCGTAGGCAAATAACAGATATTGCAGTCCAGATGTACTACGTACATTGAGTCAGCGGATCAATAACACAGTCAGAACCTCTACAGAACTCTGCACAGCACACCTACTGATCTCACAGAAACTGATTCAAGCTAAGACTGTGACTATTCTCACAAAATATGTGCTTAAATCACTTTATTAATTACTGAATTGTTTTTGTCTAATGTCTAAATCAAAACATCAACATACTTAAGCTATTTGTCATCTGTATTCTGTAAAACTGCAGAAATATGCAAGGTGGATAAAACATGACCCTCAGTAGCTGATGTGTGAACTCGACCTCCATATTGCTTCTCTCAGGTACAGCGTACCCTCTCCTCTCTGGGTACAGCGTACCCTCTCCTCTCAGGTACAGCGTACCCTCTCCTCTCTGGGTACAGCGTACCCTCTCCTCTCAGGTACAGCGTACCCTCTCTCCTCTCTGGGTACAGCGTACCCTCTCCTCTCAGGTACAGCGTACCCTCTCCTCTCTGGGTAAAGTCAGTCGTTTGACGTATTGCAGGCTCAGGGTACACACCCTTATCTACAATAGAACACAATTTCACCCCCCAAAAATGTTGTAAAATGCCAGTCCGCTTGACTGTTGAGGAATGAGGAAAGTTTTCCACTGTGATATGTCAGCGTTCACTCCTGGAAGATGAGAAATTTAGTCCAATATCTGGGGGTTATTACAGCTATTAATTTTCCATGAACTTTATTCAGTACAGGGACCAATCATAATAAGACCGTTTCTCCAGACCTGATGAGCTACTGTGTTCTGTGTTGCCACTACCCACACAGTCTTTGAAGAATATACCTGTTAATAGTTCACATTAATAAAAGATTCATAACAACCATTATAACCATGACTATAAATAATCTCAACTAGCTCGGAGGAGCGAGGACTGAGCTCCGCTCCGGAACAGTGCAAACCAGACACTGCTGCAGCCAACTCTCTCTGGGCATGTGTGTGTCTCCCATATGTCCTGATTGGCCAATCCCAGAGGTTGGGGGAGGGTGTAGAAGGTCCTCCATGATGGACTTTATTTCAAGGTAGAGTACGTCCTCTCTGTCCAAGACAAGTGTCCTCCGCTCCTCTCTTTATTCCCTTAGCTGCTCTCCTTGGCTCCTCTCCTCAGCTCCTCCGTCAGAACGAGGCGTCTCTACAGAAACAGAGACAGAACAGGATTCTCAGCTCAGGTAGGATCCCCACAGCCACCAGCCTCATCAACAAGGCCAGTGTCCCCCTCTGACTCTCCTCTCTGACTCTCCTCTCTGACTCTCTCCCCTCTGACTCTCCTCTCTGACTCTCTCTCCTCTGACTCTCCTCTCTGACTCTCCTCTCTGACTCTCTCCCCTCTGACTCTCCTCTCTGACTCTCCTCTCTGACTCTCTCCCCTCTGACTCTCTCTCCTCTGACTCTCTCCCCTCTGACTCTCTCCTCTGACTCTCCCCCCTGACTCTCTCTCCCCTCAGACTCTCTCCCCTCTGACTCTCTCTCCTCTGACTCTCTCCCCTCTGACTCTCTCCTCTGACTCTCCCCCCTGACTCTCTCCTCTGACTCTCTCTCCTCTGACTCTCTCTCCTCTGACTCTCTCCCCTCTGACTCTCTCTCCTCTGACTCTCTCCCCTCTGACTCTCTCCCCTCTGACTCTCTCCTCTGACTCTCCCCCCTGACTCTCTCCTCTGACTCTCTCTCCTCTGACTCTCTCTCCTCTGACTCTCTCTCCTCTGACTCTCTCTCCTCTGACTCTCTCCCCTCTGACTCTCTCTCCTCTGACTCTCTCTCCTCTGACTCTCTCCCCTCTGACTCTCCCTCTCTGACTCTCCTCTCTGACTCTCCTTTCTGACTCCCCCTCTGACTCTCTCCCCTCTCTGACTCTCCCCTCTGACTCTCCTCTCTGACTCTCCTCTCTGACTCTCCTCTCTGACTCTCTCCTCTGACTCTCCTCTCTGACTCTCCTCTCTGACTCTCTCCTCTGACTCTCCTCTCTGACTCTCCTCTCTGACTCTCCTTTCTGACTCTCCCCTCTGACTCTCCCCTCTGACTCTCTCCCCTCTGACTCTCTCTCCTCTGACTCTCTCCTCTGACTCTCTCTCCTCTGAGTCTCTCCTCTGACTCTCCCCTCTGACTCTCTCCTCTGACTCTCTCTCCTCTGACTCTCTCCTCTGACTCTCTCCTCTGACTCTCTCTCCTCTGAGTCTCTCCCCTCTGACTCTCTCCTCTGACTCTCTCTCCTCTGACTTTCTCATCTGACTCTCTCTCCTCTGAGTCTCTCCTCTGACTCTCTCTCCCATCTGACTCTCTCTCTCCTCTGACTCTCTCCTCTGACTCTCTCCCCCTCTGACTCTCTCTCTCCTCTGACTCTCCCCTCTGACTCTCTCCTCTGACTCTCTCTCCTCTGACTCTCTCCTCTGACTCTCTCCTCTGACTCTCTCTCCTCTGAGTCTCTCCTCTGACTCTCCCCTCTGACTCACTCCTCTGACTCTCTCCCCTCTGACTCTCTCCTCTGACTCTCACTCCTCTGAGTCTCTCCTCTGACTCTCCCCTCTGACTCACTCCTCTGACTCTCTCCCTTCTGACTCTCTCCTCTGACTCTCTCTCCTCTGACTCTCTCCTCTGACTCTCTCTCCTCTGAGTCTCTCCTCTGACTCTCCCCTCTGACTCTCTCCTCTGACTCTCTCTCCTCTGACTCTCTCCTCTGACTCTCCTCTCTGACTCTCCCCTCTGACTCTCCCCTCTGACTCTCTCTCCTCTGACTCTCTCTCCTCTGACTCTCTCCCCTCTGACTCTCCCTCTCTGACTCTCTCTCCTCTGACTCTCTCCCCTCTGACTCTCTCCCCTCTGACTCTCTCTCCTCTGACTCTCTCCCCTCTGACTCTCTCTCCTCTGACTCTCTCTCCTCTGACTCTCTCCCCTCTGACTCTCTCCCCTCTGACTCTCTCTCCTCTGACTCTCTCCCCTCTGACTCTCTCCCCTCTGACTCTCTCCTCTGACTCTCTCCCCTCTGACTCTCCTCTCTGACTCTCCTCTCTGACTCTCTCCTCTGACTCTCCTCTCTGACTCTCCTCTCTGACTCTCTCCCCTCTGACTCTCTCTCCTCTGACTCTCCCCCATCTGACTCTCCTCTCTGACTCTCTCCTCTGACTCTCCTCTCTGACTCTCCTCTCTGACTCTCTCTCCCGTCTGACTCTCTCCCCTCTGACTCTCTCCTCTGACTCTCTCTCCCCTCTGACTCTCCCCTCTGACTCTCTCCTCTGACTCTCTCCCCTCTGACTCTCTCTCCTCTGACTCTCTCTCCTCTGACTCTCTCTCCTCTGACTCTCCCCTCTGACTCTCTCCCCTCTGACTCTCTCCCCTCTGACTCTCTCTCCTCTGACTCTCTCTCCTCTGACTCTCCCCTCTGACTCTCCCCCATCTGACTCTCTCTCCTCTGACTCTCCCCTCTGACTCTCTCCCCTCTGACTCTCTCTCCTCTGACTCTCTCCCCTCTGACTCTCTCCCCTCTGACTCTCTCTCCTCTGACTCTCCCCTCTGACTCTCTCTCCTCTGACTCTCTCTCCTCTGACTCTCTCCCCTCTGACTCTCTCTCCCCTCTGACTCTCCCCTCTGACTCTCTCCTCTGACTCTCCTCTCTGACTCTCCTCTCTGACTCTCCCCTCTGACTCGCCCCCATCTGACTCTCTCTCCTCTGACTCTCTCTCCTCTGACTCTCTCCCCTCTGACTCTCTCCTCTCTGACTCTCCTTTCTGACTCTCCCCTCTGACTCTCTCCCCTCTCTGACTCTCCCCTCTGACTCTCTCTCCTCTGACTCTCTCCCCTCTGACTCTCTCCCCTCTGACTCTCTCTCCTCTGACTCTCTCTCCCCTCTGACTCTCTCTCCCCTCTGACTCTCTCCCCTCTGACTCTCCCCCATCTGACTCTCTCTCCTCTGACTCTCTCCCCTCTGACTCTCTCTCCTCTGACTCTCTCTCCTCTGACTCTATCCCCTCTGACTCTCTCTCCTCTGACTCTCTCCCCTCTGACTCTCTCTCCTCTGACTCTCCCCTCTGACTCTCTCCCCTCTGACTCTCTCCCCTCTGACTCTCTCTCCTCTGACTCTCTCTCCTCTGACTCTCCCCTCTGACTCTCTCCTCTGACTCTCTCTCCTCTGACTCTCCTCTCTGACTCTCCCCTCTGACTCTCTCTCCTCTGACTCTCTCCTCTGACTCTCTCTCCTCTGACTCTCCTCTCTGACTCTCTCTCCTCTGACTCTCTCCCCTCTGACTCTCCCCTCTGACTCTCTCTCCTCTGACTCTCTCTCCTCTGACTCTCCCCTCTGACTCTCTCTCCTCTGACTCTCTCTCCTCTGACTCTCTCCCCTCTGACTCTCTCCCCTCTGACTCTCTCCACTCTGACTCTCTCTCCTCTGACTCTCTCTCCTCTGACTCTCCCCCATCTGACTCTCTCCCCTCTGACTCTCTCCCCTCTGACTCTCCCCCATCTGACTCTCTCCTCTGACTCTCTCTCCTCTGATTCTCTCCCCTCTGACTCTCCCCCATCTGACTCTCTCCCCTCTGACTCTCTCCCCTCTGACTCTCTCTCCTCTGACTCTCTCTCCCCTCTGACTCTCTCTCCCCTCTGACTCTCTCTCCTCTGACTCTCCCCCATCTGACTCTCTCTCCTCTGACTCTCTCCCCTCTGACTCTCTCTCCTCTGACTCTCTCTCCTCTGACTCCCCCCCATCTGACTCTCTCTCCTCTGACTCTCTCCCCTCTGACTCTCTCCTCTGACTCTCTCCTCTGACTCTCTCCTCTCTGACTCTCTCCCCTCTGACTCTCTCCTCTGACTCTCTCTCCTCTGACTCTCTCCCCTCTGACTCTCTCTCCCCTCTGACTCTCTCTCCCCTCTGACTCTCTCCCCTCTGACTCTCCCCCAGTTTCCTGGTCATCATTCACAAACTCCCTGCAGCTGCGGTCGTCCAATCAGCGAGCACGCCACCCACTATATATACCCTACTCAAACTCATTCATTTGCCTTAGTGCCATTTTGCTGTGTGTGCTACTGGTTTGTATGTTCAGTTGACTTTGTGTTACATGTTTTGTTAACCTTAGTTATGTTGTCTCTTTGTTGTAATCAGTTGTAGCCACACTAGTTTTGTTTATTGTATTTCTTAGTTGTCTCTATACACTGTATAGCTGTTTTTGTTTGTTTATCACAATGTTTGTAGCTTAGCCAAGTTTTCAGTTAATGACCCAGGTGAGTGGGGGGGGACAGGCTAGCCACCCTGGGGTTTACACTTCTCAGCCCGTAGGTGACTCCCCTGTTTAGTACACCAGTTTAGGAGTGTGTGTCAACCCCTTGTCCTTTTATAGTCATGCTGGTCTTCACTCAGCTGGCTATTAGGTAGGGAAGGTATAGGGAAGTATTTTTGTTTGGTCAGGTAGGTAAGCTAGGTAGGTTTATAGGTAGGGATGTTTGGTCAGGTAGGTAAGCTAGGTAGGTTTAGGTAGGGTTGTTTGGTCAGGTAGGTAAGCTAGGTAGGTTTAGGTAGGGATGTTTGGTCAGGTAGGTAAGCTAGGTAGGTTTAGGTAGGGATGTTTGGTCAGGTAGGTAAGCTAGGTAGGTTTATAGGTAGGGATGTTTGGTCAGGTAGGTAAGCTAGGTAGGTTTATAGGTAGGGTTGTTTGGTCAGGTAGGTACGCTAGGTAGGTTTAGGTAGGGATGTTTGGTCAGGTAGGTACGCTAGGTAGGTTTAGGTAGGGATGTTTGGTCAGGTAGGTAAGCTAGGTAGGTTTAGGTAGGGATGTCTGGTCAGGTGGGTAAGCTAGGTAGGTTTATAGGTAGGGTTGTTTGGTCAGGTAGGTAAGCTAGGTAGGTTTAGGTAGGGTTGTTTGGTCAGGTAGGTACGCTAGGTAGGTTTAGGTAGGGATGTTTGGTCAGGTAGGTACGCTAGGTAGGTTTAGGTAGGGATGTTTGGTCAGGTAGGTACGCTAGGTAGGTTTAGGTAGGGATGTTTGGTCAGGTGGGTAAGCTAGGTAGGTTTAGGTAGGGATGTTTGGTCAGGTAGGTACGCTAGGTAGGTTTAGGTAGGGATGTTTGGTCAGGTAGGTAAGCTAGGTAGGTTTAGGTAGGGATGTTTGGTCAGGTAGGTAAGCTAGGTAGGTTTATAGGTAGGGTTGTTTGGTCAGGTAGGTAAGCTAGGTAGGTTTATAGGTAGGGTTGTTTGGTCAGGTAGGTACGCTAGGTAGATTTAGGTAGGGATGTTTGGTCAGGTAGGTAAGCTAGGTAGGTTTAGGTAGGGATGTTTGGTCAGGTGGGTAAGCTAGGTAGGGATGTTTGGTCAGGTGGGTACGCTAGGTAGGTTTAGGTAGGGTTGTTTGGTCAGGTAGGTACGCTAGGTAGGTTTAGGTAGGGTTGTTTGGTCAGGTAGGTAAGCTAGGTAGGTTTAGGTAGGGATGTTTGGTCAGGTAGGTAAGCTAGGTAGGTGTATAGGTAGGGATGTTTGGTCAGGTAGGTACGCTAGGTAGGTTTAGGTAGGGATGTTTGGTCAGGTAGGTAAGCTAGGTAGGTTTATAGGTAGGGATGTTTGGTCAGGTAGGTAAGCTAGGTAGGTTTATAGGTAGGGATGTTTGGTCAGGTAGGTACGCTAGGTAGGTTTAGGTAGGGATGTTTGGTCAGGTAGGTACGCTAGGTAGGTTTAGGTAGGGATGTCTGGTCTGGTAGGTACGCTAGGTAGGTTTATAGGTAGGGATGTTTGGTCAGGTAGGTAAGCTAGGTAGGTTTATAGGTAGGGATGTTTGGTCAGGTAGGTAAGCTAGGTAGGTTTATAGGTAGGGTTGTTTGGTCAGGTAGGTAAGCTAGGTAGGTTTATAGGTAGGGATGTTTGGTCAGGTAGGTAAGCTAGGTAGGTTTAGGTAGGGATGTTTGGTCAGGTAGGTACGCTAGGTAGGTTTAGGTAGGGATGTTTGGTCAGGTAGGTACGCTAGGTAGGTTTAGGTAGGGATGTTTGGTCAGGTAGGTACGCTAGGTAGGTTTAGGTAGGGATGTTTGGTCAGGTAGGTACGCTAGGTAGGTTTATAGGTAGGGATGTTTGGTCAGGTAGGTAAGCTAGGTAGGTTTAGGTAGGGATGTTTGGTCAGGTAGGTACGCTAGGTAGGTTTAGGTAGGGATGTTTGGTCAGGTAGGTAAGCTAGGTAGGTTTAGGTAGGGATGTCTGGTCAGGTGGGTAAGCTAGGTAGGTTTATAGGTAGGGATGTTTGGTAAGGTAGGTAAGCTAGGTAGGTTTAGGTAGGGATGTTTTGTCAGGTAGGTAAGCTAGGTAGGTTTATAGGTAGGGTGGTTTGGTCAGGTAGGTAAGCTAGGTAGGTTTATAGGTAGGGATGTTTGGTCAGGTAGGTACGCTAGGTAGGTTTATAGGTAGGGTTGTTTGGTCAGGTAGGTAAGCTAGGTAGGTTTATAGGTAGGGTTGTTTGGTCAGGTAGGTACGCTAGGTAGGTTTAGGTAGGGATGTTTGGTCAGGTGGGTACGCTAGGTAGGTTTAGGTAGGGATGTTTGGTCAGGTAGGTAAGCTAGGTAGGTTTAGGTAGGGATGTTTGGTCAGGTAGGTAAGCTAGGTAGGTTTATAGGTAGGGATGTTTGGTCAGGTAGGTACGCTAGGTAGGTTTAGGTAGGGATGTTTGGTCAGGTAGGTACGCTAGGTAGGTTTAGGTAGGGATGTTTGGTCAGGTAGGTAAGCTAGGTAGGTTTATAGGTAGGGATGTTTGGTCAGGTAGGTAAGCTAGGTAGGTTTAGGTAGGGATGTTTGGTCAGGTAGGTACGCTAGGTAGGTTTATAGGTAGGGATGTTTGGTCAGGTAGGTAAGCTAGGTAGGTTTATAGGTAGGGATGTTTGGTCAGGTAGGTAAGCTAGGTAGGTTTATAGGTAGGGTTGTTTGGTCAGGTAGGTACGCTAGGTAGGTTTAGGTAGGGATGTTTGGTCAGGTAGGTACGCTAGGTAGGTTTAGGTAGGGATGTTTGGTCAGGTAGGTAAGCTAGGTAGGTTTAGGTAGGGATGTCTGGTCAGGTGGGTAAGCTAGGTAGGTTTATAGGTAGGGTTGTTTGGTCAGGTAGGTAAGCTAGGTAGGTTTAGGTAGGGTTGTTTGGTCAGGTAGGTACGCTAGGTAGGTTTAGGTAGGGATGTTTGGTCAGGTAGGTACGCTAGGTAGGTTTAGGTAGGGATGTTTGGTCAGGTAGGTACGCTAGGTAGGTTTAGGTAGGGATGTTTGGTCAGGTGGGTAAGCTAGGTAGGTTTAGGTAGGGATGTTTGGTCAGGTAGGTACGCTAGGTAGGTTTAGGTAGGGATGTTTGGTCAGGTAGGTAAGCTAGGTAGGTTTAGGTAGGGATGTTTGGTCAGGTAGGTAAGCTAGGTAGGTTTATAGGTAGGGTTGTTTGGTCAGGTAGGTAAGCTAGGTAGGTTTATAGGTAGGGTTGTTTGGTCAGGTAGGTACGCTAGGTAGATTTAGGTAGGGATGTTTGGTCAGGTAGGTAAGCTAGGTAGGTTTAGGTAGGGATGTTTGGTCAGGTGGGTAAGCTAGGTAGGGATGTTTGGTCAGGTGGGTACGCTAGGTAGGTTTAGGTAGGGTTGTTTGGTCAGGTAGGTACGCTAGGTAGGTTTAGGTAGGGTTGTTTGGTCAGGTAGGTAAGCTAGGTAGGTTTAGGTAGGGATGTTTGGTCAGGTAGGTAAGCTAGGTAGGTGTATAGGTAGGGATGTTTGGTCAGGTAGGTACGCTAGGTAGGTTTAGGTAGGGATGTTTGGTCAGGTAGGTAAGCTAGGTAGGTTTATAGGTAGGGATGTTTGGTCAGGTAGGTAAGCTAGGTAGGTTTATAGGTAGGGATGTTTGGTCAGGTAGGTACGCTAGGTAGGTTTAGGTAGGGATGTTTGGTCAGGTAGGTACGCTAGGTAGGTTTAGGTAGGGATGTCTGGTCTGGTAGGTACGCTAGGTAGGTTTATAGGTAGGGATGTTTGGTCAGGTAGGTAAGCTAGGTAGGTTTATAGGTAGGGATGTTTGGTCAGGTAGGTAAGCTAGGTAGGTTTATAGGTAGGGTTGTTTGGTCAGGTAGGTAAGCTAGGTAGGTTTATAGGTAGGGATGTTTGGTCAGGTAGGTAAGCTAGGTAGGTTTAGGTAGGGATGTTTGGTCAGGTAGGTACGCTAGGTAGGTTTAGGTAGGGATGTTTGGTCAGGTAGGTACGCTAGGTAGGTTTAGGTAGGGATGTTTGGTCAGGTAGGTACGCTAGGTAGGTTTAGGTAGGGATGTTTGGTCAGGTAGGTACGCTAGGTAGGTTTATAGGTAGGGATGTTTGGTCAGGTAGGTAAGCTAGGTAGGTTTAGGTAGGGATGTTTGGTCAGGTAGGTACGCTAGGTAGGTTTAGGTAGGGATGTTTGGTCAGGTAGGTAAGCTAGGTAGGTTTAGGTAGGGATGTCTGGTCAGGTGGGTAAGCTAGGTAGGTTTATAGGTAGGGATGTTTGGTAAGGTAGGTAAGCTAGGTAGGTTTAGGTAGGGATGTTTTGTCAGGTAGGTAAGCTAGGTAGGTTTATAGGTAGGGTGGTTTGGTCAGGTAGGTAAGCTAGGTAGGTTTATAGGTAGGGATGTTTGGTCAGGTAGGTACGCTAGGTAGGTTTATAGGTAGGGTTGTTTGGTCAGGTAGGTAAGCTAGGTAGGTTTATAGGTAGGGTTGTTTGGTCAGGTAGGTACGCTAGGTAGGTTTAGGTAGGGATGTTTGGTCAGGTGGGTACGCTAGGTAGGTTTAGGTAGGGATGTTTGGTCAGGTAGGTAAGCTAGGTAGGTTTAGGTAGGGATGTTTGGTCAGGTAGGTAAGCTAGGTAGGTTTATAGGTAGGGATGTTTGGTCAGGTAGGTACGCTAGGTAGGTTTAGGTAGGGATGTTTGGTCAGGTAGGTACGCTAGGTAGGTTTAGGTAGGGATGTTTGGTCAGGTAGGTAAGCTAGGTAGGTTTATAGGTAGGGATGTTTGGTCAGGTAGGTAAGCTAGGTAGGTTTAGGTAGGGATGTTTGGTCAGGTAGGTACGCTAGGTAGGTTTATAGGTAGGGATGTTTGGTCAGGTAGGTAAGCTAGGTAGGTTTATAGGTAGGGATGTTTGGTCAGGTAGGTAAGCTAGGTAGGTTTATAGGTAGGGTTGTTTGGTCCGGTAGGTAAGCTAGGTAGGTTTATAGGTAGGGATGTTTGGTCAGGTAGGTAAGCTAGGTAGGTTTAGGTAGGGATGTTTGGTCAGGTAGGTAAGCTAGGTAGGTTTAGGTAGGGATGTTTGGTCAGGTAGGTACGCTAGGTAGGTTTAGGTAGGGATGTTTGGTCAGGTAGGTACGCTAGGTAGGTTTATAGGTAGGGATGTTTGGTCAGGTAGGTACGCTAGGTAGGTTTAGGTAGGGATGTTTGGTCAGGTAGGTACGCTAGGTAGGTTTAGGTAGGGATGTTTGGTCAGGTAGGTACGCTAGGTAGGTTTATAGGTAGGGATGTTTGGTCAGGTAGGTAAGCTAGGTAGGTTTAGGTAGGGATGTTTGGTCAGGTAGGTACGCTAGGTAGGTTTATAGGTAGGGATGTTTGGTCAGGTAGGTACGCTAGGTAGGTTTATAGGTAGGGATGTTTGGTCAGGTAGGTACGCTAGGTAGGTTTAGGTAGGGATGTTTGGTCAGGTAGGTACGCTAGGTAGGTTTAGGTAGGGATGTTTGGTCAGGTAGGGATGTTTGGTCAGGTAGGTACGCTAGGTAGGTTTAGGTAGGGATGTTTGGTCAGGTAGGTACGCTAGGTAGGTTTAGGTAGGGATGTTTGGTCAGGTAGGTAAGCTAGGTAGGTTTAGGTAGGGATGTCTGGTCAGGTGGGTAAGCTAGGTAGGTTTATAGGTAGGGATGTTTGGTCAGGTAGGTAAGCTAGGTAGGTTTAGGTAGGGATGTTTGGTCAGGTAGGTAAGCTAGGTAGGTTTAGGTAGGGATGTTTGGTCAGGTAGGTAAGCTAGGTAGGTTTATAGGTAGGGTGGTTTGGTCAGGTAGGTAAGCTAGGTAGGTTTATAGGTAGGGATGTTTGGTCAGGTAGGTACGCTAGGTAGGTTTAGGTAGGGATGTTTGGTCAGGTAGGTAAGCTAGGTAGGTTTATAGGTAGGGATGTCTGGTCAGGTAGGTAAGCTAGGTAGGTTTATAGGTAGGGATGTTTGGTCAGGTAGGTACGCTAGGTAGGTTTATAGGTAGGGATGTTTGGTCAGGTAGGTAAGCTAGGTAGGTTTAGGTAGGGATGTTTGGTCAGGTAGGTAAGCTAGGTAGGTTTATAGGTAGGGATGTTTGGTCAGGTAGGTACGCTAGGTAGGTTTAGGTAGGGATGTTTGGTCAGGTAGGTACGCTAGGTAGGTTTAGGTAGGGATGTTTGGTCAGGTAGGTACGCTAGGTAGGTTTATAGGTAGGGATGTTTGGTCAGGTAGGTAAGCTAGGTAGGTTTAGGTAGGGATGTTTGGTCAGGTAGGTACGCTAGGTAGGTTTAGGTAGGGATGTTTGGTCAGGTGGGTAAGCTAGGTAGGTTTAGGTAGGGATGTTTGGTCAGGTAGGTACGCTAGGTAGGTTTAGGTAGGGATGTTTGGTCAGGTAGGTACGCTAGGTAGGTTTAGGTAGGGATGTTTGGTCAGGTAGGTACGCTAGGTAGGTTTAGGTAGGGATGTCTGGTCAGGTAGGTAAGCTAGGTACGTTTATAGGTAGGGATGTCTGGTCAGGTAGGTAAGCTAGGTAGGTTTATAGGTAGGGTTGTTTGGTCAGGTAGGTAAGCTAGGTAGGTTTATAGGTAGGGTTGTTTGGTCAGGTAGGTACGCTAGGTAGGTTTAGGTAGGGATGTTTGGTCAGGTAGGTACGCTAGGTAGGTTTAGGTAGGGATGTTTGGTCAGGTAGGTACGCTAGGTAGGTTTAGGTAGGGATGTTTGGTCAGGTAGGTACGCTAGGTAGGTTTATAGGTAGGGTTGTTTGGTCAGGTAGGTAAGCTAGGTAGGTTTATAGGTAGGGATGTTTGGTCAGGTAGGTACGCTAGGTAGATTTAGGTAGGGATGTTTGGTCAGGTAGGTACGCTAGGTAGGTTTAGGTAGGGATGTTTGGTCAGGTAGGTAAGCTAGGTAGGTTTATAGGTAGGGTTGTTTGGTCAGGTAGGTACGCTAGGTAGGTTTAGGTAGGGATGTTTGGTCAGGTAGGTAAGCTAGGTAGGTTTATAGGTAGGGATGTTTGGTCAGGTAGGTACGCTAGGTAGGTTTAGGTAGGGATGTCTGGTCAGGTAGGTAAGCTAGGTAGGTTTAGGTAGGGATGTTTGGTCCGGTAGGTAAGCTAGGTAGGTTTAGGTAGGGATGTTTGGTCAGGTAGGTAAGCTAGGTAGGTTTAGGTAGGGATGTTTGGTCAGGTAGGTACGCTAGGTAGGTTTAGGTAGGGTTGTTTGGTCAGGTAGGTACGCTAGGTAGGTTTAGGTAGGGTTGTTTGGTCAGGTAGGTAAGCTAGGTAGGTTTAGGTAGGGATGTCTGGTCAGGTAGGTAAGCTAGGTAGGTTTAGGTAGGGATGTCTGGTCAGGTAGGTAAGCTAGGTAGGTTTAGGTAGGGATGTTTGGTCAGGTAGGTACGCTAGGTAGGTTTATAGGTAGGGATGTCTGGTCAGGTAGGTAAGCTAGGTAGGTTTATAGGTAGGGATGTTTGGTCAGGTAGGTACGCTAGGTAGGTTTAGGTAGGGATGTTTGGTCAGGTAGGTAAGCTAGGTAGGTTTAGGTAGGGATGTTTGGTCAGGTAAGAACGCTAGGTAGGTTTAGGTAGGGATGTTTGGTCAGGTAGGTACGCTAGGTAGGTTTAGGTAGGGATGTTTGGTCAGGTAGGTACGCTAGGTAGGTTTATAGGTAGGGATGTCTGGTCAGGTAGGTAAGCTAGGTAGGTTTATAGGTAGGGATGTTTGGTCAGGTAGGTACGCTAGGTAGGTTTATAGGTAGGGATGTTTGGTCAGGTAGGTACGCTAGGTAGGTTTAGGTTTGGTCAGGTAGGTACGCTAGGTAGGTTTAGGTTTGGTCAGGTAGGTACGCTAGGTAGGTTTAGGAGGGTTGTTTGGTCAGGTAGGTAAGCTAGGTAGGTTTAGGTTGTTTGGTCAGGTAGGTAAGCTAGGTAGGTTTAGGTAGGGATGTCTGGTCAGGTAGGTAAGCTAGGTAGGTTTATAGGTAGGGTTGTTTGGTCAGGTAGGTACGCTAGGTAGGTTTAGGTAGGGATGTTTGGTCAGGTAGGTAAGCTAGGTAGGTTTAGGTAGGGATGTCTGGTCAGGTGGGTAAGCTAGGTAGGTTTAGGTAGGGATGTTTGGTCAGGTAGGTAAGCTAGGTAGGTTTAGGTAGGGATGTTTGGTCAGGTAGTTACGCTAGGTAGGTTTAGGTAGGGATGTTTGGTCAGGTAGGTAAGCTAGGTAGGTTTATAGGTAGGGTTGTTTGGTCAGGTAGGTACGCTAGGTAGGTTTAGGTAGGGATGTTTGGTCAGGTAGGTAAGCTAGGTAGGTTTAGGTAGGGATGTTTGGTCAGGTAGGTACGCTAGGTAGGTTTAGGTTTGGTCAGGTAGGTACGCTAGGTAGGTTTAGGAGGGTTGTTTGGTCAGGTAGGTAAGCTAGGTAGGTTTAGGTTGTTTGGTCAGGTAAGTAAGCTAGGTAGGTTTAGGTAGGGATGTTTGGTCAGGTAGGTAAGCTAGGTAGGTTTAGGTAGGGATGTTTGGTCAGGTAGGTAAGCTAGGTAGGTTTAGGTAGGGATGTTTGGTCAGGTAGGTAAGCTAGGTAGGTTTAGGTAGGGATGTCTGGTCAGGTAGGTAAGCTAGGTAGGTTTAGGTAGGGATGTTTGGTCAGGTAGGTAAGCTAGGTAGGTTTAGGTAGGGATGTTTGGTCAGGTAGGTACGCTAGGTAGGTTTAGGTAGGGTTGTTTGGTCAGGTAGGTACGCTAGGTAGGTTTAGGTAGGGATGTTTGGTCAGGTAGGTAAGCTAGGTAGGTTTAGGTAGGGATGTCTGGTCAGGTAGGTAAGCTAGGTAGGTTTAGGTAGGGATGTTTGGTCAGGTGGGTAAGCTAGGTAGGTTTAGGTAGGGTTGTCTGGTCAGGTAGGTAAGCTAGGTAGGTTTAGGTAGGGTTGTTTGGTCAGGTAGGTACGCTAGGTAGGTTTATAGGTAGGGATGTTTGGTCAGGTAGGTAAGCTAGGTAGGTTTAGGTAGGGTTGTTTGGTCAGGTAGGTACGCTAGGTAGGTTTATAGGTAGGGATGTTTGGTCAGGTAGGTAAGCTAGGTAGGTTTATAGGTAGGGATGTCTGGTCAGGTAGGTAAGCTAGGTAGGTTTAGGTAGGGATGTCTGGTCAGGTAGGTAAGCTAGGTAGGTTTATAGGTAGGGATGTCTGGTCAGGTAGGTAAGCTAGGTAGGTTTAGGTAGGGATGTTTGGTCAGGTAGGTAAGCTAGGTAGGTTTATAGGTAGGGTTGTTTGGTCAGGTAGGTACGCTAGGTAGGTTTATAGGTAGGGATGTTTGGTCAGGTAGGTACGCTAGGTAGGTTTAGGTAGGGATGTTTGGTCAGGTAGGTACGCTAGGTAGGTTTAGGTAGGGATGTTTGGTCAGGTAGGTAAGCTAGGTAGGTTTATAGGTAGGGATGTTTGGTCAGGTAGGTAAGCTAGGTAGGTTTATAGGTAGGGATGTCTGGTCAGGTAGGTAAGCTAGGTAGGTTTATAGGTAGGGTTGTTTGGTCAGGTAGGTAAGCTAGGTAGGTTTATAGGTAGGGTTGTTTGGTCAGGTAGGTACGCTAGGTAGGTTTAGGTAGGGATGTTTGGTCAGGTAGGTACGCTAGGTAGGTTTAGGTAGGGATGTTTGGTCAGGTAGGTAAGCTAGGTAGGTTTAGGTAGGGATGTTTGGTCAGGTAGGTACGCTAGGTAGGTTTAGGTAGGGATGTTTGGTCAGGTAGGTAAGCTAGGTAGGTTTAGGTAGGGATGTTTGGTCAGGTAGGTAAGCTAGGTAGGTTTATAGGTAGGGATGTTTGGTCAGGTAGGTACGCTAGGTAGGTTTAGGTTTGGTCAGGTAGGTAAGCTAGGCAGGTTTAGGAGGGTTGTTTGGTCAGGTAGGTAAGCTAGGTAGGTTTAGGTTGTTTGGTCAGGTAGGTAAGCTAGGTAGGTTTAGGTAGGGATGTCTGGTCAGGTAGGTAAGCTAGGTAGGTTTATAGGTAGGGATGTCTGGTCAGGTAGGTAAGCTAGGTAGGTTTATAGGTAGGGTTGTTTGGTCAGGTAGGTAAGCTAGGTAGGTTTAGGTAGGGATGTTTGGTCAGGTAGGTAAGCTAGGTAGGTTTATAGGTAGGGTTGTTTGGTCAGGTAGGTAAGCTAGGTAGGTTTAGGTAGGGATGTTTGGTCAGGTAGGTACGCTAGGTAGGTTTAGGTAGGGTTGTTTGGTCAGGTAGGTACGCTAGGTAGGTTTAGGTAGGGATGTTTGGTCAGGTAGGTACGCTAGGTAGGTTTAGGTAGGGATGTTTGGTCAGGTAGGTACGCTAGGTAGGTTTAGGTAGGGATGTTTGGTCAGGTAGGTACGCTAGGTAGGTTTATAGGTAGGGATGTTTGGTCAGGTAGGTACACTAGGTAGGTTTATAGGTAGGGATGTTTGGTCAGGTAGGTAAGCTAGGTAGGTTTATAGGTAGGGATGTTTGGTCAGGTAGGTACGCTAGGTAGGTTTAGGTAGGGATGTTTGGTCAGGTAGGTACGCTAGGTAGGTTTAGGTAGGGATGTTTGGTCAGGTGGGTAAGCTAGGTAGGTTTAGGTAGGGATGTTTGGTCAGGTAGGTACGCTAGGTAGGTTTAGGTAGGGATGTTTGGTCAGGTAGGTACGCTAGGTAGGTTTAGGTAGGGATGTCTGGTCAGGTAGGTAAGCTAGGTAGGTTTATAGGTAGGGATGTCTGGTCAGGTAGGTAAGCTAGGTAGGTTTATAGGTAGGGTTGTTTGGTCAGGTAGGTAAGCTAGGTAGGTTTATAGGTAGGGTTGTTTGGTCAGGTAGGTACGCTAGGTAGGTTTAGGTAGGGATGTTTGGTCAGGTAGGTACGCTAGGTAGGTTTAGGTAGGGATGTTTGGTCAGGTAGGTACGCTAGGTAGGTTTAGGTAGGGATGTTTGGTCAGGTAGGTACGCTAGGTAGGTTTATAGGTAGGGTTGTTTGGTCAGGTAGGTAAGCTAGGTAGGTTTATAGGTAGGGATGTTTGGTCAGGTAGGTACGCTAGGTAGATTTAGGTAGGGATGTTTGGTCAGGTAGGTACGCTAGGTAGGTTTAGGTAGGGATGTTTGGTCAGGTAGGTAAGCTAGGTAGGTTTATAGGTAGGGTTGTTTGGTCAGGTAGGTACGCTAGGTAGGTTTAGGTAGGGATGTTTGGTCAGGTAGGTAAGCTAGGTAGGTTTATAGGTAGGGATGTTTGGTCAGGTAGGTACGCTAGGTAGGTTTAGGTAGGGATGTCTGGTCAGGTAGGTAAGCTAGGTAGGTTTAGGTAGGGATGTTTGGTCAGGTAGGTAAGCTAGGTAGGTTTAGGTAGGGATGTTTGGTCAGGTAGGTAAGCTAGGTAGGTTTAGGTAGGGATGTTTGGTCAGGTAGGTACGCTAGGTAGGTTTAGGTAGGGTTGTTTGGTCAGGTAGGTACGCTAGGTAGGTTTAGGTAGGGTTGTTTGGTCAGGTAGGTAAGCTAGGTAGGTTTAGGTAGGGATGTCTGGTCAGGTAGGTAAGCTAGGTAGGTTTAGGTAGGGATGTCTGGTCAGGTAGGTAAGCTAGGTAGGTTTAGGTAGGGATGTTTGGTCAGGTAGGTACGCTAGGTAGGTTTATAGGTAGGGATGTCTGGTCAGGTAGGTAAGCTAGGTAGGTTTATAGGTAGGGATGTTTGGTCAGGTAGGTACGCTAGGTAGGTTTAGGTAGGGATGTTTGGTCAGGTAGGTAAGCTAGGTAGGTTTAGGTAGGGATGTTTGGTCAGGTAAGAACGCTAGGTAGGTTTAGGTAGGGATGTTTGGTCAGGTAGGTACGCTAGGTAGGTTTAGGTAGGGATGTTTGGTCAGGTAGGTACGCTAGGTAGGTTTATAGGTAGGGATGTCTGGTCAGGTAGGTAAGCTAGGTAGGTTTATAGGTAGGGATGTTTGGTCAGGTAGGTACGCTAGGTAGGTTTAGGTAGGGATGTTTGGTCAGGTAGGTAAGCTAGGTAGGTTTAGGTAGGGATGTTTGGTCAGGTAGGTAAGCTAGGTAGGTTTATAGGTAGGGATGTTTGGTCAGGTAGGTACGCTAGGTAGGTTTATAGGTAGGGATGTTTGGTCAGGTAGGTACGCTAGGTAGGTTTAGGTTTGGTCAGGTAGGTACGCTAGGTAGGTTTAGGTTTGGTCAGGTAGGTACGCTAGGTAGGTTTAGGAGGGTTGTTTGGTCAGGTAGGTAAGCTAGGTAGGTTTAGGTTGTTTGGTCAGGTAGGTAAGCTAGGTAGGTTTAGGTAGGGATGTCTGGTCAGGTAGGTAAGCTAGGTAGGTTTATAGGTAGGGTTGTTTGGTCAGGTAGGTACGCTAGGTAGGTTTAGGTAGGGATGTTTGGTCAGGTAGGTAAGCTAGGTAGGTTTAGGTAGGGATGTCTGGTCAGGTGGGTAAGCTAGGTAGGTTTAGGTAGGGATGTTTGGTCAGGTAGGTAAGCTAGGTAGGTTTAGGTAGGGATGTTTGGTCAGGTAGTTACGCTAGGTAGGTTTAGGTAGGGATGTTTGGTCAGGTAGGTAAGCTAGGTAGGTTTATAGGTAGGGTTGTTTGGTCAGGTAGGTACGCTAGGTAGGTTTAGGTAGGGATGTTTGGTCAGGTAGGTAAGCTAGGTAGGTTTAGGTAGGGATGTTTGGTCAGGTAGGTACGCTAGGTAGGTTTAGGTTTGGTCAGGTAGGTACGCTAGGTAGGTTTAGGAGGGTTGTTTGGTCAGGTAGGTAAGCTAGGTAGGTTTAGGTTGTTTGGTCAGGTAGGTAAGCTAGGTAGGTTTAGGTAGGGATGTTTGGTCAGGTAGGTAAGCTAGGTAGGTTTAGGTAGGGATGTTTGGTCAGGTAGGTAAGCTAGGTAGGTTTAGGTAGGGCTGTCTGGTCAGGTAGGTAAGCTAGGTAGGTTTAGGTAGGGATGTTTGGTCAGGTAGGTAAGCTAGGTAGGTTTAGGTAGGGATGTTTGGTCAGGTAGGTAAGCTAGGTAGGTTTAGGTAGGGATGTTTGGTCAGGTAGGTACGCTAGGTAGGTTTAGGTAGGGTTGTTTGGTCAGGTAGGTACGCTAGGTAGGTTTAGGTAGGGATGTTTGGTCAGGTAGGTAAGCTAGGTAGGTTTAGGTAGGGATGTCTGGTCAGGTAGGTAAGCTAGGTAGGTTTAGGTAGGGATGTTTGGTCAGGTGGGTAAGCTAGGTAGGTTTAGGTAGGGTTGTCTGGTCAGGTAGGTAAGCTAGGTAGGTTTAGGTAGGGTTGTTTGGTCAGGTAGGTACGCTAGGTAGGTTTATAGGTAGGGATGTTTGGTCAGGTAGGTAAGCTAGGTAGGTTTAGGTAGGGTTGTTTGGTCAGGTAGGTACGCTAGGTAGGTTTATAGGTAGGGATGTTTGGTCAGGTAGGTAAGCTAGGTAGGTTTATAGGTAGGGATGTCTGGTCAGGTAGGTAAGCTAGGTAGGTTTAGGTAGGGATGTCTGGTCAGGTAGGTAAGCTAGGTAGGTTTATAGGAAGGGATGTCTGGTCAGGTAGGTAAGCTAGGTAGGTTTAGGTAGGGATGTTTGGTCAGGTAGGTAAGCTAGGTAGGTTTATAGGTAGGGTTGTTTGGTCAGGTAGGTACGCTAGGTAGGTTTATAGGTAGGGATGTTTGGTCAGGTAGGTACGCTAGGTAGGTTTAGGTAGGGATGTTTGGTCAGGTAGGTACGCTAGGTAGGTTTAGGTAGGGATGTTTGGTCAGGTAGGTAAGCTAGGTAGGTTTATAGGTAGGGATGTTTGGTCAGGTAGGTAAGCTAGGTAGGTTTATAGGTAGGGATGTCTGGTCAGGTAGGTAAGCTAGGTAGGTTTATAGGTAGGGTTGTTTGGTCAGGTAGGTAAGCTAGGTAGGTTTATAGGTAGGGTTGTTTGGTCAGGTAGGTACGCTAGGTAGGTTTAGGTAGGGATGTTTGGTCAGGTAGGTACGCTAGGTAGGTTTAGGTAGGGATGTTTGGTCAGGTAGGTAAGCTAGGTAGGTTTAGGTAGGGATGTTTGGTCAGGTAGGTACGCTAGGTAGGTTTAGGTAGGGATGTTTGGTCAGGTAGGTAAGCTAGGTAGGTTTAGGTAGGGATGTTTGGTCAGGTAGGTAAGCTAGGTAGGTTTATAGGTAGGGATGTTTGGTCAGGTAGGTACGCTAGGTAGGTTTAGGTTTGGTCAGGTAGGTAAGCTAGGTAGGTTTAGGAGGGTTGTTTGGTCAGGTAGGTAAGCTAGGTAGGTTTAGGTTGTTTGGTCAGGTAGGTAAGCTAGGTAGGTTTAGGTAGGGATGTCTGGTCAGGTAGGTAAGCTAGGTAGGTTTATAGGTAGGGATGTCTGGTCAGGTAGGTAAGCTAGGTAGGTTTATAGGTAGGGTTGTTTGGTCAGGTAGGTAAGCTAGGTAGGTTTAGGTAGGGATGTTTGGTCAGGTAGGTAAGCTAGGTAGGTTTATAGGTAGGGTTGTTTGGTCAGGTAGGTAAGCTAGGTAGGTTTAGGTAGGGATGTTTGGTCAGGTAGGTACGCTAGGTAGGTTTAGGTAGGGTTGTTTGGTCAGGTAGGTACGCTAGGTAGGTTTAGGTAGGGATGTTTGGTCAGGTAGGTACGCTAGGTAGGTTTAGGTAGGGATGTTTGGTCAGGTAGGTACGCTAGGTAGGTTTAGGTAGGGATGTTTGGTCAGGTAGGTACGCTAGGTAGGTTTATAGGTAGGGATGTTTGGTCAGGTAGGTACACTAGGTAGGTTTATAGGTAGGGATGTTTGGTCAGGTAGGTAAGCTAGGTAGGTTTATAGGTAGGGATGTTTGGTCAGGTAGGTACGCTAGGTAGGTTTAGGTAGGGATGTTTGGTCAGGTAGGTACGCTAGGTAGGTTTAGGTTGTTTGGTCAGGTAGGTAAGCTAGGTAGGTTTAGGTAGGGATGTCTGGTCAGGTAGGTAAGCTAGGTAGGTTTATAGGTAGGGTTGTTTGGTCAGGTAGGTACGCTAGGTAGGTTTAGGTAGGGATGTTTGGTCAGGTAGGTAAGCTAGGTAGGTTTAGGTAGGGATGTCTGGTCAGGTGGGTAAGCTAGGTAGGTTTAGGTAGGGATGTTTGGTCAGGTAGGTAAGCTAGGTAGGTTTAGGTAGGGATGTTTGGTCAGGTAGTTACGCTAGGTAGGTTTAGGTAGGGATGTTTGGTCAGGTAGGTAAGCTAGGTAGGTTTATAGGTAGGGTTGTTTGGTCAGGTAGGTACGCTAGGTAGGTTTAGGTAGGGATGTTTGGTCAGGTAGGTAAGCTAGGTAGGTTTAGGTAGGGATGTTTGGTCAGGTAGGTACGCTAGGTAGGTTTAGGTTTGGTCAGGTAGGTACGCTAGGTAGGTTTAGGAGGGTTGTTTGGTCAGGTAGGTAAGCTAGGTAGGTTTAGGTTGTTTGGTCAGGTAAGTAAGCTAGGTAGGTTTAGGTAGGGATGTTTGGTCAGGTAGGTAAGCTAGGTAGGTTTAGGTAGGGATGTTTGGTCAGGTAGGTAAGCTAGGTAGGTTTAGGTAGGGATGTTTGGTCAGGTAGGTAAGCTAGGTAGGTTTAGGTAGGGATGTCTGGTCAGGTAGGTAAGCTAGGTAGGTTTAGGTAGGGATGTTTGGTCAGGTAGGTAAGCTAGGTAGGTTTAGGTAGGGATGTTTGGTCAGGTAGGTACGCTAGGTAGGTTTAGGTAGGGTTGTTTGGTCAGGTAGGTACGCTAGGTAGGTTTAGGTAGGGATGTTTGGTCAGGTAGGTAAGCTAGGTAGGTTTAGGTAGGGATGTCTGGTCAGGTAGGTAAGCTAGGTAGGTTTAGGTAGGGATGTTTGGTCAGGTGGGTAAGCTAGGTAGGTTTAGGTAGGGTTGTCTGGTCAGGTAGGTAAGCTAGGTAGGTTTAGGTAGGGTTGTTTGGTCAGGTAGGTACGCTAGGTAGGTTTATAGGTAGGGATGTTTGGTCAGGTAGGTAAGCTAGGTAGGTTTAGGTAGGGTTGTTTGGTCAGGTAGGTACGCTAGGTAGGTTTATAGGTAGGGATGTTTGGTCAGGTAGGTAAGCTAGGTAGGTTTATAGGTAGGGATGTCTGGTCAGGTAGGTAAGCTAGGTAGGTTTAGGTAGGGATGTCTGGTCAGGTAGGTAAGCTAGGTAGGTTTATAGGTAGGGATGTCTGGTCAGGTAGGTAAGCTAGGTAGGTTTAGGTAGGGATGTTTGGTCAGGTAGGTAAGCTAGGTAGGTTTATAGGTAGGGTTGTTTGGTCAGGTAGGTACGCTAGGTAGGTTTATAGGTAGGGATGTTTGGTCAGGTAGGTACGCTAGGTAGGTTTAGGTAGGGATGTTTGGTCAGGTAGGTACGCTAGGTAGGTTTAGGTAGGGATGTTTGGTCAGGTAGGTAAGCTAGGTAGGTTTATAGGTAGGGATGTTTGGTCAGGTAGGTAAGCTAGGTAGGTTTATAGGTAGGGATGTCTGGTCAGGTAGGTAAGCTAGGTAGGTTTATAGGTAGGGTTGTTTGGTCAGGTAGGTAAGCTAGGTAGGTTTATAGGTAGGGTTGTTTGGTCAGGTAGGTACGCTAGGTAGGTTTAGGTAGGGATGTTTGGTCAGGTAGGTACGCTAGGTAGGTTTAGGTAGGGATGTTTGGTCAGGTAGGTAAGCTAGGTAGGTTTAGGTAGGGATGTTTGGTCAGGTAGGTACGCTAGGTAGGTTTAGGTAGGGATGTTTGGTCAGGTAGGTAAGCTAGGTAGGTTTAGGTAGGGATGTTTGGTCAGGTAGGTAAGCTAGGTAGGTTTATAGGTAGGGATGTTTGGTCAGGTAGGTACGCTAGGTAGGTTTAGGTTTGGTCAGGTAGGTAAGCTAGGCAGGTTTAGGAGGGTTGTTTGGTCAGGTAGGTAAGCTAGGTAGGTTTAGGTTGTTTGGTCAGGTAGGTAAGCTAGGTAGGTTTAGGTAGGGATGTCTGGTCAGGTAGGTAAGCTAGGTAGGTTTATAGGTAGGGATGTCTGGTCAGGTAGGTAAGCTAGGTAGGTTTATAGGTAGGGTTGTTTGGTCAGGTAGGTAAGCTAGGTAGGTTTAGGTAGGGATGTTTGGTCAGGTAGGTAAGCTAGGTAGGTTTATAGGTAGGGTTGTTTGGTCAGGTAGGTAAGCTAGGTAGGTTTAGGTAGGGATGTTTGGTCAGGTAGGTACGCTAGGTAGGTTTAGGTAGGGTTGTTTGGTCAGGTAGGTACGCTAGGTAGGTTTAGGTAGGGATGTTTGGTCAGGTAGGTACGCTAGGTAGGTTTAGGTAGGGATGTTTGGTCAGGTAGGTACGCTAGGTAGGTTTAGGTAGGGATGTTTGGTCAGGTAGGTACGCTAGGTAGGTTTATAGGTAGGGATGTTTGGTCAGGTAGGTACACTAGGTAGGTTTATAGGTAGGGATGTTTGGTCAGGTAGGTAAGCTAGGTAGGTTTATAGGTAGGGATGTTTGGTCAGGTAGGTACGCTAGGTAGGTTTAGGTAGGGATGTTTGGTCAGGTAGGTACGCTAGGTAGGTTTAGGTAGGGATGTTTGGTCAGGTGGGTAAGCTAGGTAGGTTTAGGTAGGGATGTTTGGTCAGGTAGGTACGCTAGGTAGGTTTAGGTAGGGATGTTTGGTCAGGTAGGTACGCTAGGTAGGTTTAGGTAGGGATGTCTGGTCAGGTAGGTAAGCTAGGTAGGTTTATAGGTAGGGATGTCTGGTCAGGTAGGTAAGCTAGGTAGGTTTATAGGTAGGGTTGTTTGGTCAGGTAGGTAAGCTAGGTAGGTTTATAGGTAGGGTTGTTTGGTCAGGTAGGTACGCTAGGTAGGTTTAGGTAGGGATGTTTGGTCAGGTAGGTACGCTAGGTAGGTTTAGGTAGGGATGTTTGGTCAGGTAGGTACGCTAGGTAGGTTTAGGTAGGGATGTTTGGTCAGGTAGGTACGCTAGGTAGGTTTATAGGTAGGGTTGTTTGGTCAGGTAGGTAAGCTAGGTAGGTTTATAGGTAGGGATGTTTGGTCAGGTAGGTACGCTAGGTAGATTTAGGTAGGGATGTTTGGTCAGGTAGGTACGCTAGGTAGGTTTAGGTAGGGATGTTTGGTCAGGTAGGTAAGCTAGGTAGGTTTATAGGTAGGGTTGTTTGGTCAGGTAGGTACGCTAGGTAGGTTTAGGTAGGGATGTTTGGTCAGGTAGGTAAGCTAGGTAGGTTTATAGGTAGGGATGTTTGGTCAGGTAGGTACGCTAGGTAGGTTTAGGTAGGGATGTCTGGTCAGGTAGGTAAGCTAGGTAGGTTTAGGTAGGGATGTTTGGTCAGGTAGGTAAGCTAGGTAGGTTTAGGTAGGGATGTTTGGTCAGGTAGGTAAGCTAGGTAGGTTTAGGTAGGGATGTTTGGTCAGGTAGGTACGCTAGGTAGGTTTAGGTAGGGTTGTTTGGTCAGGTAGGTACGCTAGGTAGGTTTAGGTAGGGTTGTTTGGTCAGGTAGGTAAGCTAGGTAGGTTTAGGTAGGGATGTCTGGTCAGGTAGGTAAGCTAGGTAGGTTTAGGTAGGGATGTCTGGTCAGGTAGGTAAGCTAGGTAGGTTTAGGTAGGGATGTTTGGTCAGGTAGGTACGCTAGGTAGGTTTATAGGTAGGGATGTCTGGTCAGGTAGGTAAGCTAGGTAGGTTTATAGGTAGGGATGTTTGGTCAGGTAGGTACGCTAGGTAGGTTTAGGTAGGGATGTTTGGTCAGGTAGGTAAGCTAGGTAGGTTTAGGTAGGGATGTTTGGTCAGGTAAGAACGCTAGGTAGGTTTAGGTAGGGATGTTTGGTCAGGTAGGTACGCTAGGTAGGTTTAGGTAGGGATGTTTGGTCAGGTAGGTACGCTAGGTAGGTTTATAGGTAGGGATGTCTGGTCAGGTAGGTAAGCTAGGTAGGTTTATAGGTAGGGATGTTTGGTCAGGTAGGTACGCTAGGTAGGTTTAGGTAGGGATGTTTGGTCAGGTAGGTAAGCTAGGTAGGTTTAGGTAGGGATGTTTGGTCAGGTAGGTAAGCTAGGTAGGTTTATAGGTAGGGATGTTTGGTCAGGTAGGTACGCTAGGTAGGTTTATAGGTAGGGATGTTTGGTCAGGTAGGTACGCTAGGTAGGTTTAGGTTTGGTCAGGTAGGTACGCTAGGTAGGTTTAGGTTTGGTCAGGTAGGTACGCTAGGTAGGTTTAGGAGGGTTGTTTGGTCAGGTAGGTAAGCTAGGTAGGTTTAGGTTGTTTGGTCAGGTAGGTAAGCTAGGTAGGTTTAGGTAGGGATGTCTGGTCAGGTAGGTAAGCTAGGTAGGTTTATAGGTAGGGTTGTTTGGTCAGGTAGGTACGCTAGGTAGGTTTAGGTAGGGATGTTTGGTCAGGTAGGTAAGCTAGGTAGGTTTAGGTAGGGATGTCTGGTCAGGTGGGTAAGCTAGGTAGGTTTAGGTAGGGATGTTTGGTCAGGTAGGTAAGCTAGGTAGGTTTAGGTAGGGATGTTTGGTCAGGTAGTTACGCTAGGTAGGTTTAGGTAGGGATGTTTGGTCAGGTAGGTAAGCTAGGTAGGTTTATAGGTAGGGTTGTTTGGTCAGGTAGGTACGCTAGGTAGGTTTAGGTAGGGATGTTTGGTCAGGTAGGTAAGCTAGGTAGGTTTAGGTAGGGATGTTTGGTCAGGTAGGTACGCTAGGTAGGTTTAGGTTTGGTCAGGTAGGTACGCTAGGTAGGTTTAGGAGGGTTGTTTGGTCAGGTAGGTAAGCTAGGTAGGTTTAGGTTGTTTGGTCAGGTAGGTAAGCTAGGTAGGTTTAGGTAGGGATGTTTGGTCAGGTAGGTAAGCTAGGTAGGTTTAGGTAGGGATGTTTGGTCAGGTAGGTAAGCTAGGTAGGTTTAGGTAGGGCTGTCTGGTCAGGTAGGTAAGCTAGGTAGGTTTAGGTAGGGATGTTTGGTCAGGTAGGTAAGCTAGGTAGGTTTAGGTAGGGATGTTTGGTCAGGTAGGTAAGCTAGGTAGGTTTAGGTAGGGATGTTTGGTCAGGTAGGTACGCTAGGTAGGTTTAGGTAGGGTTGTTTGGTCAGGTAGGTACGCTAGGTAGGTTTAGGTAGGGATGTTTGGTCAGGTAGGTAAGCTAGGTAGGTTTAGGTAGGGATGTCTGGTCAGGTAGGTAAGCTAGGTAGGTTTAGGTAGGGATGTTTGGTCAGGTGGGTAAGCTAGGTAGGTTTAGGTAGGGTTGTCTGGTCAGGTAGGTAAGCTAGGTAGGTTTAGGTAGGGTTGTTTGGTCAGGTAGGTACGCTAGGTAGGTTTATAGGTAGGGATGTTTGGTCAGGTAGGTAAGCTAGGTAGGTTTAGGTAGGGTTGTTTGGTCAGGTAGGTACGCTAGGTAGGTTTATAGGTAGGGATGTTTGGTCAGGTAGGTAAGCTAGGTAGGTTTATAGGTAGGGATGTCTGGTCAGGTAGGTAAGCTAGGTAGGTTTAGGTAGGGATGTCTGGTCAGGTAGGTAAGCTAGGTAGGTTTATAGGAAGGGATGTCTGGTCAGGTAGGTAAGCTAGGTAGGTTTAGGTAGGGATGTTTGGTCAGGTAGGTAAGCTAGGTAGGTTTATAGGTAGGGTTGTTTGGTCAGGTAGGTACGCTAGGTAGGTTTATAGGTAGGGATGTTTGGTCAGGTAGGTACGCTAGGTAGGTTTAGGTAGGGATGTTTGGTCAGGTAGGTACGCTAGGTAGGTTTAGGTAGGGATGTTTGGTCAGGTAGGTAAGCTAGGTAGGTTTATAGGTAGGGATGTTTGGTCAGGTAGGTAAGCTAGGTAGGTTTATAGGTAGGGATGTCTGGTCAGGTAGGTAAGCTAGGTAGGTTTATAGGTAGGGTTGTTTGGTCAGGTAGGTAAGCTAGGTAGGTTTATAGGTAGGGTTGTTTGGTCAGGTAGGTACGCTAGGTAGGTTTAGGTAGGGATGTTTGGTCAGGTAGGTACGCTAGGTAGGTTTAGGTAGGGATGTTTGGTCAGGTAGGTAAGCTAGGTAGGTTTAGGTAGGGATGTTTGGTCAGGTAGGTACGCTAGGTAGGTTTAGGTAGGGATGTTTGGTCAGGTAGGTAAGCTAGGTAGGTTTAGGTAGGGATGTTTGGTCAGGTAGGTAAGCTAGGTAGGTTTATAGGTAGGGATGTTTGGTCAGGTAGGTACGCTAGGTAGGTTTAGGTTTGGTCAGGTAGGTAAGCTAGGTAGGTTTAGGAGGGTTGTTTGGTCAGGTAGGTAAGCTAGGTAGGTTTAGGTTGTTTGGTCAGGTAGGTAAGCTAGGTAGGTTTAGGTAGGGATGTCTGGTCAGGTAGGTAAGCTAGGTAGGTTTATAGGTAGGGATGTCTGGTCAGGTAGGTAAGCTAGGTAGGTTTATAGGTAGGGTTGTTTGGTCAGGTAGGTAAGCTAGGTAGGTTTAGGTAGGGATGTTTGGTCAGGTAGGTAAGCTAGGTAGGTTTATAGGTAGGGTTGTTTGGTCAGGTAGGTAAGCTAGGTAGGTTTAGGTAGGGATGTTTGGTCAGGTAGGTACGCTAGGTAGGTTTAGGTAGGGTTGTTTGGTCAGGTAGGTACGCTAGGTAGGTTTAGGTAGGGATGTTTGGTCAGGTAGGTACGCTAGGTAGGTTTAGGTAGGGATGTTTGGTCAGGTAGGTACGCTAGGTAGGTTTAGGTAGGGATGTTTGGTCAGGTAGGTACGCTAGGTAGGTTTATAGGTAGGGATGTTTGGTCAGGTAGGTACACTAGGTAGGTTTATAGGTAGGGATGTTTGGTCAGGTAGGTAAGCTAGGTAGGTTTATAGGTAGGGATGTTTGGTCAGGTAGGTACGCTAGGTAGGTTTAGGTAGGGATGTTTGGTCAGGTAGGTACGCTAGGTAGGTTTAGGTAGGGATGTTTGGTCAGGTGGGTAAGCTAGGTAGGTTTAGGTAGGGATGTTTGGTCAGGTAGGTACGCTAGGTAGGTTTAGGTAGGGATGTTTGGTCAGGTAGGTACGCTAGGTAGGTTTAGGTAGGGATGTCTGGTCAGGTAGGTAAGCTAGGTAGGTTTATAGGTAGGGATGTCTGGTCAGGTAGGTAAGCTAGGTAGGTTTATAGGTAGGGTTGTTTGGTCAGGTAGGTAAGCTAGGTAGGTTTATAGGTAGGGTTGTTTGGTCAGGTAGGTACGCTAGGTAGGTTTAGGTAGGGATGTTTGGTCAGGTAGGTACGCTAGGTAGGTTTAGGTAGGGATGTTTGGTCAGGTAGGTACGCTAGGTAGGTTTAGGTAGGGATGTTTGGTCAGGTAGGTACGCTAGGTAGGTTTATAGGTAGGGTTGTTTGGTCAGGTAGGTAAGCTAGGTAGGTTTATAGGTAGGGATGTTTGGTCAGGTAGGTACGCTAGGTAGATTTAGGTAGGGATGTTTGGTCAGGTAGGTACGCTAGGTAGGTTTAGGTAGGGATGTTTGGTCAGGTAGGTAAGCTAGGTAGGTTTATAGGTAGGGTTGTTTGGTCAGGTAGGTACGCTAGGTAGGTTTAGGTAGGGATGTTTGGTCAGGTAGGTAAGCTAGGTAGGTTTATAGGTAGGGATGTTTGGTCAGGTAGGTACGCTAGGTAGGTTTAGGTAGGGATGTCTGGTCAGGTAGGTAAGCTAGGTAGGTTTAGGTAGGGATGTTTGGTCAGGTAGGTAAGCTAGGTAGGTTTAGGTAGGGATGTTTGGTCAGGTAGGTAAGCTAGGTAGGTTTAGGTAGGGATGTTTGGTCAGGTAGGTACGCTAGGTAGGTTTAGGTAGGGTTGTTTGGTCAGGTAGGTACGCTAGGTAGGTTTAGGTAGGGTTGTTTGGTCAGGTAGGTAAGCTAGGTAGGTTTAGGTAGGGATGTCTGGTCAGGTAGGTAAGCTAGGTAGGTTTAGGTAGGGATGTCTGGTCAGGTAGGTAAGCTAGGTAGGTTTAGGTAGGGATGTTTGGTCAGGTAGGTACGCTAGGTAGGTTTATAGGTAGGGATGTCTGGTCAGGTAGGTAAGCTAGGTAGGTTTATAGGTAGGGATGTTTGGTCAGGTAGGTACGCTAGGTAGGTTTAGGTAGGGATGTTTGGTCAGGTAGGTAAGCTAGGTAGGTTTAGGTAGGGATGTTTGGTCAGGTAAGAACGCTAGGTAGGTTTAGGTAGGGATGTTTGGTCAGGTAGGTACGCTAGGTAGGTTTAGGTAGGGATGTTTGGTCAGGTAGGTACGCTAGGTAGGTTTATAGGTAGGGTTGTTTGGTCAGGTAGGTAAGCTAGGTAGGTTTATAGGTAGGGATGTTTGGTCAGGTAGGTACGCTAGGTAGATTTAGGTAGGGATGTTTGGTCAGGTAGGTACGCTAGGTAGGTTTAGGTAGGGATGTTTGGTCAGGTAGGTAAGCTAGGTAGGTTTATAGGTAGGGTTGTTTGGTCAGGTAGGTACGCTAGGTAGGTTTAGGTAGGGATGTTTGGTCAGGTAGGTAAGCTAGGTAGGTTTATAGGTAGGGATGTTTGGTCAGGTAGGTACGCTAGGTAGGTTTAGGTAGGGATGTCTGGTCAGGTAGGTAAGCTTGGTAGGTTTAGGTAGGGATGTTTGGTCAGGTAGGTAAGCTAGGTAGGTTTAGGTAGGGATGTTTGGTCAGGTAGGTAAGCTAGGTAGGTTTAGGTAGGGATGTTTGGTCAGGTAGGTACGCTAGGTAGGTTTAGGTAGGGTTGTTTGGTCAGGTAGGTACGCTAGGTAGGTTTAGGTAGGGTTGTTTGGTCAGGTAGGTAAGCTAGGTAGGTTTAGGTAGGGATGTCTGGTCAGGTAGGTAAGCTAGGTAGGTTTAGGTAGGGATGTCTGGTCAGGTAGGTAAGCTAGGTAGGTTTAGGTAGGGATGTTTGGTCAGGTAGGTACGCTAGGTAGGTTTATAGGTAGGGATGTCTGGTCAGGTAGGTAAGCTAGGTAGGTTTATAGGTAGGGATGTTTGGTCAGGTAGGTACGCTAGGTAGGTTTAGGTAGGGATGTTTGGTCAGGTAGGTAAGCTAGGTAGGTTTAGGTAGGGATGTTTGGTCAGGTAAGAACGCTAGGTAGGTTTAGGTAGGGATGTTTGGTCAGGTAGGTACGCTAGGTAGGTTTAGGTAGGGATGTTTGGTCAGGTAGGTACGCTAGGTAGGTTTATAGGTAGGGATGTCTGGTCAGGTAGGTAAGCTAGGTAGGTTTATAGGTAGGGATGTTTGGTCAGGTAGGTACGCTAGGTAGGTTTAGGTAGGGATGTTTGGTCAGGTAGGTAAGCTAGGTAGGTTTAGGTAGGGATGTTTGGTCAGGTAGGTAAGCTAGGTAGGTTTATAGGTAGGGATGTTTGGTCAGGTAGGTACGCTAGGTAGGTTTATAGGTAGGGATGTTTGGTCAGGTAGGTACGCTAGGTAGGTTTAGGTTTGGTCAGGTAGGTACGCTAGGTAGGTTTAGGTTTGGTCAGGTAGGTACGCTAGGTAGGTTTAGGAGGGTTGTTTGGTCAGGTAGGTAAGCTAGGTAGGTTTAGGTTGTTTGGTCAGGTAGGTAAGCTAGGTAGGTTTAGGTAGGGATGTCTGGTCAGGTAGGTAAGCTAGGTAGGTTTATAGGTAGGGTTGTTTGGTCAGGTAGGTACGCTAGGTAGGTTTAGGTAGGGATGTTTGGTCAGGTAGGTAAGCTAGGTAGGTTTAGGTAGGGATGTCTGGTCAGGTGGGTAAGCTAGGTAGGTTTAGGTAGGGATGTTTGGTCAGGTAGGTAAGCTAGGTAGGTTTAGGTAGGGATGTTTGGTCAGGTAGTTACGCTAGGTAGGTTTAGGTAGGGATGTTTGGTCAGGTAGGTAAGCTAGGTAGGTTTATAGGTAGGGTTGTTTGGTCAGGTAGGTACGCTAGGTAGGTTTAGGTAGGGATGTTTGGTCAGGTAGGTAAGCTAGGTAGGTTTAGGTAGGGATGTTTGGTCAGGTAGGTACGCTAGGTAGGTTTAGGTTTGGTCAGGTAGGTACGCTAGGTAGGTTTAGGAGGGTTGTTTGGTCAGGTAGGTAAGCTAGGTAGGTTTAGGTTGTTTGGTCAGGTAGGTAAGCTAGGTAGGTTTAGGTAGGGATGTTTGGTCAGGTAGGTAAGCTAGGTAGGTTTAGGTAGGGATGTTTGGTCAGGTAGGTAAGCTAGGTAGGTTTAGGTAGGGATGTTTGGTCAGGTAGGTAAGCTAGGTAGGTTTAGGTAGGGCTGTCTGGTCAGGTAGGTAAGCTAGGTAGGTTTAGGTAGGGATGTTTGGTCAGGTAGGTAAGCTAGGTAGGTTTAGGTAGGGATGTTTGGTCAGGTAGGTAAGCTAGGTAGGTTTAGGTAGGGATGTTTGGTCAGGTAGGTACGCTAGGTAGGTTTAGGTAGGGTTGTTTGGTCAGGTAGGTACGCTAGGTAGGTTTAGGTAGGGATGTTTGGTCAGGTAGGTAAGCTAGGTAGGTTTAGGTAGGGATGTCTGGTCAGGTAGGTAAGCTAGGTAGGTTTAGGTAGGGATGTTTGGTCAGGTGGGTAAGCTAGGTAGGTTTAGGTAGGGTTGTCTGGTCAGGTAGGTAAGCTAGGTAGGTTTAGGTAGGGTTGTTTGGTCAGGTAGGTACGCTAGGTAGGTTTATAGGTAGGGATGTTTGGTCAGGTAGGTAAGCTAGGTAGGTTTAGGTAGGGTTGTTTGGTCAGGTAGGTACGCTAGGTAGGTTTATAGGTAGGGATGTTTGGTCAGGTAGGTAAGCTAGGTAGGTTTATAGGTAGGGATGTCTGGTCAGGTAGGTAAGCTAGGTAGGTTTAGGTAGGGATGTCTGGTCAGGTAGGTAAGCTAGGTAGGTTTATAGGAAGGGATGTCTGGTCAGGTAGGTAAGCTAGGTAGGTTTAGGTAGGGATGTTTGGTCAGGTAGGTAAGCTAGGTAGGTTTATAGGTAGGGTTGTTTGGTCAGGTAGGTACGCTAGGTAGGTTTATAGGTAGGGATGTTTGGTCAGGTAGGTACGCTAGGTAGGTTTAGGTAGGGATGTTTGGTCAGGTAGGTACGCTAGGTAGGTTTAGGTAGGGATGTTTGGTCAGGTAGGTAAGCTAGGTAGGTTTATAGGTAGGGATGTTTGGTCAGGTAGGTAAGCTAGGTAGGTTTATAGGTAGGGATGTCTGGTCAGGTAGGTAAGCTAGGTAGGTTTATAGGTAGGGTTGTTTGGTCAGGTAGGTAAGCTAGGTAGGTTTATAGGTAGGGTTGTTTGGTCAGGTAGGTACGCTAGGTAGGTTTAGGTAGGGATGTTTGGTCAGGTAGGTACGCTAGGTAGGTTTAGGTAGGGATGTTTGGTCAGGTAGGTAAGCTAGGTAGGTTTAGGTAGGGATGTTTGGTCAGGTAGGTACGCTAGGTAGGTTTAGGTAGGGATGTTTGGTCAGGTAGGTAAGCTAGGTAGGTTTAGGTAGGGATGTTTGGTCAGGTAGGTAAGCTAGGTAGGTTTATAGGTAGGGATGTTTGGTCAGGTAGGTACGCTAGGTAGGTTTAGGTTTGGTCAGGTAGGTAAGCTAGGTAGGTTTAGGAGGGTTGTTTGGTCAGGTAGGTAAGCTAGGTAGGTTTAGGTTGTTTGGTCAGGTAGGTAAGCTAGGTAGGTTTAGGTAGGGATGTCTGGTCAGGTAGGTAAGCTAGGTAGGTTTATAGGTAGGGATGTCTGGTCAGGTAGGTAAGCTAGGTAGGTTTATAGGTAGGGTTGTTTGGTCAGGTAGGTAAGCTAGGTAGGTTTAGGTAGGGATGTTTGGTCAGGTAGGTAAGCTAGGTAGGTTTATAGGTAGGGTTGTTTGGTCAGGTAGGTAAGCTAGGTAGGTTTAGGTAGGGATGTTTGGTCAGGTAGGTACGCTAGGTAGGTTTAGGTAGGGTTGTTTGGTCAGGTAGGTACGCTAGGTAGGTTTAGGTAGGGATGTTTGGTCAGGTAGGTAAGCTAGGTAGGTTTAGGTAGGGTTGTTTGGTCAGGTAGGTAAGCTAGGTAGGTTTATAGGTAGGGTTGTTTGGTCAGGTAGGTACGCTAGGTAGGTTTAGGTAGGGATGTTTGGTCAGGTAGGCAAGCTAGGTAGGTTTAGGTAGGGATGTTTGGTCAGGTAGGTACGCTAGGTAGGTTTAGGTAGGGATGTTTGGTCAGGTAGGTAAGCTAGGTAGGTTTAGGTAGGGATGTTTGGTCAGGTAGGTAAGCTAGGTAGGTTTATGTAGGGATGTTTGGTCAGGTAGGTACGCTAGGTAGGTTTAGGTAGGGATGTTTGGTCAGGTAGGTAAGCTAGGTAGGTTTAGGTAGGGATGTTTGGTCAGGTAGGTAAGCTAGGTAGGTTTAGGTAGGGTTGTTTGGTCAGGTAGGTACGCTAGGTAGGTTTATAGGTAGGGATGTTTGGTCAGGTAGGTAAGCTAGGTAGGTTTATAGGTAGGGATGTCTGGTCAGGTAGGTAAGCTAGGTAGGTTTATAGGTAGGGATGTTTGGTCAGGTAGGTAAGCTAGGTAGGTTTAGGTAGGGTTGTTTGGTCAGGTAGGTAAGCTAGGTAGGTTTAGGTAGGGATGTCTGGTCAGGTAGGTAAGCTAGGTAGGTTTAGGTAGGGATGTTTGGTCAGGTAGGTAAGCTAGGTAGGTTTATAGGTAGGGATGTTTGGTCAGGTAGGTAAGCTAGGTAGGTTTATAGGTAGGGATGTCTGGTCAGGTAGGTAAGCTAGGTAGGTTTATAGGTAGGGTTGTTTGGTCAGGTAGGTAAGCTAGGTAGGTTTATAGGTAGGGTTGTTTGGTCAGGTAGGTACGCTAGGTAGGTTTAGGTAGGGATGTTTGGTCAGGTAGGTACGCTAGGTAGGTTTAGGTAGGGATGTTTGGTCAGATAGGTAAGCTAGGTAGGTGTATAGGTAGGGATGTTTGGTCAGGTAGGTTTAGGTTTGGTCAGGTAGGTAAGCTAGGTAGGTTTAGGAGGGTTGTTTGGTCAGGTAGGTAAGCTAGGTAGGTTTAGGTTGTTTGGTCAGGTAGGTAAGCTAGGTAGGTTTAGGTAGGGATGTCTGGTCAGGTAGGTAAGCTAGGTAGGTTTATAGGTAGGGATGTCTGGTCAGGTAGGTAAGCTAGGTAGGTTTATAGGTAGGGATGTCTGGTCAGGTAGGTAAGCTAGGTAGGTTTATAGGTAGGGTTGTTTGGTCAGGTAGGTAAGCTAGGTAGGTTTAGGTAGGGATGTTTGGTCAGGTAGGTAAGCTAGGTAGGTTTAGGTAGGGATGTTTGGTCAGGTAGGTACGCTAGGTAGGTTTAGGTAGGGATGTTTGGTCAGGTAGGTACGCTAGGTAGGTTTAGGTAGGGATGTTTGGTCAGGTAGGTAAGCTAGGTAGGTTTAGGTAGGGATGTTTGGTCAGGTAGGTAAGCTAGGTAGGTTTAGGTTTGGTCAGGTAGGTACGCTAGGTAGGTTTAGGTTTGGTCAGGTAGGTATGCTAGGTAGGTTTAGGAGGGTTGTTTGGTCAGGTAGGTAAGCTAGGTAGGTTTAGGTTGTTTGGTCAGGTAGGTAAGCTAGGTAGGTTTAGGTAGGGATGTTTGGTCAGGTAGGTAAGCTAGGTAGGTTTAGGTAGGGATGTTTTGTCTGGTCAGGTAGGTAAGCTAGGTAGGTTTAGGTAGGGATGTTTGGTCAGGTAGGTAAGCTAGGTAGGTTTAGGTAGGGATGTTTGGTCAGGTAGGTAAGCTAGGTAGGTTTAGGTAGGGTTGTTTGGTCAGGTAGGTACGCTAGGTAGGTTTATAGGTAGGGATGTTTGGTCAGGTAGGTAAGGTAGGGATGTTTGGTCAGGTAGGTAAGCTAGGTAGGTTTATAGGTAGGGATGTTTGGTCAGGTAGGTAAGCTAGGTAGGTTTAGGTAGGGATGTTTGGTCAGGTAGGTAAGCTAGGTAGGTTAAGGGAAGGAATGTCTGGTCAGGTAGGTAAGCTAGGTAGGTTTATAGGTAGGGATGTTTGGTCAGGTAGGTAAGCTAGGTAGGTTTAGGTAGGGATGTTTGGTCAGGTAGGTAAGCTAGGTAGGTTTAGGTAGGGATGTTTGGTCAGGTAGGTAAGCTAGGTAGGTTTATAGGTAGGGTTGTTTGGTCAGGTAGGTACGCTAGGTAGGTTTAGGTAGGGATGTTTGGTCAGGTAGGTACGCTAGGTAGGTTTATGTAGGGATGTTTGGTCAGGTAGGTACGCTAGGTAGGTTTAGGTAGGGTTGTTTGGTCAGGTAGGTACGCTAGGTAGGTTTAGGTAGGGTTGTTTGGTCAGGTAGGTAAGCTAGGTAGGTTTAGGTAGGGATGTCTGGTCAGGTAGGTAAGCTAGGTAGGTTTAGGTAGGGATGTCTGGTCAGGTAGGTAAGCTAGGTAGGTTTAGGTAGGGATGTTTGGTCAGGTAGGTACGCTAGGTAGGTTTATAGGTAGGGATGTCTGGTCAGGTAGGTAAGCTAGGTAGGTTTATAGGTAGGGATGTTTGGTCAGGTAGGTACGCTAGGTAGGTTTAGGTAGGGATGTTTGGTCAGGTAGGTAAGCTAGGTAGGTTTAGGTAGGGATGTTTGGTCAGGTAAGAACGCTAGGTAGGTTTAGGTAGGGATGTTTGGTCAGGTAGGTACGCTAGGTAGGTTTAGGTAGGGATGTTTGGTCAGGTAGGTACGCTAGGTAGGTTTATAGGTAGGGATGTCTGGTCAGGTAGGTAAGCTAGGTAGGTTTATAGGTAGGGATGTTTGGTCAGGTAGGTACGCTAGGTAGGTTTAGGTAGGGATGTTTGGTCAGGTAGGTAAGCTAGGTAGGTTTAGGTAGGGATGTTTGGTCAGGTAGGTAAGCTAGGTAGGTTTATAGGTAGGGATGTTTGGTCAGGTAGGTACGCTAGGTAGGTTTATAGGTAGGGATGTTTGGTCAGGTAGGTACGCTAGGTAGGTTTAGGTTTGGTCAGGTAGGTACGCTAGGTAGGTTTAGGTTTGGTCAGGTAGGTACGCTAGGTAGGTTTAGGAGGGTTGTTTGGTCAGGTAGGTAAGCTAGGTAGGTTTAGGTAGGGATGTTTTGTCTGGTCAGGTAGGTAAGCTAGGTAGGTTTAGGTAGGGATGTTTGGTCAGGTAGGTAAGCTAGGTAGGTTTAGGTAGGGATGTTTGGTCAGGTAGGTAAGCTAGGTAGGTTTAGGTAGGGTTGTTTGGTCAGGTAGGTACGCTAGGTAGGTTTATAGGTAGGGATGTTTGGTCAGGTAGGTAAGGTAGGGATGTTTGGTCAGGTAGGTAAGCTAGGTAGGTTTATAGGTAGGGATGTTTGGTCAGGTAGGTAAGCTAGGTAGGTTTAGGTAGGGATGTTTGGTCAGGTAGGTAAGCTAGGTAGGTTTAGGTAGGGATGTCTGGTCAGGTAGGTAAGCTAGGTAGGTTTATAGGTAGGGATGTTTGGTCAGGTAGGTAAGCTAGGTAGGTTTAGGTAGGGATGTTTGGTCAGGTAGGTAAGCTAGGTAGGTTTAGGTAGGGATGTTTGGTCAGGTAGGTAAGCTAGGTAGGTTTATAGGTAGGGTTGTTTGGTCAGGTAGGTACGCTAGGTAGGTTTAGGTAGGGATGTTTGGTCAGGTAGGTACGCTAGGTAGGTTTATGTAGGGATGTTTGGTCAGGTAGGTACGCTAGGTAGGTTTAGGTAGGGTTGTTTGGTCAGGTAGGTACGCTAGGTAGGTTTAGGTAGGGTTGTTTGGTCAGGTAGGTAAGCTAGGTAGGTTTAGGTAGGGATGTCTGGTCAGGTAGGTAAGCTAGGTAGGTTTAGGTAGGGATGTCTGGTCAGGTAGGTAAGCTAGGTAGGTTTAGGTAGGGATGTTTGGTCAGGTAGGTACGCTAGGTAGGTTTATAGGTAGGGATGTCTGGTCAGGTAGGTAAGCTAGGTAGGTTTATAGGTAGGGATGTTTGGTCAGGTAGGTACGCTAGGTAGGTTTAGGTAGGGATGTTTGGTCAGGTAGGTAAGCTAGGTAGGTTTAGGTAGGGATGTTTGGTCAGGTAAGAACGCTAGGTAGGTTTAGGTAGGGATGTTTGGTCAGGTAGGTACGCTAGGTAGGTTTAGGTAGGGATGTTTGGTCAGGTAGGTACGCTAGGTAGGTTTATAGGTAGGGATGTCTGGTCAGGTAGGTAAGCTAGGTAGGTTTATAGGTAGGGATGTTTGGTCAGGTAGGTACGCTAGGTAGGTTTAGGTAGGGATGTTTGGTCAGGTAGGTAAGCTAGGTAGGTTTAGGTAGGGATGTTTGGTCAGGTAGGTAAGCTAGGTAGGTTTATAGGTAGGGATGTTTGGTCAGGTAGGTACGCTAGGTAGGTTTATAGGTAGGGATGTTTGGTCAGGTAGGTACGCTAGGTAGGTTTAGGTTTGGTCAGGTAGGTACGCTAGGTAGGTTTAGGTTTGGTCAGGTAGGTACGCTAGGTAGGTTTAGGAGGGTTGTTTGGTCAGGTAGGTAAGCTAGGTAGGTTTAGGTTGTTTGGTCAGGTAGGTAAGCTAGGTAGGTTTAGGTAGGGATGTCTGGTCAGGTAGGTAAGCTAGGTAGGTTTATAGGTAGGGTTGTTTGGTCAGGTAGGTACGCTAGGTAGGTTTAGGTAGGGATGTTTGGTCAGGTAGGTAAGCTAGGTAGGTTTAGGTAGGGATGTCTGGTCAGGTGGGTAAGCTAGGTAGGTTTAGGTAGGGATGTTTGGTCAGGTAGGTAAGCTAGGTAGGTTTAGGTAGGGATGTTTGGTCAGGTAGTTACGCTAGGTAGGTTTAGGTAGGGATGTTTGGTCAGGTAGGTAAGCTAGGTAGGTTTATAGGTAGGGTTGTTTGGTCAGGTAGGTACGCTAGGTAGGTTTAGGTAGGGATGTTTGGTCAGGTAGGTAAGCTAGGTAGGTTTAGGTAGGGATGTTTGGTCAGGTAGGTACGCTAGGTAGGTTTAGGTTTGGTCAGGTAGGTACGCTAGGTAGGTTTAGGAGGGTTGTTTGGTCAGGTAGGTAAGCTAGGTAGGTTTAGGTTGTTTGGTCAGGTAGGTAAGCTAGGTAGGTTTAGGTAGGGATGTTTGGTCAGGTAGGTAAGCTAGGTAGGTTTAGGTAGGGATGTTTGGTCAGGTAGGTAAGCTAGGTAGGTTTAGGTAGGGATGTTTGGTCAGGTAGGTAAGCTAGGTAGGTTTAGGTAGGGCTGTCTGGTCAGGTAGGTAAGCTAGGTAGGTTTAGGTAGGGATGTTTGGTCAGGTAGGTAAGCTAGGTAGGTTTAGGTAGGGATGTTTGGTCAGGTAGGTAAGCTAGGTAGGTTTAGGTAGGGATGTTTGGTCAGGTAGGTAAGCTAGGTAGGTTTAGGTAGGGATGTTTGGTCAGGTAGGTAAGCTAGGTAGGTTTATAGGTAGGGTTGTTTGGTCAGGTAGGTACGCTAGGTAGGTTTATAGGTAGGGATGTTTGGTCAGGTAGGTAAGCTAGGTAGGTTTAGGTAGGGATGTTTGGTCAGGTGGGTAAGCTAGGTAGGTTTAGGTAGGGTTGTCTGGTCAGGTAGGTAAGCTAGGTAGGTTTAGGTAGGGTTGTTTGGTCAGGTAGGTACGCTAGGTAGGTTTATAGGTAGGGATGTTTGGTCAGGTAGGTAAGCTAGGTAGGTTTAGGTAGGGTTGTTTGGTCAGGTAGGTACGCTAGGTAGGTTTATAGGTAGGGATGTTTGGTCAGGTAGGTAAGCTAGGTAGGTTTATAGGTAGGGATGTCTGGTCAGGTAGGTAAGCTAGGTAGGTTTAGGTAGGGATGTCTGGTCAGGTAGGTAAGCTAGGTAGGTTTATAGGAAGGGATGTCTGGTCAGGTAGGTAAGCTAGGTAGGTTTAGGTAGGGATGTTTGGTCAGGTAGGTAAGCTAGGTAGGTTTATAGGTAGGGTTGTTTGGTCAGGTAGGTACGCTAGGTAGGTTTATAGGTAGGGATGTTTGGTCAGGTAGGTACGCTAGGTAGGTTTAGGTAGGGATGTTTGGTCAGGTAGGTACGCTAGGTAGGTTTAGGTAGGGATGTTTGGTCAGGTAGGTAAGCTAGGTAGGTTTATAGGTAGGGATGTTTGGTCAGGTAGGTAAGCTAGGTAGGTTTATAGGTAGGGATGTCTGGTCAGGTAGGTAAGCTAGGTAGGTTTATAGGTAGGGTTGTTTGGTCAGGTAGGTAAGCTAGGTAGGTTTATAGGTAGGGTTGTTTGGTCAGGTAGGTACGCTAGGTAGGTTTAGGTAGGGATGTTTGGTCAGGTAGGTACGCTAGGTAGGTTTAGGTAGGGATGTTTGGTCAGGTAGGTAAGCTAGGTAGGTTTAGGTAGGGATGTTTGGTCAGGTAGGTACGCTAGGTAGGTTTAGGTAGGGATGTTTGGTCAGGTAGGTAAGCTAGGTAGGTTTAGGTAGGGATGTTTGGTCAGGTAGGTAAGCTAGGTAGGTTTATAGGTAGGGATGTTTGGTCAGGTAGGTACGCTAGGTAGGTTTAGGTTTGGTCAGGTAGGTAAGCTAGGTAGGTTTAGGAGGGTTGTTTGGTCAGGTAGGTAAGCTAGGTAGGTTTAGGTTGTTTGGTCAGGTAGGTAAGCTAGGTAGGTTTAGGTAGGGATGTCTGGTCAGGTAGGTAAGCTAGGTAGGTTTATAGGTAGGGATGTCTGGTCAGGTAGGTAAGCTAGGTAGGTTTATAGGTAGGGTTGTTTGGTCAGGTAGGTAAGCTAGGTAGGTTTAGGTAGGGATGTTTGGTCAGGTAGGTAAGCTAGGTAGGTTTATAGGTAGGGTTGTTTGGTCAGGTAGGTAAGCTAGGTAGGTTTAGGTAGGGATATTTGGTCAGGTAGGTACGCTAGGTAGGTTTAGGTAGGGTTGTTTGGTCAGGTAGGTACGCTAGGTAGGTTTAGGTAGGGATGTTTGGTCAGGTAGGTAAGCTAGGTAGGTTTAGGTAGGGTTGTTTGGTCAGGTAGGTAAGCTAGGTAGGTTTATAGGTAGGGTTGTTTGGTCAGGTAGGTACGCTAGGTAGGTTTAGGTAGGGATGTTTGGTCAGGTAGGCAAGCTAGGTAGGTTTAGGTAGGGATGTTTGGTCAGGTAGGTACGCTAGGTAGGTTTAGGTAGGGATGTTTGGTCAGGTAGGTAAGCTAGGTAGGTTTAGGTAGGGATGTTTGGTCAGGTAGGTAAGCTAGGTAGGTTTAGGTAGGGATGTTTGGTCAGGTAGGTACGCTAGGTAGGTTTAGGTAGGGATGTTTGGTCAGGTAGGTAAGCTAGGTAGGTTTAGGTAGGGATGTTTGGTCAGGTAGGTAAGCTAGGTAGGTTTAGGTAGGGTTGTTTGGTCAGGTAGGTACGCTAGGTAGGTTTATAGGTAGGGATGTTTGGTCAGGTAGGTAAGCTAGGTAGGTTTATAGGTAGGGATGTCTGGTCAGGTAGGTAAGCTAGGTAGGTTTATAGGTAGGGATGTTTGGTCAGGTAGGTAAGCTAGGTAGGTTTAGGTAGGGTTGTTTGGTCAGGTAGGTAAGCTAGGTAGGTTTAGGTAGGGATGTCTGGTCAGGTAGGTAAGCTAGGTAGGTTTAGGTAGGGATGTTTGGTCAGGTAGGTAAGCTAGGTAGGTTTATAGGTAGGGATGTTTGGTCAGGTAGGTAAGCTAGGTAGGTTTATAGGTAGGGATGTCTGGTCAGGTAGGTAAGCTAGGTAGGTTTATAGGTAGGGTTGTTTGGTCAGGTAGGTAAGCTAGGTAGGTTTATAGGTAGGGTTGTTTGGTCAGGTAGGTACGCTAGGTAGGTTTAGGTAGGGATGTTTGGTCAGGTAGGTACGCTAGGTAGGTTTAGGTAGGGATGTTTGGTCAGATAGGTAAGCTAGGTAGGTGTATAGGTAGGGATGTTTGGTCAGGTAGGTTTAGGTTTGGTCAGGTAGGTAAGCTAGGTAGGTTTAGGAGGGTTGTTTGGTCAGGTAGGTAAGCTAGGTAGGTTTAGGTTGTTTGGTCAGGTAGGTAAGCTAGGTAGGTTTAGGTAGGGATGTCTGGTCAGGTAGGTAAGCTAGGTAGGTTTATAGGTAGGGATGTCTGGTCAGGTAGGTAAGCTAGGTAGGTTTATAGGTAGGGATGTCTGGTCAGGTAGGTAAGCTAGGTAGGTTTATAGGTAGGGTTGTTTGGTCAGGTAGGTAAGCTAGGTAGGTTTAGGTAGGGATGTTTGGTCAGGTAGGTAAGCTAGGTAGGTTTAGGTAGGGATGTTTGGTCAGGTAGGTAAGCTAGGTAGGTTTAGGTAGGGATGTTTGGTCAGGTAGGTACGCTAGGTAGGTTTAGGTAGGGATGTTTGGTCAGGTAGGTAAGCTAGGTAGGTTTAGGTAGGGATGTTTGGTCAGGTAGGTAAGCTAGGTAGGTTTAGGTTTGGTCAGGTAGGTACGCTAGGTAGGTTTAGGTTTGGTCAGGTAGGTATGCTAGGTAGGTTTAGGAGGGTTGTTTGGTCAGGTAGGTAAGCTAGGTAGGTTTAGGTTGTTTGGTCAGGTAGGTAAGCTAGGTAGGTTTAGGTAGGGATGTTTGGTCAGGTAGGTAAGCTAGGTAGGTTTAGGTAGGGATGTTTTGTCTGGTCAGGTAGGTAAGCTAGGTAGGTTTAGGTAGGGATGTTTGGTCAGGTAGGTAAGCTAGGTAGGTTTAGGTAGGGATGTTTGGTCAGGTAGGTAAGCTAGGTAGGTTTAGGTAGGGTTGTTTGGTCAGGTAGGTACGCTAGGTAGGTTTATAGGTAGGGATGTTTGGTCAGGTAGGTAAGGTAGGGATGTTTGGTCAGGTAGGTAAGCTAGGTAGGTTTATAGGTAGGGATGTTTGGTCAGGTAGGTAAGCTAGGTAGGTTTAGGTAGGGATGTTTGGTCAGGTAGGTAAGCTAGGTAGGTTTAGGTAGGGATGTCTGGTCAGGTAGGTAAGCTAGGTAGGTTTATAGGTAGGGATGTTTGGTCAGGTAGGTAAGCTAGGTAGGTTTAGGTAGGGATGTTTGGTCAGGTAGGTAAGCTAGGTAGGTTTAGGTAGGGATGTTTGGTCAGGTAGGTAAGCTAGGTAGGTTTATAGGTAGGGTTGTTTGGTCAGGTAGGTACGCTAGGTAGGTTTAGGTAGGGATGTTTGGTCAGGTAGGTACGCTAGGTAGGTTTATGTAGGGATGTTTGGTCAGGTAGGTAAGCTAGGTAGGTTTAGGTAGGGATGTTTGGTCAGGTAGGTACGCTAGGTAGGTTTAGGTAGGGTTGTTTGGTCAGGTAGGTAAGCTAGGTAGGTTTAGGTAGGGATGTTTGGTCAGGTAGGTACGCTAGGTAGGTTTATAGGTAGGGATGTTTGGTCAGGTAGGTAAGCTAGGTAGGTTTATAGGTAGGGTTGTTTGGTCAGGTAGGTACGCTAGGTAGGTTTAGGTAGGGATGTTTGGTCAGGTAGGTACGCTAGGTAGGTTTAGGTAGGGTTGTTTGGTCAGGTAGGTAAGCTAGGTAGGTTTATAGGTAGGGATGTTTGGTCAGGTAGGTAAGCTAGGTAGGTTTATAGGTAGGGATGTTTGGTCAGGTAGGTAAGCTAGGTAGGTTTATAGGTAGGGATGTTTGGTCAGGTAGGTAAGCTAGGTAGGTTTAGGTAGGGTTGTTTGGTCAGGTAGGTACGCTAGGTAGGTTTAGGTAGGGATGTTTGGTCAGGTAGGTAAGCTAGGTAGGTTTAGGTAGGGATGTTTGGTCAGGTAGGTAAGCTAGGTAGGTTTATAGGTAGGGATGTTTGGTCAGGTAGGTACGCTAGGTAGGTTTAGGTAGGGATGTTTGGTCAGGTAGGTACGCTAGGTAGGTTTAGGTAGGGATGTTTGGTCAGGTAGGTAAGCTAGGTAGGTTTAGGTAGGGTTGTTTGGTCAGGTAGGTAAGCTAGGTAGGTTTAGGTAGGGATGTCTGGTCAGGTAGGTAAGCTAGGTAGGTTTAGGTAGGGATGTTTGGTCAGGTAGGTAAGCTAGGTAGGTTTATAGGTAGGGATGTTTGGTCAGGTAGGTAAGCTAGGTAGGTTTATAGGTAGGGATGTCTGGTCAGGTAGGTAAGCTAGGTAGGTTTATAGGTAGGGTTGTTTGGTCAGGTAGGTAAGCTAGGTAGGTTTATAGGTAGGGTTGTTTGGTCAGGTAGGTACGCTAGGTAGGTTTAGGTAGGGATGTTTGGTCAGGTAGGTACGCTAGGTAGGTTTAGGTAGGGATGTTTGGTCAGATAGGTAAGCTAGGTAGGTTTTGGTAGGGATGTTTGGTCAGGTAGGTAAGCTAGGTAGGTGTATAGGTAGGGATGTTTGGTCAGGTAGGTTTAGGTTTGGTCAGGTAGGTAAGCTAGGTAGGTTTAGGAGGGTTGTTTGGTCAGGTAGGTAAGCTAGGTAGGTTTAGGTTGTTTGGTCAGGTAGGTAAGCTAGGTAGGTTTAGGTAGGGATGTCTGGTCAGGTAGGTAAGCTAGGTAGGTTTATAGGTAGGGATGTCTGGTCAGGTAGGTAAGCTAGGTAGGTTTATAGGTAGGGATGTCTGGTCAGGTAGGTAAGCTAGGTAGGTTTATAGGTAGGGTTGTTTGGTCAGGTAGGTAAGCTAGGTAGGTTTAGGTAGGGATGTTTGGTCAGGTAGGTAAGCTAGGTAGGTTTAGGTAGGGATGTTTGGTCAGGTAGGTAAGCTAGGTAGGTTTAGGTAGGGATGTTTGGTCAGGTAGGTACGCTAGGTAGGTTTAGGTAGGGATGTTTGGTCAGGTAGGTAAGCTAGGTAGGTTTAGGTAGGGATGTTTGGTCAGGTAGGTAAGCTAGGTAGGTTTAGGAGGGTTGTTTGGTCAGGTAGGTAAGCTAGGTAGGTTTAGGTTGTTTGGTCAGGTAGGTAAGCTAGGTAGGTTTAGGTAGGGATGTCTGGTCAGGTAGGTAAGCTAGGTAGGTTTATAGGTAGGGATGTCTGGTCAGGTAGGTAAGCTAGGTAGGTTTATAGGTAGGGATGTCTGGTCAGGTAGGTAAGCTAGGTAGGTTTATAGGTAGGGTTGTTTGGTCAGGTAGGTAAGCTAGGTAGGTTTAGGTAGGGATGTTTGGTCAGGTAGGTAAGCTAGGTAGGTTTAGGTAGGGATGTTTGGTCAGGTAGGTACGCTAGGTAGGTTTAGGTAGGGATGTTTGGTCAGGTAGGTACGCTAGGTAGGTTTAGGTAGGGATGTTTGGTCAGGTAGGTAAGCTAGGTAGGTTTAGGTAGGGATGTTTGGTCAGGTAGGTAAGCTAGGTAGGTTTAGGTTTGGTCAGGTAGGTACGCTAGGTAGGTTTAGGTTTGGTCAGGTAGGTATGCTAGGTAGGTTTAGGAGGGTTGTTTGGTCAGGTAGGTAAGCTAGGTAGGTTTAGGTTGTTTGGTCAGGTAGGTAAGCTAGGTAGGTTTAGGTAGGGATGTTTGGTCAGGTAGGTAAGCTAGGTAGGTTTAGGTAGGGATGTTTTGTCTGGTCAGGTAGGTAAGCTAGGTAGGTTTAGGTAGGGATGTTTGGTCAGGTAGGTAAGCTAGGTAGGTTTAGGTAGGGATGTTTGGTCAGGTAGGTAAGCTAGGTAGGTTTAGGTAGGGTTGTTTGGTCAGGTAGGTACGCTAGGTAGGTTTATAGGTAGGGATGTTTGGTCAGGTAGGTAAGGTAGGGATGTTTGGTCAGGTAGGTAAGCTAGGTAGGTTTATAGGTAGGGATGTTTGGTCAGGTAGGTAAGCTAGGTATGTTTAGGTAGGGATGTTTGGTCAGGTAGGTAAGCTAGGTAGGTTTAGGTAGGGATGTCTGGTCAGGTAGGTAAGCTAGGTAGGTTTATAGGTAGGGATGTTTGGTCAGGTAGGTAAGCTAGGTAGGTTTAGGTAGGGATGTTTGGTCAGGTAGGTAAGCTAGGTAGGTTTAGGTAGGGATGTTTGGTCAGGTAGGTAAGCTAGGTAGGTTTATAGGTAGGGTTGTTTGGTCAGGTAGGTACGCTAGGTAGGTTTAGGTAGGGATGTTTGGTCAGGTAGGTACGCTAGGTAGGTTTATGTAGGGATGTTTGGTCAGGTAGGTACGCTAGGTAGGTTTAGGTAGGGTTGTTTGGTCAGGTAGGTACGCTAGGTAGGTTTAGGTAGGGTTGTTTGGTCAGGTAGGTAAGCTAGGTAGGTTTAGGTAGGGATGTCTGGTCAGGTAGGTAAGCTAGGTAGGTTTAGGTAGGGATGTCTGGTCAGGTAGGTAAGCTAGGTAGGTTTAGGTAGGGATGTTTGGTCAGGTAGGTACGCTAGGTAGGTTTATAGGTAGGGATGTCTGGTCAGGTAGGTAAGCTAGGTAGGTTTATAGGTAGGGATGTTTGGTCAGGTAGGTACGCTAGGTAGGTTTAGGTAGGGATGTTTGGTCAGGTAGGTAAGCTAGGTAGGTTTAGGTAGGGATGTTTGGTCAGGTAAGAACGCTAGGTAGGTTTAGGTAGGGATGTTTGGTCAGGTAGGTACGCTAGGTAGGTTTAGGTAGGGATGTTTGGTCAGGTAGGTACGCTAGGTAGGTTTATAGGTAGGGATGTCTGGTCAGGTAGGTAAGCTAGGTAGGTTTATAGGTAGGGCTGTTTGGTCAGGTAGGTACGCTAGGTAGGTTTAGGTAGGGATGTTTGGTCAGGTAGGTAAGCTAGGTAGGTTTAGGTAGGGATGTTTGGTCAGGTAGGTAAGCTAGGTAGGTTTATAGGTAGGGATGTTTGGTCAGGTAGGTACGCTAGGTAGGTTTATAGGTAGGGATGTTTGGTCAGGTAGGTACGCTAGGTAGGTTTAGGTTTGGTCAGGTAGGTACGCTAGGTAGGTTTAGGTTTGGTCAGGTAGGTACGCTAGGTAGGTTTAGGAGGGTTGTTTGGTCAGGTAGGTAAGCTAGGTAGGTTTAGGTAGGGATGTTTTGTCTGGTCAGGTAGGTAAGCTAGGTAGGTTTAGGTAGGGATGTTTGGTCAGGTAGGTAAGCTAGGTAGGTTTAGGTAGGGATGTTTGGTCAGGTAGGTAAGCTAGGTAGGTTTAGGTAGGGTTGTTTGGTCAGGTAGGTACGCTAGGTAGGTTTATAGGTAGGGATGTTTGGTCAGGTAGGTAAGGTAGGGATGTTTGGTCAGGTAGGTAAGCTAGGTAGGTTTATAGGTAGGGATGTTTGGTCAGGTAGGTAAGCTAGGTAGGTTTAGGTAGGGATGTTTGGTCAGGTAGGTAAGCTAGGTAGGTTTAGGTAGGGATGTCTGGTCAGGTAGGTAAGCTAGGTAGGTTTATAGGTAGGGATGTTTGGTCAGGTAGGTAAGCTAGGTAGGTTTAGGTAGGGATGTTTGGTCAGGTAGGTAAGCTAGGTAGGTTTAGGTAGGGATGTTTGGTCAGGTAGGTAAGCTAGGTAGGTTTATAGGTAGGGTTGTTTGGTCAGGTAGGTACGCTAGGTAGGTTTAGGTAGGGATGTTTGGTCAGGTAGGTACGCTAGGTAGGTTTATGTAGGGATGTTTGGTCAGGTAGGTACGCTAGGTAGGTTTAGGTAGGGTTGTTTGGTCAGGTAGGTACGCTAGGTAGGTTTAGGTAGGGTTGTTTGGTCAGGTAGGTAAGCTAGGTAGGTTTAGGTAGGGATGTCTGGTCAGGTAGGTAAGCTAGGTAGGTTTAGGTAGGGATGTCTGGTCAGGTAGGTAAGCTAGGTAGGTTTAGGTAGGGATGTTTGGTCAGGTAGGTACGCTAGGTAGGTTTATAGGTAGGGATGTCTGGTCAGGTAGGTAAGCTAGGTAGGTTTATAGGTAGGGATGTTTGGTCAGGTAGGTACGCTAGGTAGGTTTAGGTAGGGATGTTTGGTCAGGTAGGTAAGCTAGGTAGGTTTAGGTAGGGATGTTTGGTCAGGTAAGAACGCTAGGTAGGTTTAGGTAGGGATGTTTGGTCAGGTAGGTACGCTAGGTAGGTTTAGGTAGGGATGTTTGGTCAGGTAGGTACGCTAGGTAGGTTTATAGGTAGGGATGTCTGGTCAGGTAGGTAAGCTAGGTAGGTTTATAGGTAGGGATGTTTGGTCAGGTAGGTACGCTAGGTAGGTTTAGGTAGGGATGTTTGGTCAGGTAGGTAAGCTAGGTAGGTTTAGGTAGGGATGTTTGGTCAGGTAGGTAAGCTAGGTAGGTTTATAGGTAGGGATGTTTGGTCAGGTAGGTACGCTAGGTAGGTTTATAGGTAGGGATGTTTGGTCAGGTAGGTACGCTAGGTAGGTTTAGGTTTGGTCAGGTAGGTACGCTAGGTAGGTTTAGGTTTGGTCAGGTAGGTACGCTAGGTAGGTTTAGGAGGGTTGTTTGGTCAGGTAGGTAAGCTAGGTAGGTTTAGGTTGTTTGGTCAGGTAGGTAAGCTAGGTAGGTTTAGGTAGGGATGTCTGGTCAGGTAGGTAAGCTAGGTAGGTTTATAGGTAGGGTTGTTTGGTCAGGTAGGTACGCTAGGTAGGTTTAGGTAGGGATGTTTGGTCAGGTAGGTAAGCTAGGTAGGTTTAGGTAGGGATGTCTGGTCAGGTGGGTAAGCTAGGTAGGTTTAGGTAGGGATGTTTGGTCAGGTAGGTAAGCTAGGTAGGTTTAGGTAGGGATGTTTGGTCAGGTAGTTACGCTAGGTAGGTTTAGGTAGGGATGTTTGGTCAGGTAGGTAAGCTAGGTAGGTTTATAGGTAGGGTTGTTTGGTCAGGTAGGTACGCTAGGTAGGTTTAGGTAGGGATGTTTGGTCAGGTAGGTAAGCTAGGTAGGTTTAGGTAGGGATGTTTGGTCAGGTAGGTACGCTAGGTAGGTTTAGGTTTGGTCAGGTAGGTACGCTAGGTAGGTTTAGGAGGGTTGTTTGGTCAGGTAGGTAAGCTAGGTAGGTTTAGGTTGTTTGGTCAGGTAGGTAAGCTAGGTAGGTTTAGGTAGGGATGTTTGGTCAGGTAGGTAAGCTAGGTAGGTTTAGGTAGGGATGTTTGGTCAGGTAGGTAAGCTAGGTAGGTTTAGGTAGGGATGTTTGGTCAGGTAGGTAAGCTAGGTAGGTTTAGGTAGGGCTGTCTGGTCAGGTAGGTAAGCTAGGTAGGTTTAGGTAGGGATGTTTGGTCAGGTAGGTAAGCTAGGTAGGTTTAGGTAGGGATGTTTGGTCAGGTAGGTAAGCTAGGTAGGTTTAGGTAGGGATGTTTGGTCAGGTAGGTAAGCTAGGTAGGTTTAGGTAGGGATGTTTGGTCAGGTAGGTAAGCTAGGTAGGTTTATAGGTAGGGTTGTTTGGTCAGGTAGGTACGCTAGGTAGGTTTATAGGTAGGGATGTTTGGTCAGGTAGGTAAGCTAGGTAGGTTTAGGTAGGGATGTTTGGTCAGGTGGGTAAGCTAGGTAGGTTTAGGTAGGGTTGTCTGGTCAGGTAGGTAAGCTAGGTAGGTTTAGGTAGGGTTGTTTGGTCAGGTAGGTACGCTAGGTAGGTTTATAGGTAGGGATGTTTGGTCAGGTAGGTAAGCTAGGTAGGTTTAGGTAGGGTTGTTTGGTCAGGTAGGTACGCTAGGTAGGTTTATAGGTAGGGATGTTTGGTCAGGTAGGTAAGCTAGGTAGGTTTATAGGTAGGGATGTCTGGTCAGGTAGGTAAGCTAGGTAGGTTTAGGTAGGGATGTCTGGTCAGGTAGGTAAGCTAGGTAGGTTTATAGGAAGGGATGTCTGGTCAGGTAGGTAAGCTAGGTAGGTTTAGGTAGGGATGTTTGGTCAGGTAGGTAAGCTAGGTAGGTTTATAGGTAGGGTTGTTTGGTCAGGTAGGTACGCTAGGTAGGTTTATAGGTAGGGATGTTTGGTCAGGTAGGTACGCTAGGTAGGTTTAGGTAGGGATGTTTGGTCAGGTAGGTACGCTAGGTAGGTTTAGGTAGGGATGTTTGGTCAGGTAGGTAAGCTAGGTAGGTTTATAGGTAGGGATGTTTGGTCAGGTAGGTAAGCTAGGTAGGTTTATAGGTAGGGATGTCTGGTCAGGTAGGTAAGCTAGGTAGGTTTATAGGTAGGGTTGTTTGGTCAGGTAGGTAAGCTAGGTAGGTTTATAGGTAGGGTTGTTTGGTCAGGTAGGTACGCTAGGTAGGTTTAGGTAGGGATGTTTGGTCAGGTAGGTACGCTAGGTAGGTTTAGGTAGGGATGTTTGGTCAGGTAGGTAAGCTAGGTAGGTTTAGGTAGGGATGTTTGGTCAGGTAGGTACGCTAGGTAGGTTTAGGTAGGGATGTTTGGTCAGGTAGGTAAGCTAGGTAGGTTTAGGTAGGGATGTTTGGTCAGGTAGGTAAGCTAGGTAGGTTTATAGGTAGGGATGTTTGGTCAGGTAGGTACGCTAGGTAGGTTTAGGTTTGGTCAGGTAGGTAAGCTAGGTAGGTTTAGGAGGGTTGTTTGGTCAGGTAGGTAAGCTAGGTAGGTTTAGGTTGTTTGGTCAGGTAGGTAAGCTAGGTAGGTTTAGGTAGGGATGTCTGGTCAGGTAGGTAAGCTAGGTAGGTTTATAGGTAGGGATGTCTGGTCAGGTAGGTAAGCTAGGTAGGTTTATAGGTAGGGTTGTTTGGTCAGGTAGGTAAGCTAGGTAGGTTTAGGTAGGGATGTTTGGTCAGGTAGGTAAGCTAGGTAGGTTTATAGGTAGGGTTGTTTGGTCAGGTAGGTAAGCTAGGTAGGTTTAGGTAGGGATGTTTGGTCAGGTAGGTACGCTAGGTAGGTTTAGGTAGGGTTGTTTGGTCAGGTAGGTACGCTAGGTAGGTTTAGGTAGGGATGTTTGGTCAGGTAGGTAAGCTAGGTAGGTTTAGGTAGGGTTGTTTGGTCAGGTAGGTAAGCTAGGTAGGTTTATAGGTAGGGTTGTTTGGTCAGGTAGGTACGCTAGGTAGGTTTAGGTAGGGATGTTTGGTCAGGTAGGCAAGCTAGGTAGGTTTAGGTAGGGATGTTTGGTCAGGTAGGTACGCTAGGTAGGTTTAGGTAGGGATGTTTGGTCAGGTAGGTAAGCTAGGTAGGTTTAGGTAGGGATGTTTGGTCAGGTAGGTAAGCTAGGTAGGTTTAGGTAGGGATGTTTGGTCAGGTAGGTACGCTAGGTAGGTTTAGGTAGGGATGTTTGGTCAGGTAGGTAAGCTAGGTAGGTTTAGGTAGGGATGTTTGGTCAGGTAGGTAAGCTAGGTAGGTTTAGGTAGGGTTGTTTGGTCAGGTAGGTACGCTAGGTAGGTTTATAGGTAGGGATGTTTGGTCAGGTAGGTAAGCTAGGTAGGTTTATAGGTAGGGATGTCTGGTCAGGTAGGTAAGCTAGGTAGGTTTATAGGTAGGGATGTTTGGTCAGGTAGGTAAGCTAGGTAGGTTTAGGTAGGGTTGTTTGGTCAGGTAGGTAAGCTAGGTAGGTTTAGGTAGGGATGTCTGGTCAGGTAGGTAAGCTAGGTAGGTTTAGGTAGGGATGTTTGGTCAGGTAGGTAAGCTAGGTAGGTTTATAGGTAGGGATGTTTGGTCAGGTAGGTAAGCTAGGTAGGTTTATAGGTAGGGATGTCTGGTCAGGTAGGTAAGCTAGGTAGGTTTATAGGTAGGGTTGTTTGGTCAGGTAGGTAAGCTAGGTAGGTTTATAGGTAGGGTTGTTTGGTCAGGTAGGTACGCTAGGTAGGTTTAGGTAGGGATGTTTGGTCAGGTAGGTACGCTAGGTAGGTTTAGGTAGGGATGTTTGGTCAGATAGGTAAGCTAGGTAGGTGTATAGGTAGGGATGTTTGGTCAGGTAGGTTTAGGTTTGGTCAGGTAGGTAAGCTAGGTAGGTTTAGGAGGGTTGTTTGGTCAGGTAGGTAAGCTAGGTAGGTTTAGGTTGTTTGGTCAGGTAGGTAAGCTAGGTAGGTTTAGGTAGGGATGTCTGGTCAGGTAGGTAAGCTAGGTAGGTTTATAGGTAGGGATGTCTGGTCAGGTAGGTAAGCTAGGTAGGTTTATAGGTAGGGATGTCTGGTCAGGTAGGTAAGCTAGGTAGGTTTATAGGTAGGGTTGTTTGGTCAGGTAGGTAAGCTAGGTAGGTTTAGGTAGGGATGTTTGGTCAGGTAGGTAAGCTAGGTAGGTTTAGGTAGGGATGTTTGGTCAGGTAGGTAAGCTAGGTAGGTTTAGGTAGGGATGTTTGGTCAGGTAGGTACGCTAGGTAGGTTTAGGTAGGGATGTTTGGTCAGGTAGGTAAGCTAGGTAGGTTTAGGTAGGGATGTTTGGTCAGGTAGGTAAGCTAGGTAGGTTTAGGTTTGGTCAGGTAGGTACGCTAGGTAGGTTTAGGTTTGGTCAGGTAGGTATGCTAGGTAGGTTTAGGAGGGTTGTTTGGTCAGGTAGGTAAGCTAGGTAGGTTTAGGTTGTTTGGTCAGGTAGGTAAGCTAGGTAGGTTTAGGTAGGGATGTTTGGTCAGGTAGGTAAGCTAGGTAGGTTTAGGTAGGGATGTTTTGTCTGGTCAGGTAGGTAAGCTAGGTAGGTTTAGGTAGGGATGTTTGGTCAGGTAGGTAAGCTAGGTAGGTTTAGGTAGGGATGTTTGGTCAGGTAGGTAAGCTAGGTAGGTTTAGGTAGGGTTGTTTGGTCAGGTAGGTACGCTAGGTAGGTTTATAGGTAGGGATGTTTGGTCAGGTAGGTAAGGTAGGGATGTTTGGTCAGGTAGGTAAGCTAGGTAGGTTTATAGGTAGGGATGTTTGGTCAGGTAGGTAAGCTAGGTAGGTTTAGGTAGGGATGTTTGGTCAGGTAGGTAAGCTAGGTAGGTTTAGGTAGGGATGTCTGGTCAGGTAGGTAAGCTAGGTAGGTTTATAGGTAGGGATGTTTGGTCAGGTAGGTAAGCTAGGTAGGTTTAGGTAGGGATGTTTGGTCAGGTAGGTAAGCTAGGTAGGTTTAGGTAGGGATGTTTGGTCAGGTAGGTAAGCTAGGTAGGTTTATAGGTAGGGTTGTTTGGTCAGGTAGGTACGCTAGGTAGGTTTAGGTAGGGATGTTTGGTCAGGTAGGTACGCTAGGTAGGTTTATGTAGGGATGTTTGGTCAGGTAGGTAAGCTAGGTAGGTTTAGGTAGGGATGTTTGGTCAGGTAGGTACGCTAGGTAGGTTTAGGTAGGGTTGTTTGGTCAGGTAGGTAAGCTAGGTAGGTTTAGGTAGGGATGTTTGGTCAGGTAGGTACGCTAGGTAGGTTTATAGGTAGGGATGTTTGGTCAGGTAGGTAAGCTAGGTAGGTTTATAGGTAGGGTTGTTTGGTCAGGTAGGTACGCTAGGTAGGTTTAGGTAGGGATGTTTGGTCAGGTAGGTACGCTAGGTAGGTTTAGGTAGGGTTGTTTGGTCAGGTAGGTAAGCTAGGTAGGTTTATAGGTAGGGATGTTTGGTCAGGTAGGTAAGCTAGGTAGGTTTATAGGTAGGGATGTTTGGTCAGGTAGGTAAGCTAGGTAGGTTTATAGGTAGGGATGTTTGGTCAGGTAGGTAAGCTAGGTAGGTTTAGGTAGGGTTGTTTGGTCAGGTAGGTACGCTAGGTAGGTTTAGGTAGGGATGTTTGGTCAGGTAGGTAAGCTAGGTAGGTTTAGGTAGGGATGTTTGGTCAGGTAGGTAAGCTAGGTAGGTTTATAGGTAGGGATGTTTGGTCAGGTAGGTACGCTAGGTAGGTTTAGGTAGGGATGTTTGGTCAGGTAGGTACGCTAGGTAGGTTTAGGTAGGGATGTTTGGTCAGGTAGGTAAGCTAGGTAGGTTTAGGTAGGGTTGTTTGGTCAGGTAGGTAAGCTAGGTAGGTTTAGGTAGGGATGTCTGGTCAGGTAGGTAAGCTAGGTAGGTTTAGGTAGGGATGTTTGGTCAGGTAGGTAAGCTAGGTAGGTTTATAGGTAGGGATGTTTGGTCAGGTAGGTAAGCTAGGTAGGTTTATAGGTAGGGATGTCTGGTCAGGTAGGTAAGCTAGGTAGGTTTATAGGTAGGGTTGTTTGGTCAGGTAGGTAAGCTAGGTAGGTTTATAGGTAGGGTTGTTTGGTCAGGTAGGTACGCTAGGTAGGTTTAGGTAGGGATGTTTGGTCAGGTAGGTACGCTAGGTAGGTTTAGGTAGGGATGTTTGGTCAGATAGGTAAGCTAGGTAGGTTTTGGTAGGGATGTTTGGTCAGGTAGGTAAGCTAGGTAGGTGTATAGGTAGGGATGTTTGGTCAGGTAGGTTTAGGTTTGGTCAGGTAGGTAAGCTAGGTAGGTTTAGGAGGGTTGTTTGGTCAGGTAGGTAAGCTAGGTAGGTTTAGGTTGTTTGGTCAGGTAGGTAAGCTAGGTAGGTTTAGGTAGGGATGTCTGGTCAGGTAGGTAAGCTAGGTAGGTTTATAGGTAGGGATGTCTGGTCAGGTAGGTAAGCTAGGTAGGTTTATAGGTAGGGATGTCTGGTCAGGTAGGTAAGCTAGGTAGGTTTATAGGTAGGGTTGTTTGGTCAGGTAGGTAAGCTAGGTAGGTTTAGGTAGGGATGTTTGGTCAGGTAGGTAAGCTAGGTAGGTTTAGGTAGGGATGTTTGGTCAGGTAGGTAAGCTAGGTAGGTTTAGGTAGGGATGTTTGGTCAGGTAGGTACGCTAGGTAGGTTTAGGTAGGGATGTTTGGTCAGGTAGGTAAGCTAGGTAGGTTTAGGTAGGGATGTTTGGTCAGGTAGGTAAGCTAGGTAGGTTTAGGTTTGGTCAGGTAGGTACGCTAGGTAGGTTTAGGTTTGGTCAGGTAGGTATGCTAGGTAGGTTTAGGAGGGTTGTTTGGTCAGGTAGGTAAGCTAGGTAGGTTTAGGTTGTTTGGTCAGGTAGGTACGCTAGGTAGGTTTAGGTTGTTTGGTCAGGTAGGTAAGCTAGGTAGGTTTAGGTAGGGATGTTTGGTCAGGTAGGTAAGCTAGGTAGGTTTAGGTAGGGATGTTTTGTCTGGTCAGGTAGGTAAGCTAGGTAGGTTTAGGTAGGGATGTTTGGTCAGGTAGGTAAGCTAGGTAGGTTTAGGTAGGGATGTTTGGTCAGGTAGGTAAGCTAGGTAGGTTTAGGTAGGGATGTTTGGTCAGGTAGGTAAGCTAGGTAGGGATGTTTGGTCAGGTAGGTAAGCTAGGTAGGTTTAGGTAGGGTTGTTTGGTCAGGTAGGTACGCTAGGTAGGTTTATAGGTAGGGATGTCTGGTCAGGTAGGTACGCTAGGTAGGTTTATAGGTAGGGTTGTTTGGTCAGGTAGGTACGCTAGGTAGGTTTATAGGTAGGGTTGTTTCGTCAGGTAGGTAAGCTAGGTAGGTTTATAGGTAGGGATGTTTGGTCAGGTAGGTAAGCTAGGTAGGTTTAGGTAGGGATGTTTGGTCAGGTAGGTAAGCTAGGTAGGTTTAGGTAGGGATGTTTGGTCAGGTAGGTAAGCTAGGTAGGTTTATAGGTAGGGTTGTTTGGTCAGGTAGGTACGCTAGGTAGGTTTAGGTAGGGATGTTTGGTCAGGTAGGTACGCTAGGTAGGTTTATGTAGGGATGTTTGGTCAGGTAGGTAAGCTAGGTAGGTTTAGGTAGGGATGTTTGGTCAGGTAGGTACGCTAGGTAGGTTTAGGTAGGGTTGTTTGGTCAGGTAGGTAAGCTAGGTAGGTTTGGTCAGGTAGGTACGCTAGGTAGGTTTATAGGTAGGGATGTTTGGTCAGGTAGGTAAGCTAGGTAGGTTTATAGGTAGGGTTGTTTGGTCAGGTAGGTACGCTAGGTAGGTTTAGGTAGGGATGTTTGGTCAGGTAGGTACGCTAGGTAGGTTTAGGTAGGGTTGTTTGGTCAGGTAGGTAAGCTAGGTAGGTTTATAGGTAGGGATGTTTGGTCAGGTAGGTAAGCTAGGTAGGTTTATAGGTAGGGATGTTTGGTCAGGTAGGTAAGCTAGGTAGGTTTATAGGTAGGGATGTTTGGTCAGGTAGGTAAGCTAGGTAGGTTTAGGTAGGGTTGTTTGGTCAGGTAGGTACGCTAGGTAGGTTTAGGTAGGGATGTTTGGTCAGGTAGGTAAGCTAGGTAGGTTTAGGTAGGGATGTTTGGTCAGGTAGGTAAGCTAGGTAGGTTTAGGTAGGGATGTTTGGTCAGGTAGGTAAGCTAGGTAGGTTTATAGGTAGGGATGTTTGGTCAGGTAGGTACGCTAGGTAGGTTTAGGTAGGGATGTTTGGTCAGGTAGGTACGCTAGGTAGGTTTAGGTAGGGTTGTTTGGTCAGGTAGGTAAGCTAGGTAGGTTTAGGTAGGGATGTCTGGTCAGGTAGGTAAGCTAGGTAGGTTTAGGTAGGGATGTTTGGTCAGGTAGGTACGCTAGGTAGGTTTAGGTAGGGATGTTTGGTCAGGTAGGTAAGCTAGGTAGGTTTAGGTAGGGATGTTTGGTCAGGTAGGTAAGCTAGGTAGGTTTAGGTAGGGATGTTTGGTCAGGTAGGTACGCTAGGTAGGTTTAGGTAGTGATGTTTGGTCAGGTAGGTAAGCTAGGTAGGTTTATAGGTAGGGATGTTTGGTCAGGTAGGTAAGCTAGGTAGGTTTAGGTAGGGATGTTTGGTCAGGTAGGTAAGCTAGGTAGGTTTAGGTAGGGATGTTTGGTCAGGTAGGTAAGCTAGGTAGGTTTAGGGCTGGATGTTTTCTTTTTATTTGACACCGCTCTTAGTTCCCTGTGGTCTATTTTGGCTTTGTATTAAATAAAATATAAAAATATATTAAATAAATAGACATGTTTGTTATCCCTTATACTGGTCTCCTCCTCCACTTTGTGCCCACTCCACCTCCACTGGTACACCATGCCCTCCCAGGGCGTAACAGACAATAAAACAGATTCTGATTTTGACTGACTATAAAACAGATTCAGATGTTGATCAGACCGAGCACGGTCCTCAGCTCGGCTAGGAGCAGACAGGATGGCCACCTGCTGCAGATGAGGACCAGAGCAGAGCTGCGAGACGAACCAGCTCAGCACGCTGACAGAGACCCCAGCCTGGCCAGCAAGATGCTCCTGCTCTGTGTGTGTGTTCCTCTGTGTTTGTTCACTGGCCAGCCATGCTAATTAATATTTCAGCATACAGCGGCTTTAATGTCTGCCTGGGACTCCAGGAACAGATGTTTCTACTGATGAGAGAGAGCACCTCCCAACCTCTGAGGGTATGTGGGTGTGTGTGAGAGACAGAGAGACACACACGGAGAGAGACTGATGAGAGAGAGCACCTCCCAACCTCTGAGGGTATGTGGGTGTGTGAGAGGGACAGAGACACACACAGAGAGAGATATGTGTGTGTGAGAGAGAGAGTGTGTGTGTGTGTGTGAGAGAGTGTGTAAAAGAGAACGTGTGTGTGAGTGTGTGTGTATGAGAGAGAGAGTGTGTGGGTGTGTGTCAGAAAGAGACGGAGAGAAAGGATGTGTGTGTGCGTGGTAGAGAGAGAAAAAGTTGAAGGAATAAGGTCCGAAGTTCACTAACTTACAACACAACTCTGTTCATGCATCATTTTTAGCCCTGTTAGCTTCCCTCGTCTTGGTATGCTAATATGGACCCATTTAATAATATGAAGCTATGCGCATTCCTTGTTGGGAAGAATTAGGGCAAAGTTTGCTGTGAAGCATGCTTCATTTATTTT